>NW_028227264.1:19722500-20322500 GCF_978045245.1 Mus caroli
AAAAAACAATGTAAAACAATGTAAAATAATTTAAATTACACATTTAAAATTTTTTTATTTTTATCAACTTATTGATTTTTTATTAGATATTTTCTTCATTTACATTTCAAATGCTACCCCCGAAGCTCCCTATACCCAACCCCGCCCTGCTCCCCAACCCACCCACTCCTACTTCTGGTCCTGGCATTCTCCTATACTGGGGCATATGATCATTGCAGTACCAAGGACCTGTCCTCCCATTGATGGCCAACTAGGCCATCTTCTGCTACATGTGCAGCTAGAGACATGAGCTCTGGGGGGTACTGGTTAGTTCATATTGTTGTTCCTCCTATAAGGTTGCAGACCCCTTTAGCTCCTTGGATACTTTCTCTAGCTCCTTCATTAGGGGACCTGTGTTCCATCCAATAGATGACTGTGAGCATCCACTTCTGTATTTGCCAGGCATTGGCATAGCCTCACAAGAGAGAGAGCTATGTCAGGGTCCTGTCAGCAAAATCTTTCTGACATATGCAATAGAGTTTGGGTGTGGTATATGGGATGGATTCTCGGGTGGGGCAGTCTCTGGATGGTCTTTCCTTCTGTCTCGGCTCTGAACTTTGTCTCTGTAACTCCTTCCATGGGTATTTTGTTCCCCATTCTAAGAAGGAATAAAGTATCCACACTTTGGTCTTCCTTCTTCTTGAGTTTCACGTGTGTTGTAAATTGTATTTTGGCTATTCTAAGTTTCTGGGATAATATCCCCTTATCACTTGAGTGCATATCTAGTGACTTCTTTTGTGATTAGGTTACCTCACTCAGGATGATATCCTCCAGATACATCCATTTGCCTAAGAATTTCATTAATTCATTGGGTGTTTTGTTTTGTTTTGTTTTTGTTTTTGTTTTTTGTTGGTTTTGGTTACACATTTGAAATTTATTGCAGAAAGTTGGGACTTAATAAATTATACTTATGAAAAATCTGTTCAGATGTTAGTCACATTTCATTTTCTAATCAATGGCTGATAATTTAATGGCAATAATAGAGTCAGTGAGTAGCCTTCAAAAATACAATGTTAATAAACTCAGCAGTTCTTGATGCCTCTGCCAACTCTTTCCAGACTCTTCCTTACTTTTGAAGCTCAATCGTTGCTGAAAGAGAAGCATTCTTCATCCGTACTATACTCACCAAAGAAAGCAAATTTGTTCTCAAAATTTCTCCCTTTGAAAATTGGGAACGGGGTAAATTCAAAACTGAACTTGTGGCTAATGTACTGAGGTCTCATCACTTCCTAGGTACATAATAGAATCTCTGTCTTCCACATCGGACATCAATCTGTTCTTCAGTAGTCTCCATACTATCCCTCGGGCTGAACCCCTCTATTGTCATGGCATAAGAAAGGTAGAAATATTTTATATCTCTGGGGATCATTAAAGTCTGGCATAGTCTGTGGCCTAAGTGGATGTTCAGTAGCCATTTGTCCTTAAGTGGATCAATGGATTAACATTCTTGGCAGCTTTACATACGCAAAAGTGCAAGAATCCATCTCAAAAACCTGGGAGTACTAAAGATTCCATGATTATAACTTAATGGATAGCTCTCAGCATGGAGAGGAGCCCCTGACTGACGGGATGGCATACATTAGAGGTGTTTCCTGAGAACAGTACAGGTACTGTGGCTTTTTAAGGATTTTGCTGGAAAGAGATGAATGAGGGTCAGTATTCATTATTATCATTATTATCTAAACTCAACATCAATTTATAGCTGGGTTAACTAGATCTTCTATGCAGCAACAAATAGACAATTCTGGCAAGAAATAAGGTGGGTATCTAAAAACATTTCAAGGATCTGTTGTCATACATAGACTTTACGTTTACCTAAGATCTATGAGGAGCATCAGACATCATACATGGTCTCTGCATAAAAGTCTTAAATGCTGTGACATTAGTCACCTGCTTATAATTAGACTACGCTGCCATTTCACCAAGCTTTCATTTACAGGAGAAAGTACAAATCCCATTTCCCTTGAACTTTAGCTACTTCCAACTTTTTTCTTTGTTCTTTTCTTTAAAGCTTTGCAACAAATGCATCCCCATATGCTTATATTAGTTAATGTAGTAATAAACATATTGGCTGTGCAAAATGTTGACACCCACTAATAAATGTTTTCATTTTTTCATTCTCTCTCTCTCTCTCTCTTTCTCTCTGTTTAACTTTAGATTCTTCCTTTGAGTACACAAGCAACAGCTGTCTAGCTGCCTGCACAAGACTGGATCTACTGCCTCTACAGAAATCTAGGTCAAAACACTTGGAATGCATGAATATCAAACAGAGTTTTCAAAACAGCAAATGAATACATCTTTAACTGGTGATATTTTCCTGGAGCATATGGCTGAAACTCAGGGGACTGAATGCTTTTTTTGAAGAATATGTTCCATCAAAAACTAAGGGACGGCAGGAGGCTCTTGCGACCTTCTGTTTTGCCTTATGAAATGATAATGCAAGCTCATGGATAGATGCAGCTTTTACCTCCGACAGCCTAAGGAAGTGCTTTCCCCCATGAACGAGTTTCTTTGTCTTTAGTAGGATTTATATTTGTACATAGTTATCAAGTCAATGGAACAAACACTTTTCTTCCTAGGGTAGAATTTGATTGGTTGAAAATGTAAAAGTACTGAACTGAAAAGCAGTAAGAAAATCTTAGGTTGGTATCTAAGCCAATAAGTTATGGCCACAGCTGCGGAATGCTGGTCCTAATCCTGTCTACATGTCAATATCAAGGGACTAGATGATCATCTACCACGGTGTAACAGAAATAAAAGCCTTGGGATGATTGGAGGTTTTTCACCTGCTTCAGAAATCCACCACCAATGATTCCAAAGTGTCTCGGACATGTTCTGTTACTGCCATGACTTCGTTGACCCCATGCCTAATGAAACCGCACAGCTGCAATGATTTCAAAGTCTTTTACTGGTTCTAAAGTCCCAGGTTTGCACGAGTTTATGAAGCCAGTTTATTCTGCATTGCATCATGCTTAGAATCACACAACTGGGAACAATAGGAGTGGACTCGTTGGATGGTTTTGAGTGGTTTGATATTCATTCTTTTCTTTAAAAGAAAAATTCTGAAGAGCATTTTCTACTTCGCATTCAAGAAAGCAAAGCAGAAGGAAGAAGGGAGGCCATGCCTCGGACTCCTGCTTCCAGCTCAGTCCAACAATCACTGGTTTCGGATACAAACACACACATCTAAGCTGAGTTATGGCAGACAGAGCCTACATTCCTGTTCCTGTCCAGCTAATGAATTTTATCAGACTGAGAATGTGTTAGTGGCAGCTTACCCTTTACTCCTGACTTTCTGTGTTTGGATGTTGTTTGAATAGAATTTGTGATTGTTCCAGGAACCCATCAATACAACATTTTGACAGGAACATGCAATCTTCTTCCTTGACTTCAATAATTCCTTGAACTTATATCTAGAAAAACAAACATTCACACAAAAGCAAATGCTCCCTCCTAACAGAGCCGTTCTCTTCTAGGGGTTTTCTCCTCAGAAGCCACCACTGTGACCAAGTGCAGAGTATCACACTCAGCATTCTGAATATGTGTTCCTACTGGTGTGTAGAGATATGCCCAGGATTTTCTATCACAGGAAAGTGGCTGAGTATAGTATATTCACAAATATATTTTCTTTTCAACTTACTAAATCTCCTATAACTCCATGAGCATATACACTGTGGACAGTTCTGTTTCTTTCTCAGAGAATTGAATGTAGGACCTTGTGCATGCTAAGCACGTGACCCACCAACTACTCTACCTATTAACCTCCAATTTTCCTTTGATTTTTTTGAGATTATAATATTATGACCTAATTCACCGTGCCCAAAACTTACCTTTACAATGTAACCATTCTTGCTCACTTTTTAACTCATAGTGGGGCACAGGCATCACTGCTGTCTTGATTAGACAAGGTGGTGGACCATTGTCCCCACCGATGGACCCGGAGCTGAGGGAGTTCTGGCATGTACGCCTAGCAAGGCCCAGGCAGCAGGCAGCTTGCTCCGTCCCAGTTCCCATCACCCTCGTGCTCGTCTCTGGGCTGTACCATGCCCACAAGGTAGAACGAGACCACGTGAGGCAGTGCTGACAGGCCAGCCTGCCCAACCCCACCCCCCACCCCCACCCCACGCCACATAGCCACTGACAGGAGAACTGCTGCAGACTGCCAGTGCTTGCTGACCACAAGGCCCTGCTGTTCCAAACTGAGAGGAAAGGCAGAAAATCCTCTTAGAGGCTAGGAAGAAAATCCTGGGTACTGCCTATCAACATGGATGCTAGGTTCATGGAAGGTAGGGAGCACCTGAAAGTCTATCACCAGGCTCTAATGGCTGGTCTCCGTGGGGCTGAGAAGTGCTCCACCAATATGACCAAGGTAAAATGAAATTACAGAAGTGGGAAGGAAAGACAGGGTAAGTCAGTAAGAAACTTTTGCAGGTTGATAAGAAAGTCCAGAGGAGGAGAAAGGAAGGAAGGAAGGAAAGCACTGCTAAGAAGTGAGCCAAGCAATGAAGGAAGAGAAAGACAAAGAAGATGAGGAAGATAGAGGTCTGGTAAGAAGAGAGAAAGATTAAACTCATAGAGAATCTAGGTGTACTGGCTATTTTTGTGTCAACTTGACACAGCTGGAGTTATCACAGAGAAAGGAGCTTCAGTTGAGGAAATGCCTCCATGAGATCCAACTGTAAGGCATTTTCTCAATTAGTGATCAAGGGGGAAAGGCCCCTTGTGGGTGGGACCATCCCTGGGCTGGTAGTCTTGGGTTCTATAAGAGAGTAGGCTGAGCAAGCCAGGGGAGGCAAGCCAGTAAAGAACATCCCTCCATGGCCTCTGCATTGGCTCCTGCTTTCTGACCTGCTTGAGTTCCAGTCCTGACTTCCTTTGGTGATGAACAGCAGTATGGAAGTGTAAGCCGAATAAACCCTTTCCTCCCCAACTTGCTTCTTGGTCATGATGTTTGTGCAGGAATAGAAACCCTGACTAAGACACTAGGCAAGGAAATTTCAAGGGTATGAAAGGGCAAAGCTTCAGCAGACTCAGGTGAGATGGATGGCAGTGGCAAATGGAGAGATTAAAAGTGAGGAGAGGTGGAAATAGAGATGAAGGGGATTAGAGAGAGGTAGAGATGGTAGAGGCAGGCAAGAGAAAGGGTTGCTATATAGAAATAGCAAGCATGATGGGAAGAAGGACAAAGCACAAGTGGTGAGACACAGCGACAGGATGACAAAGACAGAGACCAGTGTCAGATTCAGAGAAGTGAAGCAGAAGGATAAACCAGGGCAGAGGCAAACTATAGGGGAGGGTGGGTCACAGGATGAGGATATGATAATTAGATAACATGCAAAGGAAGCAAAGACAAGGAGGCGGAACAAAGGAGAGAGAGAGAGAGAGAGAGAGAGAGAGAGAGAGAGTACATTATATGAGATCTCCATTATAGTCAGGAAAACAGGAGCAAAGAGAGGTAAATAACAAAGATTAGAGCCTGGCAAGGTGTTTACAATGAGAGTGGCCACTACTCAAATCCTATCCATTGATCCCCTACCTGAAAGCCTATGTTCACATTAATTCACAGTGTGAAGAACCTGCTTCTTTAATACACAAGGGAACAGTCTGATGAAGAGCTTCACTCATGGCTTCCCTGTCCAGGATTCACCCATCACATCTTTGTCTAGCCTGTAGGTTATCATCACCAGAGGCTTCCTTGCAGAAGACTTGCTGGGGATTTCACACACTTTTGAGGTATTAACCAAGCAGCCTGGAGTTCAATACCCAATCTAAAAGCTGCTTACATAAAGAGAAAATCAGGAAAGAAATAAGTATGGTTATCAGGGACTTAGAGCCCTGCAGTGACAGTCCCTAGAAGTACCCAAAATACCAAGCAACCACCAGGAGAGAAATGACTGATCCTGTGGTGCCAATGATCCCATTGTACCTTGCATTTTTCAAACGATCTGAAATGTTTGAATGAACTGGCAGAGCTGAGAAGAAGGATGTACCCGAGAGCCCAGGGGACTCAGCCAAGAACATCACCAGATGTTGGGGATCAACACCCAAGGGTCCCTTTGCTTCCATTCTAACCGGTGCTGGTGCTGTTGGTTACACTGCTTCAAGTAATCTGGAGCAGAGGTGGAAGGTCCAACCTGGGAGGGGTTGTGTGTGCCCAGCTCGAACGAGGTGTTCTGTGGGAAAGCAGACATGAGCAGGGCAGCAGAGGTGGTGGTGCAGGGCAGAAGTGAGCAGCACTCTGGAGTCAGACCACACTAACTCAGTGTACAGCCTTAGGGCAACACACTTCATTGCACTGTACCTCAGTTTCCTGCCTGTAAAATAGGTACCAAATTATCAACCCTATTTATGAGCAATGCTTTACAGTGCTGAGCACATCCTCCAGTTCCAAAATACATGCATTGGCATTAACTGACATGAACAGAGGGGAGAGGCTAGTGAGCTATGCAGTAAGGTTGGGAGGTAACCACAACAATTGGCCACCACAGATGGGAGAGATCAGAGCATGAAAGACAGGGAAGAGATTTCCCTTGAAGGTTGAGAAATATTTATTGATGTTATTTCTTTATTTTTAGGCACTAGGATTTGTACCCAAGCTTGGCAAAGGATGGGCAAGTATTTTCATCCCATAGGCAACAGCTCCATCATGTTTTAGATAAGCACATGAGAGGAGTCTGACTGATCCTAGTTGGGGCAAACAAACCCATGTTTTGACCATACTTTTCCCTCTAGCCCCACTGTGATCAATTTAACCTCAGGCTGGCTGCATGACTGTAGTATACAAGGAAATCTGCTCTCAAGGAGAGCAGAGGAAACCAAGAAGCCTGGTGTAAGTCTCTGAGCCAGTGGCAAGAGTCTACCTGTGAAGATAGGAACCTCTGTTTGCAGTTCCCAAACAGCCCCAGCCTTCTCCCTAGCTTGGTGTGGGTCCATGGCCAGACAGGCCCCTGGAGGTAGCATGGAGGGAGCCTCCTGGCTGTAGGAAAATGGCAGACACACCCTTTTCCCTGAACACAAGCTGTAGGTTGGTAATGATGTTGAGTCTTAGTGTTGTTGGGCACAAGCTTCCCCTCTGACCTGACCTCAGTGACTTTACTTACTTAGAGGCCTATTGTGCAAAGAGTTGCCATAGAAGAAAGCAACTTAGGTGGCTCTCTACTGCTGGAGTGCTACCTTGGCCAGTAGGAAGGGGAGCTGTTTCTGCTGTTCCTCCCTGCTTCCAATACACCTGAGCCTAGCCTTCCTGGCTCACTGACTGCCTATAGCCTTCCATGACTAATAATGTCCTTCCTATTCCCTAGTGGCTACCTATGGCTCACATTCTAAGAGACCTCTAATAAGTACCTCCTCTTATAAGCACCTCCACAGTTTGGTCTTGGCTGCGTTGTACCCACCCCAGGAGAACTCACCTTACAAAGTCCATAATAGCTCATCTCTGTGGAACTGACAGTGTCAATGATGGCAGTTTCTGTTGCGTGAAATAATAAAAATCAAATCACCATGTTCCTGTTCATGAGCTGGCAACTCCCTGTTCGTGTGGTCTAGCTGGCCATGCACTGGTAGACAATGGCCGACCTGTTTCAATCTCTCCACTAAGCTCGCTAGGTTCCCTCTGGTGGGTCATTATCACACTGACCCCATACTTCAAATCCCCCAAGGCCTTTGTGGTGTTCCTGGCGCACACCCACACTTTGCTGTCCTACCTTTCTCTCTTGAATCTGGACGACTCGCCACGTGACGGAAAACACAACACAACCTTGGGTTTCTCTGTGTAGCCCTGGCTGTCCTGGAACTCACTCTGTACACCAGGCTGGCCTCGAACTCAGAAATTTGCCTGCTTCTGCCTCCCAAGTGCTGGGATTAAAGGCGAGTACCACCACGCCTGGCTCTAAAATCCTAATCTTGTAAACCATATTAAACCTATATCGTCTGGTGGCAAATCCTGACCAATCCACCGTTGAAACCAGGAGACACTCATAGCTACATCTTGTCCTCATGCTGTCCATGTCCAAAAGGAGCCTAACTCTCTCCTGCTTCCTCTTTTCCCCTGTCCAACCAACCAGGAAATCCTGCCAACTAGCCCAGGGATTGGCTCCTTTATTCATTAGGAGACTTGTTCACAAGAAATCCCCTGAGTATGAATCACTCGTTGTCCACAACACCTCCCAGGAGAGATGAATTAGCCTCAATATACAAATAGCACCAGGCCCATGCACACTGTTGCCTGTGCTGTTCTTAAGCTTCTGGGTTTCTGTGAACCTTGCCTCAGCTTTTCAAGAAGCTAGGACTCCAGGCAAGCCTACCAGTTCATTTTAAAGAAGAAAGTGTGGCCTAGAGAGCCCAGCTAAGTCACCGTGTTTGGTAATGCATTTGTATACTTGCTGTGTCATACTTAACTTCTGAAGCACTTCAGACAATGAGAACATGCCAAGGAGCAAGGAGCAGAGCCCCTGGAGCTTCCTTTTGACTGAGGAAGAAGGAGGAGGTGACCTGTCGGTTATGGGAAGAGGAATGGAGAGCCATCAAGGTCCCTCAGAGGGGGCTGCGGAGGCCCAACATTGGTGTCAGTTTGTGAAGATCATGCAGAAAGATGTCAGAAGGCTGAGGGGGCAGCACTTCATGTTGAGAACTGTAGGTCCTAGAGGCAAGAAGTAGATGGAGGTGTCTCGGGCATCAAGAGGAGACCCTGAGGGAAAGAGGAGGTTGGCCCGCAATGAAGCTTTGCATTTTGTTTTTTGTCTACTCTTAAGATTGAGGAATGGCTTCCCTATCGGGCCAGAGCCCAAGCAGTAGAATCGATTACACTTTTTATTTACTTAAAAGGTCTTCCATGTCTGCTGTAGCGTTGCATTTTTACTATATAAACCAATGTCATCTCACCCTCTTTCAGTAAAGGCTGCTACAGACATGAAGGCCTTTGTGTATATTTCTTTGCACAGGAATGATAGAATTCCAAACATGTTAATTGATCACAGACACCAGCAGCTGGTGTGTCCTGGAGCAGGTATACAAATGAACAAGTGCACACCAGGGAGGCACACACTGGGCAGGTGCATATGAGAAAGGCTCAGTGAACCATGGGTACAGCAATTGGCCAGTGCTAAAGGTCCTCTGCTAACACTTTACAGTGCTACTGACTAAGGGCACAGGATGTGGCCAACATTCCTCAAACACTACAGAGTACCTGTCAGTTAAAGCAGCTACTGGAAAGCCCTCGCAGGTAAACTTCCAGCCAGCATCACTGTTTTATCCAAGAATAAGTGCATTACAAACTACCTAGGCCCTGAATAATCTATGGTCATCGCTTTTCCAAGCCTCCAGCAGGGGGCTCCTTGTTCCATTTTTGAGTGCACAGCCCTGTGTACCTAATGGAAGAAATGGAAACAGAAATCATTTTATTAGTTCTGAAGAGAGTGGGTAATGGCAGGGCCTGCAGTAAAGGTGTGAACCTTACTCAGCATCTCCAAAGCTCTAATTCAGGACGTGACACAGAAATAAAATGGCTTACTGGCCCGTAAGTAGCCCAGGACAAACTTATGGTGGGAAATCACAATGGCATTATTGCTAAGCTCATGTGCCACTCTAGTAGGTCACACACAACAGCTACACTTCCTGGACATTAGGACACTCTGTCTACTCTCTGGTATATTCCATCCTTGCAGGGGGCCTTTCCTCCATGGAAAAGCACTGGTGCATGAGGCTGGCATCCATATTAATAGGAGTTGGATGACATTAAAAGAGTGTGTACTTCTTTAAGTCCTGTGCCAAATATGGGGCTCTGGTTCTCCCATCCAAGGATCAAGAAGGCCAATTTCTAGACATTTATTAGCAGTAATCTCCTCTCTACAAAGAATTTCTTTTTGACCATTTTATATGTGTATATATGTTGAACATAGCCACCTTGAATTCTGCCCAGTACTTCCCTTCCCATCTTCATAGCTTTTGTCTTTTTCTTTCTTTGGTTCCCCACATGTCTCACTGCATCATGCAGAAATGTAAGGAGAACTCATTTATTCCACAGCACTCCTGGGCACCTGGCCATATCGAGTGCTCTACTGTGCTAAACTGAACTAGTCTGGGGTTCAGAGAGGTCTGATGCATAAGCCCCACCTGTACCTGCTGCATCTCTCACTCTGGTCCTGAGCAGGATTTGATGAGGCCTTGCCTGGATGACTGTGCCTACAATTCAGTGGACTCATTCCTCTTAGGACCTGACTCAGGAAGGACAACAGATTCTTCTTTGGGTTGGGAGTTGGGGACATGACTGAGAGGAGAGGTTGGGGCTGAGAAGAGAAGCTATGGTCAGCCCTGTGCTGAGATGTGGTGTGTATAGGGAAAGAAGAGTTGGAGAAGCAGGAGTGTGATTTGCTCTCAGTGGTAAGGGAAAGGTTTTGGGGCTAGGGGAGGTCAGCTGCTGCTCTTCACAGGGAGATGAGGATGAGGATGGAGAAGTTACACTTACAACAGAGACCCCTGTCTCCTTTTCAAATAACAGGACCAGACACCTGTGTTTTGAGAGACCATGGTCTCTCAGAATAACACCACAATTCCCAGTTTCCACACTGCAGTCCAATGTGTCTGGCTAGTGGAAGTAAGCATATTTCTAGGAGGGAACAAAATTCTAGGGAATTGTAGGGAGTATGATGTGATGTCTGAATGTAGAATAACTATGTAGGAGTGTAGCTACATTGGACTCTGAGATGACCTTAACTGGCAATTACTCAGGACAAATCACTAAGACCACTGCTCTAATAGATTTCATATGGAATACATTTTTTCCTGTTTAAGTCATTACAATATGGAATGGCACAATACTTAGCAATCAAACTTAATTCTAATCCATGACAGTATTCAATCTGGTAACAAATTTGGAGGCAACACAGTTAAGGCAAAAGGAGATGATACTAATGACAATTATGATGGCAAGGATGATGACAAGGACGATACCTACCTATACCTAACAAAACTTGCCATCCTGTCTCAGCCTTCCAAAGGCTTCCATTACAGGCATTCGCTGCCACGCTCTGCTCATCCTTGCACTTTACAGTTTACAAAGCCCTTCTAAAACATTTTCTAGCTTCATATCCACAGCTGTACTGTGTTCTTGCAGATATTCTTTTTCTGGATGAGGAGGCTGGAAGATCAGTGACTAACCATGGCCTCACTGTGTAATGTCTCTACAGGCGTGTGTGTTTAAACACTAGGTCTCCAGCTGATGGCGCTGTTCTGGAAAGTTGCTGAGCCTTGCTGGCAGTAGTATCCTAAAGCCAAGGCTTGAAAGTTACAAATCAGCACAGTTCTCTGTGTCCTCATCTACCTAGAGGTGACCGAGCTGTGCCACCAGCCCCACTGCTCTTGGAGTGAACAGTTCCTGTTACCATATCTCCCATAACACCCTGTGTTCCCTCAAACCATACCTTGTTTCTCTCTGGTATTTTATCAGGGGCCAGAAAACTTACATACCTAGAAAATACATTGCAGACCTATTGCCTCCCTTGGCTCCTGGCGCCTCCTTGGCCAGCTCTCTGGAAAGCAAGTGAGCTGATGGTGCTTAGGCTTTTCCTGAAGCTGGGTGAGAGACTGGAAAGCCCAGCAGGGATACAATGTAGAGGTGGGAGTAGTTCAGTTGTGGAGCACTAGCCTAGCATATATGGCCCTGGCTTGAATCCAGGAAAATAAAACAGAAAATTAAAACAAGAAAAAGAAAGCTTTTTGTTGTTGGCTTTTGTTTTGGTACAGGAAACACCTTGTACATAAAGGACTTCTGCTGTTAAGGATGATATGGTGGCCAGGAGGCTGTGGGGCTATCAGCGAAGGCAATAGCGAATGACCAGCTCCATTGGAGGGAAATGTGTTCGCCAGTTTCCAGGCATGGGAGCCCATTCTAGAAGGAAGCAGGAGTCCTTCGATGATTAGCCAGAGTCTGTGAGTGTCCTGAGACTTTTTTATTTATTTATCCTTCAGGCCAAGCTGGGAGTTAGAAAGTTGCCACAATCTTTTCATACTGCCTTTCCCCTTTAGTTACATTGTTTTGAGACAGGATTGTTCACATAGCTCAGGTTGGCTTTAAACTCAAGGTCTAGTGGAGGATGACCTTTAACCTTGACCCTTTTAAAGACTGGGATTATAAATATGTGCTACCACCCTTGTCTTCAGTGATGACTTAGCAGACTTCTTTCCAGTCTTGAAGTTTGCCTGAGACCTGACAGTGAAACAGGCCTAGTATATGCCAGTTCTTTGGCCACAGTGCACAAAGACTGAGTCCTGACTTCAGGCTGCTTACCCAGATTCTCACTCCCCTTGCAGATGGCCCTCTTTCTTCTATCTCCACTTACAGTTTTTCCAAGTTCTGCTCTGGGGAGCAAGAAGCTACAGAAATCCCATTCTGCCCAGCCCCCATGGTCCCTGTAACCTTGAGTGGCTCACCCCAGCTTGGCTCTGGAGGCACATTAAAGCAAGCCTCACTCCATCCAGCTGTGATCTACCCACTTGCTCTTTCTCTTTATCTCTGGTCTGGGATTCCTGCCTGTGCACCCTGGCTTTGATATTTGTTTCTGAGTTCTCTGATTTGACAACTCACCACATTGCCCTGTAACTTTGGGTGTCTCAGGATATTGTTGATGTGCACTCTGCTTTGTCCCCTGCTCTATCTTATCTACTTGGCCCTTCATGAGAAACATTCTCTCTGATTGGGTGCTACCAAATCCTACACCTAAGTAGTATTGGAAGTGGCCTTGCAGTGGCCTGTGGTACCCAAGCTCTGTCCCTGGCTCTAGTTGACCCTTGAGGGAGACACTCAGCACATCCCATAGACATTTCTGGTTGTTCAGGAAGGCTGTACTCTCTCTAGCTGCTAAGGATGCAGCTGAGAAGAAATCCAAACCGCATGCCTTCAAAGAGCATTTGCATGGAAGTCACAAAGTGTAGTCTATTAACTCCACTCATAAATGGTGACCATTGAATCCATCCCCTAATTTTGGGGTCTGTTCTCTATTAGAAGATGGCAAGACACAATCAGCAAATGAAGTGAGCCACGAATGACAGCAGTCCTAAGATCTTAAATGAAGGTCCAGCTGTTGTGCTCCATGGGCAGTGATAGGATGGAGCTGAGGGTAATTCCTGGTGGAAAAGATCCTTCATGCCCCCAGGTGGTCTCCAAGGAAGACTGGCCACTTCCGGGTGGGGCTTGTGCCTGTGTGACCTGGGAACTCTTTTGACCTATAAGGTCTTGCTGACAGTTTTGGGACTTTAGACTATCAGGTGACTTCTAAGCATGTTAAAGTTTGAGAAGTCACTGGGTTAGACTTTTTCACCAATTCCAGAGGCAACTCCACTCCCAGGCTATAATGACAATTTTTGTTGATTTCTTCTTCTCAATAGAGCAGACATTTGGGATGGAGTACAAGAGCCTGGGAAAGGTTTATGGTCAAACAGCATAGTCATTGCTGTGAAATTACTTTTCCCTTTTAGAAAGAGATCACAGGGGCTGCAGAGATGGCTCAGTGCTGCCCTTGCAGAAAACCTAGTTCAGTACCCAGCACCTACTTGGCAACTCTCCATTACCTACAACTCCAGTTTCAGGGGACCAAGTCACGTCTTCTCCCATGGGTATTCTGTGTATATGGAGCACAGGTACGCATGCAGCAACACACACATACGGAGAATAAAGGTAGTAAGAAAAAAATCTTTTCAAAAATAACAATAAAAAATTAATGTAAGAAAATGAAATTCCCAAAAGTTACTTTGACATATAAAACTTTTGTTTGTTTTTCTATAAGAAAATCATGCACTGTAGCTTACCTGAACTAATTCAAGATTCTCGTTCTCCTGCCTTCATCTCCAGTGTGTTAGGCATATAGTAGTATGCTTTGCTATGCATAATCTTTTCAACTGTCCACATTTCAAAATAACACATCATATGTACTGGTATTGTGTCTTCATTGATGTCTGTGCACCACATGCATGCAGTGCCCTCAGAGGCCCGACGAGGGCATCAGGACCCTGGAATTAGAGTTGTAGACAGTTAGAATCTGACATTTGTGTGTTGGGAATCAAACCTCAATCCCCTGGAAGAACAGCCAGGGCTCTTACCTACTGAGCCACTGAGCCATCTCCCCAATCTCCTATCCTTTCTAAACAAACAAACAAACAAACAAACAAACAAAAACAAACCTCTTTCTTCATTGCCCATGCAGATTTCATTTTCTTGAGAACTGAAAAAAAAAGAGCTAACAGGTCTGACTCCACTGTATCCCCTTGTAACTTAAAATTATCAGCAGGGTTTTTAAATTCTGAAGAGAAGTTTTTCCCAAGGGAAAGTACACTTGAAGATCTTTGTCTATTTACTCATTTTGAACAAAGGAAGGACTAGTTTTCTTGGGTTCATCTTGCACACCATGTTACTTTGTGTATCAAGCTAGTGTTGTTATATTGTCTCCATCTTTTGCTCTTTGACTGATGCTCAGTTACCTCACAGATCCTCTCAGATTTTAATATCACTTACAAGCTTATTTAAATTATCTTAGACTTCAGAAACTAATTAAACAGCTGAGCATGGTGGAGCATGGCACTAAATTCCAGAACTGGGACACCCATGAGGTCTACTCCTGCCTTGTCTATAATGTAAATCCTATTTCACATATCAAAATAAACAAAAATTTAAGAGAAGAGAGAGAAGTATAAAATTTAGGATTTTAAACATTTACTATCTAACCTGTTATCTTAGGGTTTTATTGCTATAAAGAGACACAATGACCAAGACCACACTTATAAAAGGACAGCATTAAATTGGCGCAGGAATTCAGGTTCAGAGGTTTGGCCCACTGTAATTATGGCAGGAAGCATGGTAGTATACAGGTAGACATGATGCTGGAGGAGAGTAGAGTTCTACTTCTTGATCCAATGCAGCCAGGAGGAGGCTGGAATTTTACACTGGGTGGAACCTAAGCATAGTAGACCTCTAAGCCCAATCCTACAGTGCCACACTTATTCCAAGAAAGCCACACCTCTTAATAGTGCTATTTCTCTGGGCCAAACATTCAAACACATGAGTCTATGGGGGCCACACCTATTCAAACCACTACATATGTCTAAAGCTGACATGAAAATCTAACAAAATCTTCTACATTCAACATTATCACTAAATTAACTTAATACTAATCAAGTTTTGAAATGATTTTAGGAAAAGAGTGCTATGCCACTTAATTTGAACATTTAGAGAAAATAGACACGTTCTTGTACAATATAACCTACCAAAAGGAAGTAGAGGGGGAGAAGATCATTTATATAGCCAGTTATAGCCATTTATATAGAGAGTACATCATGTGCCACACCCACTCCAGTGACGTCTAAGTGGCAAGCCCAAAAGCTTGGATGCAATCCTGACACATAAAGTTTCATGGATCTTAGTCTCCTGGAGTCTTGGCATCCCATAGCACTAATGCTCCAATCCTGTCCTTGTGTTAGTTGGTGAATGGATGTATGTGCTTTCTTTCAGTATTGTTTTCTTATAGGTGCCTCTAAGAAATGATTTATCAAATACCTAAATCAAGTTGAACTTTTTTCCTGGCCTTCACCATTGTCCTAGGCAATCCTTGAGCCGACCCTGTTCTTGGAAATCAGTAAGAAAGTTACCTATTCAGACAAATAGGGTCCAGTATTGAAAGAGAGACAGTAGAAGAAGCCAGGCCTTACTATCTACTACATAGAGTTAGAAATTTCAGGGCTGGCTTAGCAAAGTAAGTTTAGAATTCTTATCATAGTTATGTATGGCAGACTACAGTACTTAATAGAAGAAAGCCCCCCCCCCCCAATCCCTTAGAATAACAGCAGATTCACTCCCATATAGAGGAATTTACAATGGTATAAGAAGAAGATCGGGTTGTGGTATAAGGAGGAGCTATAGTATCTCATTATTCATGAAAAGTTCAGCAAGAACAGAACCCCCTGGTGCAAGCACTCCCAAGGCTCAGAGGAATAACATACATTGTGACTAGGGTGTGAAATCCTCACCTTGCTCCGTAATGGCTGACTTTAGAAAGGGCCATTTTTAATCTCAGTTGTAACCATTGCCTGGTTCCTGCCAGTTTTATGTATGAATTTCTCTGTTTTGTGTCAGATAACTTCAATGTAACTTGGCTGATGAATCACCTAACTTCTTTGTTTTCTTCTGTATTATACGTCTGACGCTCACTTTGAGAAAATATATTCAGATATGGCACTCTCTCTATATCAGTGTCTGTTTGTCACTTTCCACTGAATCCTTGCTCACCTGAAAACTGAATCCCTGGTTCCCTGCTGGTTGAGGGACACACTGAGTCCAGTCTGAGGCAATAAGGAGTTATAGTGTTTCCCCCAAAAGAAAGCACCAGAAACAGGTATCTTTCTAGAAAGTTCTTCCATACATCCAAGAAATATAAATCCACTAGAAAATAGCTCATTTGTAAAGTCTGTGTGAGATTCTGAGTTCATTCCTATGAACACACACACACACACACAAACACACGGTAAAGGAGAGAAAGTCATTCACATTGATCCAAACTATTAGAAACTTTTGAGTAAACAACCACCGGAGACTTTACCAGGCTGGGAATCTTTGATGCTAAGACAGAAAAGTAAAAGATAGGTGAAGGGTTACATGATTGTAATCTCAACAATGTGGAAGCTGAGGCAGGAGAATCCCAAGTTCAAATCCAGTCTGAGCACCATAGCAAGATTAAGGCCAACAAAGGCTACATAAGAACATCCTGTCTCAAACAAAAAATAGACAAACAATAAAGTAGGGGAAAGCCAGGAACATGTTGATGTGATTCAATAACACATGCAAATGTAGAAGAAAATCAAACAATGGTTTAAGAAGAAATATCATGATCACATTCCAGTTCTTCCTAGGATCCAGAGCTGATGGTGTTAGATTAAAAGGGGAAAATGATACAGTTGTCTCAAAGAGGGGGGAAAAACCCTGGCCAAATGTAAACAGCCATTAATAATTTAAACAAAACAAAAACAAAATCTGTCTAGGTAGGATTATAAGGGAAATTTATTGATCTAATAAAACCTACATTGGGTAGAGAAATAGCCAGAAGATCCCTTTCAACATCAGGAAGAAGAAATGAGGGCTAAGCACCCTTGGTGAGGTGCCTGCCAGAACAGCCAACCAAAGGAACAGAAGTCTAAGAATGAGAAACTTTACTCTGAAGAGCTTGGACAATGAAGAGAAGGTGCTATGGGTCTGTGGTCCTTCAGAGATTCACCATTCTGACTCAAGTTTGCTTTCAGTAAATCAGAGGCATTTTTATTAAAAGAAGGCTGACCGGAGCAAACAAGGAGAGAATTCTCTAGATTAGGCCCGGGCTATTTCAAGCTAAAGGATTATATGGCAAAACCTACTAAGTAAAAATTTTGGGAAGCCAAAGTAACTCATATCTTCTCCCAGAGCAGGCTAGGCTTGATTTAGTGACATGTCCAGCAGATGCCTCAGACATGCAAGCAAGCAGGCAGTTTGTAAACAGCAGAACTTAACCATGAGCCTGTGTAATCTTGTGTAACCCATCACTTTATAGGAATAGCGGAGGCACTGAAATATTTTGCAACATTCAGCAATTATTTTGAAGAGTAGCTCAACTGGTACCAAGAGGTGGTCCATCTCAGCCTACCTGACAGGGTTCATTCAAATAGAGTAATTTCTTCAGGGCTTATGCAACTTAAAAACAATTTTGTTTTTACAAGCCTAGCACAATAAATGTATCCTCTAAACACAATGTTCACTATCACAAAGGCAGCCCTGGTAGGTTATTCAGAGATATAAGACTAATGTGGTAGTTTCAGGTTTTTTTCTTTGTATGGGAACAAATCCCTCCATGGTGTAATTAGAAAGAAGCAAAGAGGCCTGGTACAAACAAAATGATACCTGAGAAAATAGCAATCACAAGAAATTCAAACCTTTTACAAAAAAAAAGTACATTTTTTCCTTACAGTAAAACATTGGTATAGATAAATGTGCACATTGTTAATATTTTCAGTGGAAAAAAAGAAACATTTTGTGTCTCAACTCTTTTCTCACATTTTTGTAAAAATATCTCCATACCTTTGAGAGTAGATCAAAGAGATGCTCCAAGTGTGTGTGGGTGTGTGTGTGTTTGTGTGAAATGGACCAAAGGGTAAAGTGCTTGCTGTTTAATCATGGTGGCTGGAGTTCAGATTCCAGGACCCATAGAAAATACCCACCTCTGTAACTACAGCTACAATTGAATTCTGCCTACTGTTTTCTAGGGAGGAGTTCAGGGATTGTGTTACTGCTGGGATTATAACTGAAGTAGTGATGTATATTTCTCAATGGATACTATTGACAATGGAGAGGTTTTATTTATTCTCTTTGGGATTGATCCTTGGAGAATTGGTCCCAGTTTCTCAAGTTTCCTCCAATATAGAAACCCTGAACCATACCACCCTTAGTTCACTATGAAAGGAAGCTCATCAGGCAGGAAGGCAACTCAAAAGGTCTCCATATAGTCCCTGAAACTGATCAAATTCATTAGGCTCCTTCTCTGCCAGAGAGCAATAAAAGCTGAGAGTCCCTCACAGATGAAAGGAAGCTGAGCTGCCAAGAAGACTCAAAAGAGCCACCCTCATACCAGCTGTCTGGAAGAAGTTTAGACCAACTGAGACACCTGAAAAGGACATTCTCTAGACCTTTGAGCCGTCTCTAGGCTGTGCAGTTTCTCCCAAGTTCCCAGAATTTGTGAGCTGTCACCCATGCTGGGTAGGATTTGTTGATGCAGTTGTCTTTGAGTCTTTTCTGCTCCTGTAAGTAACCCCTCACCCATATTCCTATATGTAACCCCAATAAAACGTATCGGTTCATCAAGTAGGACTTTGGTGATATGGGCACTTTGGTCTGTCCTGGGTTGCTTATGCAGAGGAGAAACACATTTTGTCACACAACACTACCTACTAGGTTTTATGACTGTAAAATTCTATTTATTCTTTGTAATTAGCAAGCATATTGTGTGTGAGAAGATATTTAGAAGGGCACTTAAATTTCTATAATTGACCTTAATGGGACAGTTTCCCAAAAGACACGTCCTAGTCAGGACCAGCTGAACTGTGCTGAGAGGATTTAGGTAACCCTGTACTCTGCTGAAGAACTGAGATATGTATCAATACATTCACATTTCCCACTGGGCAAGGGAGTGCTTTGAAACCCTGGACCAAGGTGGGGTTCGGGAGGGCTTCCACCCTCCAAAAACTTTGCTTAGTGTTCTCTCAGGTGACATCACACCCAGCTATGGAACCTTGAAGGCTGTGTCTAGGGGCAACCCTGTGAGTTAAACATCATTTGTGAACTTGCCTCCAAAGTGTTAGCTGCTGGGTTTAGGCCTGGTGCCTTACTAGTGATTAACTAGGACGATTAGTCCGACTTGGAAATTTTCTACAGTTAGCTGGTTACAGCACCCAAGAAGGATACTTCTGAGGAAGCATTCTCAGAACTCCTCTGAGTTTTGCAGAGTGAACCCCTGGTGAACTGCCAGTCTCTGACTATACACCAATAGGTCTCTGATATTGACAGCTTAATTATCCCCATCCTTTGACTGACCCTGACCTGCAAAGTCAACTGTTTATAAAGGAGCCTCATAGCTTTGCGCCTTGGACCAACCATCTACTGGAAGAAGTGATTCTTTGGACATCAGGGTGAACAACCCAAGAGTATCCACCCAGAGCCAGGTATAAGGTTGCTTTCGCTTGGTACTATACCGGAGTGAACACCCTCTAAAAAGCAGTCCAAGCAGTTGTCCATGTGGCAACCTAAACAGCCTGGATTGGAGATCAAGCCTGAAGCTTCAGGAATAGGGCAAAAAAGAAAATACCACCATGAAAGTGGGACAGAGATAGAGTCTGAAGCTTTGGGACAAGGTCCAAAAAGGAAATGCCAGGATGGAACAGGGATGGTATTTAAAGAGCCCGGCAAGGCTCAGAAGAAGACCCCTCAGGAGCCTCAAGACCTAGAGCTCCCGAGAGAACAGCCTAGCAAGGGTCAGGTACGGAAACCCCAGGGAAAGACTCCAAACCAACTGAAACCCCTAGAGTTGACCGAAGGACCTCCAGAGCAGGCTGTAACTGGGAGGAAGCCTGCTGATGGTGGCAAGGGTCACAAGCGGCTCTATTCCGTCATGGAAGAAAACGAACAAAGCCCCCCAAAAGAAAAGTACGGAAGGTTGCTTCAACACCTTCAGTGCGACCAAGATGTGAGGTCAGACCCACACAGGCCTCACCCAATCCTTATAAACACCTGGAAGATCAAAGGGGGCGAGGCAGAAGACAGTCGTGGATCAGAAAGAACCCAGAGCAATCGAGAACCATCTACTGTTGCTGCTCTAAAAGAATGACTTTCACCAGAGGAGAGAGAGAAGTGCTGTTCTGAGGAGAAATCTGTTACAGAGAAGAAAGATTGCGTAAAGGGTGAAGGAAGAAGGGGGAACAGCTTGGAGCCTGATTTACCGGGAACACGGCGTCAGATCATCCTGGATAGTGGCAGAGGCAATAGCTTACTCCCCAGCAAGGTGGCAGTACTTGCAGCAGAGAAAAAGCCTATTACAGACCAAGGATAGGGCAGAGAAATGGAACAAATCCTTGATATTACAGAGGACATGGAGAAGGAAATTGAGAATGCATTGGGTCCAGGACCTCAAGACGAAATCCTAAGTTCCAGATTCAAGTTGCAAATCACCAGAGGAGATATCCAGACCCTGAAGAACGGTCAGTGGCTCAATGATGAGGTCATCAATTTCTACATGAACCTTCTGGTTGAGAGAAATGAAAACCAAGGCTACCCGGCTCTGCATGTCTTTAGCACTTTCTTTTACCCCAAGCTAAAGCATAGCGGTTACAGTTCCGTGAAAAGATGGACTCGAGGCATCAATATCTTTGAAAAAGAACTCATCTTGGTGCCAATTCACCAGAGGGTACATTGGAGCCTGGTGGTAATCGATTTAAGAAAAAGAAGTATTGTATACCTCGATTCCATGGGACAGACAGTGAAGTCTATCTGTGAGACCATCTTCCAATATTTACAAAAGGAGAGCAAGACACGCAGGAACATTGAGCTGGACCCTTTGGAGTGGAAGCAGTACAGTGTGAGATCAGAGGAGATTCCTCTGCAACTGAATGGGAGTGACTGTGGAATGTTTACCTGTAAATATGCAGATTGCATCGCTAGGGACCAGCCTGTGACCTTTTCTCAGCAACACATGCCCACCTTCAGGAAGAGGATGGTCTGGGAAATCCTGCACAGTCAATTACTGTAACAACATCCATCTGGTTGCTATGGTCCCCATCCCTGTTCTTTTCCATCCCTGTTTCTAATACACCTTAGGGAGGATGAGTTGAAGAGATTTGAAACAGGTACTGAGCTGCCTGACTGGATGAAACCCACTCTCTTCAATATAGTCCTAATGTGGGATGTGGGACTGATGCCCTAATGCCATCTCTAGGATGCATGCAACTGTTGCAAGCTTAGAAACTGCTGCTGCCAACCCACAGGAAACCACATGTTGAAGAAATCCTGTTTTAATGCAGGATTTACTCAATCAATTGTTGTTTTTTGTTTGTTTTGCGGTTTTTGCTTTGTTTTTGGTGTCTATTTGTGTTTTCTTTTTTTGTTGTTTGTTTTTTATTGTGTCTTTGGTTTTCTCTTTTGTTTTTGATTGTTTGGATTTTTTTGTTTCTGTTTTTGCTTTTGTTTGTTGTTTTTGTTTGGGTTTGGGGGTTTTTGTTTTTGTTTTTGTTTTTGGTTGTTGGTTGTTTTTTATTTGTGTTTTGGTTTTGTTTCTTATTCATTTGTTTTTTTTTTTCCTTTTGTTTGTGGTTTTGTTTTGGGGTTTCTTTTTGGTTTGTGTTTTCAGTTTTGTATTTTGTTTGTGTTTTCATTTTGTTTGCGGTTTTGATTTTGTTAATTGTTTTCTTTTTCTGTTTGTTTGTTTGATGTATTTTTGTCTCTGTTGTGTTTTTGTTTGGTTTTGTCTTCCTGACCCTAACCCACTTACTGTTTTCTTTTCTTCATTTTCAAACATTGGCCATTGTCAAATTCCAATCCAAGATCAGGAGGGTCATCAGCAGGAAGCCACAGAAGCCCTTCACTAGCATCTCTATGTTAAATTGAAGCAGGGGATAGTGGTGTGCTGTTTTGTTTTGTTTTTTTTTTTTTTTTTTTAAAGCTTAAAAATAGTATGAGAAATGGAGTTGGGTTTCACAGACTGGTGCTGTTCGGCACCACTGTACTCTGCTGGACCTCTACAGGATGTAGAACTGCAGCCAAACTACTGACTGGACTCCAGGACCAGTGGGAAAAGCACCAAGGTCATTTAAAGACTCATCCTTTCCCAGACCTGCCTTAGTTTTGGAAGTTGATTTGAAGTAACTATAATGGCAAAAGTCCATTTCTATCTCAGGTCTCATTGAATATAAACCCCAACTATTGCTGTACTGAATTATTTTTTTGAAAAGTTCTATTCAATTTAATTTTTCACAAAGAGTTTTGGTATATATTAAGATGAAATTGAGATTTTTTTCTCATTAGATTAATATTCCCACTGTGCATAATGGGGTATTTAGTATTTAGGTTTGAAACCCGCAGTTATCTAATAATTTCCATGTGATACTTTGTATTTAACTTTTCTACTCATTATCTTATGGTTGTGTTTATGCAATTTTTACTTAATAAAATTTATTTAAACATTTCACATGATCTGGTGTCTCCTGTTTCTTTCATGCCATAGTAATAAAACCTGGTTTGTGAGGTGACCTGAGAAGCAGGTGTTGAGGGTGTCACTCACCAGCTTAAGCCTTAGAAACATTGAGCACACCAGTGATTGTTACTCTGGTCTCGGCCTCTGCAGTGGAGTAGGAATGTTCCAGAGAGTATCCACTCCTTTATCGTGGGTTGTAGAGGGAGAATATATGTGCAGCTCAGTTGAGCAATGTGCAGGTGAGCTGTAGAGCGGGAGCAATGGAGAAACCTTTTGATGTCCATGGGGCCACTTGTCATTGAAGCTACTCTGTATTACTGTAAATGGGAAGTCAGGCAGGTCCACTCCTGACCCCTACCACAGACTGGGACTGAAATGGAATAGGAATCAGTATCTTCATAGTTTGGCCCAGAATGGGGGAGAAAAACGTCTCAATTCTCTCTTGTCTATAGCAGCTTGAGGATGTATAGAAAAGACAACACAGAGTTGGGGGAATGGCTCAGTTGGCCAAGTACTTGCTAGTAACTGTAAGGAACCAAGTTGCACCCAGGGCCCCATTAAGAGAAGCCATGATGGGTGGCGGTGAGCCGGAAGAGCCCAGGTCCATTATGGCAGAGAGGTTTTCCATCTTATCTCTTTCCTCCAGCCCAACTCCTAACTTGGGAGTATCTTTTTTCCTAATCAGCCATTCTTGCCTTTTCTGCAAGTAGAAGTCTGTAATGGATTCCTTGAGGACAGAAGATCCTCGAAATCCTCTGGAAGGTCTTCTGAACCTTGCTGTCATCCAATATCAGCAGTGTCTATTTTCAAATGCTTAATGTGTATGTGGAGAGATGGCTGACAAACCTGAAGCTAGGTGGTAGATGGGAGAGCTTACCCATGTATGATGTGTGAGTCCATGTTTTCAGTCCTCAGCACCTGAGGAAAAGGAAGACAAACAGAGTTTGGAAGGGTAATGAATGCATAGTAAAGGAAGTTTTTTTCATTGTCAAACTGCTAATTAATAAAAGCTACAATCTAAAATTTTATCATGAAATAAATACAACATATCAATAGACATACAATCTAATACATAAGCACTCAATAACAAAACGAAGTAAGGACACAAATGGGGGGAGGGCAGTCTCTAGAGTGATGGCTCAGCAGTTAAGAACACTGACTGCTTTTCCAGAGGACATGGGTTCAATTTACAGCACCCGCAATATCACAGCTCTCTGTACCACTAGTCCCAGGAGATCTGACACCCTCATAAAGACATACATGCAGGCAAAACACAAACCAATCAATGCTCATACAATAAAAATGAATTATAATTAAAAAAGGCTGATCATCATAAAATGTTTAGAAACCAGTCAGTTATCAAGAAAACACCAGAATAAATGTGTGTGTACAAAAAACAGCAAACATGGCAGAGAGTTTTGAGCTAAAAATGAGAAAATTACAAAGACAAAGAACAAGAGCTTCTAAAGCAGAAAAGTGGATCAGAAATTACAAAGAAGAGAGAGTGGTATATTTAGTTCTGCTTAGAAACTTAAAATAAATGTGTACCTAAAGACAAGCACTAAGCCAGAAGTGGTGGCAAACACCTTTAGTCCCAGCAGATGTACGCAAGTCAGACTTTGAGGCCAGCCTGTTGTACAGAGTGAGTTTCAGGGCAACAAGAGCTATACAGAGAGACCCTGTCTTGAAAATTAAAAAAACAATAACCCAAAAAACCCCAAAAGGCATGCAATTAAAATGCAAACAATATAAAAATTCATAGCAAATGTGACTAAAAAACTCTATTGTCATACAGTGAGGATGTAGATCTCATAAAAGTCAGTAAAATGCTAAGACCTTCCCCTCCCCAAGACAACAAAAAACATACAATTGATGAGTAATATGTAAATAGTCTATAAGCATGAGAAAAGATAAACAAAACCAGAACAAAGCAAAGTTTTTCAACCTATACACAGACACGTGTTATCAAACACTTAAAACCAACTGTAGATTTATTTTCTGTGTAGAAGTGTTTTGGCTGCATGTATGTCTGTGTACCACGTGGATGACTGCTACCCTCACAAGTCAGAAGAGGGTGCTGGATCCCTTGGAACTGGAATTATGGGTAGCTGCCATCTGGTCCCTAGATTCTGGGAACCAAACCTGGTTCCTGTGCAAGAGCCACAAGTGATCTTAACTGTAGAGCCAACTCTCCAACACCTCCCTCCCATTTTAAAACATTTTTAAAGAACGCACTTGAAAATGCTGAGCTAAGGGACCGGGGATATAGCCTAGTGCTAACATGCTTACCCAGCATGCATAGAGCCCTGGGATTGGTCCATAGCACACATGAACCAGGCATGGCTGTGCATTCCTAGAAATCCAGCCCTGGGGAGGCAGGGCCAGGGAGATCACAAGTTAAAGCAATCCTCAGGAACACGGAAGTCTGAAGCTAACCTGGGGTACATGTGTGTGCATCTCCCTGAGTTTTCCATCGGCAACAATACTGCTATTGATCCAAATACTGCCCACAGATCCAAAGTCAGTAGTGCCAAGAGCTGGATGACACGAAGGATACTTTTACAGAAAGTAAAACAACTTTGTTCTGAAGCCACAAAATAACTTAAATTGAGGTTATTTCTCATATCCTGTGTTGCCAATGCCATTAACACTCTTATTAGAGTACTAGCGGTGTCTAGTAGTTAAGATCCTGGCTATACCCCATGCCAAATGGCAGAGAAAGAACATCTGGATTGCTGGACTGAAGGACCTGACAGCTAAAAATCTGTTAGGGTATTCCAATAACCAAGAAACATCTGGAAATCTGCTGACATCTCTCTTCCCAGGATAAGTCCCTGAGAGCCTCTCCATTGAAACCAAAGACTGCAATGCTATTGATAGCCCTGTCTGTGCAAAACAGCACTGAGGCCTGGCAGCTTAAGAGACCCAGAGATGGGTACCTTTGGTGGGACACAAAGCTGTTCCTTTAAAATGTCTGTGGATGTTTCACTCCACAGGGAGCATGTAGCAGACAGCCAAGCTCAGTAAGAAGATGAAGCTTCCAAATGGCGGTTTTATTGCAGATGGCTCGGTTCCTTCACAGGACGACTCATCATGTTCATGTGGTGTGCCATTCGATGTATCTGGCCTTCAGTAAAGGCAATGCAGTCTTTGGAAGAGCAAAGTGGGCCTGCAAGAGAAGACATGATGTTACAGTTATGATTGGCATGCTTGAAGAAGCTTGGAGTCTCGGTGAGAAGCCAGACATGGCAGCAATGAGTGGAGTCCCAGGACTGGGAGGCAGAGATATGGTCAGACAACCTAGTCAGTCAGTGAGCTCCATGTTCAATGCACAAGACAAACAAACATACACTCAGGCCACACACATGAGATAAAAACAAATAAATCTTTAGGAGCAAAAATCAAGATGAAACGTCAATGAGGGAACAATTATATGTCTTGTAAAAGAGCTTACTTTAAAGCAGGACATGGTGGCCTCTGCCTCTAATTACAGCACTCAGGACAAAACAACAAAACAGAGGGAAACAAAACCCAGGCTGCAGAGATGGCCTAGCAGTTAAGGTCGCTTGCTGCTCTTCCGGAGGATCCTGGTTCAGTGCCCAGCACCTACAAGCTCACTCACAACTGTCTTAACCCCAGCCCATGAGGATCTGATGCGCCCTTCCGGACTCCATGCATAAACACATAGAGCGAGAAAACACCAGAAACATTAAAAACACAAATAAATTAAAAAATATGAAACAGACTCAGAGGAGATGGCACAGCAGTATTCACCCTTAACTGTACATTTTTGTGCAGTTTTACTCTATGTAATGAAAATGTTCTACTGTGGATATCTATTCCTTTACAATGAGGAACAACTATTAGAAAAATGACTCTGCAAATGACTTTTTATTATCTATCTTGTGCTTGGTCAATCAACTTTGCCAAAATATGATCTCCGCTCCCTGATTAGGACACAAATATGCTTTCAAATACAGAAAAGTGGGTACAATCTTCTTCTTGCTAACACAGATCAAGACTCTCCGAAATGCTCCCCTGAGGATATGCCATTCACACTCTATGGGGTCCTTGGGAATAAAGCAAGGTCTGCAGCAGATCTTGCTGATGCAAACATGCCTTAAATGCTATGTTTACTGCAGCTGAGACACTAGGATATCAGAGGAGCCTGTCAAAAACCATTATGCAGCAGCTTTCCTTGAGATTTGTCCTGATTTAAAATCTGCCTGCTTTTAAAAATTCTTTTCCCTCTCAACATTGAAGTTAGATCTGGGTTCAAGGTTTGTACACTCTAACTCTCAAGCAGGAATAGCCTGAAAGGGATACACTCTGGCACCAGACATGCTTTGTCTACAAGGAATGTGCATACTCAGCTATGCCTTCATGAGAGTTTATGTCACCATCTGACATTGGGAACAATGTTATTGTATGTTCATTGAAATCAAAATACCAAACTGACATGAGATAGATTGATGCTGGTTAAAACAAGGGAAGAACTGTAAGTCGACCAGAGGCTTATGAAGTTAGTATATTACAGTTAGACCAGAGGATGATGTAGTTAGCATGTCACAGTTAGACCAGAGGTTACTGTTGTTACTATGGTACAGTTAGACCAGAGGCTGGAGCAGTTAGTATATTACACTTAGAGTAGAGGCTGTGGTACTTAGCATATTATAATCAGACCAGAGGCTATGGTAGTTAGCATATTATATTTAGATCAGAGCCTGGCGTTGTTAGTATATTATAGACAGACCAGAGGCTGATGTATTTAGTATATTACTGTTAGATCAGAGGCTCGAATAGTTAGCACATTACAGTTAGAAGAGAGGCTGGAATATTTAGTATATAACAGTTAGACCAAAGGCTTCTGTAGTTGAATATTACAGTTCGACCACTCAGACTTGCTGGGACCAGCAAGGCTGACCAAGGTGACTATCAATCCTTCTCTGCTTTATTAAAATTCTATGTGCATATTATTCTTTGCCTTTACAATTTGCAGTTCCCAACATGCACCTGACACCATGGCACATCAGAATCCTGACACCATCAGTGTAGAAAAGGAAATTAAACCCTATTCTGGAAAATCCCAAACCCATCCCTGTATTTCCCATCTTGCCTCACTTAACTCACATTTTTCCCCATTAATGTTTTCCCATAAGTTGAGCTTCCCAAAATCCCAAGATGCAACTCCTTCAGGAAACCTGAAACAGGCAGGGCAGAGGGAGATGCATACTTTTAATCCCAATACTTGGGAGACAGAAGCGGGCAGGTCTCTATACATTCAAAGTCAGCCTGGTCTACAGAAAAGTTCCAGGACAGCCAATGTTCCATGGAGAAGCTTAAAACAAAGTCCCTCACCAAAAAGAAACCTGACCCACCCTTGGGGTGGGAACCTTTGTCCTGTAACAGTCTTCACCCAAATTCCGTACTTTATCTCTGAAGTCTTTCTTTGATGGAGACAGGGAATACTGGAAAGAGATTTCTCCCTGGTTTCTAACTTTATGGCCTTCCCAGCCTACCCCACACATATACCATCTATGAAAAGTCACTGAAAGTACAAGGTGTAAATTGAAACAGTGAAAATAGCAATCTACAAAGGATACCCATTGCCTATTTTTATCTGAAATGTGTATTTTAGGGGATTTGACTGGTTTTTGTTTGAGACAGGGTGTGTTTCTGTAGCCCTGGCTGTTCTGGAACAGTTATGTAGACCAGGCTGGCCTCTAACTCAGAGATCTGCCAGACTCTTTCTCCTGAGTGCTGGGATTAAAGTCGCGAACCATGACCACTTTGCTGAATTTTTTCTTTAAAAACTTGTTTATTTTTATTCTGTATTCAATGATATTTTATCTGTGTGAGGGTGTCAGCTCCCCTGGAACTGCAGATATAGACAGCACTGAGCTGCCATGTGAATGCTGGGAATTGAACATGGATCCTCTGGAAGAGCAGCCAGGGTTCTTAACCCTTGAACCACTCTACAGCCCTGAAATGTGTATATTTCATAATGGAATTACTGTAAACAGAGAACTGTCATTACATCAAAGCTGTGTTGATTCATAAGTGATGATCCCTTGATAAAAGAGATGAAACAGAATTCCATCCTTCAGCGAGAAACAGAAAACCATCAGCTTGGTTACTGCACCAACAGGCATGCACACCCTCATCCTTCTCCTCAGGGAATCCAGCAAAGCTTACCCACTTCCAGGTGAACCCGGGTCCAGTTCCCAGCACTCACGTTCAGCACACACCCCAATGCCTTAGGGCTCCCCACTCAGTTTGCACCTAATGTACTTGGAGTGGACCATTTTCTCTGGCCTGGTGTGGCCAGCAGGCTCTGCTACTGTCCAATCATCTTGTGTGATTTCACTCTCTGCTGGAGCAGCCAGCAGCTCTTACTCTAGGGGATCTCCCAGCAATCTCCCAAGTACCACTTAGTTTGTGTTAGGATTTTGGTTGCAAAGTTATATATCTTCATTAAGTGGGCTCCTGCCACTCTAAACATTCTAAATACAATTTATTCAACTTGATGATTCTTAGGCCATAGAATAACATCCTGTTATAACACTAGAGACTCTTGTTTGTTTCTATGTAACTCTGGCTGACTTGAGACTTGCTGGGATTGGCTTTGAACTTGCTGTGATCTTCCTGCTTCTGCTTCTGGCATGCTAGTGTTCCAGGACTACACTATAATACTGGTATTTTACAATAAAACTTGCCATAAAACAATTTAGTGGTTGAGAGTAAACTTTTTTTTTTCAGGAAAAAGGAAAAAAAACCCACAATAAGTACACTTCCCATAAAAAGAAACAATTGCTATATTATGAAATGTGTGTGTTTTGTTTTTCTTACACAGGGTCTCACTCTTCAGCCCTGGCTGGCCTGAAAGTTGCTATGTAGCTCAGAATTCACAGCGATTTTTGTGTCTTATTTTCCTTTTGAATGATGGGACTAAAGGTACATGCCATCAGGCACAGCATAAAATATTCTGATTTTTATATGGGTGATAATTGAAATGGTTCACTTCAAATTAACATGTATTCCTATAATATTTCAAATTACAAGACATTGCAAAGTGGCTTAAATTAAAATCTTAGTGTTAGATCCTGAAATGTTATAGAAATTTTTTTTTTATAGAAATGACTACTAGTTTTAGATTCAAAATGCTACTGAAGGAAGGAATATGTTAGCCTTGTAATTTCCTTCCTTCTTTTCTTCTTTCCTTCCTTCCTTCTTTCCATTCTTCTGTCTTTGGATTTCTTTTATCATGAACTGACACCATGAGTACTGTAACTCTTTAAAGGAAAACATTTCATTGGACTGGCTTACAGTTCAGAGGTTTAATCCATTATCATCATGGCAGGAAGCATGGTGGTACGCAGACAGACATGATGCTGGGGAAAAAGCCAAGAGGTCTATATCTGCATCAGCAGGCCAGGGGAGAAGAGTACCACACTAGGCCTGGCTTTGAGCATCTTAAACCTCAGAGCCTGTCCCCAGTGACACATTTCCTCCAACAAGGCCACACTTCCTAATAGTGCTACTTGCTCCCTATGAGCCTATTTCTTTCAAATCAATGCTCACTCACCCTCTCTTCTTTCTTTCTTTCTTTCTTTCTTTCTTTCTTTCTTTCTTTCTTTCTTCCTTTCTTTCTTTCTTTGATACAGGGTCTCTCTATGTACTCCAGGTTGTAGTGAAACTTCCTATGTAGCCCAGGCTGGCCTCAACCTCATAGAAATCCCTTTTCCTTTGCCTCGTGTGTGCCAGGATTAAAGGTGACATGTCCAATGGTGCAACATTCGTAATGGACCAGTCAAGCCTGAAACACCCACATTGGACACAATGAAAAAAAAGGATTATTTTTCTAGAAAATAATTTATTAACTGTGAACCCAACACTGCCTAGAGGACCTCAGGAAAAAATGGAAAAAAAAAAGAAAAAAAAAGGGTCTCAACTGAGTAATTAGTTGTATAAAGCTGGGCTGTGGGCATGTATCTGAGAGCTTGTCTTCATTATCTTAATTGATACAGGAGAGTTTAGCCCATTATGGGTGGCACTATTCCCTGGGCAGGTGGTCCTGGCCTGAACAAGGAAGCTAACTGAGCATGGCTGGAACATCTTTCCTCCAAGGTTCTTCCCTCCAGGTTCCTTCCTTCTCTGACTTTATTTAAACATGAATGTGACCTAGACATGTAAGCCAAACGCACTTTTTCTTCCCTAGGCTGATGTTGGTCAGAGTGTTTTATCACAGCAACAGAAAGGAAACTAGGACATGTATGTTTAAGGAGAAGTTAGAATAAGGCAAAAGTGAAATAGGTTATTAGGTTTCTTTGCAAGTTCAAAAATTAGAACTGACTTACTCTTTCTTTGAAGTAATTCTTCCATACCAAGTATAATACATTGCATATATTTAAATATACCCAGATAAACAATATCGAGGTTTAAAAACAAGTTTTCAAGTACATCAATTTTTCTTCAGAGCTGGGACTGAATCCAGGACCTCACTGATGGGGGTAGGGGGAGCCAGCACTCTGCCAATTTACAATACCAGGAACAACAAAAAACCTTCCAGTCGTGAAAATGAAAATATAAAAAACAAAATATCAATTCTAGTGGAGGGTGAAGCACATTCTTCAAAGCAGAACATGATTATGATCAGCTGCTTCTAGCTGGTGATTTTCAAAGTAGAAACTGTGGCCCAACAAATCTTTGAGTCTCACTTTCACCTACCTAGGGCACAGAGCGCCCCCTACTGGGAGTTCCTGACTGAATTCCAAAACTCACTTTTAATATATACTTGAGGAGTTTAACACCAATGTTTGAAACTTTCAGGGATTTTACAACTCATCGATGTATAGTTATTTGTTTCTTGGACCCATAAGATCATTTTCAACATATCCCATCAGAACCATCCTACCTCACCACAAACGTTAGGGCTTCCATATCTCTCTGCTTTTCCACTACTGCTCTGCAACATCTCATCATGCCTTCCATTCCCTCCCACCCTAGGTGAGTCTTGACCTGGGTGCTGAGAATGAAACCCGGGTCCTGTGCAAGAACAGATGCTCTTAACCTCGGAGCCAACTCTCCATCAGCCTCCCACACTAGGAGTCGCACCTTCCAAATCTCACTTCAACTCAGACCCCCTGAGCCCCCGCGAGTTTCCGGAGCTCGGCTGGGTGGGTGGGAAGGTGGTGCCCTGGGTAGGGATTGATCCTTTTGCTCAGTTCCTGCCCGGAGGGTTGGGGAAACAGCACCCACAGATCCTCCCTTCCCAGCCATGGCCTAGAGCGACTAGCTTGGGCACTGGGCACAGACCGAGTCTGGCAGTTCTAAACCCCACCCCAAGCTGACCACTGTACCCCCGGGCTCCGCCTCTCACAGGTTGTTCAGTTCATCCCTCAGGTTGTTGCACCACTCACCACCAACATACAGTCTGCCCCCAGACTGTCCTGTTGCGCCACACTCGGACTCCGCCTCTCACGCTCCAAGCCCCGCCCTCAATCTAATTGCTCTACACCTGGACTCCGCTTTCCTTGCTCCTAAGCCCCGCCTTCAGCCCAATTACCACAGACCCGGGCTCCGCCTTCATGGTTTCTAAGTTCTGACCTCATAACTGTTGCTCCCCTCTGGGCTCCGCCTCTCGCGCACCAAGCCCCGCCCTCAGCCTATTTCTCCACATCCGGGCTCTGCCCTCTGGGCCCCTGAGCTCCGCCCTCAGCCTCTGACTTCACACCGAGACCCCGCCTCCCACGTGCGGGCGCTCCTCCCCCAGTGCTCACTGGTCCTTCCAGCAGTCCTCAGATTGCATGGGACCAGCAGTGAACTTTACTGGGTAGGGGTGAGAAGCCAGTGGCTCCTGCAGCCATGATAAAACAGCACAGAAGCAGAGTCGCATTTCGGAGCGTCCACCCAAAACGCGGCTTCTCGCACATGGAGCCCATACTCCGGGGGAGAGGAGGCCAGGGCGGCCCTGGAAAGGTTATAGGTGCATGCAGATCAGCTGAGGAGACCCCTTCGTGCTCAGGAAGGCACTGTGAGCCACATGGAGATGAACCCCTTTCCCAGACAGTAGAGTCTCCCCTGCCCCTCTGGGGAACTTTACCTGTCACCTCCTGAAGTATCAAACAGAGATTGTCCACTAATTATAGGTATATTGGAGTTTTGACTGATAATGTCTACATGAACCTTTGGAGCCTTGGAACCCTTGAAACAGGAGTTACAGACATGAGTTGCCTTGTGGGTGCTGGGAATTGAAGCGAGGTCCTCTGGAAGAAGAGCCAGTGCTCTTGAGGCATCTTTCCCTGAAATATTTTTCGAGACATTTCTCATCTGTGCCTTAAAGACTAATAGAACTGTAACTTAAAAGTGTAACTTAAAGGGCATTTTTTCCCTTGAAGAAATGCTTATCGAATAAGGAAATCAATAGTCTGAAGGTTATTTAAATATTTTTAATTTATGCAAAAGAGGCTCATGTTTATGAAAGTTTTCATTTGCTGCATCTTAGTATTCAAGAAGTTCTGGAGAGGGCTGGCAAGATGGCTCAGTGGTTAAGAGCGCTGACTGTTCTTCTGAAGGTCCTGACTTCAAATTCCAGCAACCACATGGTGGCTCACAACCATCTGTAAAGAGATCTGATTCCCTGTTCTGGAGTCTCTGAAGACAGCTACACTGTACTTACATATAATGAATAAATAAATCTTGAAAAGAAGAAGAAGAAGAAGAAGAAGAAGAAGAAGAAGAAGAAGAAGAAGAAGAAGAAGAAGAAGAAGAAGAAGAAGAAGAAGTAGTAGTAGTTCTGGAGAATTTCAGATTTTCAAGATTAGGGACATTTAATCTTTTGGTTTTCTACTTTTTGTTTTCTTTGGAGATTTTTGGTAGGATTACTTTCTAATACTTCCACATCTGGCGGTGAGTGGTGTTGCAATGTATTGCCTGTAGCTGTCTCTAACTCCAAGGCAGAAGCAATTCTCCAGCCCCATCATATGCTGGAATTGCAGAATTGTGACTTCATATCTTCTACCTATATTTGATAAGACTTTGGATTTACAGTTTGACAGTGAGATGGGATAAGAATTTGAGGGCTGTCAAAACACACACACACAGGCACACACACACACACAAGAAATTAGAATTCTGGAGAGCAGAGTGTTATGGATTGAATTACATTCCTTTAGAACTTATATGTTGGCCTGGGATAGTGGCACATATCTGCAATGTCAGCACTTGGGAGATAGAGGTAGGAATATTACAAATTCAAGACCATGCTTGATAGATACACACACACACAGTGAGTTTGAGGCCAGGCTTGGCTACATGAAGCTTTGCTTCTAAATTAATTAAATTCTGCCTGCACATCTGCACCTCTGTTGAATATATTATTTATTTCATACAGAATCTCATGGTCTGGCACACAGAGGACTGTAAGCAATACTGATTGGTGAGTTTGGTGCAGTGAGAAAAGCCCCCACACAATCTGAGGGCCACTCATTGGTGGCTCCAATATTTCAGTTTCCTCTCCAAAAGATCTCTAGACTGTTGTCAGAAGCATGATGACTGGTTGTCTCCCTCCTAAGGGATCTTGGGGGAAATTTCAAACGCTAAGCACAAGGCTTCATGAGTGTGGCCCCTACCACAAACCCACCCTGCAACTGGCCCTGCAGGCTCAGCCTGGATGAGAATTCGTGCACATGTACATGAGGAGAGAGGAGTGGATTTTGGCTGCATATTCGAACTGGTATGGTTTCTCAGTAGTTTTTAATGGCTCATATTGAGGAAAATTTAAGGTCGGATGAGATATTTCTGAGAAGGGTTTGGAAAGGAAACACAGAGTTAGATACGTAGGAATTACTTAGGTGTTGCCAATCAAGCCTAGAGCAAACCATGGCTTTAGAAGGAGGATGTGCTCAATGGCTATGCCCCAGGAAAGGGCAGCTCAGCTTCCTGTCAGTACAGGGAGAACATTAGCAGGGAACCAAAGGCTCTATGTAGTCCATGACATAAGCAGTCTCTTCCTGGACATTCTATTGTCTCCTGGAGAGTTCTTAGCAACCTCTGTGATGTCAACAGTGTTGTAGTGACAACAAGCTCGCTGAGATTTCCCAGTCAGTTGCTGGGCATTTCAGTGATGACCATGCTTGCCCGACTTAGCAGACTTTTTCAGAGAGCCAATGTGGATGGGAGAGAGACCAGAGAGGGGAGGAAGGATGCTGGCCTTCCATCTGAGAGTAATGAAGGACGAAGGAAGTGGACTTGGCGAATGTGGAGTAAGTCCTGGGAAGTGGATGCTGAGCTTCCTGGTAGGGGTGGCCTGAGCTGTCCTTTCTAGTAATGTGGAACTGGAGACTCTGGTAGCGAAAAAATTTCCATGGTTATCACAATTCTTGAACATCATGGATTTCACAACAGTACTTTCTCCATCCCGTAAGGCAGGCGTTGGCAACGTCAAAGCTGTTATACTATGAACTTCAAGTCTTACTTACACTGGGTATTGTGGGTGTTACATGGGGACAGAATGAGACCATCAGGAGTGACAGCCAGTCTAAGCTATGCCGGTTTGGGGGAGGGAAATCCTGCACTTCAGTCCATGGCTTCTTTTAGCTCCTGTAGTTATCTGAAATTAGTGCCAGGGAGAGAATGGTGCCCCAGACCAAGACCTCATGTTCTCAGAACTACTCTGACCTCCTGTTTGTGACAGTTCCTACCTTTCTTTATCACCAATTGTGGGTGGCAGGCATTTCTATACTATAAACAAAGAACTATCAGTTGACACACCCAGACAGAGGGGGATTCTATTGCTACTTCTGGGGTGTTTGGTGTTTCAGGAGGGGAAATGGATCATTGTGTTGACCATGTTCTCCCCCTGCATGACTTTTTAAGTCAATTCCTTGGCTTAGAGTAACAGGTAGGATATCTGATCATCTCCAATACTCAAAGACTTTTGAATAGTGAATTTATCATCTGACTTGTGAAACCACAGGGCTCAGAGCTCTGAAGCCAAGTTGTACCCTGTGCAGTTGATAATCATCCTGGAGAAGACATCTCTGGTCCTCATAAGCATGTTTAGGGAGACTGAGGAAACATCTGGCTACTTACATCACCTGATCTCTCTAGAGTGATGGTAGAACTGAGATCCACTGAGAAGACATCTCATGCTGGGACCAATCTCTTGGTGGTGTTATTAGGTTACAGGCATGTTTTCCTTCTCTGTGGTCAGTCTACACTCTGCATTCTCACATCAAAGATTCTTGTATCCATCTACCTACAGTGGCCCACAGACAGACATCATCCCCTGTACCTGTCATAAGCAAGAAGCAGTTTGAGAAGGAAGAGGAGGAGCTGACCAAAGAGATCCAGCTCATTACCAAAGAGACAAAGGAGCTGAGAGATCGCCTGATCTACGTGACAGAGGGATCCATGAACAAGAGGTATGTATACATTGCTCCAAAACCTGTGCTGTCAGTCTGGGGTCTGCAATGCCTCCCTTATTTTATGCTTTTAAAGGGGTGGGTTCTAGGAAGCTCTACCACCAGAACATAACTGGGCCCCACTTCCTGCCCCTAAATACTTCTTACAGGAGAGGCAGCACCTGAAGTTTTGTCAGGAGTGAGAAGGGAAATAGGCTCTTCTGCTCCCGCCACTTGAAAAGAGGAACTTGGAGTCTGAGTGAAGAACTCAGGGACAGAGGCAGTGATGAGTTCCTAGAGTTCATTTGGGAAGCCTTTGACAGGAGGTTGCTAGGGGATGGGAGTTTGTAGTTGTGTTTTTACTTGTCTGGCAGGTGACTGAGTGCTGGAACCTCCAGGTAGCAGCTGGAGGGACCTGGTCCCACATGGTTTTTCTCAGTGCTTGATTAAAATGCCTGAGGTTCATGCCTGTTCCTCTTTGTCTGTGTGCCTTATACTCTGAGGCAGTAATGTTGCATACATTTCTTCTACCTCTCATTGTGTTCTCTTTGTCTCTCTCTCTCTCTCTCTCTCTCTCTCTCTCTCTCTCTCTCTCTCTCTCTCTCTCTCTCTCTCTCTCTCTCTCCCATTCTCTCACTCTTTGTTTCTCCATCTTGTGTACAGGTCTAAGTCTGTGAGTCTGTGTGCGTGCACAGGTACAGTCCTGTGAATACGTTTTGTATGTTTTTATTTCTCTCCACCATTTAGAATCTAGGTGTAGGTGTTTTGGCCTGAGGATTTACCTAACAGTTTCCAGGGGATGTGGGTCCTGAGGTATGGTAGGCCCCACTTTAGATAGCATTGCACTTTGACTATGTGGTCACAACTGTGCAAACATTTGTATCCCTTGGGCAGATTATAAATCTGTGGTGATGTCTGGTCTCATCTCCAGAATTATGTGTAATATCTGCCTCTACAGTATTAGCTATCCAGGATTCAGAATCTCCCTTTTATGAAAACAGGGGAAATACAATCACAGGTGTCTGGTGGGCAAAGTCTTGTAGCCTATGCTCCTGAGAGCATAACTGGTTAGTTTGCCCTTCCAGCCCTAATGAGTAACACCGGGAGGCAGGGCACCCTCCATCTGGATGCCTAGTGTACTGGCTAGTTTTGTGTGAACTTGACACAGCTGGAGTTATTCCAGAGAAAGGAGCTTCAGTTGAGGAAATGCCTCCATGAGATCCAGCTGTAAGGCATTTTCTCAATTAGTGATAAAGGGGGAAAGGCCCCTTGTGGGTGGTGCCATCTCTGGGCTGGTAGTCTTGGTTCTATAAGAGAGCAGGCTGAGCAAGCCAGTAAAGAACATCCTTCCATGGCCTCTGCATCAGCTCCTGCTCCCTGACCTGCTTCAGTTCCAGTCCTGACTTCTTTCAATGATGAACAGCAATGTGGAAATGTAAGCTGAATAAACCCTTTCCTCCCCAAGTGCTTCTTGGTCGTGATGTTTGTGCAGGAATAGAAACTCTGACTAAGACACCTAGCTTCTGGTGTTCTGGGGCCAGGATAGCAAGTTCCCCAAGGTTAAGAAAATCCCAGCATTTAGAATGCAGAGTGTGGTTTCCATGGCTGCTGTAGTCCAGGACCCGGCCTGAGTTCATGTGTTACTAAAAGCCTAAGTTCATAGAGTTCTGTCTTCCTGGGGCCAGGCCCTACCACAGGCAAAATCCTCTTTATGAACAAATGAAGTTAAAGGAGAAGGAGATCGTGACATTTCTACACAAATTAGAGATGGAGACCATGGAGCCCCGAGTGAACTTCCAGGAGCTCAAGAAGGAGATAAATTTCTATCGGTAAGTTCTTGTCAGGGAGGCCAACACTAGTGAAATGGCCATTTCTACCTTCCTTTGTTTCTGAACTGGAGAGTCTGCAGGTCTGGTTCCATCCTTTCTGCTTTTTAGCCATCAGTGTGCCTTGGATCTTTTGGACTCAGTTTTCCTAGGTCTCTAGGAGACTGTTACCACTGCCAGTGTTCTCTAGGCATCCTCAGGAGCCTCTAGATAGACAAGTGATTCAGATCATGAGGAGGTTATTATGCTGTACTGGGCCTCTGGGGCTCAGGCAGCGTTTTACAGAGCTGAGCGAGATGTAACACAAGGATAGAGTGCCCTCCCTTTGGTTCTACTGACTACCCTGATTGCATTGGCACCCTAACTGGTGTTGCCCCAATGCGTGGGCTGTCATGGGTACATGGAGATCCCTCTTTCCTTTGGAGAGACATGGACCCTTATTGGTGTTTGGGCTGCAGCAATAATTTCTTTTTCCCTGAAATGGCTGTTTGCTGTTTGTGCAGCTGTCATAGATGTATTGAGGTGGACTGTATTAGGTCTTCATGGGAGCCAGGGTACAGGTCAGGTTAATGGGACCTGTAAGTAGAAATGGTAGGAGGAGTCTGCAGGAACTTACCATGCCGAGTGTGTTTCCAGTAACCTGTCCAGTCAGGTCCTGATGGAGAAGAATCTTATAAAGAAGAATTTGGTGATATTGCAGCAGGAAAGCAAGGAAGTACAGGCTGATTGGGCCATCATCCATCAATATTTAGTGGACTTGAACCTGAGTGGTAAAGACGAACAGGAGAAGAACAGCAAACTTGGCACTCAACAATATCAGGTAGGGACAAACAATTCGGTCAGTCTATGACTGTCTGATACCATTGGCACATTAGTTCTAACTCTGCTTACCCCCACCACCTTTCTAATCCATGTTCCCAAGCAGCCACCCTCCTCATGGAATGTATCTGTTCATTGCTCTGTCTTCACATAAGAATTCTGGGAAGTTAGCCTCTTGTGAGACACTGAATTAGCCTCTTTTGACACACCGTTACCACTGGCAAGTGTACCTTTCAACTCTGCTTTAATCTGCAGTCAACTAAGGGTGACAGGTGAATAACATGTCACATTCTTGCATGTCCTCATGATAGGTGGAATGCTATGCAGAGGTTTGAGTGAGGTCTGGGTCCTTAGACAGGAGACAGGCAGACGTCATATGACATTCCATGTGCCTGCACCTTGGAGGCATTAGAGCCAAGTACAAATATGTCAAATGAGTGCTTCTCATTATCATCGATCTGGGTGTCATGTGCCCTTCTCCATTTTTCCTGTAATCCATTGAGGTCTCTTCCTTTGCCATGTTCTTGGTTGGAACTGATAGAAGCCTGAGTTGATCTTTGTCAGTCCATGTTTTTGTGACTGTTGTTGAATACTTTGCCTGTCTTCAGATTTAACATCAATAATTTCAGTTAAAATATTAATGTTGACTGTCAAGTACAGGTGAGGTGGTGGGAGGCAGCAGCCTCACAGCTGACATGCGTCTTAGTAACTGCCTTCCTCTCCCAGGTCTCAGAAACTGCAAGAGAGCTGGGATTGGCCACAGCAGAAGAAGAGAGCATCTTGCAGAATGAGTTGCCACACCAGGAGGCCCCTACTGAACACCATCCCCAGCATCCACAAACTTCCTTGGATGAATCTTCTTCCATATAATTCATTTTCTTATGGTGAACAGGCCTTTACTAGGAAGCCATGGCTGATTCAGGGTGTTGTTCCCTTTTCTCTTCAGACAACTCCTCTAGGCAGAGAACTGAGGCAACTGCACTGCCACCAAGTGTCCAAGAGGAGTAACAGGCTGTAGGTCTGTGCTGCTAAAAGTGCAGTTAGAGAAAGCAGCTGCACAATCATTTTCTGTTAAGAGTTTTGGTTAAAGTTTTGCTTTTTGTTTGAGTTGTTGCAATGTTATTTAGAAGTTATATGTTCTTGTTCTTGTTTTGCCTTTTTTGTTTTTACTTTTAACTCTATATTAATTGAACTTTTATAACCTGTTTTTGAAATTTTCTATTTCTTATGAATAAAAATTGATTTGCAAGTGTGACTCTTGAGACCATCTTCCTTATTCAGGTGTTCTGTCCCCTGCTGCAGACCTAGAATTCACAGCCAGAGATGGATCTCTGTAAGTTCCAGGCAGCCAGGGCTACATAGTAAAGTCATAGCCACCTAGGGGTATACGAGGCAATGGATGATCTTTTGTGTGTGGATAATGTCACTTACCCCATGAACACACACTTCATGATGTAATCACTGCCATACTGTATCCATGCTTTCATAAATTCTCTTACTCCTAACATATAGTACTCTGTAACGCACATTCATTCATGACCCTGTGGACCAGATACTGAGTAATATACTGTCATTTCTGTAAAGCTGCTGAGGAAATAAAAATATTCACAAAGGAATATAAAATGAATGAGGAAGGCCAGAGCCATATGCCCCAGTTTTGCTTGCAATATAGCATCAGTGACAACCACACAGCAGATATAATGAGCTTCCAAGTCATGCTGGAAAATAGCTTTTGATAGATGCTGCTGTCCTTGACCATAAACTTGCTGTTTTTTTGTTGTTGCTGATTAGACTTATGTTTAACATTTATGTGAATGGGTGTTTTTCCTACTCAATGTCCTACTGTATGGGGCTCCTCCTTAGGGCAGTTCCCTCAGAGGCCAGAAGAAGGAATCACAGCGATTACGGAGATGACTGTTAGGCACCATGTGGGTCTTCTAGAGAGTAGCAGATGCTCTAACCTGTGAGGCATCCCCACACCTCCTGAAGTTGGCTTTTGTCCTTCCAGTGCATGTGCTGTATTAGGTGGATAGGATCAAGTCCAATTGAGTGGATAAATCTCAGGAGACTATAGGTACAGTTCCTGACCTGTGCATGCTCATTGTCCTAGGCTGCCAGGCATGTATGCAGGGATCTGATGTTACCACTCTAGTTCTGTGTTCAGGATATTGCCTCGGTATCTTTTATTTTCAATTTTAGAGCAGATCTTCACCTCTCATATAGGATGACAATGTAGATTAGGCACTTTTGTAAAATTTAGAATTAAGATTAGCTTCCTAGAAGCTTGATTGGGAAAAAGAATCCCTCTTGATAGCATGAAATCTATCTATTGTTTCTTTTTTAATCAGATTTTTTAAATTTACATTTCAAGTGTTATCCCCTTTCCTGGTTTCCCCTCTGAAAACTCCCTATCTCCTCCCCCCTCCCCCTGCTCACCAACCATTCCACTCTGGCTTCCTAGAATCCCAAAACCTTTCCACCAAAATCTGGGTTTCTACAGGGGCAGAGATTGGAAACTGAGTTATGAAAACACATGCAGAGTTCAGTTAGGGGCCTCACTTGAGTGGAGGAAAACAGGGAAGTTCTAGGGGAGCAGATAAGTTATTTTTCAGGGCCGGAGGATATAAAACCCCAGGTGTCGTGGGAGAGAACAGAATACTTTGGTGGTATCCCAGCTGGAAAGAGATGGTGTGTGCAAATCAGGATAATAGCAAGAAGGTTAGTGACATAGAAAGATATTATACAGAAAGGTGTTAATTGAGGGAAACTACTACTGTCCTGGAGGTCGCAGCAGCAGAGCTGTTCCTTTTTTATTATTAGATATTTTCTTTATTTACATTTCAAATGTTATCTCCTTTCCCGGTCTCCCCTCTGAAAAGCCCCTATCCCATTCTGCCATCCCCTGCTCACCAACTCACCCACTCCCACTTCCCTGTCCTGTTATTCCCCTACACTGGGGCATCAAGCCTTCAGGAGACCAAGGGCCTCTCGTCCCATTGATGTCCAACAAAGTCATCCTCTATTTCATGTGTGGCTGGAGCCACTGTTCCCTCCAAGTGTACTCTTTGGTTCACGGTTTAGTTCCTGGGACATCATGGTGTAGTATTCATATTGTTGTTCCTCCGATAGAGCCGCAAACCACTTCAGCTTCTTTGATCCTCTCTCTAATTCCTCCATTGGGGACCTTGTACTCATTCTAATGATTGGGGACAAGCACCCACCTCTGTATTTGTCAGGCAGTGGTAGAACCTCTCAGGAGACTGCTATAAAGACAAGGAGGGATACTCATAAAGGTAAAATCTTCCAAGATGAACTATCAATTCTGAATGTCTATGCTCCAAATGCATCCACATTCATGAATGTGGATTTTATGAATCCACATTTTATGAATCCATATTCATAAAAGAAACTTTACTAAAGCTCAAAGGAGAAACATGCTGAGAAAGAAAGCAGGGAAAGAACACCCTTCACAATAGTCACAAATTATATAAAATACTTCGATGTGACTAACCAAGCAAGTGAAAGATCTGTATGATAAGAACTTCAAGTCTCTGAAGAAAGAAATTGAAGAAGATCTCAGAAGATGGAAAGATCTCCCATGCTCATGGATTGGCAGGATTAACATAGTAAAAATGGCTACATTGAGGGTGTCATGTTCTTGTGGTGTCCTTTATCACTGTCTTCTCCAATCTCTCCCCCACCTTCTCCACAGGACTCCCACGCTCCACCTAATGTTTGGCTGTGGGACTGCATTTGTTTCTATCAGTTCCTGGATGAAGACTCTGTGATCTCTTTCACATGATTGTGCTAGGCTCTGGTTCCTGCATATCCTGCAAACTGTAGATCTGAGGTTTTGTGGTAGGGTCCAATCCCTCCATTTGAGATCTTGCCTGGTTACAGAGGACGTCCAGTTCAGCCTCTGTGTCCCTCATTACAAGTCCTTGCCAGTATGACCCTTACAGATTATATGGAATTTCCATGGAATTACATTTCTATCTCATCCCTGAAATGTCTGCCAATTTCAGTTGTCCCTCCCAATACTCTCCTTCCACCCTCTCTACCAGATCACTCCCGTTCCCATCCCCAGCCACGCCCAGTTTGCCATCGAAATCTATTCTATTTCTTCTTCCCAGGAAGATCCTTGTGCCCCCCGCCAATACCCCCCCCACCCTATCCCCTTAAGCCTTCCTTGTTACTTAGCCTCTCTCGGTCTGTGGATTATAGCACGATTATCCTTTACAGCTAATATCCACTTACAACTGAGAACACGCCATGTTTGTCTTTCTGGGTCTGGGTTACCTCACTCAGGATGATGCTTTCTTAGCTCTGTCCAAGTGACAGCAACAAATTATTATCATTTTTGTTCTTGTTTATTGTTATCATTATTTTTTGAGACAGGATCTCATTAAGCTGCTTTGCCTGGCCTGGAACTATCTATGCAAATCAGGCTGACCTCCCACTCATAAAGATCTGCCTGCCTCCCTCCTAAGTACTGAGATTCAAGGCCTTGGTGACTATGTTTGAGGTAGAATTTCTCTTTGGAACTTGGACCTTGCCTTTTGTCACCTCCAGGGACCCTCCTGTCTCTGTTTCCCCAGAACTAGGATAACAGGAGGCCACGCCGCTCTCAGCATTTTTATGTGGTTTTGGGAGATCAAACTCTGCTCTGAGGGATTGTGTATAAACAGTTTACGGTTGAGCCATCATCTCCTTTGCTCAACTTCTACCTCTCCTTAAAGGCAAGGGATTGAGAAAACTTCTTAAAATACAGGGACGTGTTTATCACGAGTGAAACTCTGCCCAGTCACTTCAGTACACTAAAGAGAGAGCCTCAAAATATCCTGGCCAACCGCTTTAAAGTGCTAACTTGATTTATAGCGTTATCCACTTTAAACCTTTTCTCTTTAAAGGTTTATCTTGCTTACTGCACTAATTCCTCCTTGTCTGTTGACAGTTTTTCTTATGCTTGTGCTTTTGAAATGCCACTTTATAAATATCTTCTCAGTTGAGCCTTTATCTATTTTCAGAAAATGCTTTTGCTTTCCCGATGGCTTTCGCTTTTCTCCCCACCTTGAGTTGTTGGAGATAAAGCTCAGGGTGTCTATCGCTGAACTAGATCCTCAGCCCTGGGAGTCTTTACTGTCTACAGAGCATCAGCCTGCTTGGGTTGCAGTTGCTTGGGTAGAGTAAGGGTATAAGCTGGTGATGACTGCTCTGACAGCCTTGAGCCCTATACTATGATCCAGCTTTGCTACTGCCTCAGTGAACTCAGCTCACAGATGATCCACACCTATATAAATGTCCTCATTTTACCAGAAACTACCTTGTTTTCCTAAATCGCTGCTGCAAGGTGCTGATGGGACTGTCAGCATCCAGCACACACAGGTGAAACACTTTGACACAGTGGAAGGCATGGACCAGTCACATCTGATCACAGCAGTCTCTATTGCTACATCCCTTGTCTCAGAGTGATTTCAGGGCTCATGATTTCGGTTTGAGAAAAATCCCCACAGTTCTAGGACCTGAATAGGAGTCACAGTGTGGAACAAAAGCATGCTGTATATACATTTTTTGTTTCAAGGGGGGAAAATCAGTTTTGAGGCAAAACACTCAGTAGTTGACTATTAACAACAACAACAACAACAAAAACAAAAAAATTTTCAAAGTGTTTTATGGCCACCTCATGGCACAATAGCTGTAAGGCAACTGTAATAGAAGTGCTTTTGGTGTCCTAATAAAAAGAGAACCTTCCATAAGCAAATAGGTTCGTCTTTATTCACGAAGAGGTGGAAAAATGCTTTATCAAAACCAAGAGAGAACTTGGACCTCTACTGAAATTATAGTTAGCCTTCCAATTAGACTTTGCAAGAGCATTTTAGGTGATATCAGTTCCCCGACGCCAAGAGGGGTTATGATTTTCATTAAGTTTCATCTATCCGTTCAACGACCAAAGGAAAAATCCACTTTTAAGCTCTATGAGGGGGAAACACACCCTGTCTCTTAAATAAACTTGTGTGTGATAAATACTTTCTCAGTGTCTTACCCTCGGTGCTCCAACAACTACTGACTGGTGGAGCCTGTGAACTGTAATGGCCCAGATCTGCTTCTAGAGTTCAGAGGTTCCTTTACTGGGAAAAGACTTCATTAGAAAACATTCTGCAAATTGAAAAGATTGCCTTGTTTATATCTTACCATTTATAAGTAGTGGCTGTTTTGCACCTGGGGATTTAAAGTGTGCTTTGTAGAGCTCAATAATTTTCCCTATTAATTTTTTCCCATCAAAACAGTGCTTTTCTGTGTAATCCTGGTTGTCCTGGAACTCACTCTGTAGATCAGGCTGGGCTTGAACTCAGAGATCTATCTGTCTCTGCTCCTAACTGCTGGGATTAAAGTTGTGCCACTGTGCCTGACTCTCCCTATTAATTTTTCACTGTCTCCTTAGATTCAAAATTTAATAAAGGAGTAATTTTTTGTACGTTTAGACATTTCTTATTGGATCTTACCCAACTAAGCATTTTAGATAGGAAACTTTAAAGATTATTTACCGTGTAAAAATGGGAGCAAAGTTAAAATGCTATCTGCATATCAGAAAACATTTGTAAAGATCAAAGGAAGCATCCTCCTGACCTTCAATACATATATACATTTTACATATCTATAATATATATACATATATATATATAAAGTGCATTTCATAATAATATGGAAATATTGAGAGCATAGCATCATGTTTTCTCTTTCCTCCATTTCTCCCCCCTTCTAATAATTTTTCTTTTTTTTTCTTTTTTTTTTTTTTTTGGTTTTTTGAGACAGGGTTTCTCTTTATAGCTCTGGCTGTCCTGGAGCTCACTTTGTAGACCAGGCTGGCCTCGAACTCAGAAATCCGCCTGCCTCTGCCTCCCGAGTGCTGAGATTAAAGGCGTGTGCCACCACGCCCGGCTTCTAATAATTTTTCTAGGCTAAAAATAAGTTTTTTAAAACAAAAGTTAAAGAGCTACTTTAAAGCTGGTACTTGGCTACTAAGTAAGTCAGGGTATCCTTGGGAGTCCTGATAAAATATTTTAGATAATTATGGTAGCACTTACGAAATTAACTGGGGAGTTTCATAAACTTTTCATGTAAATGTCAGCTCTATCACAGCTGCTCAACTCTTATTGTGAAAGAAGCTGTCACAGACAATACAGAAATAAATGACCAGGTGCACAGTAAAAGCTTTATTTACAAAATCAAATGATGTGCTAGATATGAATCAGGAGCTACAAGCTCTGGGACAACAGAAATCATGACGGAGCCATGTCTGTATCTGAACCAAGTTCCCCAAAAAGTTTCTCTACTGTGCCAAGCTCCCAGATTATAACCTAAGTACTGCTTTCTGAGTCGATCTTTCCTACGGATCCTTCCATTTTATGGACATCTCTGCCAGGTGATCATGGTTTTCTAGTTTACCAGTTAAAAATAAGGATATTCTTTTATCACTGTTCGGGGTGAATGGGTTCAAACTGTCCTTTCTGGAGACCATGAAAACATAAATTTGCTTCTTTTTGATTAAGCACAATCCTAGGAGTCTTGGTCATTACAGTATATAACATCAAAATCAAGTAAAGAGAACTACCAGGACTCTAAAACCAGATGTAATTGTCATCTTGGAGGCTCACCCTTTCTAGTTCTTCCTGAATTTGGTCTGGTTCAATTCTTTGGGACCCAAACCCCTCTCCAAACTGACTGGTTCTAACTGGTTTCTCTCGGCTTCTGACTGAATTAGTCTTAGTCTGTTTACCCTCACACTAACTCTATCACTCTGTTCTAACCTTCTGTCTGGTCTCTTCTTATTCTCTGGCTTGTTCAGTCTTCTGCTGTAACCTGTCTCTGTAAACTGCCCTCCCTCCCTAACTCTCTTAAGTCCTTTCTTTGCTCTCTGTTCTTGTGAGGGTTGTGCTGTTCTCATGAGAGTTGGGCATATCCTATCTCTGACTCATTCTGTTATCTCTCTGATTCATCACTTGGCCCCTCAATGAGATGTCACTTACAAACATGACTCTTCCTTCTATAAACGAACCTTGCTTTCATTGTTTGGGATTAAAGGTGTGTAATTAGGGTATGTCTGCATTCTAGCCAAATCACATAGGTCTAAGTGGTCTATGGATGTGATTCCTTGCCAGAGACAATGTGTACTTTTTTGTTTTGTTTTATCGAGACAGGGTTTCTCTCTATAGCCCTGGCTGTCCTGGAACTCACTTTGTAGACCAGGCTGTCCTCGATCTAAGAAATCCACTTACCTCTTCCTCTGAAGTGGTGGGATTAATGGTGTGTGCCACCAAGCCCGGCCAGTGTCTACTTTTTAAACTTGGCAAATGAGCTTCTTTCCCTAACCACAGCGAGATTGTTTTTATATGGTAGTAAAGCAAATTAACCACCTTGAATTTCAAAGAGAATGTATATGTATACATGTATCTATATATAAGTGTTCATGTCTTACAAGAGAAGCAGTTCTGTGTTCAATTTATACCTACTGCTTTCTTTCTGCTATGAAATGGCAACTGTTGATAGATCATTGTGTTTTAAGATGTAATGGGTAGGGGACTATATTTTGATTTTACCTGGCTTTAATCTGTAAAGTGTCATTTAGACATATATGATAGCAACACTTGAAGTACTATGTAGCTTCTCTATCTCCCTATACAATTGCATGGTCTAATATCCTGCTTACCTGGACTCCTCATAACTGTATTTAAATGAGCAACACTCACAGATCCTAAAGTTACTGAAAATTTAGATTCTTAGCTTTACTTTCTGATTTGAAAATTCAGTTAACACCTAAGATTTGTACAATATTGATTTCTCTTGTTCTGTGTCCTGTTGGAAATTCCTGAAAGTGTTAGCACCATCATAGCATTTCCCAGAGTACTTGATGTTGTATGTGCATATTAGGAAATAAAAGAATTCGTAGACAATGAGTCTCTCTTTTTTAATAAAATGAAAAATTTGAAAAATCTTAAAAAATGTTAGTTACATAAATGAGGAAATGTTCACAATTATGTAAACATTGTCCAATAAACACAAATAAATAAAATGATTAATAAGTGGGCACGTTCCTAAGCATTCAAGTAAATTTTAGCAACTTGAGAATTCCAAGTCCTCCAAATACAGAAAGAGAGTTACCAGGTTGATGGCTTGCCAGGGCACATCTTGTGTGGTTGCTGCAAAGAGTCATGTAAATACAACAGCAACAACATATGCTCAAATGAGGATAAACAGTTTTAGAATCCATGTGAATTTAATGAACATTTATCATGATTTCAATTTTATTGTTTAGAATTAATGTTCAAAAATTAAGTGATTATCTGATATGTTATTTTTATGAAACATGCTGACATTTGTTGACAGTGATGAATTCAACCATCTCTCTTATTAAATTTCAACAATTCAAATGCAATTTTTATCACTTATTGACTTATTTGTCTAGTAGCATTAGCCAGCTAAAATTGATTTTAGAAATCTATTTCACATAAAATAATAAATGAATTGATAACAAGCTTCATAGCACATTTTTGTTTGCCTTTAATGAATCTCTTCTGCACACACTCTGACATTTCCTATCTAATTCTCATCCCACAGGTATTCATTTATCACTCTATTAACATGCACATCAGTAATGGTGTCTTAATCTATCTCACCGTGCTATCAATTAGAAGGGGAACATCCTTGAACATGGGGGTGGGGGGTGTTGTGAATACATAATTTTTTGAAACTTGAGATCTCTAATAGTCCTTTGAATAATGTAATTTCTAACAATTTTTCTATTTAAAATGCATCTTCTGAAAATAAAACTCTGAAAGATTAAGTATAATATTAACATTAAATCATAGGTCACGATGTTGGTTCATACTATGACATAAGGCTTACAAATGTTTCTGTATGTATGTACTTATTCATTTACTTTCTTGTGTATTTTCTCTAACATCCTGCTGTACTGGGATTCCTGATGATTGGATTTCAGTTACCAGCACTCAGAGATCCTAAAGTTAATGACATATTAAACATTTAGCTTTACTTTCTATTCTGAAAATTCAGTTAATGCTATTATTTGAACTTTATTGATCTTTGAGACAAATCTTACTATGTTTCTCAAGCTGCTCTCAAATTTGTAATATTCCTGGCTCAGGGTGCTGCCTGCTGGGATTACAGACAAGTAGTAGTGTGGTGGCTTGAATATGCTTGACCCAGGATGGCACAGTTAGGAGGTATGGAGTAGGTATGGCCTTGTTGGAGGAAGGAAGGCTGTCATGTTTTGAGACCTCCCTCCTAGCTTCCTGGAAGCCAGTCTTCTCCAACTTCAGCTTCAGATGAAGTTGTAGAACTCTCAGCTCCTCCTGTACCATGCCTGCCCTGACACTTCCATGCTCCTGCCTTGATGATAATGACTGAACCTCGAACCTGTAGGACAGATCCAATTAAATGTTCTCCTTTTAGGAGTTGCCATGGTCATAGTGTCTGTTTACAGCAGTAAAACCCTAACTAAGACATATCATATCTGGGCAAAGATAAACTTTTTCTTATTCTCAAAGATTATTGCAAACTTTTTACACATAATGCAACAGACACTTGAGCATATTGCTCAATTATTACATTGGAAATATAGTGCTGGGTAGCCTTAAAGGATATTGATAAAAAGAAACAGATATGGATTACATATAGTATAGAACCACAGTTACATGATTAGAGGTGAGGGAAGTTACTTCTGAGAGTGCTAAGCACCACTTGGCCAATAATGAACCATTCTTTCAATATCCTCTAGGTCCTTGCTCCTTCAGCCATCTCTGTGACCTGTTAAGTACCATTTACATATCAACCAGAAAAAGTTTCTCAAGTCTACTTTCTCTGAATGTCTAATTAAAATTAATGAGAAAAGTTTTGAAAAACAATTATGGCAGGAGGCCAGAAACACTCCTTTCTTCTTTTACAATTAATGTCATGCTTATTTTGTAAGAATATTTATTAAGGTTTTGTAAAAAGGTTGGATTAATAATGACCACTTGAAGACAATTTTTTTTCTCAATGAATGATTTTCATTTTACTGCTCATATTTCAATATATTCTTTAGTCTACAACATCCACATTTCATTGTGGGGCAAAGTGGACTGTGCCACCAGACAGGAGAACTGGTAAGGTTGGGTTTCCATCTATGCCCCTGAGCTAAGGCTGTCCCATAACCCCTAAAGAAATAGAAGCAGTCATTAATAGTCTCCCAACCAAATAAATCCCAGGAACAGATGGGTTTAGTGCAGAATTCTATCAGACCTTCAAAGAAGACCTAATCCCAATACTCTTCAAACTATTCCACATAATAGAAACAGAAGGAACACTACCCAATTCTTTCTATGGAGTCACAATTGCACTGATAACTAAACCACACAAAGACCAGAGTTAGAACGTCAGACCAATTTCCCTTATGAATATCAATGCAAAAATACTCAATAAAAATTCTCACAAACTGAATCCAAGAACACATACATCAAAATGATTATTCACCATGCTCAAGAAGGCTTCATGCCAGGAATGCAAGGATTGTACAATATACAGAAATCCATCAATGTATTCAACTATATAAACAAACTCAAAGGGGGAAAAAAACCACATAATCATCTCATTAGATGCTGAGAAAGCATTTGACACAATTCAACACCCCTTCATGGTAAAAGTCTTGGAAAGATCAGGAATTCAAGGTCTATACCCAAGCATAATAAAAGCAATATACAGCAAACCAGTAGCCAACATCAAACTAAATGGAGAGAAAGTTGAGGCATTACAACTAAAATCAGGGTCTAGACAAGGCTGCCCACTCTCAATTAGACAACAAAAGGAGATCAAAGGCATACAAATTGGAAAGGAAGAAGTTAAACTATCACTATTTGCAGATGATATGATAGTATATTTACTTGACCCCAAAACTTCCACCTGAGAACTCCTAAATCTGATAAACAACTTCAGCAAAGTGGCTGGATATAAAATTAACTCAAACAAATCAGTGGCTTTCCTTTACTCAAAGGATAAACAGGCTAAGAAACAATTTAGGGAAATGACACCCTTCACAATAGTCATAAATAATATAAAATACCTTGGGTTTTGAACCGCGCGGTGGGCCGCTCCTCTGAGTCTGGTCGCATCCATAGGCGGCAGTGCTGAGCAGGCTGTCGGAGGCGCGTGGCACCATGTCCCAGGGCAGCGGGGTGATGAGCAAGTATATGAAGCATTATCTGGAGCCGCGCTGGGACAAATATACGCAGTGCTACCGGGAGCTGCTGCGCTACTGCCTGGGCCGTGGGCTGCTGGAGCAAGGGATCCCGCCCTGGCTCTGGGACGCCTGGGGCCTGGACAGCCCCTCGGATAGCTGGGCTTCACCTAGTCCGGCCCCCAGGGGCACGTTAGGGGAGTCCTAGGCGCCCATCTCATGGGAGGAGGATCAGCGGGTGGGAGAGCACAGCGCGGAGCTGCGCGACACGGAGGAGCAGGACACCCTGCTACCAGCACCACCAAAAAAGGACACAGAAGAGAACCCCCCCCCCCCCCCCGCAAGAACACAAGGCAAAAGAGACTGACAGGGCGCCCAGCGGCCCCGGACCACAACAACAGCCTAGTGCCTTATGTGCCAGAGGAAATAAGAAAGCCACCAGAAGCCCGCAGAGATCTAGGAGCAAGATTAAAGAGAACAAGCACCCATTTGCTCTTTATGGCTGGGGAGAGAGACAGATGGACATGGGAATCCAGAAGACACAACGTCTGTGCGTCTGCCTCTGTGCACGAATTTCATGAATCAGCACTTCGAGCCAAGAATAGAAGACAGGTGGAGAAAAGGAAGCTGGCTGCCCAGAGGCAGTGGGCTCACTCCGTGGGTGTGGAAAAGAACCAGAGGGTAAAGCCGGCATCTGCAGAGAACCCATGGCTGACAGAGTACATGCGGGTGTTACTCAGCGAGGGCGTAGCCCCTGGGCCATCGTCTTTCAAGTGTTCAGGCAAGAAAAAGAAAACAAAAATTGGCAACTGAGACCACACAAGTGGTGGAAGAAACCGACTGGTCCTGCAAGCCCCCCCACTCCCCCACCCTTAGGAAATTCCAAGAGATGGTTTTGCTTTCATGATGGTCACCTGCCTTAGTAGTGGGACAGACCATGGAAGCCATAGATGCTGGCCTGTTTATGAAGACAAGTCCCCAAGTCTTGATATTCTTGTAAGAATTTTATTTTAAAGATTTTGATCTTTGGAGATCAGAGTCTTTACCCATACCGAGTGCGTTTAACCTGCTCTAGGCGTTTCCCACCCACCCCTCCTGAAGTCCAGTCAGAGCTGCTCTTTCTCATCAGCTCCACATTCCACAGCTGGCAAGGTGTCCTGTCCCACTCTTCAGGACTCACTGTGCAGTTCGCTATGCACGGAGCCAAGGAAGGCAGGCATGGAGATCCGGGCTGTTCTGACCAGCCAGAGCTTTGGTGGCTGTGGACCAATTACACTTGATAGATTTAATTTCATCTCATCTTCATGTAGACCGTGAGACTTCTGGATTTTCTGGCCAGAGCGAGGGTCACCTTTTCTCCCTGAGTCATCCCTTAGAAATTTATTTAATACATAGTTTAATAGTTCTGGGACATTCCAGTGAGCGACATGCAGGGAGCATGTTCAGAGCAATGATGACATTTCTTTTGAGTCACTTTCCTTTAACTGCAGTTGGCTGCTTAAGTCTGACCACCATTCCCCTCTTCTAAGAGAGATAGCGGATGAAGATATTGAGAAGTTGTAATCTGCAGTGACATTTAATGAACTGGGTTTGTTTGGCCTGTGGGGATGGGACCAGCAGATACCGTTAGTGTGTCCTTGCTTGCATTATGCCCTCCCTTTTACAGAACTTAATGACAGCTTTGTGCACAAAGCTGATGGTCTAGGTTGGAAACCTGACTGCTTGTTCTCTGGCCCAGTGATCTTTGCTGCCATACTGTGGGAAAATTTCTCCCAGGTGCTGGCCTGACGGTAACGTACGTTCTTCCTTTAATAGGGAACCACTGACAGGGTTTTAAAAAAGAAAGAGGTTTTAAAGAACATGTGTTTCCACGAGATGGGTGCCTTGGCCGCCGTGCAGAAGAGACTCCCAGAAGGATGAGCACCGTGTTCTTCCTGAGAGACGGGGAGCTCTTTTGCCTGCACCCACTCAGCATCTGAGCCTGCTCCGTAAGACCCAGTGTTGGGTGTGTATCTGAGCATTTCCATGATATTTTACTTTGGGTTCTTGAGTATGATAATTTCTAGAACGCAGGCTGATTTCATTCCATGTGAGATTGTCACACAATGTCATCTGAAAACTGTATCAGGCTTTGAAAATGCACACACACAAAAAAAACGCCTTGATGTGACTCTAACCAACCAAGTGAAAGAACTGTATGAAAAGAACTTCAAGTCCATGAACAAAGAAATCAACGAAGACCTCAGAAGATGGAAAAATCTCGTATGGTCATGGATTGGCAAGATTAATATAGTAAAAATGGCCAGCTTGCTGAAAGAAATCTACAGGTCCAATTCAATCCCCATCAAAATTTCAACTCACTTCTTCATTGAGTTAAAGGGAGCAATTCTCAAATTATTTTAGAATTACAAAAAAACCAGGATAGATAAAAATATTCTCAAAATAAAAGAACTGGGAGAATCACCATCACTGACCTCAAGATGTACTACAGACCAATAGTGATAAAAAAAAAAAATGCATGGTTTTGGTACAGACAGACATGTTTATCAATGGAATAGAATTGAAGACCCAGAAATGAACCCACACACCTATAGTCATTTGATCTTTGACAAAGAAGCTGAAAGCATCCAGTGGGAAAAAGACAGCATTTTCCACAAATGGTGCCAGCTCAACTGTCGTTCAACATGTAGAAGAATGCATCCTTATCTCTCTGTACAAAGCTCATGTCCAAGTGGATCAAGGACCTCCACATAAAGCCAGATAAACTGAAACTAATGGAAGAGAAAGTGGGGAAGTGTAGCCTCCCCTCCCCCAGCCTTAATGGTTCCACTGTTTACACCTGGATGGAGCTTGTGCTCAATCATTCTGCCACGCCCACTGTTGGAGCCTGGCTGCTTTGCTGTTCTGGAGCCATCACCTGTTCACCTGCAACCTTACTCCAAGATTATTTGGCGGAAATCGGGTCCCTCCCTCTCCTTCATAACTGAGTGTCGGAAATAAAAAATTGAGCTTTGATCAGTATCTGCTTTGACTTAGCTACATTTCTTTCTCTCGTCGCCTGGTCCCTCTTCTCCTCCAGGTTTCCAAAATGCCTTTCCAGGCTAGAACCCAGGCTAAGATCTGCTGGCTGGACACAACAGGGAAGAACCTTGAGCACATGGGCACATGAGAAAATGTCCTGAACAGAACACCAATGACTTATGCTCCAAAAGCTACAATCTACAAATGGGACCTCAGAAAACTCCAAAGCTTCTGTAAGGCAAAGGATACTGTCAATAGGACAAAACGGCAACCAACAGACTGGGAAAAGATCTTCACCAATCCTACATCCGATGGAGGGCTGATATCCAACATATACATAGAATTCAAGAAGGTGGACTCCGGAGAACCAAATAATCCTATTAAAAATGGGGTACTCTCTGGATAGTCCATCCTTTCGTCTTAACTCCAAACTTTGTCTCTGTATGCTCACAGACATCTATAAGATGGAACACAGGGCCTCCAATGGAGAAGCTAGAGAAAGCACCCAAGGAGCTGAAGGGGTCTGCAACCCTATAGGTGGAACAACAATATGAACTAATCAGTAACCCCAGAGCTCGTATCTCTAGCTGCCTATGCAGCAGAAGATGGCCTAGTTGGTCATAACTGGGAAGAGAGGCCCCTTGGTATTGCAAACTTTATATGCCCCAATACAGGGAAATGCCAGTGCCAAGAATCAGGAGTGGGTGGGTAGGGGAGCAGGGTGGAAGGAGAGTATAGGGAAATTTCGGGATAGCATTTGAAATGTATATAAAGAAAATTTCTAATAACCCCCCCAAAATGGGGTACAGAGCTAAACAAAGAATTCTCAACCGAGGAATGTCTAATGGCTGAGAGATACTTAAAGACATGTTCAACATCCTTAGTCATCAGGGAAATGCAAATGAAAGCAACCCTAGATTCTGCCTGACAGCAGTCAGAATGGCTAAGATCAGAAACTCATGTGACAGCAGATGCTGGCAAGGATGTGGAGAAAGAAGAACAATCCTCCATTGCTGGTGGGATTGTAAGCTGGTACAACCACTCTGTATTTCGTGTATGTGGCTTTGTCTGTAGTACTTCTTGTAGTGTTTGGTTTTGTGTTGGACTGGACTTTGACAGAGAAGATGGGACAGGCCAACTCTCATTCCTCTCTCTCTCCCACCCTCTCAACATGGTTTTAGCTTACTTTAAGGAAGTGAAAACCAGAGCTCACAATCTCTCTGTAGATGTGAAAAAGAAGAAAATGCACATATATTGCAGCTTGGAGTAGCCTACCTTCAGGGTTGGCTGGCCACCAGAGGGGATCTTCCACCTTTCCATGGTGCTAGCCGTGGAAGACAAAGTGTTTCAGAAGGCACAGGGACATCCAGAACATATATTGTGATTTGGAAAGATTCAGTTGCCAATCCGCTGCCATGGGTCACATCTTTCCTCTTACCCCTGACTAATGCTTCTTTACCTCCAGGAAAAATGTCTGCCCTAATGACAGAAGAACAAAAGTGGGAAATCTCCAAATCTTCTAAGTCCCTCCATCTCATTTTACAGGACAGTATGCCAGAAGTCTTTTTCCCCACCACTTTACACCCAGACATGGGTGCTGGCTGAGGCAGCAGCCCCTGTCACAAGTGGGATCCTGCCTGCATCTGTGCCCGAGATTCCACCCACGGGACCGGGCTTGCATTTCCACCCCTAGAGTTCGTACCAGCACCAGCTCCCATGTTTCCACCCACAGTGATCCTGCAAGCAGAGCACTAAACTGGCTATATTCCCACACATGTGTCCCCCAGAGGGAGCGCCCTAGGTCCTGATAGTGTCTACCTCAGAGATGGAGGGAGATCTGGCAGAGGGGACAAGAAGCAGACTTGCAGCAGCACCACCCAAGGCTGTAGAGCTGGAGGCAGATTCCACTATCTTACCACTGAGGGGAACAGGACCAGTTGACAAACAGGGGAATCAACCCCACTAGTATTGGCCTTTCACTACTCCTGATCTTTACAATTGGAGGATGCTAGGTTCTCTGATAACCCTAAAGAACTCATCCTTTTTACCTATCAGACCAATTGGGATGATTGTCAACAATTTTTGCAGATTCTTCTCATAACAGCCGAGAAGAACATTCCCGGGGCTAATGATACTCCAACTCAAAACCAAGCTGACATAGATAAAGGATTTCCTCTCAGGAGACCAACCTGGGATTACAATATATGTGAAGGTAAGGAAGGTCTCTGAGTCTATCACCAGTCTCTAATGGTAGGTCTCCAGGCAGCTGCCTAGAAGTTCATGAATTTGGCTAAGGTTTATGATGACAGGCAGAGAGATAATGAAAGTCCAGCAGAGTTCCTCAAGTGGATTATGGTTGCTTTCCGCCATTATATGCACTTAGACCCCGAGGAAGCAGGGAGTTCTAACACAGTGGCAGTGGCATTTATAACCAGTGAGTACTAGACCTTAGAAGGAAGCTACAGAAGTTAGAAAGACTAGAAGAGAATTCATTGAGAGATTTCGTGAAGGTTTCCGAGAAAGTGTACCATAATAGGAAAAGTAAAGATGAGAAGAAGATTAAGACAGGGAAGATATTGAACAGAGGTCTAGCCAAAGTCCAGCTAGTCAATGGTAACTCAGACTAGAGCGAGGAAGCAACAGCTCCAAAACATTGCTGAGGGGAGGGAGCCTGGAAAGGTCATTGACCAGAGCCTAAAGAAGGCCATTGACCAGTCTTAGGTAAGAACCACTGTACTTATTTTAAGTAGAAAGGTCATTGGGCCAGAGAATACCCAAAGAAAAAGCCCCAAAATGAGACTATGATCATCAAGGAAGAAGAAGACTAAGGGAGTCAGGGCTCAGACCCCCTCCTCCAGCCCAGAGTAACACTTAGAGTGGAGTGGTATGATGGTTTGTATATTCTTGGACCAGGGAGTGTCACCATTTGGAGGTGTGGCCTTGTTGGAATAGGTGTGACCTGGTTGGAATGGGTGTGTCACTCTGGGTGTGGGTATAAGACCCTTACCCTAGTTGCCTGGAAGTCAGTCTTCCACTAGCAGCCTTTGGATGAAGATGTAGAACTCTCAGCTCTGCCTGTGCCATGCCTGCCTGGATACTGCCATGCTCCCACCTTGATGAAAATGGACTGAACCTCTGAACCTGTAAGCCAGCCCCAGTAAAATGTTGTTTTTTTTATAAGACTTGCCTTGGTCATGGTGTCTGTTCACAGCAGAAAAACCCTAACTAAGACGCTCTGGGGAATATGGGATATAGGGTGTCTGCCAAGAAAGCACAGCTCTGTAAGACTGAAGTCAACTGTCTCAGTTATATCCTGAAGGAGGGCCAGTGGTGCCTTTCTATAGCAAGAAAAGTGACTGATCTCAAATCCTCCACGCCCCACAGCCCAGGACAGGTAAGAGAGTTCTTAGGGTCCACAGGCTTTTGCAGACTATGGATCCCAGGCTTCATAGATATAGCCAAACCTTTATATGAAGCCACCAAAGAAGCCAAGGTCTTTGTTTGGACTCAAGATTATCACAGGGCTTTTGAGAGAATAAAGCAGGTCCTGCAGTCAGCTCCTGCTTTGGGGCTGCCAGACATCACCAAGCCATTTCACTTGTATGTCCACGAATGGAAAGGAATCGCCAAAGGGGTCTTGACTCAAACTCTAGGGCTATGGAATTTGCCTGTAGCTTATTTTTCAAAAAAATTAGACCAAGTGGCAGCATGATGGCCACTTTGCCTGAGTATCATTGCGACTACAGCATTACTGGTTAAGGATGCAGATAAATTGACTTTGGGACAAAATTTAGCCATGACTACAAGCCACCCCCCAAGCAATAGAAGGGCTACTCAAACAGTCTCCTGACAGCCTCCTGACAGGTACCTCAGTAATGCCTGCATGACTCATTATCAGACCTTACTAATTAACCCTGGATGAGTTACTTTCCAACTGCCTGCTTCCTTAAATCCTGAGATCCTTCTTCCTGACCCAGAAATGGACCACAAACTCCACCAATGCAATGAAATCTTGGCCCAGGTACACAGTACTCGACCTAACCTAACACTCCCACTCCCCTCTGCCAGGAGCAGAGCAGACTTGGTTCACAGATGGAAGCAGTTTCATCTGAGAGGGTCAGAGGAAAGCAGGAGCAGTGGTAACCATGGAAACAGGTAATTTGGGTTCAGTCTCTCCCCCCAGGTACCTCAGGTCAAAGGGCTGAACTGATAGCGCTTTTCCCTTTTCATGGGGAAAGGCCTGGCTGTCAACATCTACATGGACACCCGATATGCATTTGCAACTGATCACCTACATGGAGCTATTTAGGAGAGAGGGCTCCAAACTGCAGAAGGGAAAAAACTATCAAAAACAAAGATGAAATCCTACAATTACTTGAAGCCCTCTGACTACCAAAGAGAGTGGTGATCATACACTGTCCAGGCTATCAAAAAGGAACAACAACATTGACTAGAGGTAACATCTTAGTCACCAGAGCCACCAAAGAGCTGTCCCTGGAAGAAACAGCTGCCTCCATATTGGCTACAACCCTACCAGAACTGCCCAATCCCAACCTGCCAGAATGCACAGTCTATATATGGAAGAAGAAATCAAATGGGCCAAGAATCAGCCCATAAGCCGATGTTCAGAGGGCTGGTGGCAAACTGCTGAAGGTAAGGTAGTGTTACCCACGTCCCTGGCAAGATCTATCCTCAGGAAAATCCACAGAGTCACTCACATGGGAGTGAGATGGATGGCTGACACAGTAAAACCTAAGGTGGCTTTCAGAGATATGCCGACTATCATCCAGAGTGCAGTGACAAGCTGCAGAGCTTGCCAATTAACTAATTCTCACAACACTGCAAACATCCAGGCACTCATCTGCAAGGTAAGAGACTGGGGGCCTACTGGGAAGTTGATTTTACAGAAATCAAACCAGGAAAGTATGGCTACAAGTACTTACTTGTGTTCGTGGACACCTCCAGATGGACAGAAGCATTTCCAATAAAGGCCGAAACTGCAAAGGTAGTGCTAAGAAGTTACTAGAAGATATCCCACCCAAGTATGATTCCCTCACAAGATAGGGTCAGTCCATGGGCCAACATTTGTGTCCAGGGTTGCTACATCCACTCCAGTAGTGACACTCATGACAGGCCCCCAAAACCTGGATGCAGTCCTGAGGCAAAAAGTTATACGCACGGTGTTGTTAAAGACCTTCCAAACTCTGAGTGGCTCCCAGCCAGAGCTAATCACCTCTTCTTGGTTATGTTATAATGCTAGATACCCTTTTTATGAAGGTATTGGATTAATGTCCAGATATGACGAGTCCAAGGAGGACAGTTGTGTCCTTCCTATGTCATCCCAGGAAGGCCTCACCTTAACTCTACAGACCATATCAGGGCCTGCCTAGGGAAGGTTCCCTTGCCACATTGGCACTTCTGCAATTGAACAATACCCACTCTTCACACTCTTCATTCCAAATGGATTATCTCCCCTGGGGGAAGAATGGTGGGCTTGTTCGGGTGGACTGACCCCATGTGTGCATGGAGAGGTCCTTAATTCCTCTGCTACAAAAGAGTTCTGGATTCTAGTCAAGTTAGCACCCCACATAACCTATTATTCAGAAGTAGTGCTGAAAAGCCTAGAAGGGCATGTTTGAGGGGACCTCATGAGACAGAAAAGGGAACCTATCTCCCTGACTTTAGCTGTAATTCTAGGGCAGGGCTAGCCAGAGTGGGTATGGGGATAGCTGCACTGACATTACAAGAGAAGAATTAAACAGTTTGAAAGCAGACATAGACGAGGATATCCAATGCCTGGAAAAATCCATCTCACACCTAGAGCACAATGTAGACTCTCTGGCTGAGGTGGTGCTGCAGAACAGGTGGGGGGGTTAGAATTAGTGTTCCTACATCAGGGAGGACTGTGTGCTGCTTCGCGTGAAAAATGCTGTTTCTATGTCAACCATTCTGGAGTTATTAGGGAATCACTAGCTAAAGTTAGAGAAAGCATAGGTAGATACCAATGATGAATGAGAGAATTCCAAAAGTTGGTATCATTTACTATTCAATTCTTCCCTCTGGCTAACTACCCTCATCTCCAAAACCATAGGACCATTGATTATTGGTTTATTGTTACTCACCTTTGGGCCATGCATGATTAGTAAGCTTTTACAATATATAAAGCAGAGACTGGGGTCCATTCAGCTGATGGTGATGAGAACCCAATATCAACCAGTCAGCACAGATAATCTAGGTTTTTAGAGAGCCCAAGATTGACCTCTAAAGTCACTAGCAGAAGGGGCAATGAAGAGATGCAAGAAGCCTTTGTGCTTTCCTGCCACTCATGTGGAGCTCCCACCACTCATGCAGAGTCCCCCTCTCCCTTCCCCGATCTTTCAGAGAGGAACCAGCCTGTTGCCAGAATATTGCTATCTCCATTTTCATGATGGCAATTCCTAATAATTGCTCCTGCCCCCCTCCCCAGGAGTGACAGGTACCAGCTTGGGAATGGACAAATGGCAACATCTCTCAGCCCCCGTGTCACGTGTCACAGGTCGGCCCTCTCCCTGATAGATGGTTGTGCTTCCCAGTGCAGATGGGCCCTGTCCTTGGGAGAAGCCAAGACCAAACATCCTTGAAGAGAGAAATGCTCTACTTTCAGACCATGAGAAAAGGGCAATTAAGTGCTCCCGACAGCTGGGGCCAGTTTGTAAAAACACACTAGTTCCTGATAGCACCATGAAGTGACTTTTAGAAGAGTTCTCCCCGCTCCCCAGTTGCACGATTCTGCCCCACTGCCTGAACAAATGATATAGGGTTTGAAGAATGACTTCCCTTGTCACCTCCCCATCATGTATTCCCAAAGTCTGAGGATCCCTGCTTATGCTTGTATGTGTATAAAAACTTTAAGTCCCTAGACACATGATCATACTCCTATCCTGCTCAGTGAGAAGGTTTTCAATCCTGGTCTGACTGGAAGAAAAGACTCTTTTGTTTCACTATATTGGGTCAGCAGTTCTTAGAGATCTGGGAATCCTGAGCTTAGGCATAACAAAATGTGTCTGTTTTGTTTTCTGCGATAGGGTCTCACTCCTCAGGCTCATCTGGCCCTAAACTTGCTATGTAGCTAAAAATTCACAGAGATCTATGTGCCTGATTCTCCTTCTGAATGCTGGGACTAAAGGCACATGCCATCAGGCTCAGCATTAAACATTCAGATGTTTATTTGGGTGATAATCGAAAAGTTTTATGTCAAATTGAAATGTATTCCTAAAATACTTCAAAATACAAGACTTTGCAAAGTGGCTTAAAAATAAAATCTTCATGTTAAGATACTAAAATATTATAGAAAATTTTTGTGCAAATGACTACAAGTTTTAGATTCAAAATGCTATTGAAGGAAAGAATCCTTTAGACTTGTAATTTCCTTCCTTCCTTCTTTCCTTCTTTCCTTCTTTCTTCCCTCCCTCCCTTCCTCCTTCCTTTCCTCCCTCCCTTCCTTTCTTCCTTCTTTTTATTCTACTCTTTTAGGGTTTCTTTTATTGTGAACAGACACCATGACCATGGTAACTCTTATAAAGGACCAATGGACCAATCAGGCCCAAAACACCCACATTTGACACAATGAAAACAAGGACTATTGCTCTAGTTATTATTAACTGTGAACTTGACACTGCCTAGAAGACCAAAAAAAAAAAAAAGTATAAAGTTGGCTTGTGGGCATGTATCTGAGAGCTTGTCTTCATTATCTTAATTGATACAGGAGAGCTCAGCCCATTGTGGGTAGCACCATTCCCTAGGCAGGTGGTCCTGGGCTGAACAAGGAAGCTAGCTGAGCATGGCTGGAACATCTTTCCTCCATGGGTCTTCCCTCCAGGTTCCTTCCTGCCCTGACGTCATTCAAAGATGGATGTGACTTAGATATGTAAGCCAAGCAAACCCTTTCTTCCCTAGGCTGATGTTGGTCAGAGTGTTTTATCACAGCAACAGAAAGGAAACTAGCACATGTATGTTTAAGGAGAAGGTAGAAATGAAAATAAAATAGGTTATTAGCTTTCTTTGCAAGTTGAAAAAAATAGAACTGACTTACTCTTTCTTTTAAATAATTCTTCCATAACAATTACATTATACAGCATATATTTAAACACACACAGATAAACAATATCAAGGTTCAAAAACAAGTTTTCAAATACATCTGTTTTTCTTCAGTGCTGGGACTGAATCCAGGACCTCACTGATGGGGAGCAAACACTCTGCCAGTCTACAAAACAACCCACCAGTAACAACAATAACAACAAAAACAAACAAACAAACAAAATTAAAAAAAAAACAAAGAAAAACCTTCCAGTCATGAAAATGAAGAGAAAAAAAAAATGTCAATTTCAGTAGAATATAAAGCATATTTCAAAGCAGAACACGATTATGATCAGCTGCTTCTAGCTGGTAATTTTCAAAGTAAAAACTGTGGCCCAACTAATCTAACTGTATGAGTCTTACTAACCTCCCATATCTAGGGCACATGCAGAGAGCGCCCCCTACTGGGAGTTCCTGACTAAATTCAAAAGCTCTCTATTAATTTAGACTGGAGGAGTTTAAAGCCAATGTGTGAAACTTTTAGAGATTTTACAATTCATTGACTTATAGTTATTTGTTTCTTGTACCCATACTTGTCTTGCAATGTTCCAGTAATAGTTAGAAACAATCCTGTAAAGCCTCCAGTAAACAGTTAATCTCAACAAACAGCGGCCAAAATACTACAGTTAACATCTGTATTACTGGCACACAGAAACCCTGAAAAATAATGTATTGAGGTGGAATTCACACACCACAAAATTAAATTTTTCCAGGGATGCATCTTTCTATAGCTCAAGCTAACCTTGAGCTTGGAATCTTCCCAATCAGGCTTCTTCGTGTTAGTATTACCAGCTGGTGCCAGCACACCCAGTTTATTTTTCTTTAAAAATGTATTTTGGAGAGACAGTGCCGGGGCAAGTGCGAGCCGGATCGACATTGGGCAACTCTGTGCCTCTCGGAGGAAAATCAACTAAACATGGGCAAAGGAGATCCTAAGAAGCCGAGAGGCAAAATGTCCTCATATCGTTCTTTGTGCAAACCTGCTGGGAGGAGCACAAGAAGAAGCACCCGGATGCTTCTGTCAACTTCTCAGAGTTCTCCAAGAAGTGCTCAGAGAGGTGGAAGACCATGTCTGCTAAAGAAAAGGGGAAATGTGAAGATATGGCAAAGGCTGGCAGGGGTCATTATGGAAGAGAAATAAAAACTTACACCACCCAGCCCCAAAGGGAAGACCAAAAAGAAATTCAAGGACCCCAATACACCCACGAGGCTTCCTCCAGCCTTCTTCTTGTTCTGTTCTGAGTACCACCCAAAAAATCAAGGGCGAGCATCCTGGCTTATCCATTGGTGATGTTGCAAAGACACTAGGAGCGATGTGGAACAACACTGCAGCGGATGACAAGCAGCACTATGAGAAGAAGGGAAGGCTGCCAAGCTGAAGTAAAGTAAGAGAAGGATATTGCTGCCTACAGAGATAAAGGAAAACCTGATGCAGTGAAAAAGGGGGGTGGTCAAGGCTGAAAAGAGCAAGAAAAAGAAGGAAGAGGAAGATCCTGAGGATGAGGAAGAGGACGAAGGAGAGGACGAAGATGAAGATGATGAATAAGTTGGACTTACGGCATTTTTTTTGTCTATAAAGAATTTAACCCCCCTGTACACAAGTCACTCCTTTTAAAGAAAAAAAAAATGTAAGGCTGTGTAAGATTTGTTTCTAAACTGTACAGTGTCTTTTTTTGTATAGTTAACACACTACCGAATGTGTTTTTAGATAGCCCTGTCCTGGTGGTATTTTCAATAGCCACTAACCTTGCCTGGTACAGTCTGGGGGTTGTAAATTGGCATGGAAATTTAAAGGAGGTTCTTGTTGGTGCACAGCACAAATTAGTTATATATGGGGACAGTAGTTTGGTTTTTTTCTTTTAGTTTTATTTTTGGGTTTTATTTTTTCTCATCTTCAGTTGTCTCTGATGCAGTTTATACAAAGATAATTGTTGTTCTGTTAACTGAATACCACTCTGCAATTGCAAAAAAAAAAAAATGCTGCTGTTTTGTTGACATTCTGAATGCTTCTAGGTAAATACAATTTTTTATTTAAAAAAATCTATTTTGAAGGACAGGCATGGAAGTGGAAATTTCTGGTTTTGTTGGAGACACATTTGTGGTTTTCTGATAATTGTTTTATGAGAGGATATTTTGCTGAGAACAGATGTGGTGTTTTTCTGGAAGCTGTCTGGTGAAATGGCATGTGCTATTTTTCTGGAGCAGACATGTGATGTTTGGAAAGAGTATAAGTATAACCGAACAGACAGTGGACAACGCTCTTGCCTTGGCTCACCTTGCAACTCTTTGCTGGTCTTCATTGGGCTTCTCTGACGCTGGCCTTCACTGACCACACACTTGCATTGTTTCATTGCTTTCTTCATTTTTTTGAGACTTCAGGGAGAGAAATGCATCAAAGAATTTCTGGTGGTATTCCAGCTGGTTCTTGCTGCTTCCACTAACTCTTGCTGGAGCCTCAAGGTTCCTTTTGGATAGAGCCACTGCTACTGATTTGTGTTTGGTGTTTGCCAAGTGGACTGGACTGCTCACTATGAAGATTGGAATCACCCCAAAGAACTATTTCTAAACAGATCCATGTTCCCATTTCCTAATATCCTCTCTTTTCCCCTGCCTCTGGTGGGTGGTGGGATAGAAGGGAGGTTGAAGCATTTAGGAATCATAATTAAAGTAGGTTTTGAAAAGACACCTAAGCCTATAAAGCATGGTCCCTCATGTCTTTAGTCTCTCTACTCAAGAAGCAGGGGCAGGTGGATCCCTGTGAGCCAAGGCAAGCCTGGTCTAAATAAGGAGTTCTGGGACAGCCAGGACTACATAGAGACCTTGCCTTTTCAAAGAAAAAATAAATTAAAAATAATTAGCTAAGTAATTTACTTAATGAATCTTGATGAATGTAATTATTGTTTAAGTAATTTATCATTAGTGTCACAGGAACCTATAAAGTGCTTTTGTAATAAAGTATTGACTTGTTCTTTGGGCTCCCAAGGCTTAATGCCTGGCACCTCTATCTTCATCTGTATTCGTTTCCCTTACTGTGCACACTTCATCATCATACAATTTAACTTAGCATTAGCTGTGGTAAGTATTATCAAATATCTGTTTAAACAACAAGGATAGCTCACCTGTCTCCAATAGTTCAAGAAACACAAGTGTCTTAACATACCTTTCACGATGCCTTGTTCTGGACTCTAAAAGGGTCTATGAATGTCTCCAGACATGGTTTTAAATTTGTAATTATCTTGAATTCCAGGAACAGCAGTGCCTCAAAGACAGTGGGAACTTCTATATGTCATATGGAAGTAGAGCTCAGATAATGGTCAACAAGACCATAGAGATAATGACTAACCAGGCCACACAGTGACCAAGCCTGCTTAGTTAAGCATTTTTTTCTTTTTTGCACTTCCTCTATATAAACCTAAAGTTCATATCAGTGCCCTGATGATGGACTTGTAGTCACTGAGCCCCTTTATCCATACCTCCTATCATACCATATTGTGTAACCCTTCTCTGTCTGTCAACATTATGTGTGTCTGTAATTGGTGTGTTGTGGCAGATGGCTGAGCCTAGTTGCTTGGGATTCCCAGAGTTCTTGCTATACTCCACTGACATCACCATGTGGTTTGGATTGCATTCCTCTAGCAGCTAATACTGATGAGCATGCCTCTTGTGTGATTGTGCTCATGGTCTCTGAAGCAGCCTTCTCCTGTATATGTAGCCATCCATTGTGAGTTATGCCTCCTTGTTGTGAGGCCAAAACTCAAATTCCCACTCTCTCTTGAAGGCATGTCTCCCAGACTCTGCCCATCAGACAGATGAGTGTGGTGTCTCAAGAGGAAGCTGTTTAGTGTTCCACTAGTGGCAAGGTCAAGTTTTGACTCACAAGTGGTATGAAAATATCAGTAGATATTTGTCCTAGTGTTCAGGGATGCAAGAACAGTCTCTCTCTCTCTCTCTCTCTCTCTCTCTCTCTCTCTCTCTCTCTCTCTCTCTCTCTCTCTCTCTCTCCCTCCCTCCCTCCCTCCCTCCCTCCCTCCCTCCCTCATTCCCTCTCTTCTATGCAAAAGCAAGAGGTTTATTTTCTAGTGCGATGGCGTCAACCCTCAATCAGTTGAAGGCAAACCTGAATGGCTAATAGCTTGTAATACAAGCAGTTTTTATACTCTTTAGGAGTACAGGTTAAATCAGCAAGATTACAGCTCAAACATACTGGCTAAGCATGTTGACCTTTAAATCTATTGGCTAGCAAGCATGACATGCATTTGAACTCTACCTGGGACTTTCCAGAGGGTCAGGTAACTATCAGTCAATACATTCTGAGAATTTTTTACTCAAGAATGATCCTGTGGGTGGAGAATGGAACTTGGCCTAGCCTTGACCTGAGGTGGGAAAGGGAAGCCGTAAGGAGGGTATGGGACTTGAAAAGCCCTCAGGATCACTCATCCTACCCCGATTTTCTTGTACAAGCTCCAATCCAGTAGCTATGCACATGGGTCTTGGGTAACTAACTCATTCTTCAGGTCCTGTCCTCAGGGTCACGTATTGTTGCTTCAGGACCATCATTGTACTGCTTCTATTCTCTCTTTTCCAAAGGCTATTAGCGTGTTCACTATGCAAGGTCTAAATATCAACAATAGCAGGACAACAATTCGGGGTCCAAACAAGGTGGATATGAGGGTTGTTAACCAAGGGAAGGAGTAAAACCAGGACTCGAACCCGCCCCAACTTTGTTCCCTTTCTCTCTTCTGCTTGGCTAGCCCTTCTCTCACCTTGGCCATTGAATCTTTAACTGTCTCTGGAATGGTCTCCAGTCTGTGCTTCCCAATGTTTCACACCCCAGGTAACAGAGAAAAAGTGGTTGGCCCCCTAACACTGATGTGCCTGCTGCTGCTTCTCCCATCTTGGGGTTACACATATATGGGAGTTTCTTGCAGGACACTCCTCAACTTTGGGTGTCTGTACCCTAAGCCTCACCCTCCAAGGCTGCTTCTAGGACACAGTTTAGATTCACAAGTCCCTTGTCCTCCACATTCCCCCTGTGTTGAAAGACCCTAGTAGTCCCAAGGAATCACGAGAGACCTTCTTGATGCAAACACACGAGGTAGTTTAATGACAGAGCTCTGGGCCAACACATGTCTCATGCAGGAGACAGAGGATTCGACCAAGAGTCTCAGAAGCTCGGGGTTTATATACAAAAAAGTTGGAGGCAGGGAAAGAATTGGTGTGGTTACATACAATTGGACAGTTTAAACATCATCAAATTGTACATGCAGAGCGAGGTAACAGCAATTCTGAGGGGCAGGTGCTTATGACTCAGCTGAGATAGTCCTGATGTCCTTGTATGCCTCTTATCTTTACGGCTAGCCAGTTCTTGGAATGACTAAACAGCAACAGCCTTTGTTCTTTGCCCTTGGCCCAAAAAGCCCTCCTAACAAGCAAGCCACATGAGTCATGGACCTTGAATTTAATTTTCTTTCAGTGTCTCCAGGGTGGGGACAACCCAGGAGTCAAGGTCCACCACTAAATCACAGAAATCAAGACAAGGTCTGTCCACCAGATACAATGCAGGTGTTCCTCTGTAGTGGACCAAGCCACACCCCCAGTGGCTGAGAGCACTTGCCAAGTCACCATGGTAGGGTTGTGGTGGCTGCCAAGGCTCAACACTAGAAGATACACCATAGCCATCTCATGTTTCCTCTGGCCTTGTAGAAGAGGGTTGCTTGAGTGCATGGTTTCATGAACCCTGGCAGTTACTCCATCCACTTTAACAGAGGTCAGGGTGGTCAAAAACACCAGGGATGGCGCTCTCCACTTTGCTTTCAAGTTTTCAGCACAATGCCTCTTAACATATACCCAATCTCCAACTTGGTACTTGTGTGTAACCTCTGGGGTACCTGTGTTATACAGGGCACCAAGGTTAGGCCACAATTCCTGGTGGCTGATCTGGAAAGCTTGCAATTGAGCCATAAGACTCCTGTCAGGCTGGGCGGTGGTGGCGCACGCGTTTAATCCCAACACTCGGGAGGCAGAGGCAGGCAGATTTCTGATTTCGAGGCCAGCCTGGTCAACAGAGTGAGTTCCAGGACAGCCAGAGCTATACAGAGAAACCCTGTCTCGAAAAACAAAAAACAAACAAAACAAAACAAAACAAAAAGAAGACTCCTGTCAGTCTGAAAAATCACTCTGGGGGGCAGGGGAATGTCAAGAACCAGGGACAAGGGAGTGGGGGTCCCATGCAGGATCCCAAAAGTGGACAGGTTAAATGGGAAGGGGGTATTCAGGCTCAGAACAGTGCCAGGAAAAGGAGCACCACCCAGTCAGCACCAATCTCCAAGGACAATTTAGTTAAAGTCCCTTTTAGGGTTCAGTTCATTCACTCTACCTGCCCTGATCTCTGGAGAGGGTGTGCACAATATAGCTTCCAATTAGTCCCCAATGTCTCTACCAATCCCTGACTTACCTTAGACAGAAAAGTAGGACTGTTGTCCAATCCATTTATCCTGGGCACTCTGAACCTCAGAAAAATTTCCTCTAATATCTTCTTAGCTATCACAGTAGCTATTTACTGTTTGGTAGGGGAAAGCCTCAACCTATCCAGGGAAAGTATCTACAAACACCAGAAGGGATTTGTAACTTCTGTAAAATCAACCTCTCAATATACTCCAGGCTGTTCTCCCCTAGGTTTTTGCCCTGTTTACTCTTGGCCACATAAGCATTCCCATGCTGGCCTACCTTACACTGTTCTACTATCTCGCTGGTCCAAAACCTGAGGTCCATTATATATACTTTAGATCCCTTAACTGCTTGAACACGCCTTTTACCCCCTAAATGTGGCTTAGTAAGTTTTTTGCTTGCTTTCTGGGGAGTATAGGTTTTCCTTCTTGTGTGCACCATTGCCCTTCCTTCTCTAGGTAATAGTTGGTAGGGTGGCTAGCAATCTGAGTCCTTTCTTCTTCTGTATATTTTAAGTGAGGCCATCCCTTAGTCCAGTCCCATTCCCCAGTGGGTGTCTCTTGCAGGCCCATTACTGGAATAGGCTCCTGGATAGCCACTTCTCGAGGCACTTGATCTGCCTGGTTATTGCCCCAGGCCACTGAGTCTCTTTCCTTCTGATGTCCTGGGCACTGAATAATACTCACAGTTGCTGGCATCATCAGGGCATCCAAGAGATCCAAAGATGTCCTGCTTTTTTTTTAATTTCTTTTCCCTCTGATGTGAGCAGTCTTGGTATATAGCCCCGTGGGCATGGGCTGTGTCAAAGGCATACCTGTGTACATGTTACTTTTATTGCTGGCGCCAAGTTCCAAGGCTTTGGTGAGGACAATTAGCTCTGCTTTCTGCACCAATGTGCCAGGGGGGTAGAAGTTCAGCCCAGATGACATTTGGTCCACCATGGCAGCATCTGCTCATCTCTGACCAGCATGGAGAAAACTGCTGCCATCTGGTAGCCTTTGCTCCCGGCAGGGATCAGTTCGAGAGGTCTTTCCTTCACCTATGGGCTCTCCTTTTGGGCCAGTTAGTTGTGGCCCATCAGGCAGGAAGTGTATCTGGGCCCCCATTTTGGAGAGTATTTCTCAACCCAGCAGAGGGTAGGGACATTCTGGGATGACCCTAAATGAACGGAATACCTGGCCCATCCCTAAGTCCACTGTTCTTCAGGCAGTCCATGAATACATTTTGGTGCCAGTGGCTCCTTGGACTCAAGATTTTTCTTGGGGACGGGGCTATTGGCTTGGAGGATGACCTAGTGCTGAGCCCCTGTGTCCACCATGAATTGAGTGGGTTTCCCCTCAACTCTCAGAGTTACCCTGGGTTCACGGAGGGGGTCTGAACCCTGTCCTCCTTAGATGTTGTCTTCCCTCAGGGCTAACACCTTCACTGTTTGGGGGCGCTTTTCCCAAGGCCTGGGATTTCCTGCCCCTGATTTCCATTTGTTAGAGTACTCTGGGGCCCAGTGGCTCACAGATGCTTTCTCTGTACTGTCTATTCTCACTCGGTCTAGTTCCACATTTGATGTCGCTGTCTTCTCCAGTACTAATGCCACAGAGTGTTGACATAGGCAGAGTTCATCTGTAGAAGATCCTTTCCATAGCCTGAGTGTTGCCAAGGCTTTTTTAGGAAATGCCTTCCAAATGTTAGAGGCCCGGAATTTTAGCATGAGAGTCTTGTCAAATAATCTCAATAAAGAGAATCGTTGTTCCAAGTATTAACAGTGGTACTCCTTCTATTGCCTATCCCAGCTATCTTATGAAAGGGATCATAGTAATTATTTTCTTTGTGTTATTATGAGCCTAGTTCTGTTTCCTAGCACACTACAGCTTTATATTGTGCTTAAATGTCTTTGGGTAAATGCCTGTTTACATGATCATTTGTCATTGTAGGCTCTGCATCTGGGCTGGCCATGACATCCATAGTCAGAGCTGGGTGAGGCTCTTCTTCAAGGAGGGACATTACAAGGATACTAGCCTCTGCTGTCTCCTCCCTTGTGGAACTTCATGAAAAGCTTGGCTCTTCTTTCTATGTGGCTGAATAAAGAGCCAAATGGTTTCTCTGAGTCCTGATAGGATGAGAACTATATCCTTGCATAGTCCACACAGCTTCAGGATCTATGTTTGCCCTTAGAGATATGTCTGCATCTTTTGCCACACATCGGGAGCCCAGAAGCACTGGAAGATGAAGGTCCTTTTTAGAGAACGTATTCTCTTTCTCTGGTGTGACTACTTTTGTTTTCTCTCTCTCTCTCTGTCTCCTTGCTTTTATGTTTTAGCCCGGGTTGTCATAGAACTTATCATCCAGTGGCCATTGCCTCCTGTGTGACCAAATTGCATGTGTACATCAGCATGCCTGGCTTTGGGTTTGTGCATGCTGAACAAACATTCTACCAACTGAGCTATATCCTAACCTCCATTTTGCTTTCTTTATGAGGGTCCAGTTTTTTTTTAATATATTTTTTATTAGGTATTTTCCTCATTTACATTTTTTTTTTTTTTTTTTTCGAGACAGGGTTTCTCTTTATAGCTCTGGCTGTCCTGGAGCTCACTTTGTAGACCAGGCTGGCCTCGAACTCAGAAATCCGCCTGCCTCTGCCTCCCGAGTGCTGGGATTAAAGGCGTGCGCCACCACGCCCGGCTCATTTACATTTTCAATGCTACACAAAAGTCCCCCATATCCACCCCCCCCAATCCCCTACCCACCCACTCCCCCTTTTTGGCCCTGGGGTTCCCCTGTACTGGGGCATATAAAGTTTGCAAGTCCAATGGACCTCTCTTTGCAGTGATGGCCAACTAGGCCATCTTTTGATACATATGCAGATAGAGACAAGAGCTCCGGGGTACTGGTTAGTTCATATTGTTGTTCCAACTATAGGGTTGCAGTTCCCTTTAGCTCCTTGGGTAATTTCTCTAGCTCCTCCATTGGGGGCCCTGTGATCCATCCAATAGCTGACTGTGAGCATCCACTTCTGTGTTTGCTGGGCCCCGGCATAGTCTCACAAGAGACAGCTATATCTGGGTCCTTTCAGCAAAATCTTGCTAGTGTATGCAATGGTGTCAGCGTTTGGAAGCTGATTATGGGATGGATCCCTGCATATGGCAATCACTAGATGGTCCATCCTTTCGTCACAGCTCCAAATTTTGTCTCTGTAACTCCTTCCATGGGTGTTTTGTTCCCATTTCTAAGAAGGGGCAAAGTGTCCACACTTTGGTCTTCGTTCTTCTTGAATTTCATGCGTTTAGCAAATTGTATCTTATATCTTGGGTATCCTAAGTTTCTGGGCTAATATCCACTTATCAGTGAGTACATATTGTGAGAGTTCCTTTGTGATTGGGTTACATCACTCAGGATGTTGCCCTCCAGGTCCATGCATTTGCCTAGGAATTTCATAAATTCATTTTTTTAATAGCTGAGTAGTACTCCATTGTGTAAATGTACCACATTTTCTGTATCCATTCCTCTGGGACATCTTCTGGATATATGCCCAGGAGAGGTATTGCTGGATCCTCCGGTAGTACTATGTCCAATTTTCTGAGGAACCGCCAGACTGATTTCCAGAGTGGTTGTACAAGCTTGCAATCCCACCAACAATGGAGGAGTGTTCCTCTTTCTCCACATCCTCGCCAGCATCTGCTGTCACCTGAATTTTTGATCTTAGCCATTCTGACTGGAGTGAAGTGGAATCTCAGGGTTGTTTTGATTTGCATTTCCCTGATGATTAAGGATGTTGAACATTTTTTCAGGTGCTTCTCAGCCATTCCGTATTCCTCAGGTGAGAATTCTTTTTTCATCTCTGAGCCCCATTTTTAACGGGGTTATTTGATTTTCTGGAGTCCACCTTCTTGAGTTCTTTATATATATTGGATATTAGTCCCCTATCCGATTTGGGATAGGTAAAGAACCTTTCCCAATCTGTTGGTGGCCTTTTTGTCTTATTGACGGTGTCTTTTGCCTTGCAGAAGCTTTGCAATTTTATGAGGTCCCATTTATCGATTCTCAATCTTACAGCACAAGCCATTGCTGTTCTATTCAGGAATTTTTCCCCTGTACCCATATCTTAGAGGCTTTTCCCTACTTTCTCCTCTATAACTTTCAGTGTCTCTGGTTTTATGTGGAGTTCCTTAATCCACTTAGATTTGACCTTAGTACAAGGAGATAGAAATGGATAAATTCGCATTTTTCTACATGATAACCGCCAGTTCTGCCAGCACCATTTGTTGAAAATGCTGTCTTTTTTCCACTGGATGGTTTTAGCTCCCTTGTCAAAGATCAAGTGACCATAGGTGTGTGGGTTCATCTCTGGGTCTTCAATTTTGTTCCATTGGTCTACTTGTCTGTCACTATACCAATACCATGCCGTTTTTATCACAATTGCTCTGTAGTACAGCTTTAGGTCCGGCATGGTGATTCCACCAGAGGTTTCTTTTATCCTTGAGAAGAGTTTTTGCTATCCTAGGTTTTTTGTTATTCCAGATGAGTCTGCTGATTGCCCTTTCTAATTCATTGAAGAATTGAGTTGGAATTTTGATGGGGATTGCATTGAATCTGTAGATTGGTTTTGGCAAGATAGCCATTTTTACAATGTTGATCCTGCCAATCCATGAGCATGGGAGATCTTTCCATCTTCTGAGATCTTCTTTAATTTCTTTCTTCAGAGACTTGAAGTTCTTATCATATAGATCTTTCACTTCCTTAGTTAGAGTCACACCAAGGTATTTTATATTATTTGTGATTATTGAGAAGGGTGTTGTTTTCCTAATTTCCTTCTCAGCCTGTTTATCCTTTGTGTAGAGAAAGGCCATTGACTTTTTTGAGTTAATTTTATATCCAGCTACTTCAATGAAGCTATTTATTAGGCTTAGGAGTTCTCTGGTGGAATTTTTAGGGTCACTTATATATACTATCATATCATCTGCAAAAAGTGATATTTTGACTTCTTCCTTTCCAATTTGTATCCCCTTGATCTCCTTTTGTTGTCTAATTGCTCCGGCTAAGACTTCAAGTACAATGTTGAATAGGTATGGCGAGAGTGGACAGCCTTCTCTAGTCCCTGATTTTAGTGGGATTGCTTCCAGCTTCTCACCATTTACTTTGATGTTGGCTACTGGTTTGCTGTAGATTGCTTTTATCATGCTTAGGTATGGGCCTTGAATTCCTGATCTTTCCAAGACTTTTATCATGAATGGGTGTTGGATTTTGTCAAATGCTTTTTCCGCATCTAAAGAGATGATCGTGTGGTTTTTGTCTTTGAGTTTGTTTATATACTGGATTACATTGATGGATTTCCGTATATTGAACCATCCTTGCATCCCTGGGATGAAACCTACTTGGTCAGGATGGATGATTGTTTTGATGTGTTCTTGGATTCGGTTAGCGAGAACTTTATTGAGGATTTTTTCATCGATATTCATAAGGGAAATTGGTCTGAAGTTCTCTATCTTTGTTGGGTCTTTTTGTGGTTTAGGTATCAGAGTAATTGTGGCTTCATAGAATGAGTTGGGTAGAGTACCTTCCGTTTCTATTTTGTGGAATAGTTTGTTAAGAACTGGAATTAGGTCTTCTTTGAAGGTCTGATAGAACTCTGCACTAAACCCATCTGGTCCTGGGCTTTTTTTGGTTGGGAGACTATTAATGACTGCTTCTATTTCTTTAGGGGATATAGGACTGTTTAGATCATTAACCTGATCTTGATTTAGCTTTGGTACCTAGTATCTGTCTAGAAACTTGTCCATTTCATCCAGGTTTTCCAGTTTTGTTGAGTATAGCCTTTTGTAGAAGGATCTGATGGTGTTTTGGATTTCTTCAGGATCTGTTGTTATGTTTCCCTTTTCATTTCTGATTTTGTTAATTAGGATGCTTTCCCTGTGCCCTCTAGTGAGTCTGGCTAAGGGTTTATCTATCTTGTTGATTTTCTCAAAGAACCAGCTCCTTGATTGGTTGATTCTTTGAATAGTTCTTCTTATTTCCACTTGTTTGATTTCACCCCTGAGTTTGATTATTTCCTGCCTTCTACTCCTCTTGGGTGAATTTGTTTCCTTTTGTTCTAGAGCTTTTAGGTGTGTTGTCAAGCTGCTTATGTGTGCTCTCTCTAGTTTCTTTTTGGAGGCACTCAGAGCTATGAGTTTTCCTCTTAGAAATGCTTTCATTGTGTCCCATAAGTTTGGGTATGTTGTGGCTTCATTTTCATTGAACTCTAAAAAGTCCTTAATTTCTTTCTTTATTTCTTCCTTGACCAAGGTATCATTGAGAAGAGTGTTGTTCAGTTTCCACGTGAATGTTTGACCCGTCCAGCAGGTCCAATTATTCGAGGGTCATGAGGGGACCTCCTCCTAAGAACCAAATGGGGGATAGAGAGAGACGAGGGCCTTGTACGAATAACGACACGGAAACCGTTCTGGAATGTATCAAAGTCCCAATATTTTGAGAAAGGCCCAAGGCTTAAATGCACAAGCAAAAGGGGAAGTACAGATACTTATCAGTGGGAGGGGTAGGGCAATACAATCAAAAGGAGAAGTACTTATGGGAGGGGGGGCAATAGAAATTCTTTCTTTTGGCAGCTACACGGGGAAGCAGGAACTTGGTGGTATCAGGGTGTGGTCAGGACATCGCGATGGCTTAGGGCTGGAACATTCTCGGAATCGGTGTGTCTGTGGCCCGCTTTTGACCCCCTTTTCTTCTCAGGGGGAGAGGCCCAATTCATTGATCAAGAGTTGTCTTAATAGCTCCCAACAAATGTTGGCTTTCTATTATTTATTTTGTTATTGAAGATCAGCCTTATTCCATGGTGATCTGATAGGATGCATGGGACAATTTCAATATTTTTGTATATGTTGAGGCTTGTTTTGTGACCAATTATGTGGTCAATTTTGGAGAAGGTACCATGGGGTGCTGAGAAGAAGGTATATCCTTTTGTTTTAGGATAAAATGTTCTGTAGATATCTGTTAAGTCCATTTGTTTCATCACTTCTGTTAGTTTCACTGTGTCCCTGTTTAGTTTCTGTTTCCATGATCTGTCTATTGGTGAAAGTGTTGTGTTGAAGTCTCCCACTATTATTATTTGAGGTGCAATGTGTGCTTTGAGCTTTACTAAAGTTTCTTTAATGAATGTGGCTGCCCTTGTATTTGGAGCATATATATTCAGAATTGATAGTTCCTCTTGGAGGATTTTACCTTTGATGAGTATGATGTGCCACTCCTTGTCTTTTTTGATTATTTTGGGTTGGAAGTCGATTTTGTTAGATATTAAAATGGCTACTCCAGCTTGTTTCTTCATACCATTTGCTTGGAAAATTGTTTTCCAGCCTTTCATTCTGAGGTAGTGTCTATCTTTTTCTCTGAGATGAGTTTCCTGTAAGCAGCAAAATGTTGGGTCTTGTTTGTGTAGCCAGTTTGTTAGTCTATGTCTTTTTATTGGGGAGTTGAGTCCATTGATATTAAGAGATATTAAGGAAAAGTAATTGTTGCTTCCTGTTATTTTTGTTGTTAAAGTTGGCATTCTGTTCTTGTGGCTGTCTTCTTTTAGGTTTGTTGAGGGATTACCTTCTTGTTTTTTCTAGGGAGTGGTTCCCGTCCTTGTATTGGTTTTTTTCTGTTATTATCCTTTGAAGGTCTGGATTCCTGGAGAGATAATGGGTGAATTTGGTTTTGTCGTGGAATACTTTGGTTTCTCCATGTATGGTAATTGAGAGTTTGGCTGGGTATAGTAGCCTGGGCTGGAATTTGTGTTCTCTTAGTGTCTGTATAACATCTGTCCAGGCTCTTCTGGCTTTCATAGTCTCTGGTGAAAAATCTGGTGTAATTCTGATAGGCTTTCCTTTATATGTTACTTGACCTTTTTCCCTTACTGCTTTTAGTATTCTATCTTTATTTAGTGCATTTGTTGTTCTGATTATTATGTGTCGGGAGGTATTTCTTTTCTGGTCCAGTCTGTTTGGAGTTCTGTAGGCTTCTTGTATGTTCATGGGCATCTCTTTCTTTAGATTTGAGAAGTTTTCTTCAATAATTTTGTTGAAGATGTTTGCTGGTCCTTTGAGTTGAAAATCTTCATTCTCATCCACTCCTATTATCTGTAGGTTTGGTCTTCTCATTGTGTCCTGGATTTCCTGGATGTTTTGAGTTAGGATCTTTTTGCATTTTCCATTTTCTTTGATTGTTGTGCCGATGTTCTCTATGGAATCTTCTGCACCTGAGATTCTCTCTTCCATCTCTTGTATTCTGTTGCTGATGCTCGAATCTATGGTTCCAGATTTCTTTCCTAGGGTTTCTATCTCCAGCGTTGCCTCACTTTGGGTTTTCTTTATTGTGTCTACTTCCCTTTTTAGGTCTTGGATGGTTTTATTCAATTCCATCACCTGTTTGGTTGTGTTTTCCTGCAATTCTTTAAGGGATTTTTGTGTTTCCTCTTTAATGTCTTCTACTTGTTTAGCAGTGTTCTCCTGTATTTCTTTAAGTGAGTTATTTAACTCCTTCTTGATGTCCTCTACTATCATCATGAGATATGCTTTTAAATCCAGGTCTAGCTTTTCAGGTGTGTTGGGGTGCCCTGGACTGGGCAAAGTGGGAGTGCTGGGTTCTGATGATGGTGAGTGGTCCTGGTTTCTGTTAGTAAGATTCTTACGTTTACCTTTCGCCATCTGGTAATCTCTGGAGTTAGTTGTTATAGTTGTCTCTGTTTAGAGATTGTTCCTCTGGTGATTTTGTTACCCACTATGAGCAGATCTGGGAGACTAGCTCTCTCCTCTGAGTTTCAGTGGTCAGAGCAGTCTCTGCAGGCAAGGTCTCCTCTTTCAGGGAAGGTGCACAGTTATCTGGTGTTTGGAACTCCTCCTGGCCGAAGATGAAGGCCCAAAATAGGATCTTTCCCAGAAGCTGTGTTGCTTTGGCCTGTCACAGACGCCATTGTTTCAGTAGTCCACACTCTCACCTGTGTAGACTACTTTCCGAGGAGTCCCAGAACCAACGTGGCTCCCGAGGAAACCTGTGGCAGAAGCCTCTCAGGCCGGGCGGACACCTGTGCTCTGACTAGGAAGGTGGCCGGTTGTCAGAAGCCGAAAATGGCGCCGCCTCAGAGGCTCTCCCAGTTTTTCAAATTGGCCCAGTTACATGCTTGTGTGAAGTGTCACAGAATGCATTTGTCAATGCCACTCTTCAATTTTCTTTCTTAAAACCATTTAATAGAGTTGACCATTGGCTTGTTTTGGTGAGAAACCTATGTAGAGAAATAGGACCATTTGGGTGCAGGTCTGATCATCTGAATCTGAACAGCACCAACTGTAAAGGGCATCTTTTCTCTGCATTGTAGGAGTAGCTACATCAATGTTTGGTGCATGGAATGATTCTGGGAGGACAAACGGCTGGTAAATCACCATTGAAATGACCACTGGCTTGGACATAGAGGAAGGTGTCATTTGATGTCCTTTACCTGTAGAGAGACCTTTGTCCTTACTGTTTCATTAGTGACATTTTTCTTCCTGGTATAGGTGCTGGTTCTACTTCTGATAATCTCCGTGTTTTGGGAGGGCACTGCATTGCTTCTATAGCCCTTAGTGGTAAAAAGCCCAGAGGGAGGAAAGCTTTGTGTCTACTGTACAGCTGATGCTGGGCTCCAAGCAGCACTGATGATGCTGCAGCTTTCTTGGAGCTGCTGCTCTAGCTTGGTACCAGCAGATGAATAAAAGGCCCTGAGATGGTCCTCCCTTGACACTTCTCTTAATGTTAGAGAGCCATTCACTGGCTTGGACTCAGGTGGCTGTCTTATTTGATTGTCTGCATCTTTAGGATAATTGGAATCAGTATTGCTCATGGTTAAAAGGCCTTCCAGATAGGCTGACTGGCATTATAGTAGTCCATGAGGATTAAGGCAGAGCCCATGTTTCTCCCACCCTGGCCAGGTTTCTTTACCAGCTACTGCTCTGGTCATCAAAGCCAGCATTTGCCTCACTTTCCAACCTACCATACAGGAATCATTCATTTGGAAGCAAGATATATGTGAGGCATTTTTCCTAGGGTCATATTTATAGGAACCCTTTCCCACAAATGAAGTTATTTCTTCTATAAATGTGGGAACTAAAAGGGGGTAGGGGAAGAAGGGAGAGGGAGGATAGTCCACGTCTATCTAGAGTTCCTCCTATGCTCTGGGCAGTTGGCCACAGGAGGGCTGCCAGATGCTTTCCACTTAGCCCCGGGTGGGCATCTTAGCCACCGACCCCACTCGATGGAGCGTGGACAAGGGGCAGCCCTCAAAACCAAGGGGTCCCAGAGGGACACCCTGTGCCCTGGGGTTATGGGAGAGAGGGCTTAGGGAGAGAGGTTCCCACACAGACAGGATTCTGCACAGAGGGCCTTGATGATCAGTGACTGTCTGTGGTTTTAGAGCTTTATTATAATAAGGCAGGGGGTGGGGAAGAGAGAAGGCAAAAGAGAAGAAAGGCTAGAGAGAAAGAGAGTAAGAGAGTGAGAGGAGATGAAAGGAGAGGACAGGTAGAGGAGATGAAAAGACAAAGAGAGCAAGAGAGAAGAGAGAGGAGTGAGAGAGCAAGGAGGGGCCAAACAGCCCCTCTTAAATATGCTGCTATCTTTTCTGTTGCTAAGAAACTGGGGAGGAGTTTAGCCTGAAGGTCAGAAGCTTGGGACATTGCCTATGTGACTACTAGCCATGCTTCTCTTGTGGGGGCTGAGGGTGGTTCCTTCAATAGGAGCCAGTGTCCCAGGAGATGTGGGAGAACTCCTTCCATCCATGTAGGTGAATTATCACCACTGGGTCCCGGGGTTCAACATCTAGCCTCAACTGGAAACCAGGCTGTCTGTGCATAGCCCAATGCCCCACATATAAATATACTGCAGTGACTTTTGGTCAGAAATTATACAAGTGGCAAAAACTTATTTTGTGAGTTCATTTCCTAGTTGTAATTTGGAGGAAGTAGGAGGCCAAAGAGAGCTGTGAGGTGCTTAGTGCTAAGTTTAGACACAGTCATCTGATTGGATGAAGAATGTTTTTTAATCTTCTGAAATCCTCTAGACAGGTATGCCAGGATTTAACATTGGTTTTGGGAAGCTGGTCTAATATTCTTTGGGTTGCATCATGTAGACCTCCATGTCACACAGTCTTGATGAAGCTATTCATCCTAGAATAGTTTTCAGGTTCACAGTCTAGGTGTACTTGGACTCTAGACATTAGTTTATCCTTTCGCTTTCTGCAGGAGTTCACATTGGCCAATGGCCTGAATTGCCTTTTGTGAGGGGATGTTTTGGTTTTTTAAAATTCAGACATCCGAACATATCAATTAGGTTTGGACACATGTCATTCTCCCAGATTTCTAGATCAACATAGGGGAAGGATGTGTGGGCAAGTTGTGCAGGGGAGGACCAGGAGCCCACCCAGAGGCCCAGTTCACTGCAGGGGCTCTAACGCTCTTCTGACCTGCATTTGTCTGGTGATGGCTGTCACAGGGTGTGATCTTCAGGATGATCCAGCACTGCTTCTCTTGGGAAGCTCTTCTATGAGGAAGGAAGCCTGGGTGTTGGGAGGGGTTACGGAATCCTTTGATTCTCATGGCAGGAGTGCAGTATCTAGAAATGACTTGTTTGGATTCCATAGGATAGTTGTTCACAGTGAGTGGCTATGGTGCTGCAATTTCCAGGTTTAATCCATAACTGGTTATGTTCTTCTAAACTGGTCACCCCTAATGGTGCTAAGTGTCAGGATGGTGGAGTAGTCTAAGGCTCCAGCCTCCGGTTATGCCTCTCTACCATTGGGAAGGCCCTGCTGCTCACATCATTTCCTGTATCTGAATTCATTCCTGTTACAGCTTTGCAGTTATCCTACTTCTGAGATGGTTGGTAAATATTTTGAGATGAATACCCTTTGTGTTGTTGTTCTCTGTGTAGACAGATTAAGACTGTAAATAACATGAACCAAGATAATTAGGGATTTTCTGGGGCAGCAGAACTGTAGGGTAAGAAACTAGGAAGGCCAAGAAACCATCGGTCTTTTTTTGTTTTGTTTTGTTTTTGGAGACAGGGTTTCTCTGTAGCCTTGGCTGTCCTGGAACTCACTTTGTAGACCAGGGTGGCCTCAAACTCAGAAATCTGCCTGCCTCTGCCTCCCAAGTGCTGGGATTAAAGGCATGTGCCACCATGCCCACAGTCGGTCTTTCTCTCTTTCTTTCTTTCCTTCTTTCTTTCTTTCTTTCTTTCTTTCTTTCTTTCTTTCTTTCTTTCTTTCTTTTTTCTTTTTTTCTTTTTTTTGATTTTCGAGACAGGGTTTCTCTGTATAGTTCTGGCTGTCCTAGAACTCACTCTGTAGATCAGGCTGGCCTCGAACTCAGAAATTTGCCTGCCTCTGCCTCCCAAGTGCTGGGATTAAAGGCGTGCACCACCATGCCCGGCTACCATTGTTCTTTCTATTCTGGAGAATTATAAGTGGCCTGCCATGTACATATCCTACACTCCCCCAGCCAAGGATGTTATGGCATTGGTGCTGTGTCTCCTACTTTGTTCATATAGCTTGCTGCCTACCAATAAACCAATTTTTTTCAAAGGTGTTGTGATATTTTATTTCGACCACACAAACAGATCACTGGATGGGAAAGGTGCTATCTGCCTCTACAGGACACTGTGGAGTAGTACTTAGCTGTCCTATTCCAGCAGCCAGGAAATAGCAGAAATAGCCTCAGGATAACTGTAGAAGAACTTTCTCTGGTTTCTCCTACTCATCTATTTTTGCAGGAATTTTCTAGATTAGAGAGTATTCTTCCTGTTGTCAGCAAATGTTTTCATTTTCTTCAGTTGCTAGTGACCACTTCAGGCCAGTGTACCTGTCTCTGATAACTTTGGAGCTGACCATACCAAGACCATCTTGGGGGACCTATGTGGACAGGGAAAGGTGATTCCTTAATTCTTGTCTTCTTGAGGCTGAGGGCACCTGATTGGGGATCTAGTGACAGCTGGAAATGTCAGGTGGCTCAGGGATCACTTCTATACTGGTTAGGAATGTAAATACTACAAAGCTGAGTTATTGAGAGTTACCTGGGCTGAGCAGAGAGTGTAGGGTGAAAGGCAGGGAAGGCTGGAAATCCCTGTATGGGTCACATGGCCAATATTTACTGAAGCTTCATGGCAACCAGTGCATGTGTATGGAAAGGATGCACGTTGGCCTAGGGACTATGATGTGGAAGGCAAGCCAGGAAGCACCCACTCTTACTCTCAGGATCTTGCCACTGTTCTCCGTACCTCTCAGGATCCAGAACATTTCTTCCATGAAGAATATCTTGTAATAAATCTGAGCCAGATTGAGACTCTATGTGGCTCACACCACATACTAGTAGATAGAAGCACTAGGCCTCAGAACATAGTTGGGCAACATTGAAATTTGTTTACCTCTGTTCCACCTGCACGTGATCATAGCAGGGACATGAAGGAGACCTTGCAGTACATTGCATGCACGCATGGACACATTCAGAGGTACTGGCCCTGTGAGAGCTTCTCTCAGGGGGCTTCCTCATCTCTTTCCAGGCTGCAGTCCAGGCCAGGGTTTTCACCCTTCCTTGAAGAGAGATCAGCCCTACAATTCTGGTTGTGGCATCTCAGGCTTTCATGGCACCCCTTGTGCCTGTTCTCTGCTTCCTTCACCCCCATACAGAGCATCTCTGACTTGGGTCCAGTCCTCATGTCCCTGTCCTCTTTTCTGTTCTCTTCCCTCTGTCCATGCTGATTCAGTCTGCACTCAGATCCACCTAATTCTTACCTGGAATACTGCAATTTCCTCTTTACTGGCTCCCTGTGATTCCCAAAGCATCTCTCTCGCCATGCTATTCCCAGCCTTAAGATGCTTCTAAGCAGTGTGGTTCCTGATGGTGAGCTCTGAGCTCTGCAGTGGATCTGCTGGAATCCTGAGCCTCAGCTGACTGTGCTCCCTGTTCTGTCCACTGTGCTCCCTGCTCTGCCTCTGGGCTGTGGCTGCTGCTCCTGGGCCATGGATCCTCTCACCTGCTCCCACCAAGGTTAGGTGCCCACTGTTTGCCCAGCCCGGGCTCTGCAGACCTCTGTCTAGCTGAGGTAGTCTTCTTTGCTATTTCTGTTTGTTCTAGGACAGCTGTATCTGCATATCATTGTGGGGTCTTGCCACACCCACTCCAGTGAATTCTGTGTGACAGGCCTAATGGCTTGGATGCAGTCCAAGGCAAAGAGTTTCAGGGAAACTTAGCCTCCTGGAACCTTGGCATTTCCATAGCACGAATACTCCAAATCTGTCCAATGGATCTGTGTGCTTTCCTTCAATATTGATTTATTATTAGTGCCTTTAAGGATTGAATTTGACATATAGCTAAGTTAGATTAGCCTCCACCTGTGTTGCAATTTCATAGACAGCCCTTGAGCCGACCCTGGCTTTGGAATTCAGTAAGAATGTTACCTACTCAGTAACATTCAGAATTACCTCTAGTATTGTAAGAGAGACAGTGAAAGAAATCAGGCATTACAATTTATTTTAATAGAGCTAGAAATCTCAGGGCTAGTTTACATAGTAAATATTTAGAAGACTAGACAAGTCACTCCCATACACAGGAATTTGCAATGGCCTAGTAAGAAGGTGGGTTGTGATTTTAGGAGGAACTGAAGTATTGTATTATTCATGAAAGGGTTAGTAGAACGAAATTCCCCTGGTGCATGTTTTTCACTAGGCCCAGAGGAATAGCATAATTAGGTATTTATTAAAGGACTCCTGGTGGTGGGTTTAACAATAGACTAGCATTGCATCAGACCATCCACCTGGCTCATGTGTTTAGCTGATCTTAGAGATGTTCCTATCTCAGTTGTAAACACAGCCTGGCTACTGCCATCGTTTTATGTATGCATTTTCTTTGTTTTGTGTAAAGAACCATTATGCATCTTGATGAACCTTGGCTGTTGTATTTGCCTAGCTTTCTTGTTTTTCTTCTGTATTATAAGTCTAGTGCTTGCTTTGAGAAATTACATTCAGATACAACACTCCCTTGTGTTCCTGTCTATTGTCACCCTTTTTGCCAACTCCCTGCCCACCTGTACCAGGACACTGATTCTCCTGTGGGTGAAAGGACCAACTGGGTACAGTCCGATGCCAGGTCTCACACTATGTACACATTCATGGGTGCCCTGGGGCTAAAAAAAGAAATAAAAGATTGATGGATGCCCTTAGCATGGGCTGGTGTGTTCATCATGGCTGGCTTCTCTCCTGGACTGTTGTTTCTTCATCTCCTCTGCCTTTTGTATACTCTGGGCTGAGTCCACTGCTTCTGTGCAGAATGCTAGAGGCCACCAGGCTTAAAGAAGAAAAACCTGGGTGATCCACAGTTCTCCTCACAGGCTGATGCCACCAACTGTTGAAAAATGTGCCTATTCATTTCCTCTTTACTTCATGTCCTGGCTCACTTTTACTTGAAAAATTCCCAAGGCCAGGCTTGTAATGTGCTGTATCCCAAACTAGAGCAGGAGTGCACAAAAATGCAAAAGTCGCCTGGGGATGGCCCAGTGATAGGAAGCTTGCCTGGATGCTTGCCAAGGCCTTGGGTTCCATCCATGATACTACAAGTTCATAATCAACAAATCAGTGCTGGACATTTCTCAGCCCTGCTTCAGTCCCGTGACATGAGAATAGAAGCTGTCGTATCAGTCATGCACACTTGGCTGGCTCTGTACTGTTGGTTCCTGCCAGCAGCCCACCTTTGCTCTTCTCTAACTCTCCAGACTCACATAACTAGTTTCCTTCACTGACCCTTGATAGTTGCAGGCTTAGGCTATCCTTTCCCTGTGTCCACCCAGGACTTGTCCTTTAACTTCATGCTTCTTTTGAAAAAGTATAATGTAAAAACAAAATGCTAGGCCTTTAGGCCAAGGCTTGAGTATGTGACCTTTGTGACTCAATGCTCCAAGGCATGCTAATCATAAAACAGAGACATTCCTCCACCCACCTGCTTACTGGGTTCAGGGAGTGTTCGATCAAAGAAAGTCACCCTGACCCACCCATGATGGTTGTTGCTGGTACCTGCTATGCAAAGGTGCTAATGTTAGAGGCTCCTAAAAACTGTCTTGACTTTCCACTTCCTTGTGACTCTTAACTGGTATTTTTGGTATTTTACAACAATGCCCTCCCTACCTCCTTGAGTTGTGGTTTCTTCCCTTAAATACCCCCTTACCCAACTACTTGGGGTGCAACGGTCCTCTACCCCTGTGTGGTGTATGACTGTGGGCCCGAGAGCGCTCTTGAAATAAAAGTCCTCTTGCAGTTAACAGCAAGACCATTACTCATGAGTGCTTTGGGGCATCAGAATGTGGGGGAGTCCTCACCTTCATGACCAGCCTTGGGAGCACCAAAAGCTCCTGTGATATACTGAGGACCTACTTCATCAACATTTGCTCCATCGTCATGTGTGGCAGCTGACAGTCTATGAATCTGAGGGAAAGCAAAGCCATCCAGGAAATTTCCTGTTCCTAGAGTCCCTGCAGAGTTGCGAAAATTGTTTCACTGCACCATCTTCCTCCATGAACAATGAGAGCCTCAAGGGTAGCCATTCCTAAGTGAATGGCCAGTGTGCTCTCCAGGACAGTTGACCTGAGCCCCTGCAGAACACATCTGCCTTGAGTTTGAGCCCATTGAATGATGGTGTGAGCACTTTTCTCTACAGGCTGCTCCCAATTACCCCAGCTTGTGCTTAGACCTGTCAGTCAGTGTTCTCATTGACATAGCTGAGTACTCAAAGATGGGATTCCAGATTCCAAGTGCTTGTCTCACCTGTCGGGTGTGATCTGCTTTTGGATTTCTCTACACATCTGGTACACCAATGTCAGGGCAACAGTGTGGCCAGCTCCAAGTTCTGCACCCTGGACTTTGTTTTTGCTTCCTGGAGCACCAGTGTGACCTGGACAGGGTAGGTGCTCAATCCTGGAGGCTGGGCCTTCTCCCCTCTCCTTTAGCTTCTTGCCTGTTCCTCTTCAGAGTTTATTGTAGCTTCCTTGGTCCTCACAGGCCTCCTCTTTCCTGTCCTACCTTCTGTCTACAAGCTTCCCTCTTCTCTCTCAGCTCTTAGGCTCCTCCCATGTCCTTTATGTTCCCCTCTCGTTCTAATGTCCTTTCTTCCCAACCCTGGTCTCACTTTCCTTCCCTCTGCTCTAGCTTTTGCCCACAGAAAGCTAAGGAACTTCTGGCATCTGATTCATGTCTTCAAGGACACTAGCAGGGTAGAGCAGGCTGGCCCTGGTCTGTTCCCTTCAATGACTAGAATCCTGAGAAAGGAGAGTCATCTGAAAAGATCAGAGTAGCATGTGGAGGTGGGAGGCATGCAAAAAGGGGTGCTCATACGTTCTCTAGCTTAGGTTTTAAACTGATGTCTTTGTTAATCAAATACACATTTCCTCAGGAAATCCTGTGTGAAAGAAAACCTTTCCCATCTCTTTTTCCAGAAGGGAAAGATGGTGAATAATGGTGAAGTAATTTGACCCAGGTCATGAGTGGGGTGGGTGCTAGAGCTGTCTCTCTACTCTGATGCCCTCTGGATGTCACTCTCAGATGAACTACCCTTCTGTCCACAGTAACACACGCACCTGTAAAACATATCAGCCAATCAAGCCCAAGCTACAGTTAGCATTATGTGGTAGTCATCATAAACATCTACCAGATCTATCACCAACTCCCAGAGATGGGTGGCCTCAAGGAACTGTTCGAACTGAGATTCACCAATGATTTGGTCTTCAGGAAACACTGGGTAAGCCCTGGGCCTCTATTCCATGCATTGGGATTGTGGAAAGAGAGTGTTGTTTCCTATCTGAGGCAACCAGAAAAGGGGCCCACACTGGAGCCCACTGCAGGAATTGGGCCAAGGCTGGAGCACTGAGGGTGGTGGGAGGTCTTCCTTTGGGTGAATTTCTTCCTATCCCTGTCTTATTCTCCCTACTTATTCTTTCTTTGTGCACTGGGGTGGAACCTAGCACCTCTATGCTAACCTAGCTAGCTCCACTGATCCTCCACTGATGCACATGCTCTTAGCCCAGAGGCTCTGTAGTGCCTGTGGTATCCAGGCAGGAGCAGGAAACAGGAAAAATGAGGCAGGATTGCTGGGATCAGGAGCAGTGGCATCCGGATGGGAGCTGGCACACAGCATGCCAGCTGAGCCTTGGGTTCCTTGCCTTGTGCTGGTCCCTCCAGTGTTCTCTTTGAAGTGTTGTGCTGGACTGACCTCGGAAAGGAACAGTGTAGCTGAGAGGAAAGGGATAGCAAAAGGGGTGCTAACACAGAAGCTGGGTCCTTGGAAGAGGGTGATAGCTTACATGAAAAAGAAGCTAGATACAGTAGCAGTGGGGTGGCCTGCCTGCTAGTGTACCAGTCTCTGTTTATCAACTCTGATAGAGTCACTTTTGGACCCCTCTCCCCTGTGATTCTGACCTCAGCTATCCTGCTCCCAGATCCATACATAGAGCCCCCTGTCCATGACTGTCTGCAAGTTCTTGCTAAGGCACATTGGTGGCATAAAGATCTGACAGACCAGCCACTAGAGGCACAGACCTTACCTGGTTCACAGATGGGAACAGCTATCTACAAGAAGGGAGGAGACATGCTAGAGCAGCTGTGGTAGATGGACACCAAGTGTCTGGGCACAGGCCCTGCTTGAGGGCACATCGGCCCAAAAGGCAAAACTAATCCCCCTCACTAAGGCCTTGGAATTAGGAAAAGGAAAAAGACTCAATGTCTACACAGATAGCAGGTACACTTTTGCCACAGCCCACACATCATCCACTGTCCTAGTGACCAGAAGAGAGATACCATGATAGCAAGGGATAACAACATGACAGATCAAGAGACACGAGCAGTTGCAGCCATGGCCCTGCTGTTGCTCTTGGCAATGGAGCCTGGAAATCCCATCCCAGAGTTTGCTTACACAGCAGAGGACTTAGCCATCATTTCCAAAAATTCCAGTCACCAGTTCAACAAATATAAGAGAATGTGGCACACCTCTGGGGTAACGAAAATCCTACCACAAAGACAAGCAGAGGCTATGATCACACAGATGCACCAGTGGACTCATTTATGGGTAAGCAAGCTTATCCAGACATTTTCCAAGACTAAGTACCATGTACCAGGTTTAAAACATTGTGGAGCAGGTGGTGCACAAGTGTGTGCCTTGCGAAAGAGTCAATATAGGCCCTATTATGGTGGATCCAGGGAAGAAGTACTGGGGAGATAGACCTGGTATCTACTGGGAGGTAGACGTTACTGAGGTAAGACCTGGAAAATATGGGTATAAATATCTTCTGGATTTTGTGGATATGTTCATGAGATGGATAGAAGCATTTCCCTGTAAAAATGAGACTGCTCAGATTGTCGTCAAGAATATTATTGAAGAAAATGTTCCAAGGTTCAGAGTGCCAAAAGCAATAGGGTCAGATAATGGCCCTGCCTTTGTTGCCCAGGTAAGTCAGGGCATGGCCAAGTATTTAGAGTTTGAATGGAAATTACATTGTGTGTACAGACCTCAGAGCCCATGACAGGTAGAAAGGATGAATAGAACCCTCAAAGAGACCTTGACAAAATTAACCATGGAGACTGGCACAGACTGGGTGGTGCTCCTCCCTATCGCCCTATTTAGAGCCAGAAATATTCTCTCTCTCTCGATTCAATCTTATTCCTTTTGAGATCCTTTATGGGGCTCCCACACCCATAACTGTCTTAAATGATGTGATTGAACCCACATGTTGTTGTAATAACAGTCTATATGCTAGGTTACAAGGCTTGCAGGTGGTGCAGAAGGAAGTCTGGTCACAACTGGCTGCAGCATGCAAGCCCGGTACCCCAAAGACATTCCACCAGTTCCAGGTCAGAGATCTGATATCCGTGTGCCAGCATTGTGCCCAGAGCCTCAAAGCTCACTGGAAGGGTCCCTACCTAGTCCTGCTTACTACCTTCTTATCCTGTTCCTGCTCTTAACCTTTGACCCATGCATCCTTAATCACAGAAGTACAGTACAAGTTTTGATGCTCAGACAACAATATCAGCAGCTACAACAATGTAAGACATCATTTCAGAATTGAAATGCACCAGAGAAATGTAGAATCCAAAATAAATTCAGGACCACTCAGCCCCTTCCCCTCTGAAGGGACTTTCCAAACTATACTAGCAGGCCAAGTGCAGAGCCAGATAAAGAAGCTGGACGACTAAACAAAGCTGAGAAAAACCACAAGGGCAGGCAGAGTGAGGGACTAGGCCAAAGGTGGTCACCCTATGCAAATCAACCAATGCCTGAAAAGGTTACTTGCCACACCAATTATAATAAACCAGCTTGCCCTGTTGCCTAAATCTCCCCCTACAAGGTATATTAAGTATGTTCTTTGTTTGTTCAGGGTCTCTCCTTTTGCCTGCATGCTGAGGGAGGTCCCCAATGTGTTGGATAAATAAAAAAATAATCTCTTGCAGTTTGCATCACTGTCGGTCTCTGTGGTCTTTGTGAGTGAGGTTCTTTGGCAGATTCCAACAGGAGAACTTCCCAGCATGCCATCTGCCAGTCCTCTGTTCTGCTTTGTCTCCTTGTGTTTTTTCACTATCAAAACTGACTCTGCAAAGGTTTCCTCTGTCTTGGATTATGAAACTGTCTCTTAGAGACAAAACTGAAAATTATATTGCTAGATGTACTGACTGGTTTTGTGTTTCAACTTGACACAAACTTGAGTAATCACAGAGAAAGGAGCCTCCCTTGAGGAAATGCCTCCACGAGATACAGCTGTATGGCATTTTCTCAATTAGTGTTCAAAGCAGAGGGGCCATTCTGTGCAGTGCCATGCCTGGGCTGGTGGTCTTGGGTTCTATAAGAGAGCAAGCTGAACATGCTAGGGGAAGCAAGCCAGTAAGCAACATCCCTACATGGCCTCTACATCAGTTTCAGCTTTCTGACCTCCCTGAGTTCCAGTTCTGACTTCCTTTGATGGTAAATAGCAGTGTGGAAGTGTATGCTAAATAAGCCCTTTGCTCCCCAACTTGTTTCTAGGTCATGCTGTTTTATGCAGGAATAGAAACCATTACAAAGACAGTGATCATGGTCGGGGGCGGGGGGAGTGAGAGGGCCCATTTTGGGTGGTGCCATCCCTGGACTGTTCGACCTGGTTTCTATAAGAAAGCAAGCTGAGCAATACAGGGGAAGCAATCCAGTAAGTAACATCCCTCCCTGGCCTCTGCATTAACTCCTGCTTCCTGTCCTGCTTGAGTTCTAGTCCTGATTTCCTTTCGTGATGAATGGCAATGTGAAATATAAGCTGAATAAACCCTTTCCTCCCAAATTTGCTTCTTGGTCATGTTGTATGCCCAAATACAAACCATGACTAATACACTAGAGGTGTTATCACCTGTCTTAGTTTGGGTTTTACTGCTGTGAACAGACACCAGGACCAAGGCAACTCTTATCAGGACAACATTTAATTGGGTCTGGCTTACATGTTTAGAGGTTCAGTCCATTTTTGTCAAGACAGGTACATGGCACCATCCAGGCAGGCATAGTGCAGGAGGAGCTGAGACTTTTACATACAAAGGCTGCTAGCAGAATACTGACTTTCAGGCATCTAGGAGTAGGATCTTAAAGCCCACACCCACAATGACACCACTACTCCAAATAGTGCCACTCCCTGAACCAAAAATTTACAAAGCATTCTAGCATCGATTATGGCTTGAATCTTGACTTCCCCCATAGGCTCATGTTTTGAATGCTTTTCTCCACCTTGTGGCAATACATTGGGAACTGCAGAAACTGAACAGTAGTGTCTGTTTGGCAGAGACAGAGCATGTGTAGTCAGGCGTGGAAGGGTTATATTCACCTTGGCTGTAGCTATGGTTCTAGGCCAGACATCCCAGAGGTAGCCCTGTAAGATCTGGTAACATGTAGTAGAGTCAGATTCCCTGCAGGGTACCTTCAAGCAGGACACACTCAAAGTAGTAAAGGTGAAACTTGAGTTATAGTGTGAAAATGAGTTGAAGATGTGAGGATGTGAGATGATAATCTGGCAACAAACACAGCATCAGTGAGTGGACCTGGCCCAAGACTCCATGGATGCTGTAAATGGCAGGGCCATATGGTCTGAGTTGCCCAAGTTTCTTGGAGCTCAGATGATGCCCCCATGATTCCCAGATATTGGATATGGAGCTTTAGGATTCAATGTATGCCTTGCTAGGTTCCAGGGTCTTGCTTTGGTCAATTCTAATTTTTCTTAATTTTTATTTTTTGCTGTTTTCCTATTTCTTCCTTTTGGAATAGGAATGCTTACCTAGGGCCATTTTATACCAGAACAATGTCACCTTCTTTTTATTTGACAAAAGCTCATAGCTAAGAGAAGACAAAGACTTCGGACACAGCAGGCGTATAGAGGCCTTTGAAGTTGCACTAAATGCATTGCATTGTGAGATGACCACATGCTTTCCAGGCTAGGAGTTTGCTTTCATTAGAATCTGATATCTTTTCCACTCCATGCTCATTTCTTGAATGATTGGTGGCTCTGTTTTGCAGTCAGAGTAGACTTTAAGAGGCAGGGCATGGTTTTTGACACTGGGACACTAGAGCATGGCCTCTGAAGGTTCTACCCGACCCTGGTTCTCTGTGCCTATTTGCAGACCTGTGCCCGGATGCCCATTTACACTTCTTCTGCCACAGGTGGAATGTGGTGGCATACCCTGTCGTGTTTGTCTCACTACAAGTGACCGAAGTTGTGAGTGAACTGTCTGATCTGGCTGTGCCAATGATCCTAAGGTGTCTTGCATTTTCCAAAAGAACTGAAATGACTGGATGAGCTGGTAGAACTGAGAATAAGGAAACACCCAAGAGCCCAGTGGACTCAGCCAAGAACATCACCAGATGTTGGGGATCAACACCCAAGGGTCCCTTTGCTTCCATTCTAACCGGTGCTGGTGCTGTTGGTTACACTGCTTCAAGTAATCTGGAGCAGAGGTGGAAGGTCCAACCTGGGAGGGGTTGTGTGTGCCCAGCTCTCACAAGGTATTCTGTGGGAAAGCAGACATGAGCAGGGCAGCAGAGGTGGTGGTGCAGAGAAGAGGTGAGCAGCACTCGGGAGTCAGCCCATACTAACTCATTGCACAGCCTTAGGGCAACACACTTAATTGCACTGTATCTCAGTTTCCTGCCTGTAAAATAGGTACCAAGTTATCAACCCTATTTATGAGCAATGCTTTACAGTGCTGAGCACATCCTCCAGTTCCAAAATACATGCATTGGCATTAACTGACATGAACAGAGGGGAGAGTCTAGTGAGCTATGCAGTAAGGTCGGGAGGTCCCCACAACAATTTGCCACCACAGATGGGAGAGATCAAGTGTGTCTTGGAGCAGGTACACAAAGTAACAAGTGCACACCAGGGAGCAGACACTGGGCAGGTGCACATGAGTAAGGCTCACTGAACCATGGGAACAGCAGCAGGCCAGGGCTAAGGGTCCTCTGCTAACACTTTACAGTGCTATGGACTAAGGGCACAGGATATAGCCAACATTTCTCAAACACTACAGAGTACCTGTCAGTTAAAGCAGCCACCTGAAAGCCCTCAAAGGTAAAGGTCCAGCCAGCATCACTGTGTTATGAAAGAACGTGTGCATTAGAAACTACCAAGGCTCTGCAAATCTTTGGTCATCTCTCCTTTGAGCGTCCAGCAGGGGGCTCCTTGTTTGGTTTCTGAGTGCACAGCCCTGTGTACTTAATGGAAGAAATGGTCTCAGAAATCATTGTATTAGTCCTGAGAAGGGGTAATGGATTCAGCCAGGGCCTGCAGTAAGGGTGTGAACCTTACTTAGCATCTCAGGACTTCAAATTTAGCACTTGACACAGAAATAAAATGGCTTAGTGATCAGCAAGCTGGCTAGGACAGAAAATCACAATGGCATGACTGATAAAAGCTCATGTGCCACTCTAGTAGGTCACACCCAAAAGGTACATGCCCTGGGCACTAGGACACTGTCTGCTCTCTGGTATGTTCCATTATTGTAGGGGGCCCTTCCACCATGGGAAAGCACTGGTGCCTGAGGCTGGCATCCACATTAATAGGAGTTGGATGACATTAAAAGAGTGTGCACTTCTTTAAGTCCTGTGCCCAATATGGTGCTCTGGTTCTCCCATCCAAGGATCAAGAGTCAAATTTCTAGACACTTATTAGCAGTAATCTCCTCTCTATAAAGAATTTATTTTTGACAATTTTATACATGTATATATGTTGAACATAGCCACCTTTAATTCTGTCCAGTACTTCTCTTCCCATCTTCATAGATTTTGTCTTTTCTTTCTTTGGGGCCCCAGATATTCCATTGCATCATGCTGAAATATCAAGAGCATTCATTCATTCCACAACACTACTGAGCATCTTACTCAATTCAACCGCTCTACTGTGCTAATCTGAACTAGTCTGGAGTTCAGACAGGTCTGATGCATAAGCCCCACCTGTTCCTGCTGCACCGCTCTCTCATTGTTCCTGGTCCTGAGCAGAAATGCAGGAGGCCTTGCCTGGATGACTGTGCCTGCCCTTCAGTGGACACCTTTCTCATTGAATCAGACTCAGGAAGTACAGCATATTCTTATTTGGGTTGGGAGTTGGGGACATGACTGAGAGGAGACGTTGGGGCTGAGAAGAGAAGCTATGGTCAGCCCTGTGGCGAGGCATGGTGTGTATAGGGAAGGAAGAGTTGGAGAAGCAGGGGTGTGATTTGCTCTCAGTGGTAAGGGAAAGCTTTTGGGGACAGGGGAGATCAGCTGCTCCTCTTCACACAGAGATGACGATGGAGAAGTGACTACTTACAACATAGACCCCTGTCTCCTTTTCAAATAACAGGACCAGGCCCCTGTGTTTTGATAGTCACATGGTCTCTCAGAATAATGCCACATTTCTCAGCTTCCACACTGCATTCCAATGTGGTTATATTTGGCCAGTGGAGGAAAGCAGATTTACAGGAGGGAACAAAATTCTAGGGAATTGTAGGAGTATGATGTAGTGGCTGGATGTAGTGTAACTATGTAGCAGTGTAGCTACATTGGACTCTGAGATGACCTTAACTGGCAACCACTCAGGAAAAAGCAGAAAGACCACAGTGTTACATAGCTCTAATAGATTTCATGTGAAATACATTTTTTCATGTTTAACTCATAGCATTATGGAATGATACAATACTGTTTTTGGAATTAGTGGTCAAACTTAATTCTAATCCATGACAGTATTCAATCATGTAACAATTTTGGAGGCAACACAGTTAAGGCAAAAGGAGATGATAGCAAAGATAACGATGATGGTGAGGATGATGATGATGACGACAATGCCTACCTACACTTTTTGAGACAAAACTTGCCATCCTGTCTCAGCCTTCCAAAGGCTTCCATTACAGGCATTTGCTGCCACGCTCTGCTCGTCCTTGCACTTTACAGTTTACAAAGCCCTTCTACAACATTTTCTAGCTTGATGTCCACAGCTTTACTGTGTTCTTGCAGATGTTCTTTTTATGGACGAGGAGGCTGGAAGATCAGTGACTAACCATGGCCTCACTGTGTAATGTCCCTACAGGGTGGTGTATTTGATCGCTTGGTCTCCAGCTGATGGCGCTGTTCTGGAAAGTTGAAGAGCCTTGCTGGCAGAGAATCTTAAAGCCAAGGCATGAAAGTTACAGGCCAGCACAGGTCCCTGTGTCCTGATATACCTAGAGGTGACCGAGCTGTGCCACCAGCCCCACCATACTTGGAGTGAGCAGTTCCTGTTACCATATTTCCCATAACACCCTCTGTTCCCTCAAACCATACTTTGCTTCTCTCTGGTATTTTATCAGGGGCCAGAAAACTTACATACCTAGAAAATACATTGCAGACTTATTGCCTCCCTTGGCTCCTGGCTCCTCCTTGGCCAGCTCTCTGGAAAGCCAGTGAGCTGATAGTGGGTGGTCAGGCTTTTCCTGAAGCTGGGTGAGAGACTGGAAAGCCCAGAAGGGATACAATGTAGAGGTGGAAGTGGTTAAGTTGTGGAGCACTAGCCTAGCATATATGGCCCTGGCTTGCATCTAGGACAACAAAACAGAAAATTAAAACAAGAAAAAGAAAGCTTTTTGTTGTTGATTTTTGTTTTGGTACAGGAAACACCATAAAGGACTTCTGCTGTTAAGGATGATATGGTGGCCAGGAGGCTGTGGGGCTATCAGCGAAGGCAATAGCGAATGACCAGCTCCATTGGAGGGAAATGTGTTCGCCAGTTACCAGGCATGGGAGCCCATTCTAGAAGGAAGCAGGAGTCCTCAGATGATTAGCCAGAGTCTGCTAAGTGTCCTGAGACCTTTTATTTATTTATTTATCCTTCAGGCCAAGCTGGGAGCTAGAAAGTTGCCACAATCTTTTCATACTGCCTTTCCCCTTTAGTTACATTGTTTTGAGACAGGATTGTTCACATAGCTCAGGTTGGCCTAAAATTCACCATTTAGCTGAGGATGAACTTTAACCCCACCTCTTTCAAAGATTGGGATTATAAATGTTTCACCACCCTTGACTTCAGTGAAAACTTAGCAGATTTCTTTCCAGTCTTGAAATCCACCTCTGAGAACTGACGATGACACAGGGCTGGTATATGCCAGCTCTTGGTCCACAGTGGACAAAGACTGAGTCCTGGTTTCAGGCTGCTTACCCAGGTTTCACTCCCGTTGACAATGGCCCTATGTCTTTTAACTCCACATACAGTTTTTCCCGGTTCTGCTCTAGGGAGCAAGAAGCTACAGAAATCCCATTCTGCCCAGCCCCCATGTTACCTGAAACCTTGAGTCACTCACCCCAGCTTGGCTCTGGAGGCACATTAAAGCAGGCCTCATCCTACCCAGCTGTGATCTACCCACTTGCCTTTTCTCTTCATCTCTGGTCTGGGATTCCTGGCTGTGCTCCCTGGCTTTGATGTTTGTTTCTGAGTTCTTTGATTTGACAATTCACCACATTGCCCTGTAGCTTTGGGGGTCTCAGGATTTTGTTGGTCTGCCCTCTTCTGTGTCCCCTGCTCTATCTTCTGTATATACTTGGCACCTAATGAGAAACATTCTCTCTGGTTTGGATATTGCCAAATCCTAAGGCTAAGCTAAGATTAGAAGTGGCCTTGCAGTGGCCTGTGGTACCCCAGTTCTGTCCCTGACTCTAGTTGACCCTTGAGGGAGACACGCGGCATATCCCATAGCCATTTCTAACTCTTCAGGAAGGTTCTACTCTCTCTAGCTGCTAAGGATGCGCCTGAGAAGAAATCCAAACCCCCTGCCTTAAAGGGCATTGGCTTGGAATTCACCCACTCATAAATGACTGCCATTGAATCCATCCCCTAATTTTGGGGTCTGTTCTCTATTAGAAGTCGACAACACACAATCAGCAAATATAGTGAGCCAGGAATGACAGCAGTCCTAAGATCTTAGATGAAGGTCCATCTGTTGAGCTGCATTGTCAGTGATGGGATTGAGCTGAGAGCAATTCCTGGTGGGAAAGAGCCTGCATGCACCCAGGTGGTCACTGAGGAAAAGTGGCCACTTCCGTGTGCCTGTGTAACCTGGGATCTCTTTTGAGCTATAAGGTCGTCTTCCCCAGTTTTGGGACTTTACAGTACCAGGGGACTCCTAAGCATGTTGAAGTTTGAGAAGTCACTGGGTTGGACTTTTGCACCAATTCCAGAGGCAACTCCACTCCCAGGTTATGATGATAATTTTTGGTGATTTCTTCTTCTCAATAGAGCAGACATTTGGGATGGACTACAAGAGCCTGGGAGAGGTTTATGGTCAAACAGCATAGTCATTGCTGTGAAATTACTTTTCCCTTTTAGAAGGTGATAACTCAAGTTTCAGGGGATCAAGTCATGTCTTCTTGCATGGGCACTGTGTGTATATGGAGCACAGGTATGCATGCAGCAACACACACATACGCAGAATAAAGGTAGTAAGAAAAATCTGTTAAATGATAACAATAAAAAAAATGAATGTAAGAAAATGAAATTCCCAAAAGTTACTTTGACATATAATCCTTTTGTCTTTCTATAAGAGGATCTTGTAATGTAGCTTACCTGCACTAATTCATTATTCTAATTCTCCTGCCTTCATCTCCAGTGTGCCAAGCATATAGTATGATGCTTTGCTATGAATAATCTTTTCCACAGTCCACATTTCAAAAAATCACATCAAATATTTGGGTACTCTTTCTTCATGGATGTCTGTGCACCACATGCATGCAGTGCCCTCAGAGGCCAGACAAGGGCATCAGATACCATCGAATTAGATTTATAGACAGTTGCAAACTGACATTTGTGTGTTGGGAATCAAACCCCAGTCAACTAGAAGAACAGCCAGGGCTCTTACCTACTGAGCCATCTCTCCAATCTCATATCCTTTTAAAATAAACAAACAAACAAACAAAAAACTTCTTTCTCCATTGCCCATGCAGATCTCATTTTCTTGAGAATTGAAAAAAAAGAGCCAACATATCAGACTTCACTGTGTCCCTTTGTAACAAAATTATCAGCAGGGTTTTTGTCTAAAGAGAAGTTTTTTTTTTCCATGGGAAAGAATACTTGAAGTTCTTTGTCTATTTACGCATTTTGAACAAACTAAGGACTAGTTTTGTTGGGTTCAGCTTGCACACCATGTTACTTTGTGTATCAAGCTAGTGTTGTTATGTTGTCTCCTTTGATTGCTCTTTGATTGAAGGTCAGTTACCTCACAGGTCCTTTCAGAGTTTAATATCACTTACAAGCTTATTTAAATTATCTTAGATGATAGAAACTAACTAAATAGCTGGGCATGGTGAGCACAGCTTTAATTCCAGCACTGGGACACTAATAAGGTCTACTCCTGCCTTGATTATAATGACAAATCCTATCTCAAAAATCAAAAGAAACAAAAATTTAAGAGTAGAGAGAAAAATATAAAATTTAGCATTATAAACATTTACTATCTAATTTGTTATCTTAGGGTTTTATTGCTATGAAGGGACAACATGACCAAGACAACTCTTATAAAACGGACAGCATTTAATTGGTGCTGGATTACAGGTTCAGAGGTTCAGCCCATTGTCATCATGGCAGGAAGCATGGTAGTATACAGGTAGACATGATGCTGGAGGAGAAGGGAGTTCTACTTCTTGATCCAAAGGCAGCCAGGAGGAGACTTGTATTTTACACTGGGTGGAACTTATTCATAGGAGACCTCTAAGCCCACCCAAAAGTACCACTCTTACTCCAACAAAGCCACACCTCTTAATAGTGCCATTCCTCTGGGACAAACATTCAAACACAGGAGTCTATGGGGGCCAAACCTATTCAAACCACTACATCTCTCTAAAGCTGACTTGAAAATCTAACAGAATCTTCTACATTCAACACTTAACACTAAATTATCTTAATACTAATCAAGTTTTGAAATGATTTTAGGCAAAGAGTGTTATGCCAATTAATTTGAAAATTCAGAGAAAATAGACAATATTTTAGATAATATAACCTACCAAAAGCAAGTAGAAGGGTGAAAGTATATTTATATAGCCACTAGAGAGTAATGAGGTGCCACACCCACTGCAGTAAAATCTGAGTGGCAAGCCCAAAATCTTGGACGGATTCCTGAGGCATAAAAATTCATGGATCTTAGTCTCCTTGAGCCATGGCATCCCGAAGCATGAATGCTCCAATCTTGTCCTGTGTTAGTTAGTGAATGTATGTGTGCTTTCTTCCAGTATTGTTTTATTATAGGTGTCTCCAAGAAATGATTTGTCAAATACCTAAATTAGATTGAACTTTTTCCTGGCCTTCACCAATGTCCTAGGCAATCCTTGAGCTGACCCTGGGCTTGGAATTCAGTAAGAATGTTACCTATTCAGATGAATTGCCCCCAGTATTGAAAGAGAGATAGTGGAAGAAATCAGGCCTTATTATCTACTACATAGAGTTAGGAATTTCAGGGTGGGCTTAGCAAAGTAAGTTTAGAATTCTTATCATAGTTATGTATGGCAGACTACAGTACTTAATAGAAGTAAGTTCCCCACAAAATCACTTAGAATAACAGCTGAGTCACTCCCATATACAGGGATTTACAATGGTTTAAGAAGAAGATTGGGTTGTGGTTTAAGGAGAAACTACAGTATTCCATTATTCATGAAAAGGTCAACAAGAGCAGAACCCCCTACTGCAAGCTCTCACAAGGCTCAGAGGAATACAATAAATTGTGACTAGGCTGAGAAATCCTCACCTGGCTCACTAATGGCTGACTTCAGAAAGGACTGCTTTTTATCTCAGTTGTAACCATTGCCTGGTTACTGCCAGTATTTATGTATGAATTTCTCTGTTTTGTGTCAGATAACTTCAATGTACCTTGTTTGATGTGTCACCTAACCTTTTTGTTTTCTTCTGTATTATAAGTTTGATGCTCGCTTTGAGAAAATACATTCAGATACAGCACTCTCTCTGTGTCAGTGTCTGTTTGTCATTTTCCGCTGACTCCTTGCTCACCCGAACACTGAAGCCCAGGTTCCCTACCAGTTGGGGGACACACTGAGTCCAGTCTGAGGCAATAAGGTGTCATGGCTTTTCTTCCAAAAGAAAGCACCAGAAACAGGTATCTTTTAAGAAAGTTCTACCATATATCCAAGAAACATGAATCCACTAGAAAATAGCTCATTGGTAAAGTCTATGTGAGATTCTGAGTTCATTCTTATGAACACACACACACACACATATATACAAACACACACACACACAGTGAAGGAGGGAAAAAAAGTCAGACGCATGTATCCAAATTATTACAAACTTTTGAGTAAACAACCCCAGGAGACTTTACCTGGTTAGGAATCTTTGATGCAAAAACAAAAAAGTAAAAGCTAGGTGTAGGGTTACATGATTGCAATCTCAGCAATGTGGAAACTGAGGCAGGAGAATCCCAAGTTCAAATCCAGTCTGGGCACCATAGCAAGATTAAGGCCAACAAAGGCTACATAAGAACATCCTGTCACAAACAAAAAATAGACAAATAATAAAGTAGGGGAAAGCCAGGAACATGTTGATGTGATTCAATAAAACATGCAAATGTAGAAGAAAATCAAACAATGGCTTAAGAAGAAATATCATGATCACATTCCAGTTCTTCCTAGGATCCAGAGTTGATCGTGTTAGATTAAAAGGGGAAAAATGATACGGTTGTCTCAAAGAGGGGGGAAAAAACCCTGGACAAATCTAAACATCCATTAATAATTTAAACAAAAGAAAATCTCTCTAGGTAGGATTATAAGGGAAATTTATTCACCTAATAAAACCTACAGTGGGTGGAGAAATAGCCAGAAGATTCCTTTCAACATCAGGAAGAAGAGATGAGGGCTGTGCTGAGGCACGTTAGAGAGGTGCCAGCCAGAACAGCCAACCAAAGGATCATAAGTCTAACAACTAGAAACATTATTCTGCAGTCCTTGGACCATGGAAGAGAAGATGCTATGGGTCTGTGGTCCTTCAGAGGTTCATCATTCTGACTCAAGTTTGCTTTCAGTAAATAAGAGGCATTTTTATTAAAAGACTGACCGGAGCCAACCAAGAGAGAATTCTCTAGATAAGGCCCCAGCTATTTCAAGCTAAAGGAGTATATGGCAAAACCTACAAGGTTACAATTTTGGGAAGCCAAAGTAACTCATATCTTCTCCCGGAACAGGCAAGGCTTGATTTGGTGACATGTCCAGCAGATGCCTCAGACATGCAATCAAGCAGGCAGTTTGTAAAAACCAGAACATGTGAGGAGCCGCCCTCACAGTCACCGTTACAAGATGGCGCTGACATCTGTTGATCATAAGTGTGCACAGGCGTCAGGGTATCTTTCCATTACCTGAGCCCTGCCTCTCTCGTGGCGTTAACTGACTGATAGTGAGCAGCCAATCCGGGTGGTGCACGTCCCCAACCGTTTTTTGCAGCCTATAAAAGGGAAGGGTTTTCTGCTCTCTGGGTCTCCTCTCCTGAAGCTGATCATCTATCTCTCGAGATGTATTAAAGCTTTACTGCAGAAGGATCCGAGTGGCCTGCGTGCGTTTTCGCTGGTGAGACGGTAGCGTGGATCATCTGGTGCTGGAAACCTGGGATTAGCATAGCAGGCATCGAGGAGAACCCCTGGAGATGGGGTGGGTTCAGAACTGCAGGGAAAAGGTAAGTTCGGAGAGATATATCTGATCGTGAACCTCTTATCCCTTTTGATTTCGGTCTTAATCTAGATGCACCCTAAGAAGGGGTGGTAGAAGCTCTAGTCTTGGTTGCTGTCCATCGAGGCTGGTGCTGAAATTTGCTGTCCATCGAGGCTGGTGCTGAAATTTTCTGTCCATCGAGGCTGGTGCTGAAATTTTATTTCTGTCCATCGAGGCTGGTGCTGCTGTCCATCGAGGCTGGTGCTGAAATTTTTGTTCTGTCCATCAAGGCTGGTGTTGAAATTTGAGGTGTGGTCAGTCCGGCGTAGATAAGTGGCAGCACCAAGGTATCTTGTAAGCCTCCCGTAGATAAGGGAGCGGAGCACTGTGTTTACTTTCGCTTTGCTTAAGGAGTACCATAAGTCGGGTGTAGATCAGCCGCAGGCACTCACTCTAACATGGGCTCTTCACAGTCAGTGATCACCGCGTTACAGGCAGTGCTAAAGCAACGTGATTTGCAGGTTGCCCCCGTACGCTGCAGAATTTTGTTAAGGAAATGGATCGCGTTGCTCCCTGGTATGCCTGTTCAGGGTCTCTAACTGTAGCCTCATGGAATAAGCTAGGAAGGGACCTTGACAGTAAGCATGAAGAGGGAGACTTACGCCTGGGCACCAAGGCAATTTGGAAGCTGATAAAAAACTGTCTAGAGGATGAAACCTGCCGCCCCGCCATTGTGGTGGGACAGGGAACACTAGAAGAGGTTCAGGACAGTATGTCAGAAACTGAAAGGAGTGAGAGAATAAGAGCTCAAAAAAAGAAAGACATGTCTAAGAAAAAGGGACCTCCCCGGGATTCAGAAGGAAGGGGAGAGAGAAAGAAGGGCAGTGAAACTGAGCCCTCTACTAAGAAAAAGCCTTATAATAATTTTTATCCTATCCATGACTTGGAGGCCTTAGAGATTGATAGTTCAGGGTCCAAAGATTTAGACCCCAGTGAAGAGGCTGAATTATAGGAAGAGGCAGCAAAATATAAAGAAAAAAGATATAACCCTGACCGATGGTCGCAATCAGGAAGTAATAAAAAGGGTAGCATACCAGCTACTGTGCCCACAGCGCCACCGCTTTATGAATTGCAGTATAGTGCTAACTCTTTTTTTCCTCAGGAAGAGTTAAAAAAGATACAGATGGCATTTCCAGTCTTGGATACTGGGGAGGTGGGGCGTATGCATGCCCCAGTGGACTATAAACAACTTAAAGAACTTGCTGAATCTGTCGGTAATTATGGGGTCAGTGCCAATTTTACTCTGGTTCAGGTCGAGAGATTCGCCAAAATGGCCATGACCCCATCAGATTGGCAAATGATAGCAAACGCTACACTCCCTAATATGGGACAATATATGGAATGGAAAGCTCTATGGTATGATGCGGCCCAAAATCAGGTCAGGGCCAATACCACAGCAGTTGATGAGAACCAGAGACAATGGACCTTTGAATTGTTGACCGGCCAAGGGCAGTATGCCACTAATCAAATTAACTATCCTTGGGGGGCATACGCCCAGATAGGGGCAGCTGCGGTCAAGGCTTGGAAGGCACTTACAAGAAAAGGGGAGGCTGGGGGCCACCTTACAAAGATTGTTCAGGGCCCCCAGGAACCATTCTCTGATTTTGTGGCAAGAATGACTGAGGCCACAGCTCGGGTCTTTGGCGACCCCGAGCAAGCCATGCCTCTAATTGAACAGCTCATTTATGAGCAAGCCACCCAAGAGTGCAGGGCGGCTATCACACCAAGAAAAAACAAAGGGTTACAAGACTGGCATAAAATAACACAAAAGAATTGAGAGGTATGGGTTCTACTGGCCCTGATTCAGCCTATCTAGTTATGCCTTTGAATGCCAGGCCTACTCTACATCTTTTTATTAATGACAAAGATTTTGAGGGAATTATGGACACCTGGGCAGATAAGAGTATCATTTCATCTTACTGGTGGCCCAAGAGCTGGCCTGTTACAAAATCTTCTCATTCTTTACAAGGCCTGGGTTATCAGTCTTGCCCAGCGATTAGTTCATCCACCTTGACATGGCAAACCTCAGAAGGAAAGAGGGGCCTGTTTACTCCATATGTGTTCCCACTGCCGATAAACCTATGGGGCAGAGATGTGCTTTCTGAGATGGGAATCAAATTAACCAATGAATACTCAGTTCAGACCACTAATATTATGAAGAAGATGGGGGTACACAAAGGGAAAGGGATTGGGAAGCAAAGAACAAGGTAGACTTGAGCCCATCTCCTACAATGGTAACCCAGGTGGAGGGGGCTTGGGTTTTTCCTAGGGGCTGTTGGAGTTACAAGACCCATCCCCTGGGTAACAGAGGAACCCGTGTGGGTCTCCCAATGGCCGCTATCCTCTGAAAAATTGGAGGCAGTCAACAAGCTAGTTACAGAACAGGTGCAGCTCGGACATTTGGAACCTTCCACGTCCCCGTGGAATACTCCAATTTTTGCCATAAAAAAAGAAATCAGGCAAATGGAGGTTACTTCATGACCTTCGAGCAATTAATGCACAAATGAACCTTTTTGGCTCAATCCAGCGGGGTTTACCTCTGTTATCTGCCCTGCCTAAGCAATGGAAAATTGTCATTTTAGACATTAAAGACTGTTTCTTTTCCATCCCTTTGTGTCACCAAGATCGACCAAGATTTGCTTTTACAATTCCAGCCCTTAATCATATGGAGCCTGATAAGAGGTTCCAGTGGAAAGTCCTCCCTCAGGGCATGGCAAATAGCCCCACTATGTGCCAGCTTTTTGTACAGGCAGCATTAGAACCTGTGAGACAATATTTTCCCTCCTTACTGTTATTACATTATAGGGATGATATTCTTTTGTGCCATAAAGATATGATGCTTTTACAAAAATCCTATTCATTTTTGAAAAAAATGTTAACCCAATGGGGACTGCAGATAGCTGCAGAAAAGGTTCAGCTTTTGGAAGTGGGCTCCTTTCTGGGAACCATTATTTTCCCAGATAAGATACTTCCTCAAAAATTGGAAATTCGCAGAGATCATTTACAAAATTATCATTTACTTAATGATTTTCATTTACTTAATGATTTTCAAAATCATTGAAAAATGAAATCATTTACTTAATGATTTTCAAAAGTTATTGGGGAGTATAAATTGGCTTAGGCCTTTTTAAAAGATTTCTTCTGCCGAACTTAAACCTTTATTTGATATTTTAAAGGGGGATTCACATATTTCCTCCCCTAGAGCCCTTACTCCTGCGGCTAATAAAGCCTTGCAAATAGTAGAGAATGCCTTACAAAATGCCCAGTTACGGTGTATTGAGCAATCACAACCTTTCGACTTGTGTGTCTTTAAGACAGCTCAGTTACCAACTGCTGTATTGTGGCAAGATGGACCATTATTATGGATCCATCCCAATGCTTCTCCAGCAAGAGTAATCGATTGGTATCCTAACGCCGTTGCACAACTTGCACTTCGTGGCTTAAAAGCAGCAGTCACTCATTTTGGACGAGATCCTAAATTGCTAATTGTTCCCTATACTGCCACACAAGTTCAGGTCCTTGCGGCTACATCTGATGACTGGGCAGTATTAGTCACCTCCTTTTCAGGACAAATTGACAATCATTATCCTAGACATCCAATTTTACAATTTACCCTGAATCAGGCCATAGTGTTTCCACAGGTGACAGCAAAAAACCCGCTTCCAGAAGGAGTATACAGATGGGTCAAAAACTGGTGTAGGTGCTTATGTGACCAATAACAAAATAGTGTCTAAACAATATAATGAAACTTCACCTCAGATTGTGGGGTGTTTGGTGGTTTTGGAGGTCCTTAAGGCCTTTTTGGGACCACTTAACATTGTGTCAGATTCCTCCTATGTGGGTCAATGCAGTTAACCTTCTAGAGGCTGCTGGGGTAATAAAATCATCCAGTAAAGTCGCTGATATTTTTCAAAAAATACAGGCTGTTTTATTACATAGGAGATTTTCTGTTTATATCACCCATGTCAGAGATATTCGGGTCTCCCTGGGCCCATATCCAGAGGCAATGATCTCGCAGACCGAGCTACTTGGGTTGTGGCTGCTGCCCTTTCATCCCAAGTGTATGCTGCAAGAAAATTTCACAAACAATTCCATGTGACAGCTGAAACCTTGCGCCATCGCTTTGCATTGACCAGAAAAGAGGCTAGGGAAATAGTTACTCAGTGTCAAAACTGTTGCCAGTTGTAGTGGCTATTCTTGGTTGTCAACTTGACTATATTTGGAATGAACTACAATCCAGAATTGGAAGGCTCACCAGTGACCCTTATCTGGAGGCTTGGAGATCCTTATCTGGATCTTGGTATGGAGATCTTGAGCCATAGTGGCTATGGATTCCAGAAGATTAAATCTTCGAGTTTAAGGAGATTTAATCTGGGCTACACCTTTCATCTGGGATTAAAGGTGTGGTGGAACACACCTTTAATCTGGGCTACACCTTCTGCTGGAGACAATATAAGGACACTGGAAGAAGGGAGTCTAGCTCTTGTTCCTTCGCCTGCTTGCTGCGTGAGACTGAGTAACTGCTAGATCCTTGGACTTCCATTCACAGCTGCGACTGAACCATTGTTGGGAATTGGGCTGCCGACTGTAAGTCATCAATAAATTCTTTTATCCATAAGTTCTGTGACTCTAGAGAACCCTGACTAATACACCAATTCTTGCCAGTGCCACATGTGTGGGTTAACCCATGGGGAATTCAACCGCTACAAGTCTGGCAGATGGATGTAACACACATTTCCTCCTTTAGGAGGCTTCAATACCTGCATGTTTCTGTGGATACTTGTTCTGGTATCATTTTTGCCTCGCCTCTTATGGGGGAAAAGGCCTCACATGTAATTCAACATTGCCTTGAAGCTTGGAGTGCTTGGGGACAACCCAAAATTCTTAAAACAGATAATGGACCGGCCTACACCTCTCAAAAATTTCGACAGTTCTGTCACCAGATGAATGTAACTCATTTAACTGGTTTGCCATACAACCCTCAGGGACAAGGCATTGTGGAACGTGCTCACCGCACTCTTAAATCTTACCTAATCAAACAGAAAGGGGGAGTCAATGAGGCTCTGCCCTTAACACTGAGAGTGGCCATCTCTATGGCACTCTTTACTCTTAATTTTTTGAATCTTGATGAACAAGGCCGCACTGCGGCTGATCGTCACTGTTCAGAACCAAACAGACCTAGAGAAATGATTAAATGGAAAGATGTCTTAACTGGAAAATGGAGAGGCCCAGATCCTATTTTAATAAGATCCAGGGGAGCTATTTGTGTTTTTCCACAGGAAGAAGACAATCCTCTTCGGGTTCCAGAATGCCTCACCCGAAGGATCTCCCCTTCAGAAGATGTGGACAAAAGAGGGAACACTGAAACAACAATGGATACTGACCCTTCTACTGGAGATCCTGGTTCCTAGTATATCGGGGGATTTGTGTTGGGGTATTATGTCCACCTTTCCCCTGCCCATGCCTGTCAGGCACAGTGCACAAGTGTTTCATGCACAGTGCACAAGTGTTTCCACGTTTCTTTACTACTGATAGGGAGCTGGGACTTGCCTTTTTACCATTAGATGGGCAAATTCAGGCTCTGATGGAAAATAGAACTTTTCCCTCAAAGGAAGCCTGTGCTTTGTGATCTCTGACTTGAAAGACCAAAGCCAGTGTATATCCTTATATAGTGTTTGGCCCCCTTTCTGTGGGTGGTAAGTAAAAAAGTTTAAATAGTAATCAATTAGAGTTAGATTACTTGCTTAATGAATGTTTCTATGCCCTGTGTTGGGATGCTACTAAGTATCTCTTTGCTTTGGTTACTCGCATGCCTAAATTTGTTCCAGTTCCTGTGGAAGCCCCTAGCAGTTTAAGCTTATTTAAAGGACAGAGAGATTTTTGGAATCTCTGCTATTATAGTTGGCTTGGTAGCAACAGCAGCAATAGCTGCCTCTATCACTGCTTCAGCCCTTGCCTTGTCTGCTACGGTTCAGACAACGCAAACCATCAGTGACCTTTCGGCAAGAGTGACATCGGCCCTGGACAGGCAGGCCAAGGCCAACTCCCAGATATAGGGAGGCCTCATGTTGGTAAACCAACGGATCGATCTGGTCCAAGAGCAGGTGGATGTCCTGTGGCAAATGGCTCATCTGAGTTGCGAACATAAGCTGCCTAGCCTCTGTATCAACTCAGTACAATTTGAGAATTTTACAAGAGCAACTAACCTGTCAAAGGCTTTGTCTCGTTATTTGTTACAGAATTGGACCATAGAATTTGAACAGACACTCCAGGAGCTGAGGATCGCTGTCTTACAAGTCAATCTGACATGTCTTGACCTGTCATTGATGGAAGGATTTTCTACCTGGATTTCTGCAGCATTCTCCTACTTCAAGGAATGGGTGGGGGTGGATTTGTTTGGAGTGGCTGTGTGCGGTGGAGTACTGCTCCTACTATGGATGATCTGCAAACTTAAAGTCCAAACAAGGAGGGACAGGATGGTAGTAACCCAGGCGCTTGTTGCTTTGGAGCATGGTGCCTCCCCCGTTATACGATTATCAATGCTTAAGCAATAGGTCAGCTCTTGCACCCCACGAGGCTAGTCTCATTGCTCGGGATAGAGTGAGTGTGCTTCAGCAGCCTGGGAGAGTTGTACGGCTAAGCACTGCAGTAGAAAGGCTCTGCAGCAAAGATGAGCCTATTCTAGGGAGACATGTCATCTTGTATGAAGGTTGAGTGTCCAAGTGTCCTTCCCCCAGGAAAAAACGACACGGGAGTGGACCAAGACCCCTCCGGGTGACGAGCCTGGGAGGAGGTTTTGTGTAAAGCCCCTATACTTGCACACTGGGGATTTGACCTCTGTCTCCACTCTCAGTACTGGGTGGCCTGTTGCTTCTAAAATAAAAGAAAAGGGGGAGATGTGAGGATCCGCCCTCACAGTCGCTGTTACAAGATGGCTCTGACATCTGTTGCTCATAAGTGTGTGCAGGCATCAGGGTATCTTTCCATTACCTGAGCACTGCCTCTCTCGTGGCGTTAACTGACTGATAGTGAGCAGCCAATCCGGGTGGTGCACGTCTCCAACTGTTTTTCACAGCCTATAAAAGGGAAGGGTTTTCTGCTCTCTGGGTCTCCTCTCCTGAAGCTGATCATCTATCTCTCGAGGTGTATTAAAGCTTTACTACAGAAGGATCCGAGTGGCCTGCGTGCGTTTTTGCTGGTGAGACGGTAGCGTGGGTCAAGAACATAACCATTAGCCAGTGTAATCTTGTGACCCATCACTTTATAAGAATACCTGAGGCATTGAAATATTTTGCAACATTCATCTTTTTTTTAAGAGTAGCTCAACTGTACCAGGAAGTGGTCCATCTCAGGCTACCTCATAGGGTACATTCAAGATAGAGTAATTTCTTCAGGGCTTATGCAACCTAAAAACAATTTTGTTTTTACAAGCCTAGAACAATAAATGTATCTTCTAAACACAATGTTCACTATCACAAAGGCAGCCCTGCTAGGTTATTCAGAGGTGTAAGACCAATGTGGTAGTTTAAAGGGTTTTTTTTTTTTTTTTTTTTTTTTTTGGTATGGGAACAAATCCCTCCATGGTATGATTAGAAAGAAGAGAAAGAGGCCTGGTATAAAGAAAATGATACATGGGGAAATAGCAATCACAAGAAAGTCAAACCGTTTCCAGAAAAAAAAATACATTTTTTTCCTTACAGTAAAACATTGGTTTAGATAAATGTGCACATTTTGTTAATATTATTAGTGGAAAAAAAACCAATATGTGTCTCAACTCTTTTCTCACATTTTTGTAAAAATATCTCCATACCTTTGAGAGTAGATCAAAGAAATGCTCAAGGTGGAGAAGGGGCGGGCATTGAAACGGACCAGAGGGTCAAGTGCTTGCTGTTTAATCATGGTGGCAGGAGTTCAGATTCCAGGACCCACATAAAACACCCACCTCTGTAACTACAGCTACAATTGAATTCTGCCTACTGTTTTCTAGGGAGGAGTTCAGGGATTGTGTTATTGTTAGGAGTGAAACTGAAGTTGTGATGTATCTTTCTCAATGGATCCTATTGACAATGGTGAGATTTTATTTATTCTCTTTGTGATTGATCCTTAGTTAATTGGTTCCAGTTTCTCAAGTTTCCTCCAATATTGAAATACTGAACCACACCACCATTCATTTGCTATGAAAGGAAGCTCATCAGGCAGGAAGGCACTCAAAAGATCTAAAAATGGTCCCTGAAACTGATCAAATCCACTGGGCTCCTTCTCTGCCAGAGAGCAATAAGAGCTGAGAGTCCCTCTCAGATGAAAGGAAGCTGAGCTGCCAAGCAGACTCTCAAAAGAGGCACCCTCATACCCGCTGTCTGGAGGAAGTTTAGACCAACTGAGGCACATGGAAAGGACATTCTTGAGCCCTCTGAACCATCTACAGGCTGTGCATTTTCTCTAAGTTCCAGCTTTTGTGAGCTGTAACCCATGCTGGGTGGGCTTTATTGATGCAGCTGTCTTTGAGTCATTTCTGCTCCTGTAAGTAAACCCTCACAAATATTCCTATATGTAAACCCAATAAAACTTATCAGTTCACCAAGTAGGACTTTGGTGATATGAGCACTTTGGTCTGCCCTGGGCTCCTCATGCAGAGGAGAAATACGTTTTGTCACACAACACTACCTAATAGGTTTATAACTGTAAAATTCTATTTACTCTTTGTAATTAGCAAGCATATTGTGTGTGAGAAGATATTTAGAAGGGCACTTAAATTTCTATAATTGACCATAATGGGTCAGTTTCCTAAAAGACACATGTACTAGTCAGGACCAAATGAACTATGCTGAGAGGATTTAGGTAACCCTGTGCTCTGCTGAAGAACTGAGATATGTATCAATACATTCAAACTTGCCACTCTGGAAAGGGAGTGCTTTGAAACCCTGGACCAAGTTGGGGTTGGGGAGGGCTTCCACCCTTCAAAAACATTGCTTAGTGTTCTTTCAGGTGACATCACGCCCAGTAATGGAACCTTGTAGGCTATGCCTAGTGGCAACCCTCTGAGTTAAGCATCATTTTTGAGGTTACCTCCATTGTGGTAGCTGCTAGGTTTAGGCCTGGTGTCTTACTAGTGATTAACTAGGGAGATGAATCCTATTTCGAAGTTTTGGATATTTAGCTGGTTACAGCACCCAAGAACGATACTTATTAGGAAGTGTTCTTAGAACTCCTCTGACTTTTCCAGAGTGAACCCCTGGTGAACTGCCAACCTCTGACTATACAGAAATCGGTCTCCGATATTGACTGCTTAATTATATCCATTCTTTGACTGACCATGACCTGCAAAGTCAACTGTTTATAAAGGAGCCTCATAGGCTCCTGACCTTGTTCCAAACATCTACTGGAAGAAGTGATTCTTTGTACATCAGGATGAACAACCAAAGAGTACCCACCCAGACCAAGGCATAGGGTTATTTCCCTTGGAAATTAGAAAGGCAGTGCTATATTATAGTCAACACACTTGAAAAAGCAATCCAAGAAGTTCTCCATGTGGCAACCTAAACAGTGTGGGTTGGAGAATAAGCCTGAAGCTTCAGGAAAAGGGAAAATGAAACGAAATACCAGGATTAAAGTGGGATAGAGACAGAGTCTGAAGCTTTGGGACAAGGTCCAAAAAGAAATGCCAGGATGGAACAAGGATGATATTTAAAGAGCCCGGCAAGGCTCAGAAGAAGACCCCTCAGGAGACTCAAGACCTAGAGCTTCTGAGAGAACAGCCTAGCAAGTGTCAGGTACATAAACCCAGGGAGAGACTCAAAAACAACTAAAACCCCTAAACTGAAGATCCACCAGAGCAGGCTGTAACTGGGAGGAAGCCTGCTGATGGTGGCAAGGGTCTCAAGCAGCCCTATTCCATCATGGTGGAAAATGAACAAAGCCTCCAAAAGGAAAAGTACAGAAGGGTGCTTCAACACCTTCAGTGCGACCAAGATGTGTGGTCAGACCCACACAAGCCTCACCCAATCCTTATAAACACCTGGAAGTTCAAAGTCAGGAGACAGTCATGAATCAGAAAACATGTCAGAGAGATAGAGAATCATCTACTGTTGTTGTTCTAAAAGAATGTCTTTCACAAGACAAGAGAAAGAAGTGTTCTGAGGAGAAATGTGTTACAGAGAAGAAAGGATGTGTAAAGGGTGAAGGAAGAAGGGGGAATAATTTGGAGCCTGATTTACTGGGAACACAGGCTCAGATCATCCTGGATAGTGACAGAGTCAGTAGCTTACTCCCCAACAAGATGGCAGTACTTGCAGCAGAGGAAAAGCCTCTCACAGACCAAGAAAAGAGCAGAGAAATGGATCAAATCCTTGATATTACAGAGGACGGACATGGAGAAGGAAATTGAGAATGCACTGGGTCCAGGACCCCAAGAGAAAATCCTAAGTTCCAGATTCAAGTTGCAAATCACAAGAGGAGATATCCAGACGCTGGAGAACGGTCAGTGCCTCAATGATGAGGCCATGAACTTCTACATGAACCTTCTGGTTGAGAGAAATAAAAACCAAGGCTACCCGGGTCTTCATGTCTAAAGCATAGCGGTTACAGTTCTGTGAAAAGATAGACTAGAGGCATCAATGTCTTTGAAAAAGAACTCATCTTGGTGCCTATTCACTAGAACATACATTGGAGCCTGGTGGTAATCGATTTAAGAAAGGGAAGTATTGTATACCTCGATTCCATGGGACAGACAGGGAAGTCTATCTGTGAGACCATCTTCCAAATTTTTCAAAACGAGAACAAGACATGCAGGAACATTGAGCTGGACCCTTTGGAGTGGAAGCAGTACAGTGTGAGATCAGAGGAGATTCCTCTGCAACTGAATGGGAGTGACTGTGGAATGTTTACCTGTAAATATGCAGATTGCATTGATAGGAGCCAGCCTGTGACCTTTTCTCAGCAACACATGCCCACCTTCAGGAAGAGGATGGTCTGGGAAATCCTGCACAGTCAATTACTGTAACAACATCCACCTGGTTGCTATGGTCCCCATCCCTGTTCTTTTCCATCCCTGTTTCTAATATACCTCAGGGAGGATGAGTTGAAGAGATTTGAAACAGGTACTGAGCTGCCTGACTGGATGAAACCCACTCTCTTCAATATAGTCCTAACGTGGGATGTGGGACTGATGCCCTAATGCCATCTCTAGGATGCATGCAACTATTGCAAGCTTAGAAACTGCTGCTGCCAACCCACAGGAAACCACAGGTTGAAGAAAAACTGTTTTAATGCTGGATTTAGGCAATCAATTGTATTTTGTATGTTTGTTTTGTGGTTTTTGGTTTGTTTTTGTTGTCTATTTCTGTTTTCTTTTTTTGTTTTTTGATTTTGTCTTTGGTTTTGTCTTTTGTTTTTGATTGTTTGGATGGTTTTTTGTTTTGTTTTGTTTACATTTTTTTGTTTGTGTTTGTGTTTTGGCTTTTGTTTTTTGTTCTTTTTGGTTTTCTGGTTTTGTTTGTTGGTTGTTTTTGTTTGTGGTTTGGATTTTGTTTCTTATTCATTTGTTTTTGTTTGTTTGTGGCTTTATTTTGGTTTTTTTTGTTTGTGTTTTCAGTTTTGTATTTTGTATTTTTTATTTTTTCGTTTGTTCTTTGGGGTTCTGATTTTGTTGTTTGTTGTTTTTTCTATTTGTTTGTTTGTTTGTTTGTTTGTTATATTCTTGTCTTTTTTGTGTTTTTGTTTGGTTTTTTTCTTCTTGGCCCTAACTCACTGTTTTCTTTTCTTCATTTGTAACCGTGGCCATTGTCAAATTCCAATCCTATAGTTCTTGTTTGAACTATTTCTGAAAGGAATGCTCATCAAGGTGCCATTTCCTGTTGAAGATCAGGAGGGACATCAGCAGGAAGAGGCAGAAGCCCTTCACTAGCATCTCTAATGATAGAGTTGTATGCTGTTAAATTGAAGCAGGGGATAGTGATGTGTGGTTTTTTTTCATATTTTTTTAAAAAGCTTGAAAATAGTATAAGAAATGGAATTGAGTTGCACAGACTGATGCTGTTCTGCACCACCATACTCTGCTGGACCTCTACAGGATGTAGAACTGCAGCCAAGCTACGGACTGGACTCCAGGACTCGTACGAAATGCACCATGGTCATTTAAAGACATATTCTTTCCCAGACCTACCTTAGTTTTGGAAGTTGGTTTGAAGTAACTATAATGGCAAAAGTCCATTTCTATCTCAGGTCTCATTGAATACAAACCCCATCTATTGCTGTATTGAATTTTTTTTTGAAAAGTTCCAATTAACTTAAATTTTTTTCTTAAAAAGCTTTGACATATGTTAAGATGAAATTGATTTTTTTCTCATTAGATCAATATTCCCACTGTGGAAAATTGGGTATTTAGTATTTAGAGTTGAAACCACCAGTTATGTAATAATCTAATTTCATGTGATAGTTTGTATTTAACTTTTCTATTCATTATTTTATGGTTGTGTTTATGCAATTTTTACTTAATAAAGTTTAAAGTTATTTAAACATGTCACAAGGTGTGGTGTTTCCTGTTTCTTTTATGGCATAGTAATATGTAATTAGTAATATCACCTGGTTTGTGAGGTGACCTGAGAAGTAGGTGTTGAGGGTGTGACTCACCAGCTTAAGCCTTAGATACATAGTCCATACCAGTGATTGTTACTCTGTTCTGGGCCTCTGCAGTGGAGTAGGAATGTTCCAGAGAGCATCCACTCCTTTATTGTAGGTTGTAGAGGGAGAATATATGTGCTGCTCAGTTGAGCTGTCTCCAGCTGAGATGTAAAGTAGGATCAATGGAGAAATGTATTAATATACAAGGGGCCACTTGTCATTGAAGCTACTCTGCATTACTGTAAATGGGAAGTCAGGCAGGTCCACTCCTGACCCCTATCACAGACCGATACACACACTGGAAAAGGAAACAGGACCTTCATACTTAGGACCAGATTTAGAGCGAGAAATCGTCTCAATTCTCTCTTGTCTATAGTAGCTTGAGGATGTATAGAAAAGATAACACTGAGTTGGGGGAATGTATCAGTTGGCCAAGTACTTGCTAGTAAGTGTAAGTAACCAAGTTGCACCCAGGGCCCCATTATGAGAAGCCATGATGGGTGGCCGTAAGTCAGAAGAGCCCAGGTCCTTTATGGCAGAGAGTTTTTCCATCTTATCTCTTTCCTCCTGCCCAACTCCTCCCTTGGGAGTATCTTTCTTCCTAATCAGCCATTCTTGCCTTTTCTGCAAGGAGAAGTCTGTAATCGATTCCTTGTGGACAGAAGATCCTCGAAATCCTCTGGAAGGTCTTCTGAACCTTGCTATCATCCAATATTAGCAGTGTCTATTTTCAAATGCTTAATGTGTGTGTTGAGAGGTGGCTGATAATCCTCAAGATAGGTGGTAGATGGGAGAGCTTACCCACATATGATGTGTGAGTCTAAGTGTTCAGTCATCAGCACCTGCAAAAGGAAGAAAAACAGAGTTTGAAATGGTAATGCATACATATTGAAAGAAGTTTTTTCATTGTCAAACTGGTAATTAATAAAAACTACAAACAGAACTTTTATCAAGAAAAAAATACAATATATCAATAGACATACCATCTAAATATAAGCACTTAATAACTAAATGAAGTAATGCTACAAATGGGGGGTGGCAGTCTCTAGAGTGATGGCTCAGCAATTAAGAGCAGTGACTGCTTTTCCAAGGTCATTGTTTCAATTCCCAGCACCCACATGTCACAGTTCTCTAAAACTCTAGTCCCAGGAGATCTGACACCCTCACAAAGACATATATGTGGGCAAAACACAAACCATTGCTCATACAATAAAAATGAATTATAATTAAAAAAGGCTGATCATCTTAATTTATTTAGAAACCAGTAACTTATGAAGAAACCACCAGAATAAATGTGTGTCTACACAAAACAGCAAACATGGCAGAGAGTTTTGAGCTAAAAATGAGAAAATTACAAAGACAAAACACGTGAGCGTCTAAAGCTTTATTTCATCCTTGACCAAGGAATCGATAAGAGTATTGTTCAGTTTCCACGTGAATGTTGGCTTTCCATTTTCTATGTTGTTATTGAAGATCATCCTAAGTCCGTGGTGATCAGATAGGATGCATGGGATAATTTCAATATTTTTGTATCTCTTCAGTTCTGTTTTGTGACCAATTATATGGTCAATTTTGGAGGAGATACCATGTGGTGCTGAGAAGAAGGTAAACCCTTTTGTTTTAGGATAAAATGTTCTGTAGATATCAATTAGATCCATTTGTTTCATAACTTCTGTTAGTGTCCATGTGTCTCTGTTTAGTTTCTGTTTCCAGGATCTGTCCATTGGTAAGAGTGGGGTGTTGAAGTCTCCCACTATTATTGTGTGAGGTGCAATGTGTGCTTTGAGCTTCACAAAGTTTCTTTAATAAATGTGGCTGCCCATTTGGAGCATAGATATTAAGAGAAAGCATTTGACAAAATCCAACACCCCTTCATGATAAAAGTTTTGGAAAGATCAGGAATTCAAGGCCCATACCTAAACATAATAAAAGCAATCTACAGCAAACCAGTAGCTAACATCAAACTAAATGCAGAGAAACTGGAAGCAATCCCACTAAAATCAGGGACTAGACAAGGATGCCCACTTTCTCCCTACCTACTTAATATAGTACTTGAAGTTCTAGCCAGAGCAATTCGATAACAAAAGGATATCAAAGGGATACAAATTGGAAAGGAAGAAGTCAAAATATCACTATTTGCAGATGATATGATAGTATATATAAGTGACCCCAAAAATTCTACCAGAGAACTCCTAAACCTGATAAACAGCTTCAGTGCAGTAGCTGGATATAAAATTAACTCAAATATAACAATGGCCTTTCTCTACACAAAGGATAAAAGGACTGAGAAAGAAATTAGGGAAACAAAATCCTTCACAATAATCACAAATAATATAAAATATCATGGTGTGACTCTAACTAAGGAAGTGAAAGATCTGTATGATAAGTCTCTGAAGGAAGAAATTGAAGATCTCAGAAGATGGAAAGATCTCCCACGCTCATAGATCGGCAGGATTAATATAGTAAAAATGGCTATCCTGCCAAAAGCAATCTACAGATTCATTGCAATCCCCATCAAAATTCCAACTCCATTCTTCACTGAGATAGAAAGGGCAATTTACAAATTCATCTGGAAAAACAAAAAACCTAGGATAACTTAAAGTATTCTCAACAATAAAAGAACCTCTGGTGGAATCACCATGCCTGACATTAAGTGGCACTACAGAGCAATCATGATAAAAACTGCATGGTACTGGTACAGTAACAGACAGGTAGATCAATGGAATAGAATTGAAGACCCAGAAATGAATCCACACAGCTATGGTCACTTGATCTTTGATAAAGGAGCAAAAAACATTCCAATGGAAAAAAGAAGGCGTTTTCAACAAATGGTGCTGGTACAAGTGGTGTTTATCATGTAGAAGAATGCGAATTGATCCATTCCTATCTCCTTGTACAAAGCTCAAGTCTAAGTGGATCAAAGACTTCCACATAAGACCAGAGACACTGAAATATATACAGGAGAAAGTAGGGAAAAGCCTCGAAGATATGGGCACAGGGGAAAAATTCCTAAACAGAACAGCAAAGGCTTGTGCTGTAAGATCAAGAATTGATTAATGGGACCTCATAAAATTGCAAAGCTTCTGTAAGGCAAAAGACACTGTCAATAAGACAAAAAGGCCACCAACAGATTGGGAAAGGATTTTTACCAATCCTAAATCTGATAGGGGACTAATACCCAATATATACAAGGAGCTCAAGAAGTTGGACTCCAGAAATACAAATAATCCCATTAAAAATGGGGTTCATAGCTAAACAAAGAATTCTCAACTCAGGAATACCGAATGGCTGAGAAGCACTTGAAAAAAATATTCAACATCCTTAATCATCAGCAAAATGCAAATCAAAACAACCCTGAGATTCCACCTCACACCAGTCATAATGGCTAAGATAAAAAATTCAGGTGACAGCAGATGCTGGCGAGGATATGGAGAAAGAGGAACACTCCTCCACTGCTGGTGGGATTGCAAGCTGGTACAACCACTCCGGAAATCAGTCTGGAGGTTCCTCAGAACATTGGACATAATATTACCGGAAGATCCAGCAATACCTCTCCTGGGCATATACTCAGAGGAAGTTCCAACTGGTAATAAGAACACATGCTCCACTATGTTCATAGCAGCCTTATTTATAATAGCCAGAAGCTGGAAAGAACCCAGATGTCCCTCAACAGAAGAATGGATACAGAAAATGAGGTACATTTACACAATGGAGTACTACTCAACTATTAAAAAGAATGGATTCATGAAATTCTTTGACAAATGGATGTATCTGGAGGATATCATCCTTAGTGAGGTAACCCAATCACAAAAGAAGTCATTTGATATGCACTCATTGATAAATGGATATTTGCGCAGAAACACAGAACACCCAAGATACAGTTTGCAAAACATAAGAAAATCAAGAAGATGGAAGACCAATGGGTGGATACTTCATTCCTCCTTAGAATAGGGAACAAAATACCCATGAAAGAATTTACAGAGACAATGTTTGGAGCTAAGACAAAAGGATGGACTATCCAGAGTATACTCCACCCAAGGATCCATCCCACAATCAGCCACCAAACCCAGACACTATTGCATATGCCAGAAAGATTTTGCTGAAGGGACCCTGTGATAGCTGTCTCATATGAGGCTATGCCAGTGCCTGGCAAATACAGAAGTGGATGCTCACAGTCATGTATAAAATGGAACACAGGGCCCCCAAGGAGAAGCTAGAGAAAGCACCCAAGGAGCTGAAGGGGTCTGCAAGCCTATAGGTGGAACAACAATATGAACTAACCAGTAGCCCCAGAGCTTGTAACGCTAGCTGCATATGTAGCAGAAGATGGCCTAGTCAGCCATCACTGGGAAGAGAGGCCTCTTAATATTGTAAACTTTATATAATCCAGTACCGGGGAATGCCAGGGCAAGAAGCAGGAGTGGATGGGTAGGGGAACATGGCGGAGGGAGGGTATGGGGTACTTTCGAGATAGCTTTTGAAATGTATATAAAGAAAATATCTCTAAAGCAGAAAAATGGATCAGAAATTAAAAAGAAGAGAGAGTGGTATATTTTGTGCTGTTTAGAAATTTAAAATTGATGTGTATCTAAAGACAAGTACTAAGGCAGGAGTGGTGGCAAACACCTTTAGTCCCAGCAGATGTAGGCAAGTCAGACTTTGAGGCCAGCCTGTTGTACAGAGTGAGTTTCAGGGCAGCAAGAGCTCTACAGGGACATCCTGTCTTGAAAATTAAAAAACAATAATCAAAAGACCTCAAAAGGCATGCAATTAAAAAGCAAATAATATTAAAATTCATAGCAATTGTGACTGAAAAATCTCTATTGTCATACAGTGAGGATGTAGATCTCATAAAAGTCAGTAAAATGTTAAGACCTTCCCCTCCCCGAGACAATGAACAAAAATACACAATTGATGAGTAATATGTAAGTAGTCTATAAGCATGGGAAAATATAAACAAACCCAGAACAAAGCAAAGCTTTTCAACCTATACACAGATACGTGTTATCAAACACTTAAAACCATCTGTAGATTTATTTTCTGTGTAGAAGTGTTTTGGCTGCATGTATGTCTGTGTACCACTTGGATGACTGCTACCCTCACAAGTCAGAAGAGGGTGCTGGATCCCTTGGAACTGGAATTATGGGTAGCTGCCATCTGGTCCCTAGATTCTGGGAACCAAACCTGGTTCCTGTGTAAGAGCCACAAGTGATCTTAATGGTAGAGCCAACTCTCCAACACCTCCCTCCCGTTTTTAAAACATTTTTAAAGAATGCACTTGAAAATGCTGAGCTAAGGGACTGGGGGTCAAGCCTAGTGGTAACATGCTTACCCAGCATGCATAGAGCCCTGGGATTGGTCCTCAGCACATATGAACCAGATATGGCTGTGCATTCCTACAAATCCAGCCCTGGGGAGGCAGGGCCAGGGAGATCACAAGTTAAAGCAATCCTCAGGAACACAGAAGGCTGAAACTAACCTGGGGTACATGTGTGTGTGTCTCCCTGACTTTTCAATCAGCAACAATACTGCTATTGATCCAAATACTGCCCACAGATCCAAAGTCAGTAGTGCCAGGAGCTGGAAGACATGAAGGATATTTTTACAGAAAGCTTCAATGGCTCAACTTTGTTCTGATGCCCCAAAATAACTTAAATTGAAACTATTTCTCATACCCTGTGTTGCCAATGCCATTAACACTCTATTAGACTACTAGAGGTGTCTAATATTTAAGACCCTGGCTATATCCAATGCCAAATGGCCCAGAAAGAACATCTGGATTGTTGGACTGTAGGACTTGAAACCCCAAAATATGTCAGGATATTTCAATAACCAAGAAACATCTGGAAACCTGCTGATGTCTCTATTCCCAGGATAAGTCCCTGAGAGCCTCTCCATTGAAACCAAAGACTGCAATGCTATTAATAGCATTGTCTGTGCAAAACAGCACTGAGGCCTAGCAGCTTAAGAGACCCAAGGATGGGTACCTTTGGTGGGACAAAAAGCCGTTTCTTTAAAATGTTTGTGGATGTTCCACTCCACAGGAAGCATGTAGCAGACAGCAAAGCTCAGTAAGAAGATGAAGTTTCCAAACAGCTGTTGTATTGCAGATGGCTCAGTTCCTTCACAGGATGACTCATCATGTTCATGTGGTGTGCCCTTCGATGTAGCTGGCCTTCCTTAAAGGCAATGCAGTCTTTGGAAGAGCAAAGTGGTCCTGGAAGAGTAGACATGCTGTTTCAGTTATGATCGACATGCTCTAGATGCTTGCAGTCTCTACAATACAATCAGTCCCTCATCCTTTTGGAATTTTCCATCATGAGTTGCATTTAGGGTAAGTAGTGATCATTACTGGGCCTGAAAATCCAGCACACTACTGGCCCTGGGTGGATAAAGAGCTTGCTATGCAAGCATGAGGACTTGAGTTTGGATCCTTAGCATTTGTGTGAGAAGCCAGGCATGGCAGCAAAACGAGTGGAGTCCCAGGACTGGGAGGCAGAGATATGGTCAGACAACCTAGTCAGTCAGTGAGCTCCAGGTCCAATGCACAAGGCAAAGAAACATACACTCAGGCCACACACATAAGATAAAAACAAATAAATCTTTAGAAACAAAAGGCAAGATGAAACCTCAAAAAGGGACAATGACAAGTCTTGTAAAAGAGCTTATTTTAAAGCAGGACATGGTGGCCTCTGCCTCTAATCCCAGCATCCAGGACGAAACAACAAAAATGAAATGAAAGAAAACCGGGCTGCTGAGATGGCCTAGCAGTTAAGGTTCCTGCAGCTCTTCTGGAGGATCCTGGTTCAGTTTCCAGTACCCACCTGCTCACTCACAACTGTCTCAAATCCAGCCCATGAGGAGCTGATGCGCTCTTCTGGATTCTGTGTATAAACACATACAGCAAGAAAACACCAGAAACATGAAAACCACAAATAAATTAAAAAATATGAAACAACCCCAGAGGAGATTACTCAGCAGTATTCACCCTTAACTGTACATTTTTGTGCAGTTTTACTCCATGTAATGAAAATGTTCTACATTAGATATCTATTCCTTTGCAATGAGGAACAACTATTAAAAAAACGACTCTGCAAATGACTCTTTATTATCTATCTTGTGCTTGGTCAATTAGCTTTGCCAAAATATGATCTCCGCTCCCTGATTAGGACACAAATATGCTTTCAAATACAGAAAAGTGGGTACAATCTTCTCCTTGCTTACACAGATCAATATTCTCTGCAGTGCTCCCCCGAGGATATGCCATTCACACTCTATGGGGTCCTTGGGAATAAAGCAAGGTCTGCAGCACATCTTGCTGATGCAAACATGGCTTAAATGCTATGTTTACTGCAGCTCAGACACTAGGATATCAGAGGAGCCTGTCAAAACCATTATACAGCAGCTTTCTTTGAGATTTGTCCTGATTTAAAATCTGCCTGCTTTGAAAATTCTTTTCCCTCTCAAAATCGAGGTCAGATCTGAATTCAAGTTTTGTACACTGTAACTCTCAAGCAGTAATAGCCTGAAACCAATACACTCTGGACCAGGTATGCTTTGTCTACAAGGAATCTGCTTACTCAGCTCTTCCTTCTGAGAGTTTATGTCACCCTCTGACATTCGGAACAATGTTACTGTACGTTCATTGAAATCAAAATACCAAACTGACATGAGTTTGATTGATGCTGGTTAATACAAGGGACAAACTGTAAGTCGACCAGAGGCTTGTGAAGTTAGTATATTACAGTTAGACCACAGGATGATGTAGGTAGCATATTACAGTTAGACCAGAGGTTGCTGTTGTTAGCATGTCACAGTTAGACTAGAGGCTTGTGTAGTTAGCATATTACAATTAAACCAGAAGCAGGTGTAGTTAGCATATTACAGTTTGACTGCTCAGACCTACGGGGACCAGCAAGGCTGACCAAGGTATCAATCCCTCTCTGCTTTATTAAAATTCTTTGCTTTACAATTTCCAGTTCCCATCATGCACCTGACACCATGGCATATCAGCATCCTGACCCCATCAGTGTAGAAAAGGGAACTAAACCCTATTCTGGAAAATCCCAAACCCATCCCTGAATTTCCCATCTTGCCTCACTTAACTCACAATTTTCCCCATTAATGTTTTCACATAAGTTGAGGTTCCCAAAATCCCAAGATGTAACTCCTTCAGGAAACCTGAAACAGGCAGGGCAGAGGGAGATGCATACTTTTAATTCCAATACTTGGGAGACAGAAGCAGGCAGGTCTCTATACATTCAAGGTCAGCCTGGTATACAGAAAATTTCCAAGACAGCCAATGTTCTATGGAGAAGCCCTGGCTTAAAACAAAGTCCCTCACCAAAAAGAAACCTGATCCACCCTTGGGGTGGGATCCTTTGTCCTGTAACAATCTTCACCCAAATTCCGTACTTTATCTGGTCTCTGAAGTCTTTCTTTGATGGAGGCAGGGAATACTGGAAAGAGATTTCTCCCTGGTTTCTAACTTTATGGTCTTCCCAGCCTACCCCACACATATACCATCTATGAAAAGTCACTGAAAGTACAAGGTCTAAACTGAAACAGTAAAAACAGCAATCTACAAAGGATACACATAGCCTAGTTTGTTCTGAAATGTGTATTTTCAAGGCTTTGATTGTCGTTTTATTTATTATTAATTTATATGTATGTATGTATTTATTTATTTATTTGAGAAAGGGTGTATTTATGTAGCCATGGCTGTTCTGGAACAGTTATGTAGACCAGGCTGGCCTCTAACTCAGAGATCTGCCAGACTTTCTCCTGAGTGCTGGGATTAAAGTTGTGAACCATGACCACTTTGCTGAATTTTTTCTTTAAAAACTTGTTTATTTTTATTCCATATGCAATGATGTTTTGTCTGTGTGAGGGTGTCAGCTCCCCTGGAACTGCAGATATAGACAGCACTGAGCTGCCATGTGAGTGCTGGGAATTGAACATGGATCCTCTGGAAGAGCAGCCAGGGTTCTTAACCCTTGAACCACTTTGTAGCCCTGAAATGTGTATACTTCATAATGGAATTACTGTAAACAGAGAACTGTCCATACATCAAAGCTGTGTTGATTCATAAGTGATGATCCCTAGATAAAAGAGATGAAACAGAATTCCATCCTTCAGCGAGAAATGGAAAACCATCAGCTTGGTTACTGCGCCAACAGGCATGCACACCCTCATCCTTCTCCTCAGGGAATTCAGCAAAGCTTACCCACTTCCAGTTGAACCCGGGTCCAGTTCCCAGCACTCACGTTCAGCACATACCCCGAAGCCTTAGGGCTCCCCACTCAGTTTGCACCTAAGGTACTCAGAGTGAACCATTTTCTCTGGCTTGGTGTGGCCAGCAGGCTCTGTTACTGTCCAATCATCTTGTGTGATTTCACTCTCTGCTGGAGCAGCCAGCAGCTCTTACTCTAGGGGATCCAGCAGGCTCTGCTACTATCCAATCATCTTGTGTGATTTCACTCTCTGCTGGAGCAGCCAGCAGCTCTTACTCTAGGGGATCTCCCAGCAATCTCCCAAGTACCACTTAGTTTGTGTTAGGATTTTGGTTATAAAGTTATATATCTTCATTAAGTGGGCTCCTGCCACTCTAAACATTCTAATTACATTTTATTCAACTTGATGATTCTTAGGCCATAGAATAACACCCTGTTATAACACTAGAGACTCTTGTTTGTTTCTATGTAACTCTGGCTGACTTGAGACTTGCTGGGATTGGCTTTGAACTTGCTGTGATCTTCCTGCTTCTACTTCTGGGGTGCTAGCGTTCCAGGACTACACTATAATATCAGCTTTTTACAATAAAACTTACCATAAAACAATTTAGTGGTTGAGAGGCAACTTTTATTTTTCAGTAAAACAGGAAAAAAACCCTGCAATAACTACACTTCCCATAAAGAGAAAAAAATGGTATATTATGAAATGTGCATGTTTTGTTTTTCTTACACAGGGTCTCACTCTTCAGCACTGTCTGGCCTGAAACTTGCTATGTAGCTCAGAATTCACAGAGATCTGTGTGCCTTAGTCTCCTCTTGAACGATGGGACTAAAGGCACATGCCACTAGGCACAGCATAAAATATTCTGATTTTTATATGGGTGATAATTGAAATGGTTTATTTCAAATTGACTTGTATTCCTATAATATTTCAAAATACAGGACATAGCAAAGTGGCTAAAATAAAATCTTAGTGTTAGATATTGAAATGTTATAGAATTTTTTTAATAGAAATGACTACTAGTTTTAGATTCAAAATGCTATTGAAAGAAGGAATGCGTTAGTCTTGTAATTTCCTTCTTTCTTCCCTTCTTTCTTTCCTTCCTTCCTTTCTTTTTTTCTTTCTTTCTTTCTTTCTTTCTTTCTTTCTTCCTTCCTTCCTTCCTTCCTTCCTTCCTTTCTTCTTTATAGTCTTCTGTCTTAGGGTTTCTTTTATCGTGAACAGACACCATGACCATGGCAACTCTTATAAAGGAAAACATTTCATTGGGACTGGCTTACACTTCAGAGGTTTAATAAATTATCATCATGGCAGGAAGCATGGTGGTACGCAGACAGACATGATGCCAGAGAAGAAGCCAAGAGTTCTATATCTGCATCAGCAGGCCAGGGGAAATGAGTACCACAATAGGCCTGGCTTTGAGCATCAGGCTTCAGAGCCTGAACCCAGTGACACATTTCCACCAACAAGGCCACACTTCCTAATAGTGCTGCTTACTCCCTATGAGCTTATGGGTACCACTATTTTTCAAATTGCTGCTCATTTATTCATTCTTTCTTTCTTTCATTTTTTCATTCTTTCTTTCTTTGATACAGGGTCTCTCTATGTACTCCAGGTTGTAGTGAAACTTCCTATGTAGCCCAGACTGGCCTCAACCTCATAGAAATCCCTTTTCCTTTGCCTCATGTGTGCCAGGATTAAAGGTGAGCTCTAACATGTCCAATGGTGCAGTATTCTTAATGGACAAGTCAAGCCTGAAACACCCACATTGGACACAATGGAAAAAAAAAAGGATTATTGTTCTAGAAAATAATAATTAACTGTGTACCCAACACTTCCTAGAGGGCCTCAAAAAAAAAAAAAAAAAAAAAAAAAAAAGGTCTCAACTGAGTAATACTGAGTAATTAGCTGTATAAAGCTGGGCTGTGGGCATGTATCTGAGAGCTTGTCTTCATTATCTTAATTGATACAGGAGAGCTTACCCCATTGTGGGTGGCATTATTCCCTGGGCAGGTGGTCCTGGGCTGAACAAGGAAGCTACCTGTGCATGGCTGGAACATCTTTTCTCCATGGGTCTTCCCTCCAGGTTCCTTTCTGCCCTGAATTTATTCAAACATGAATGTGACCTAGACATGTAAACCAAACACACCTTTTCTTCCCTAGGCTGATGTTGGTCAGAGTGTTTTATCACAGCAACAGAATGGAAACTAGGACATGTATGTTTAAGAAGAAGTTAGAATAAGGCAAAAGTAAAATAGGCTATTAGGTTTCTTTGCAAGTTACAAAAAGAAAATAGAGCCAGGCATGGTGGCGCCATCCTTTAATCCCAGCACTTGGGAGACAGAGACAGGTGTATTTCTGAATTCCAGGACAGCCTGGACTACAAAGTGAGTTCCAGGAAAAAAAAGAACAGATTTACTCTTTTTTAAAATAATATTTCCATACCAATTATATTATATAGCTTATATTTAAACATACCCAGATAAACAATATAGAGGTTCAGAAACAAGTTTTCAAGTACATCTGTTTTTCTTCAGTGCTGGGACTGAATCCAGGGCCTCACATATGGGGAGCCAGCACTCTGCCAACCTACAATACCAGTACAACAAAAAACGTTCCAATTATGAAAACGAAAAGATAAAAACAAAATATCAATTCTAGAGGGATGTAAAGCACATATTTCAAAGCAGAACATGATTAAGTTCGGCTGCTTCTAGCTGGTAATTTCCAAAGTAAAACCTGTGGCCCAACAAATCTGTGAGTCTCACTTTCACATAGCTATGGCACAGAGCGCCACCTACTTGAAGTTCCTGACTGAATTAGTAAACTCACTTTTAATTTAAACTTGAGGAGTTTAACACCAACGTTTGAAACTTTAAGGGATTTTACAATTCATGGACGTATAGTTATTTGTTTCTTGTTCCCATACAGATCATTTTCATCATTTCCCGTCAGAACCATCGTAGCCTCACCACAAACGTTAGGGCTTCCATATCTCTCTGTTTTTCCACTACCTCTCTGCAACATCGCATCATGCCTTCCATTCCCTCCCACCCTAGGTGAGTCTTGACCTGGGTGCTGAGAATGAAACCCGGGTCCTGTGCAAGAACAGATGCTCTTAACCTCGGAGCCAACTCTCCATCAGCCTCCCACACTAGGATCCGCACCTTCCAAATCTCACTGAGGGACTTCAACTCTGACCCCCTGAGCCCCCGTGAGTTTCCGGAGCTCGGCTGGGTGGGTGGGAATGTGGTGCCCTGGGTAGGGATTGATCCCTTTGCTCAGTGCCTGCCCGGAGGGGTTGGGAAACAGCACCCACAGCTCCTCCCTTCCCTGCCATGGCCTAGAGCGACTAGCTTGGGCACTGGCCACAGACAGAGTCTGGCAGTTCTAAGCCTCAGCCTAAGCTGACCACTGAACCCAGGGCTCCTCCTCTCAAACTTTGTTAAGTTTATCCCTCAGTTGTTCCACCTCTCCTGAGCAACAAGCACCGCCCTCAGACTGCTGGCCCACGCCCGGGCTCCGCCTTTTGCGCTCATAAGTTCTGCCCTGGTCCTGTTGCTCCACACTCGGACTCCGCCTCTCACGCTCCAAGTCCCGCCCTCAATCTAATTGCTCTACACCTGGACTCCGCTTTCTGCGCTAAGCCCCGCCTTCAGCCCAATTACTACAGACCCGGGCTCCGCCTTCATGGTTTCTAACTTCTGCCCTCATAACTGTTGCTCCCCTCTGGGCTCCGCCTCTCGCGCACCAAGCCCCGCCCTCAGCCTATTTCTCCACATCCGGGCTCTGCCCTCAGGGCCCCTGAGCTCCGCCCTCAGCCTCTGACTTCACACCTAGGCCCCGCCTCCCACGTGCTGGGGCGTTTCTCCCAGTGCTCACTGGTCCTTCCAGCAGTCCTCAGATTGCATGGGACCAGCAGTGAACTTTACTGGGTAGGGGTGGGAAGCTGCTGGCTCCGGGCAGCCATGATAACCCAGCACAGAAGCAGAGTCGCATTTCGGAGCGTCCACTCCTAACGCGGCTTCTCGCACACGGAGCCCAGTCCAGAGGAGAGGAGGCCAGGGCGGCCCTGGAGAGGTTGTAGATGCAGGAGGATCAGCAGCAGAGACCCGGTCAGGCTCAGGAAGGTACTGTGAGCCTCATGGAGCTGAACCCCTTTGCCAGACAGTAGAGTCTCCCCTCCCCCTCCGGGGACCTTTACCTGTCACCTCCTGAATGATCAAACTGGGATTGTCCACTAAAGTGGCCTTAGGCACCATTTGTCTAGGGCACGCTGGCTGGGCCTCAGAACTTAGTACTCTGGGCCACTGAGTTGTCCATGGAGAACAGGGTGCATCACTTTTATGTAGGGGTTGTGCCCAGGGCTGGGGCATGGGCAGGAGCTGATGTCCACAGGCAGTGCCAGCAATATGCCAAATGCACCAAGCACCAAGGCAAAACCACAAGACTGCAGATGCCTTCTTTCAGGCAACTCAAATTTTTGCTAGACCTCAATATACTTTCTTTTGTCAGGACCATGCAAAGAGTGGAACACCAGCTATTCAAGGATGTAGATGAAAGTTGCTCCCCAAAACTAAGAGTGGTGTGAATTATATTTAGTTCCTGCCTCCAAAGGTTTATTAGGATAACTTAAAATGCCTTTGAGATGACAAACGTTAAGACTCATCATTTTACTTAGATTTGCCTCCTACCGTTATAATTCTAGGCTCCCTCATAATCCTACTAACATTTTACTCTCGCGGTACTATTTTTCATTAATTCATCAATTTCATTTCATCCTGCCTAGGTTCTTTCCTCACTTCCTTCCCAGCATGCACTTGTACATGCGGTACACTCCACTCTCTTCAGTACCACAACAGGACTACAAAATCTTTAGAGGATGTACAGCCAAACAAGGTGACTAGCCACCTGCAAGGAGAGCTTATTAAAAGATTTCATTTTGGGGGCATCCAGGTAACTTATTCATGAAAACTCATCCTTTCCTTTTTTAAATTTCAATTACATGTGTATTGGTGTTATGACATCTATATGTATGTATAAACCCTTGGAACCCTTGAAACAGGAATTACAGACATGAGCTGCCGTGTGGGTGCTGGGAATGGAACCCAGGTCTCTGGAAAAACAGCCACTGCTCTTGAGTCATCTTTCCAGCCCCTAGACTATTTATCAAGACATTTCTCATTTGTGCCTTAAAGACTAATAGAACTGTAACTTTTAAGTGTATCTTAAAGGGCATTTTTTTTCCTGAAAGAAAGGTTTATTGCATAAGGAAATCGATAGTGTGAAGGTAATTAAAATATTTTTAATTTATGCAAAAGTTTCATCTGTATGAAAGTTTTTCTTTGCTGCATTGTAGTATTCAAGAAGTTCTGGAGAATTTCAGATTTTCAAGATTAGGGACATTTAATCGTTTTGTTTTTTATTTTTTGTTTTCTTTGAAGTTTTTGGTAGGTTTACTTTCTGTTACTTTCACATCTGGGGGTGGGGGGTATCTCAATATATTGCCTGTACCTGTCTCTAACTCCAAGGCACAAGCAATTCTCCTGCCCCCATCATATGCTGGAATTACAGGATTGTGACTTTATAAGTTTCTATCTATATTTTGATAAGATTTTGGATTTATAATTTGATAGTGAAGTGGGATAAGAATTTGGGGACTGTCAAAAAATATATATGAGAACTTAGAAGTCTCAAGAGCAGAGTGTGATGGGTTGAATGTTTACAGACATGTTCTGTACAGACATGTTGCCCTGGGTGACCTACAACTCTATCTGTGTAGATCAGGCTAGCCTAGAAATCCTTCAAGGCAGGTTCTCATTAGATCTGCAGCATTTTGTAGGCAGAGTGAGCAAATTGGGGCAGGGGGAGGAAGACTGGCCATTAGACTGGCAGCAGTTTCTGGTCTGGACAGGTTTCCTTCCTTTGGGTATGTACCAAAGCCCACAGCAGACAATGATAGAAGGAGGGAACAGACTAGGGCACAGGGAACTGCTCATGACTGACTTTATTCTCACTACTGACAAATATTACCCACTGCATTTTCTGTCCTCTGAGCCCCTCCCTCATGAGGATAGACAGATGATGGCTGCTAAGTGCCGTGTCCTCTGGCACTCCCTCTCTGGCTTCAATTCACTGTCCATAAAGTGCCAGTGCTCAGAGAAGAGTGGCTCTTAGCACTCAGAAGACAGAACTCAGAACATGCAGCTAAAACTCACTACTCCAGGGGCTTGTAGAGAGGGTACAAGGCGACACAAAGCTAATGCTTTTCACTGTAAAAAGACTCTTATTACCAGAAACAACCATGTTAGAATGATCAGTAGGCTGGGTATAGCTCAAGAGCATTGTGTGTTAGGGGAGGAGTGGCAAGAGGTGTCCGAATGGCCCTCCCAGGCCTAGTGTCAGACACAGCCAATGGTCCACAGCTGACTCCACTCAGGGGCCTGAAAGACTTCCTACTCTTATTGGCCATGGGCCTGGCCTGCCTCTATGCCTGTTCTGTGTGTTCTAGGCCCAATCTTCAACTGCCTCCACCAAATCTCCTAATTACAGATACCTCCCTTGGAATTACATTTGGATGGTCCTCTTAGAGAGAAATGATGTTGTATGGCCCCCATGCCTCACTGGACAACACCAGGAAGATCATAGCCATTACAAGGTCCCCTTTGCTCACTGAAGTGCAGGCCTCTATCCTCGCCTTAGCAAAGAATAAAATCGCCATGGTCCTTCTACACTAAAAGGAAGGGGGAGGTGTTAGGAGCGACCGTGTTTGAATGTTAACTGCCTTATCAGCCATAAATGCTTACTTAAAAAGTCTTGGCCTGAGTGGAAAAGAATTAGCTTAGTTGAAATTTCTGTGGAAAAAAGTTGAGGCCTTTATGGGAAAGTACTACCCCCAGTTAGAACAAATAGCTATAGATCTTGTGGACAAGTATCTAGCAACCCATTCGGTTCTGTTTCTCCTGCTGAACTTTTTACCTGGCCAATATCCAGCTTTTGGGAACAGATTCGTTCTCCCAGAAACAAAGCCATTCTGCTTCACCCCCATCCCCCTCCCGATCCCCATACCCTGCTTCTCTGGACATAAAACCTGCCTGGGAACAGTAAAAATTTGACAGCTTGATCAATCAGACTTGGGGTCCGTCCTTGTGTTTCGCACCTTTCATTCTCTCCACAGGTGGTTCCCCAGATCTTCTTCGACTGTCCCGCAGGCCCGGACATTCTCTAAAAAGGACCTTCACCTTCCAGTGCTTCTGTGATTCAGACTCGTGGTAAGAAAGATGCAGACATATCTCTAAGGGCAGACAAAGGACCTGTAGCTCTGTGGTCTGTGCAAGGATATAGTTCTCATCCTATCAGGATTCAGAGAAACCATTTGGCTCTTTATTCAGCCACATAGAAAGAAGAGTCAAGCTTTTCATGAAGTTCCACAAGGGAGGAGAAAGCAGAGGGTAGTATCCTTGTAATGTCCCTCCTTGACGAAGAGCCTCACCCAGCTCTGACTATAGATGTCATGGCCAACTCAGATGCAGAGCCTACAATGATAAGTGATCATGTAGACAGGCATTTACCCAAAACATTTAAGCACAATATAAAACTGTAGTGTGCTACGAAACAGAACTAGTCTCATAATAACACAAAGAAAATAATTACTATGATCCCTTTCATAAGATAGCTGGGATGGGCAATAGAAGGAGTATCACTGTTAATACTTGGGACAACGCTTCTCTTTATTGAGATTATTTGACAAGACTCTCATGCTAAAACTCTGGGCCTCTAACATTTGGAAGGCTTTTCCTAAGAAAGCCTTGGCAACACTCAGGCTAGGGAAAGGATCTTCTACAGATGAACTCTGCCTATGTCAACACTCTGTGGCATTAGTATCTGGAGAAGACAGTGACATCAAACGTGGAACTAGACCGAGTGAGAATAGACAGTACAGAGAAAGGATCTGTGTGCCATTGAACACTTCTAGTAAGTAGGCAAAGCCAAAGCATTAAGAAGGAAAGCAGGTGCAGTCATGAAAGAAATCATGCGAAACCTCTCCTGAGATACCACACAGTAGCCATTTCTGAGGCATCTACAGGTCACATCGCCACATGGTGGTTCTAAGGAGTTAGTTTGTTGATACAGTCAGTGTAGAGAAAACTAGAGTGACCCAAGAGCCACTGACACCAGGACATCGTGGTATACTTTTTCTATCTCATTTTGTTTTCGGATTTCTGGCGGGGGGGGGGGTGAGGGGTATTGTTTCTTTGTTTTTTGAGACAGTCTCACTTGTACCCCAAGCTGGTCTCAGCCTTTCTGCCTTCCTTCTGTTCAGATTTCCAAGTGCAGGTATGAGACATTGTACCCAGCTTGATATGCCAGCTTTTAAAGCATTTCTTTCCTGGACTTGTTTTTCCATAGTGCTGAATTGGTTTGCAAATGCCTCAGGAAACAGAGCTGTAGGAGAAAGGAGAAAATGTCTTTTTTTTAAAAAACTTTTAAAATTTGATGTGTACAACTGTTTTGCCAGCAAATATCTGTGTGATTTCACAGGTGTGGTGGTGCACATGGAGGTCAGAAGAGGGATCAGATCCCCTTCATCTGTAGTTATAAGAGGCTATAAACTACCATGTTGGTGCTGGGGACCAAACCTATTTCTTCTGCAAGAGTAACAAGAGCTGCTAGTTGTTGTTGTTGTTGTTTGTGGAGTAGTTAAGGGTCCCTGGATGTACTGGCCTTGAACTCACAGACATCAGCCTGACTCTGCATCCTGAGTATTAGGATTAAAGGTTGTGCTACTTGCCTGGCATAGCAAGAGCTCTTAATCAGGGAGCTGTTGTGGATGGCCCTGGGGTTGCTTGTATTTTGATGCTAATCCTGCTCTCCCGGGAGGGGCTGCAGACAAGGAATGGGTCAAGTACTCAGGTGACATCTTCTGAACCATCCCCTAATGAATAAAGGATCCAATCACTGGGTGGGTAGGCAGGACTTTGGGTTAGAAGGAGGAAGAGAGGTCCCAGAGGATTTAGATTTAATAAGGCTTACAAGATTAGGGTTTTAGCTGTGGGTCCAGCAATTGAGTTGCTGTCCTTTCTGAACTAAGATTGTGTAATGTTATCCTCCACACAGTGGCTTGTCTGGGTTCAAGAGAGAAAGGTATGGTGGCAAACTGTGGGCTTGCCTGAGGTGTACCACAAGGTCATGGGGGTTTTGAAGCATGGGGCTGACTTGGTGAGGACCTGCCAGTAGAAACTTAGGGAGCTGGATGGAGAGATTTTGGAGCACTGAGTCAGAGTCTTCACGAGATAAAAACAGGCTGACCATTACCCGCCAGTTCATGGCCAGTTGTTTTTCTTAAATTTCCTGCAACACAGAGCCATCCCTCCAGTCTACTGTATTGTCATTCCATTTGCTTTTTCTGATAGTGTCATCTTGCAATCCAGGCTGTTTCCCACCTGAGATCTTCTTGCCTCTAGCCCTGCCTGCCTGAGTTCTGGGACTACAGGCATACACCCTGTACCTGGGTGATTTTACTTTCTTTATAATGGCTATATTAGTCTGTGAGAGCAACCATAGCAACTATATGACCTCATAGGGGAGTGTAAAAATTATTTTGCTTATTTATTTATTAATTTAATTTATTTATTTAGAAACAAAGTTTCATGTAGCCAAGCCTGGCCTCAAACTCACTGTGTGTATATATATATATATATATATATATATATATATATATATATGCGTGTGTATACATACATATATATGTTATATATGTGTGTGTATATATGTGTGTGTATATATGTGTGCGTATATATATATATATATATGTATATATATACTAAGCATGGTCTTGAATTTGTAATTTTCCTACCTCTATCTCCCAAGTGCTGACATTGCAGATATGTGCCACTATACCAGGCCAACATATAAGTTCTAAAGGAACGTAATTCAATCCATAACACTCTGCTCTCCAGAATACTAAGTTCTCGTGTGTGTGTGTGTGTGTGTGTGTGTGTGCATGTGTGTGCCCGCCTGTGTGTGTGTGTGTGTGTGTGTGTGTGTGTGTGTGTGTGTGTATGTGTGTATTGCAACACCACTCACCCCCAGATGTGGAAGTATTAGAAAGTAATCTTCCCACAAATCTCCAAAGAAAACAAAAAGTAGAAAACCAAACGATTAAATATCCCTAATCTTGAAAATATGAAATTCTCCAGAACTTCTTGAATACTAAGATGCAGCAAATGAAAACTTTCATAAACATGAGCCTTGTTTGCATAAATTGAAAATATTTTAATTACCTTCAGACTATTGATTTCCTTATTCGAGAAGCATTTCTTCAAGGGAAAAAATGCCCTTTTAGTTACACTTTTAAGTTACAGTTGTATTAGTCTTTAAGGCACAGATGAGAAATGTCTTGAAAAATATTCCAGGGGCTGGAAAGATGACTCAAGAGCACTGGCTCTTCTTCCAGAGGACCTGGGTTCAATTCCCAGCACCCACACGGCAGCTCATGTCTGTAACTCATGTTTCAAGGGTTCCAAGGCTCCAAAGGTTCATGTAGACATATATAAGTCAAAACTCCAATATAAATATAATTAAAATTCAAGAAGAAGAAGAAGAAAAAGAAGAATTAGTTTTTGTGGGTAAGTTACCTGGATGCGAAGAAATGAAATCTTTTAATAAGCTCTCCTGGGAGCAGCTAGTCACCTTGTTTGGCTGTAAATCATCTAAGGATTAAATAGTCCTGTTGTGGTACTGAAGAGAGTGGAATCTACAGCAGACCCAAGTGCATGCTGGGAAGGAAGAGCAGAAAGAACCTGGCCAGGATAAAACGATATTGATGAATGAATGAAAAAATAGTACAGAGAGAATAAAATGTTAGTAGGATTATGAGGGAGCCTAAAATTATAACGGCAGGAGGCAAATCTAAGTAAAATGATGAGTCTTAACGTTTGTCATCTCAAAGGCATTTTAAGTTATTTTAATAAACCCTTGGAGGCAGGAACTATATATAATTCACACCACTCTTAGTTTTGGGGAGCAACTTTCATCTACATATGTAAGACCCCCAAAGCTGGGCCTCCACTCAAGTCCCAGATGAGCTGGCCAGCCCCCCAGTGTCCCGAGAGAAAACCACACCTGATGCAAACTGCAAGAGGTTTTATTATCAGCTAGCTGAGGATGAAGTCCCTCCACAGCTGTGCAGGCCAGAGGAGTTTGACCCTGAGCGGTGACAGTAGGGGGCTTCTAACAGCTAGCTGAGGAATTGGGAGGAGTTGGGAGGAGAGTTGGCTACAGCTCCTTTCTGGTGTGTGTGGGGGGGGGGGGAGTGAGCTACAGCCTCCTCTTAGGCGTCTATCTCCATGTCCTTGGCACAGGAAGTCAGACATCTCTGGTTGTACAGTATAGAAACAAAAAGGTCTTTTGCTGGCTATAGAGAACAAAGAGCTTCTTTCTAGCTGTAATTTTAAAGATCAGGGAAAACAAGCTTGGGGAACATCCAGGGGCTTTACCTTCCAGGGAGAAATGCTCTAAGTCGGGGTCTCTCACATCCTTGAATAGCTGGTGTTCCACTCTTTGCATGGTCCTAACAAAAGAAAGCCTATTGAGGTTTAGCACAAAACTGAGTTGCCTGAAAGAAGGTATCTGCATTCTTGTGGCTTTGCCTCGGTGCTTGGTGCATTTGGCATATTGCTGACACTGCCTGTGGACATCAGCTCCTGCCCATGCCACAGCCCCGGGCACAATCCCTACATAAAAGTGATACACCCTGTGCTCCCTGGACAACTCAATGGCCCAGAGCACTAAGTTCTGAGGCCCAGCCAGAGTGCCCTAGACAAATGGTGCCTAAGGCCACTTTAGTGGACAATCCCAGTTCGATTCTTCAGGAGGTGACAGGTAAAGGTCCCCAGAGGGGAAAGGGAGACTCTACTGTCTGGGAAAGGGGTTCAGCTCCCTGCGGCTCACAGTACCTTCCTGAGCCAGACAGGGTCTCTGCCGCTGATCCGCCTGCACCTACAACCTCTCCAGGGTCTCCCTGGCCTCCTCTCCCTGGACTATTGGCTCTGCCTGCGAGAAGCCGCATTAGGAGTGGACGCGCCAAAGTGCAACTCTGCTTCTGTGCCAGGTTATCATGGCTGCCCAGAGCCACCGGCTTCCCACCCCTACCCAGTAAAGTTCACTGCTGGTTGCATGCAACCCAGGTACTGCTAGAAGGACCAGTGAGCACTGGGAGAGTATGGACTGCACGTGGGAGTCGGGGCCTCGGTGTGAAGCCAGAGGCTGAGGGCGGAGCTCAGGGGCCCAGAGGGCAGAGCCAGGATGTGGAGAAATGTTGTGTCCGGCCAGCAGATCACAGCCTGGGTTCTAGCCTGGAAAGGCATTTTGGAAACCTGGAAGAGAAGAGGGGCTAGGCGGCGAGAGAAAGAAATGTAGCTAAGACAGTATTCTGATCAAAGCTCAATTTTACTATTTCCAGACACTCAGTTATAAAGGAAGGGGGAGGGAACCCGATTTCCCGCCAAACAATCTCGGGGTCCAGTAGCAGGACGAACACGTGTGTGCCTCCAAGCAGCAAAGAGGCAGGGTCCAGCAGTGGGCGTGGCAGGATGAATGAGCAGGAAGCTCCACCCTTGAGCAAGCAGGTTCAAGCAGGTGGGGGAAGGGAAACCACATCTCCTCCCATTAGTTAACGAAAAATAAAAGAAAAAAAAAGGCTGGCCTGAGGCAGAAAAATTATCTATGCGCAATAGTTCTGCCTGAGTTCTTAGGGCTAAAGAAAAAAACCTGTTTCCGTGGGATTCCCTAACTTTTCTAATGGTAAACTGTATCTGGCTAAGACTGTCCTTATTATCCTAGTAAACCACTAACAGAATAGCGCTGAGCTGTAGGCTCTGACTTTATAATGCTAATTAGTGCTGAATAGGTAACTTCCTGGTTGCATTTTAAGTAGGGCGTTGGAACCCTGGCTAAAGAATAACACTGAGTTGATATTCCTCCGCAATTTTGGATGACAGGCAGGGAAACAGGGAAAAGGGGCAAGACCGGCTGGCTCCTTAGTACAAGGCCAATTGGCTTTTTTATTTGGGTGGGAGGCAGTGAAGGGCTTGCCCTTTCGACAGTATGGTCTCAAACCTCTCTCCCCCCTATTTATTAAGTTTAATAAGGCAACGCTTAACTGAGGTGATCAAATGATTTTCTCATTCGTAGATGAGTGGGCCTTTAACCTTGGCTTGGGTGGACATTGACCCGATTCCTTCCGTGGGTGTTATAACGACCCACATCTGTGGCTCTTGGTATCTTTTGGGGAGGGGAGGCAGAGCCTTAGGTATTTTTGGTTTTTGGCTGGAATCAGATACCAACCTCCTTCAAACCAGGTGTGTCGCACAGGGAACTCAGAAACGATCAAGCTGGACCTTCCCCCGCTGTAATCTTCTGTGCCAAGCGGTAGCCATACTGTATTCGTATGATCACGAAGCAGTACGCGCAGTTCTGAGCGCTGCGCAGTCTCTATAGGAGACTTGTCAACCTCAGATTTAGCAAGGCCTAGACAAGAATTATGTCATTATTAACACCACGAATTATGGTTAAAATAGGAGCTGGAAGTCTTTCCTCCTCATCCCTGTTATTCCCAATAGCCTGAGGAACTAAGGACACCTTGCAGTAACAGCAAGGGTGAAAAGCCAGAGGCCAGCTAAGGGACTAATTCCATCTATCAAAATAAGAACTAATCTCTGTAAATATATGAAATTTCTACTTCCCTAGCTCTCTTGGTAAATCTAAATTCTATCTCAGACTGAAAGCCACGTGCTGGAATGTCCTTGGAAGGGAGATAGCAGTAGCCACCTGTGTGCTCTTGGGGGAGGGGAAGGCATGCCTGCAGGTCCGGCAGGAGAACGTAGATTGGCCTACTTGAAAAAAAGAAAGAGATCTAGACAATGAGAGAGTAGCAATGCAAATTTTCTTTTTGGAGAAGTCTAGGTACTTTATTCAGTTGCAAATTGTAAGGCTAAGGCTAGTCTCTGGCCTCCTGTGGGGGAGCTGGCAGAGAGTAGCAGGAAAACAGCTTTTCTGGGAGCTTCAGTTTCCAGCTGAATTTTAAGCAAAAGAGGAATTTTAGTCCTCAAGGTGATACTTATAAGAAGATTTGGAATGTGTGTTTATCTGACTAATTAATCTCTCTGGCAGCCACCGTGCTCTATCTTTATCTCTTGAAAAAACACAAACCGAGCCCCTTCCCCAGATTAGAACCGGATCCTGTCATTCGTTAGTTAGGGGGTCCTTCCATTTTATTAATCGATAAGAATTAGAAGTAACTGGATGCCAGTGGCGATCCGCTGCAGACTGACCTTTAATATCAGTTTGCAAAAAGTTTAGGACAAATAAGGCAAGATGAGCCTTTGGTGACCTTGGGGGATATGCTCTGAATTAACTTTGCTAGGTAATTTAGAATATAGGAATCTCTAATAATTGGACTGAATATTAGACCAGTCTAAGATTGAGTTAGAATGGCTGGTCACACTGAAGAAAAGTGAAAAATCATTATGACTCTATTAAATGACTAATTTTACTAAGTCTGAATATACAGTCTCTGATGTACTATTGCCATAAAGTTAAAAGGCTAGAAGCTAGTCTAAACTGGAAAAATGACAAGCAAGGATGGATCTAAAACATGAACTTAATCTTTTAGTCCTTTTAATTAGGACACTGAGTTAACTTACCTGTCAGCTTGGCACACGAATTACTAATAGGCTTCTGTAGCGTTCTGTGGAGAGAACCTGTTTTTCCCTTTCCTAATAAGGTAGCTGTTTTAGGATCAATCTATAAGCCAATAAGTAGACCCTTTTAAGATACTAAAAAGCATTTATTAAATTTGACATTTTAATCTCAAATTTTGAAAATAAAGGTATGATTTAAATAGTGTGCATGGAAATGCACTAAATAGTATATATGGGGATACAATTTCTCTCTTTTGTCTTTTAAGGAGTTAAAGTTTAAAATTTTACAATATCCAACCTTTTGAATTAATAACTTGTTGGACAAAACATTTTACATACTTGGCTGTAAAGGGGCAGTGACTAATTGCACTTTCAATCATTTTTCGTTTTTCGAGACAGGGTTTCTCTGTATAGCCCTGGCTGTCCTGGAACTCACTTTGTAGACCAGGCTGGCCTCGAACTCAGAAATCCGCCTGCCTCTGCCTCCCGAGTGCTGGGATTAAAGGCGTGTGCCACCACCGCCCAGCTCTCAATCATTTTTCTTAAGGAACGGTTGTAACTAGAAAGCTTGAAAAGTTATTAAGAGTCACACGTGCATAATTTATTTATTTATTAACTAGAAATATGTATAAGCAATTGCAAATTTGAGAATTAATAGTATCTGAGGGAAGAACAATTTTAAGAAATTATAAGCTCAGAGATATAGCATTGACTATTAATATACAAATTAAGGTTTGATTGTTCAGCATTTTAAAACACCATCTACAGCACACAACCAGATTATTTGTACTGGGAACAGGGGCAACTGTGTGTCTTAAGACTTCGCCCCACAGCAGCTAGTTGGGCCCACGTGGGCCCAAGATCGGCTGGGAGGATGAGAAAAATGACTTTACAATAATGTTTTTTCTGGCCAAAGAATTGTCTTGGGCACAACTAATTTTTAATTACCAATTAACAACAATTATAAAAGCTTTCTTTATTTTTTGTAAAATCTTTTGTAGTAAACTAAAACACTAAGTAATAAAAGGATACTGTCTCTGAATCTTTTGGGTGAGAGCAAGGATTTAAGGTAAACTTCCCTTGAGAAGCATTAGTTAATAAAATACTTTCCACTTAGGAAACAATATATACTGAAAGATTAAAACTTTTGGCTTCTTGTATAGAAGCAGAAACAATAAAATTTTTTCTTACATAATGTAAAGCTATATTAGCCATACCTAGAGGCAAAATTTTCTAGCGATTACCAGTTTACTAGAAGCAAAAATCTTTGAATTTAAGCATTATTTTAAACATCTGAATAGATCTGTAACACTGTTAAAAAGAAATTTTCTTGAACACAGGGAAAAACCTTTTCAGGCATTGTTTGCAAAACAAAAGAAAGGCCACAAGCCGCTCTGGGGCTGCCCAGAGCCCTGTATTGACTCAAAGGTAAAATACTTTTTAATCTGAGCATCAATCTTAAATTTGCAATCAAACTGCAAGCTGCAGTCAATGGAACAATGGCAGTTTTAACCATAATTTTTAAGTTTTTTGTGTAAGGTTAGGATAATACCTACAACTTTGGGAAAGCAAAACCTAAGTTTAAAACAATTTATCACCTTTAAAATCAATATTAGAAGCATTACTATCATATTACGAAGTTTGGATGTCAATTAATACCTATGAATACCTATTAAAGCAAGCTTTAATGCTTTAATAAAGAGGCATTGCTTTAAATCTTATCTTAAATTTTACTATTTAGGATAGGAACCATATTAATCATTATCTAAACTAGAAATATCTTTAGAGACCCAGCCTCTTGGGCTGCCTTATGCCAGGTGTAGGAAGGACTCTAAACTTGAGTTATCAAATTTAACATTAACCATCTGTAGCAATGTAACAATTATTAATCTTAACCAACAACTTATGAGCTGAATGTGAAATCATGCAGAGCACATTTTCAATAAAGAAGAACCAAATGAAGCAGTTAATTTTAGACCAATCAGAGAATATTAATTTTTGTAGCTACAATCATAGAATAAAAAAGCAATTTACCATTGTCAAACACATTAATCATGAACCATTTATCAGACTTTTTAGTCCGAAATGAAGAGGCTGTGCACTTGCTGCTTTTTCTAAAAACGAACATTTTTCCAGCAGGGGCCCTCCTGCCACGTGTCTGGTTCATGGCTGAAACACGTGGCAGCTCTTGGCTTTGCAGATAAAGTTTTTTATACCATCTTTATTATCCAACATAAAACATAGAACATTCATCCCAAGTGGGTGCCAGAAATTGAACCCAGGTCCTCTGGATGAGCAGCTAGTTCTCTTAAGCTGAGCCATCTCCCCAGCACCTTGTATAAGTCTTCTAGAGAATATTGGTTCACTGATTATGTAGGCCTTCTATGCATTGCCATATTTTATCCAATAAAAATGTAAGACCCTACTCATTAACACCACCAGCTACTAAGTATTGATTGATAAGGTGTCAAACTCGCCAAGTAGCTAACAAAAGGTTTTCAAAATGCTAACATTTTTGAACAGTCACCTTCAGCATGGGCAGCAGACATTATCAGTGATTGTGTTTGAAATGACAAGGTCATTGCTGTAATTGCTGAGAAAATATTGACCAGTTTTGAGGCATGAATTATTATAGGTTGTCAGTTTGGTATATTTAAGTTAGAATGGTGTTCAGAGAGAAAACCTCTATTCTTGACAGCTTTCATAATATTTCCATTAAATCTGAATTTGTTAGCCAGCTCTTCACTCTATTATCACTTGGATAGATTCCTTTTAGGTGTTTTTCTATAAGTACTTTACATATATTCTAGAATTTCAGTCTTGATCTGGACAAAATAAATCTGTCCCTTCTTCCAAAATAATGATATGACACAAAAGAATTTTATCCATCAGCTATTGAGTGGCAAAAAGAATTGCTGCTAGGCATGGTGATGCTAGCCTTTAATCATAGTACTCAAGTGACAGATGGAGACGAATTTCTGTGAGTTCCAGGCCATACAGTGCTACATAGTGAGACCCTGACAATAATAATAATAATTTTATAAATAATAAATATTTGTTATAATTATCATATATTTACATAATAAATTATTATTTATAATAGTTATAATTATTTCAAATAATGCTGTATCGTTCATTTTGAGGCTAGTTCTAAAAGGCTTTATACTGTTTTCATTAAGAAACTGCTTTTGAGCCGGGCATGGTGGCGCACGCCTTTAATCCCAGCACTCTGGAGGCAGAGGCGGGCAGATTTCTGAGTTCGAGGCCAGCCTGGTCTATAAAGTGAGTTCCAGGACAGCCAGGGCTATACAGAGAAACACTGTCAAGGAAAAAAAAAAAAAAGAAAGAAAAAAAGAAAAAAGAAAAAAAAAAAGAAACTGTTCTTGCAGTCACCTTCAACTGATTGAGAGTTGACCCCTATGCACTGGAAAATAAACCTCTTGCTTTTGCATTGATCTGCATCTCCATGGGCATCTCAAAGTAAGTACCGCTGATGGAGGATTGGGGTCTTACATTTGGGGGCTCCATCGGATTTGAGGAGACACCCCACCCCATCCCCAAGCAACCACTGAGTAGACTGATCAGAGGGAAAAAGACAGAGCTAGGCGACAGGCACCAGTTTGTGTTTGTCAGTGTTTGTCTTTCTGACTTTTGCATCTCACTTTGGGCTCCTTCAGGTCTGGTGAAGGCATTTGCAGTGGGCAAATGTGCCTTATGGCAAGAGAGTATCAGCAGAAGCCGAGTCTTGCTATAACCTGGTTTCTGCACCCGTGGAAGGGACAAACTGTCTGTGACTGTGCCTGTGGCAGGGGTGAACTGTCTGTGTGTTGATTGTCTTTTTCTGTGCTTGTTGGTGTTGGTTATCTTGTTCTGTGTTCTTGGACTTGGACTGATGACATTTTTGGACATTGGACAGACAGAATCTACCCTCTTAAATATTCTAGTTAAGCACTAGAGGAGAAAACTTGTCAGTAGTAGTAAAGAAAGGAAAGTTAGTTAACTCTGCTTCTCTGAATGGCCACCTTCAGAGTAGGGGAGCCACCCATAGGGACCTTCAACTTGGAGGTGATCAAAGCAGTAGAAGAAAGTCTTTAGGCCAGGATCTCTCGGGCACCCAGACCAAATGCCCTATACAGTTACCTGGAAAATTCTACTGGAAGACCCCCCCATGCCCACCCCACCCCACCCCACTCCCCACCCCACCCCCAACCCCTGCTTAATGGATAAAAGCCTTTCTTTCCCAAGACCCACCTCACAGTTTCTGGCCTGCAGGAAAAAGGAAAAATGGGAGAAGGGATCCAAACCTGAGAAGAAGTTCATCCTCCAAGACTTTTCAACAGCAGACATGTTGCTCCAAGACCTTATCCTTGCCCCCATGAACCTGCCAGTGCCAGCACTGGCTCTGGGATCCTCAACCCATACAGGAACAGGGCCACTGTACCCCCCTTTACCAGAGGGAGGAGTGGTAGGAGACCACCAACTTTCTGGTCCTGGCCTGGAGACCCAAAGCCTTAGAGCCACTTCCCCTGATACCACAGTGGCTCTCCCACTGAGGGCATATGAGCCTCTAGATGATAAAGGAATCAGACTACATAATTTTGACCCTATTCTTTGGATAACTTGTACAACTGGAAGGCCCAACCCCCACTTCAGATAACCCCAAGGAGCTGATTAATCTCTTTGAGACTGTTTTATTTACTCATCAGCCCACCTGGAATGATATCCAACAACTTATGAGAGTGTTCTTCACTACCAAAGAGTGAGAGAGGATAATGCAGGAAGCCAGAAAGAATGTCCCCTCAGACACAGGGTGTACCATCGATTGATCAGGCTGTCATCAACAGCAGGTTTCCCCCTGACTAGACCTGACTGGGACTTTAATACAGCAGAAGATAAGGGGCACCTGAAAGTCTACTGCCAGGTCTCAAGGGGACCGCATGACAACGCACCAATTTGACCAAGGTACATGAGGTTAAGCTGGGACCAGATGAGTTGCTGTAGCCTTTTTAGAGGAGCTCATGAGCCTTCTGCCAATATCCATCCTGTGACCCCAGCAGTGGGGAGCACAAAGCTACACTGACTGTGGCATTTATAGACCACGCTAGTAGAGATATCAGGAAAAAGCTTCAGGGGCTAGAGAGACTGCAGGATAAGTCACTGAGGGATTCAGTGCAGGTTGCCGAGAAAGTCCACCATAACAAGGACACAGAGGAGGAGAAGGAGCAGAGAAAGAGAAAGGAAGAAGATTAAAGGAAGATGAAGAAAAAAAGAAAAGTGACAGGAAAGGAATTTACAAAGAATCTTGGCTAAAGTAGTTAGGGAAAGCAGAGAAGAGAGACTCCAACCAAAGAGAGACAGAAACCCCCTTGAAAAGGACCGGTGGGCAAATTGCAAGGAGAGGGGCCACTGGGCCCCAGAGCGCTCTAACAAACAGAAGCCAGGGGCAGGAAATCCCAGGCCTTGGGAAAAGCGCCCCCAAACAGTGAAGGTGTTAGCCCTGAGGGAAGACGGCGTCTAGGGAGGACAGGGTTCAGACCCCCTCCGTGAACCCAGGGTAACTCTGAGAGTTGAGGGGAAACCCACTCAATTCTTGGTGGACACAGGGGCTCAGCACTAGGTCATCCTCCAAGCCAATAGCTGCATCCCCAAGAAAAATCTTGGGTCCAAGGAGCCACTGGCACCAAAATGTATTCACGGACTGCCTGAAGAACAGTGGACTTAGGGATGGACCGGGTATCCCATTCATTTAGGGTCATCCCAGACTGTCCGTACCCTCTGCTGGGTTGAGACATACTCTCCAAAATGGGGGCCCAGATACATTTCCTGCCTGATGGGCCACAACTAACTGGCCCAAAAGGAGAGCCCATAGGTGAAGGAAAGACCTCTACAACTGATCCCTGCAGGGAGCCAAGGCTACAAGATGGCAGCAGTTTTCTCCATGCTGGTCAGAGACGAGCAGATGCTGCTGTGGTGGATCAAATGTCATCTGGGCTGAACTTCTACCCCCCGGCACATTGGTGCAGAAAGCAGAGCTAATTGCCCTCACCAAAGCCTTGGAACTTGGGGCCAGCAAGAAAAGTAATATGTACACAGGTATGCTCTTGCCACAGCCCATGCCCACGGGGCTATATACCAAGAGAGAGGGACAAGAAATTAAAAAAAAAAAAAAAAAAGCAGGAAATCTTGGATCTCTTGGATGCCCTGATGAAGCTAGCAACTGTGAGTATTATTCAGTGCCCAGGACATCAGAAGGAAAGAGACTCTTTGGCCTGGGGCAATAACCAGGCAGATCAAGTGCCTCGAGAAGTGGCTATCCAGGAGCCTATTCCAGTAATGGGCCTGCAAGAGACACCCACTGGGGAATGGGACTGGACTAAGGGATGGCCTCACTTAAAATATACAGAAGAAGAAAGGACTCAGATTGCTAGCCACCCTACCAACTATTACCTAGAGAAGGAAGGGCAATGGTGCACACAAGAAGGAAAACCTATACTCCCCAGAAAGCAAGCAAAAAACTTACTAAGCCACATTTAGGGGGTAAAAGGCGTGTTCAAGCAGTTAAGGGATCTAAAGTATATATAATGGACCTCAGGTTTTGGACCAGCGAGATAGTAGAACAGTGTAAGGTAGGCCAACATGGGAATGCTTATGTGGCCAAGAGTAAACAGGGCAAAAACCTAGGGGAGAACAGCCTGGAGTATATTGAGAGGTTGATTTTACAGAAGTTAATGGTTACAAATCCCTTCTGGTGTTTGTAGATACTTTCCCTGGATAGGTTGAAGTTTTCTTCCACCAAATAGGAAATAGCTACTATGATAGCTAAGAAAATATTAGAGGAAATTTTTCTGAGGTTCAGAGTGCCCAGGGTAAATGGATTGGACAACAGTCCTACTTTTCTGTCTAAGGTAAGTCAGGGATTGGCAGAGATATTGGGGACTAATTGGAAGCTCCATTGTGCATTCCCTCTCCAGAGATCAGGGCAGGTAGAGTGAATGAACTGAACCCTAAAAGGGACTTTAACTAAATTGTCCTTGGAGATTGGTACTGACTGGGTGGTGCTCCTTTCCTTGGCCCTGTTCTGAGCCTGAACACCCCCTCCCCATTTAACCTGTCCACTTTTGGGATCATGCATGGGACCCCCACTCCCTTGTCCCTGGTTCTTCTTTTTTTTTTTTTTTCTTTGTTTTTTGTTTCTCGAGACAGGGTTTCTCTATAGCCCTGGCTGTCCTGGAACTCACTCTGTAGACCAGGCTGGCCTCGAAATCAGAAATCTGCCTGCCTCTGCCTCCCGAGTGTTGGGATTAAACACGTGTGCCAGCACTGCCCAGCCTGACAGGAGTCTTATTGCTCAATTGCCAGCTTTCCAGATAAGCCACCAGGAATTGTGGCCTAACCTTGGTGCCCTGTATAACACAGGTACCCCAGAGGTTCCACACAAGTACCATGTTGGAGACTGGGTATATGTTAAGAGGCATTGTGATGAAAACTTGAAAGCAATGTGGAGAGCGCCATCCCTGGTGTTGTTGACCACCCTGACCTCTGTTAAAGTGGATGGAGTAACTACCAGGGTTCATGAAACCTTGCATTCAAGCAACCCTCTTCTACAAGGCCAGAGAAACCATGAGATGGCTATGGTGTATCTTCTAGTGTTGAGCCTTGGCAGCCCCCACAACCCTACCAGGGTGACTTGGCAAGTGTTCTCAGCCACTGGGGATGTGTCTTGGTCCACTACAGAGGAACACCTGCATTGTATCTGGTGGACAGACCTTGTCTTGATTTCTGTGATTTAGTGGTGGACCTTGACTCCTAGGGTGTCCCCACCCTGGAGACACTAAAAGAAAATTAAATTCAAGGTCCATGACTCATGTGGCTTGCTAGTTAGAAGGGCTTTCTGGGCTAAGGGCATAGAACAAAGGCTATTGCTGTTAAGTCATTCCAGGAACTCCTAGCCATAAATATAGGAGAGGCATACAAGGGCATCTGGACTATCTCAGCTGAGTCATAAGCACCTGCCGCTCAGAATTGCTGTTGCCTCGCACTGCGCATACAATTTGCTGATGTTTAAACTGTCCAATTGTGTGTAACCTCACTAATTCTTTCCATGCCCCCAACTTTTTTGTATATAAACCCCGAGCTTCTGAGCCTTGAGGTCGAATCTTCTGTCTCCTGAGTGAGACACTTGTTGGCCAGGAGCTCTGTCATTAAACTACCTCGTGTGTTTGCATCAAGAAGGTCTCTCGTGATTCCTTGGGTGTGCTCACCATCTCGGGACTTGAGTGGGGGGGTCTCCCCACTAGGGTCTTTCAACACAGGGGGAGGCATTGCCTGAATGTGGAGGACAAGGGACTTGTGAATCTAAATTCTGTCCCAGAAGCAGCCTTGGAGGGTGTGGCTTAGGGTACAGCCACCGAAAGTTGAGGAGTGTCCTGCAAGAAACTCCCATATATGTGTGCCCCCAAGATGGGAGAAGCCAGCAGCAGGCCCATCAGTGTTAGGGGGCCAACCACTTTTTCTCTGCTCCCTGGTGGTGTGAAACATTGGGAAACACAGACTGGAGACCATTCCAGGGATAGTTAAAGATTCAATGGCCAAGGTGAGAGAAGGGCTAGCCAAGCAGAAGAGAGAAAGAAAACAATGTTAGGGGGGGTTCGAGTCTTGGTTTTACTCCTCCCCTTGGTTAACCACCCTCATATCCACCTTGTTTGGACCCCTAATTGTTCTCCTGCTATTGTTGATATTTAGACCCTGCATAGTGAACACCCTAACAGCCTTCAGAAAAGAGAGAATAGAAGCAGTACAGCTGATGGTCCTGAAGCAACAATATGTGACCCTGAGGACAGGACCTGAAGAATGAGTTAGTTACCCAAGACCCCTGAGCATAGCTCCAGGATTGGAGCTTGTACAAGAAAAGCAGGGGAGGATGAGGGACCCTGAGGGCTTTTCCAGTCCCATACCCTCCTTACAGCTTCCCCCTCCCACCTGAGGTCAAAGCTAGGCCAAGTTCCATTCTCCACCCACAGGATCATTCTTTAGTAAAAAATTCTCAGAATGCATATATTGACTGATAGTTACCTGACCCTCTGGAAAGTCCCAGGTATAGTTCAAATGTATGTTATGCTTACTAGCCAATAGATTTAAAGGTCAACATGCTTAGCCAATAAGTTTGAGCTGTAATCTTGCTGATGTAACCTGTACTCCTAAAGAGTATAAAAACTGCTTGTATTACAAGTTATTAGCCATTCAGGGTTGCCTTCAACTGATTGTGGGTTGATGCCATCGCACCAGAAAATAAACCTCTTGCTTTTGCATAAGAGAGAGAGAGAGAGAGAGAGAGAGAGAGAGAGAGAGAGAGAGAGAGAGAGAGAGAGAGACTCTGTTCATGCATCCCTGAACACTAGGACAAATACCTACTGATATTTTCATACCACTTGTCAGTCAAAACTTGACCTTGCCACTACTGGAACACTAAACAGCTTCCTCTTGAAACACCACACTCATCTGTCAAGGGCAGAGTCTGGGAGACATACCTTCAAGAGAGAGTGGGAATTTGAGTTTTGGCCTCACAACAAGGAGGCAGAACTCACAATGGATGGCTACATATACAGGAGAAAGCTGCTTCAGAGACCATGAGCACAATCACACAAGAGGCATGCTCATCAGTATTAGCTGCTAGAAGAATGCAATCCAAACCACATGGTGATATCAGTGGAGTATAGCAAGAGCTCTGGGAATCCCAAGCAACTAGGCTCAGTCACCTGCCACACCACACCAATTACAGACACACATAGTGTTGACAAGCAGAGAAGGGTTACACAATATGGCTGTGGTAGGATATATGGATAAAGAGGCTCAGTGACTACAAGTCCATCATCATGGCACTGATATGAACTTTAGGTTTATATAGAGGAAGTGCTAAAAAGAAAAAAAAATGCTTAACTAAACAGGCTTGGTCACTGTGTGGCCTGGTTTTTCCTTATCTCTGTTGCCTAGTTGACCATTATCTGAGCTCTACTTCCATATGACATATAGAAGTTCCCACTGTCTTTGAGGCACTGCTGTTCCTGGAATTCAAGATCATTACAAATTTAAAACCATGTGTGGAGACATTCTGGGACCCTTTCAGAGTCTAGAACAAGGCATCGTGAAAGGTATGATAAGACACTTGTGTTTCTTGAACTATTGGAGACAGGTTACCTAGCCTTGTTTTTCAAACAGATATTCGATAATACTTAGCACAGCTAATGCTAACTTAAAATGTATGATGATGAAGTGTGCAGAGTAAGAGAGACAAATACAGATGAAGGTAGAGGTGCCAGGCTTTTATTGACTTGGGAGCCCAAAGAACAAGTCAATACTTTATTACAAAATCACTTTATAGGTTCCTGTGACACTAATGGCAATTTACTTAAAAATAATTACATTCATCAAGATTCATTAAGTAAATTACTTAGCCAATTATTTTTAATTTATTTCTTCTTTGAAAAGGCAAGGTCTCTATGTAGCCCTGGCTGTCCTAGAACTCCTTATTTAGACCAGGCTTGCCTTGAACTCACAGGGATCTACCTGCCTCTGCTTCTTGAGTAGAGAGACTAAAGGCATGAGGGACCATGCCTTATAGGCTTAGGTGTTTTTTCAAAACCTACTTTAATTATGATTCTTAAATGCTTCAACCTCCCTTCTATCCCACCACCCACCAGAGGCAGGGGAAAAGAGAGGATATTAGGAAATGGGGTCGTGGATCTCTTTAGAAATAGTTCTTTGGGGTGATTCCAATCTTCATAGTGAGCAGTCCAGTCCACTCGGCAAACACCAAACACAAATCAGTAGCAGTGGCTCTATCCAAAAGAAACCTTGAGGCTCCAGCAAGAGTTAGTGGAAGCAGCAAGAACCAGCTGGAATGCCACCAGAAATTCTTTGATGCATTTCTCTCCCTGAAGTCTCAAAAAAATGAAGAAAGCAATGAAACAATGCAAGTGTGTGGTCAGTGAAGGCCAGCGTCAGAGAAGCCCAATGAAGACCAGCAAAGAGTTACAAGGTGAGCCAAGGCAAGAGCGTTGTCCACTGTCTGTTCGGTTATACTTATACTCTTTCCAAACACCACATGTCTGCTCCAGAAAAATAGCGCATGCCATTTCACCAGACAGCTTCCAGAAAAACACCTCATCTGTTCTCAGCAAAATATCCTCTCATAAAACAGTTATCAGAAAAACACAAATGTGTCTCCAACAAAACCAGAAATTTCCACTTCTATGCCTGGCCTTCAGAATACATTTTTTTAAATAAAAAAATTGTATTTACTTAGAAGCATTCAGAATGTCAACAAAACAGCAGCATTTTTTTTTTTTTTTGCAATTACAGAGTGGTATTCAGTTAACAGAACAACAATTATCTTTGTATAAGCTGCATCAGAGACAACTGAAGATGAAAAAAAACCCAAAAATAAACTAAAAGAAAAAAAAACCAAACTACTGTCCCCATATATAACTAATTTATACTTTGCACCAACAAGTACCTGCTTTAAGTTTCCATGCCAATTTACAAGCCCCCAGATTGTACCAGGCAAGATTAGTGGCTATTGAAAAACCACCAGGGTAGGACCACAGGCCTCATCCAGCTGGATCAGCGCCGGGGTAGCGGGAGCGCAGGGTTGCCTGACACCCGCCAGCTACCCACGACCCCCGCCGCAGGATTTGGGGACTGCTGGTGAGTGGAACACAGCTTCAGCTCCAATCCAATTGCGCGGGACCTGAGACTGCATTAGTTAGGGAAGCAGAAACCGGCCTGAGTAGGGCCACAGGCCACATCCGGCCGGATCAGCACAGGGGTAGCGGGAGCGCAGGGTTGCCTGACACCCGCCAGCTACCCACGACCCCCGCTGCAGGATTTTGGGACTGCTGGTGAGTGGAACACAGCTTCTGCTCCAATCCAATTGCGCGGGACCTGAGACTGCATTAGTTAGGGAAGCAGAAACCGGCCTGAGTAGGGCCACAGGCCTCATCCGGCCAGATCAGCACCGGGGTAGCGGGAGCGCAGGGTTGCCTGACACCCGCCAGCTACCCACGACCCCCGCCGCAGGATTTGGGGACTGCTGGTGAGTGGAACACAGCTTCAGCTCCAATCCAATTGCGCGGGACCTGAGACTGCATTAGTTAGGGAAGCAGAAACCGGCCTGAGTAGGGCCACAGGCCACATCCGGCCAGATCAGCACAGGGGTAGCGGGAGCGCAGGGTTGCCTGACACCCGCCAGCTACCCACGACCCCCGCCGCAGGATTTTGGGACTGCTGGTGAGTGGAACACAGCTTCTGCTCCAATCCAATTGCGCGGGACCTGAGACTGCATTAGTTAGGGAAGCAGAAACCGGCCTGAGTAGGGCCACAGGCCTCATCCGGCTGGATCAGCGCCGGGGTCGCGGGAGCACAGGGTTGCCTGAAACCCGCCAGCTACCCACGACCCCCGCCGCAGGATTTTGGGACTGCTGGTGAGTGGAACACAGCTTCTGCTCCAATCCAGTTGCGCGGGACCTGAGACTGCATTAGTTAGGGAAGCAGAAACCGGCCTGAGTAGGGCCACAGGCCTCATCCGGCCGGATCAGCGCCGGGGTAGCGGGAGCGCAGGGTTGCCTGACACCCGCCAGCTACCCACGACCCCCGCTGCAGGATTTTGGGACTGCTGGTGAGTGGAACACAGCTTCTGCTCCAGTCCAATCACGCGGGACCTGAGACTGCCCTGGTTGGGGAGAGAGAAATCCGGCCTACATAGGGCCACAACCCTCTTCCGGTCAGAAAAGCACCGGGGGCAGCTGGGGCGCAGGGTCTGCTGACACTCGCCAGCTACCCACAACACCCGCCACAGGATCTTAAGACTTCTGGTGAGTGGAGCACAGCTTCTGCTCCAATCCAATTGCGCGGGACCTGAGACTGCATTAGTTAGGGAAGCAGAAACCAGCCTGAGTAGGACCACAGGCCTCATCCGGCTGGATCAGCGCCCGGGGTAGCGGGAGCGCAGGGTTGCCTGACACCCGCCAGCTACCCACGACCCCCGCCGCAGGATTTGGGGACTGCTGGTGAGTGGAACACAGCTTCTGCTCCAATCCAGTTGCGCGGGACCTGAGACTGCATTAGTTAGGGAAGCAGAAACCGGCCTGAGTAGGGCCACAGGCCTCATCCGGCCGGATCAGCGCCGGGGTAGCGGGAGCGCAGGGTTGCCTGACACCCGCCAGCTACCCACGACCCCCGCTGCAGGATTTTGGGACTGCTGGTGAGTGGAACACAGCTTCTGCTCCAGTCCAATCACGCGGGACCTGAGACTGCCCTGGTTGGGGAGAGAGAAATCTGGCCTACATAGGGCCACAACCCTCTTCCGGTCAGAAAAGCACCGGGGGCAGCTGGGGCGCAGGGTCTGCTGACACTCGCCAGCTACCCACAACACCCGCCACAGGATCTTAAGACTTCTGGTGAGTGGAGCACAGCTTCTGCTCCAATCCAATTGCGCGGGACCTGAGACTGCATTAGTTAGGGAAGCAGAAACCAGCCTGAGTAGGACCACAGGCCTCATCCGGCTGGATCAGCGCCCGGGGTAGCGGGAGCGCAGGGTTGCCTGACACCCGCCAGCTACCCACGACCCCCGCCGCAGGATTTGGGGACTGCTGGTGAGTGGAACACAGCTTCAGCTCCAATCCAATTGCGCGGGACCTGAGACTGCATTAGTTAGGGAAGCAGAAACCGGCCTGAGTAGGGCCACAGGCCACATCCGGCAGGATCAGCACAGGGGTAGCGGGAGCGCAGGGTTGCCTGACACCCGCCAGCTACCCACGACCCCCGCCGCAGGATTTTGGGACTGCTGGTGAGTGGAACACAGCTTCTGCTCCAATCCAATTGTGCGGGACCTGAGACTGCATTAGTTAGGGAAGCAGAAACCGGCCTGAGTAGGGCCACAGGCCTCATCCGGCCAGATCAGCACCGGGGTAGCGGGAGCGCAGGGTTGCCTGACACCCGCCAGCTACCCACGACCCCCGCCGCAGGATTTTGGGACTGCTGGTGAGTGGAACACAGCTTCTGTTCCAGTCCAATCACGCAGGACCTGAGACTGCTCTGGTTGGGGAGAGAGAAATCCGGCCTACACAGGGCCACAACCCTCTTCCGGTCAGAAAAGCACCGGGGCAGCTGGGGCGCAGGGTCGGCTGACACTCACCAGCTACCCACAACACCCACCACAGGATCTTAAGACTTCTGGAGAGTGGAACACAGCTTCTGCTCCAATCCAATTGCACGCGGGACCAGAGACTGCATTAGTTAGGGAAGCAGAAAAACGGCCTGTGTAGGACCACAGGCCTCTTCCGGCTGGACCAGCACCGGGGTACCGTCAGCTACCCACGACCCCCGCCGCAGGATTTAGAGACTGCTGGTGAGTGGAACACAGCTTCTGCTCCAATCTTTAAACAGTGACAACGATAACAACTAACCCCAGAGATTACCAGATGGCGAAAGGTAAACGTAATAATCTTACTAACAGAAACCAAAACCACTCACCATCATCAGAACCCAGCACCCCCACTTCGCCCAGTCCAGGGCACCCCAACACACCGGAAAAGCTAGACACGGATTTAAAAGCATATCTCCTGATGATGATAGAGAACTTCAAGAAGGACTTTAATAACACACTTAAAGAAATGCAGGAGAACACTGCTAAACAGGCAGAAGACAATAAAGAGAAAGCACAAAAATCCCTTAAAGAATTGCAGGAGAACACTGCTAAAGAGTTACAAATCCTTAAAGAAAAACACGATAACATAATCAAACAGGTAGAAGTCCTTACAGAAAAACAGGAAAACACATCCAAACAGATGATGGAAATGAACAAAACCATACTAGACCTAAAAAGGGAAGTAGACACAATAAAGAAAACCCAAAATGAGGCAACACTGGAGATAGAAACCCTAGGAAAGAAATCTGGAACCATAGATACGAGCATCAGCAACAGAATACAAGAGATGGAAGAGAGAATCTCAGGTGCAGAAGATTCCATAGAGAACATCGGCACAACAATCAAGGAAAATGTAAAATGCAAAAAGATCCTAACTCAAAACATCCAAGAAATACAGGACGCAATGAGAAGACCAAACCTACGGATAATAGGAGTGGATGAGAATGAAGATTTTCAACTCAAAGGACCAGCAAACATCTTCAACAAAATTATAGAAGAAAACTTCCCAAATCTAAAGAAAGAGATGCCCATGAACATACAAGAAGCCTACAGAACTCCAAATAGACTGGACCAGAAAAGAAATACCTCCCGACACATAATAATCAGAGCAACAAATGCTCTAAATAAAGATAGAATACTAAAAGCAGTAAGAGAAAAAGGCCAAGTAACATATAAAGGCAAGCCTATCAGAATTACACCAGATTTTTCACCAGAGACTATGAAAGCCAGAAGATCCTGGACGGATGTTATACAGAAACTAAAAGAACACAAATTCCAGCCCAGGCTACTATACCCAGCCAAACTCTCAATTAACATAGATGGAGAAACCAAAGTATTCCACGACAAAACCAAATTCACACATTATCTCTCCACGAATCCAGCCCTTCAAAGGATAATAACAGAAAAAAACCAATACAAGGACAGGAACCACGCCCTAGAAACAACAAGAAGGTAATCCCTCAACAAACCTAAAATAAGACAGCCACAAGAACAAAATGCCAACTTTAACAACAAAAATAACAGGAAACAACAATTACTTTTCCTTAATATCTCTTAATATCAATGGACTCAACTCCCCGATAAAAAGACATAGACTAACAAACTGGCTACACAAACAAGACCCAACATTTTGCTGCTTACAGGAAACTCATCTCAGAGAAAAGGATAGACACTACCTCAGAATGAAAGGCTGGAAAACAATTTTCCAAGCAAATGGCATGAAGAAACAAGCTGGAGTAGCCATTCTAATATCTGATAAGATTGACTTCCAACCCAAAGTCATTAAAAAAGACAGGGAGGGACACTTCATACTCATCAAAGGTAAAATCCTCCAAGAGGAACTATCAATCCTGAATATCTATGCTCCAAATACAAAGGCAGCCACATTCATTAAAGAAACTTTAGTAAAGCTCAAAGCACACATTGCACCTCATACAATAATAGTGGGAGACTTCAACACACCACTTTCACCAATGGACAGATCATGGAAACAGAAACTAAACAGGGACACAGTGAAACTAAGAGAAATTATGAATCAAATGGATCTGGCAGATATCTACAGAACATTCTATCCTAAAACAAAAGGATATACCTTCTTCTCAGCACCTCATGGTACCTTCTCCAAAATTGACCACATAATTGGTCACAAAGCAGGCCTCAACAAATATAAATATATTGAAATTGTCCCATGCATCCTATCAGATCACCATGGCCTAAGGCTGATCTTCAATAACAAAATAAATAATAGAAAGCCAACCTTCACGTGGAAACTGAACAACACTCTTCTCAATGATACCTTGGTCAAGGAAGGAATAAAGAAAGAAATTAAGGACTTTTTAGAGTTCAATGAAAATGAAGCCACAACATACCCAAACTTATGGGACGCAATGAAAGCATTTCTAAGAGGAAAACTCATAGCTCTGAGTGCCTCCAAAAGGAAACTAGAGAGAGCACACATTAGCAGCTTGACAACACACCTAAAAGCACTAGAACAAAAGGAAGCAAATTCACCCAAGAGGAGTAGACGGCAGGAAATAATCAAACTCAGGGGTGAAATCAACCAAGTGGAAACAAGAAAAACTATTCAAAGAATCAACCAATCAAGGAGCTGGTTCTTTGAGAAAATCAACAAGATAGATAAACCCTTAGCCAGACTCACTAGAGGGCACAGGGAAAGCATCCTAATTAACAAAATCAGAAATGAAAAAGGAGACATAACAACAGATCCTGAAGACATCCAAAACACCATCAGATCCTTCTACCAAAGGCTATACTCAACAAAACTGGAGAACCTGGATGAAATGGAGAAGTTCCTAGACAGATACCAGGTACCAAAGTTGAATCAAGATCAGGTTAATGATCTAAACAGCCCTATATCCCCCAAAGAAATAGAAGCAGTCATTAATAGTCTCCCAACTAAAAAAAGCCCAGGACCAGATGGGTTTAGTGCAGAGTTCTATCAGACCTTCAAAGAAGATCTAATCCCAGTTCTTCACAAACTATTCCACAAAATAGAAACAGAAGGTACTCTACCCAACTCATTCTATGAAGCCACAATTACTCTGATACCTAAACCACAAAAAGACCCAACAAAGATAGAAAACTTCAGACCAATATCCCTTATGAATATTGATGCAAAAATACTCAATAAAGTTCTTGCTAACCGAATCCAAGAACACATCAAAACAATCATCCATCCTGACCAAGTAGGTTTCATCCCAGGGATGCAGGGATGGTTCAATATACGGAAATCCATCAACGTAATCCAGTATATAAACAAACTCAAAGACAAAAACCACATGGTCATCTCCTTAGATGCGGAAAAAGCATTTGACAAGATCCAACACCCATTCATGATAAAAGTCTTGGAAAGATCAGGAATTCAAGGCCCATACCTAAACATGATAAAAGCAATCTACAGCAAACCAGTAGCCAACATCAAAGTAAATGGTCAGAAACTTGAAGCAATCCCTCTAAAATCAGGGACTAGACAAGGCTGTCCACTTTCTCCATACCTATTCAACATTGTACTTGAAGTCCTAGCCAGAGCAATTCGTCAACAAAAGGAGATCAAAGGGATACAAATTGGAAAAGATGAAGTCAAAATATCACTTTTTGCAGACGATATGATAGTATATATAAGTGACCCTAAAAATTCCACCAGAGAACTCCTAAGCCTGATAAACAGCTTCGGTGAAGTAGCTGGATATAAAATTAACTCAAACAAATCAATGGCCTTTCTCTACACAAAGAATAAACAGGCTGAGAAAGAAATTAGGGAAACAACACCCTTCTCAATAGTCACAAATAATATAAAATATCTTGGTGTGACTCTAACTAAGGAAGTGAAAGATCTATATAATAAAAACTTCAAGTCTCTGAAGAAAGAAATTATAGAAGATCTCAGAAGATGGAAAGATCTCCCATGCTCATGGATTGGCAGGATCAACATTGTAAAAATGGCTATCTTGCCAAAAGCAATCTACAGATTCAATGCAATCCCCATCAAAATTCCAACTCAATTCTTCAACGAATTAGAAAGTGCAATCTGCAAATTCATCTGGAATAACAAAAAACCTAGGATAGCAAAAACTCTTCTCAAGGATAAAAGAACCTCTGGTGGAATCACCATGCCGGACCTAAAGCTCTACTACAGAGCAATTGTGATAAAAACTGCATGGTACTGGTATAGTGACAGACAAATAGACCAATGGAATAGAATTGAAGACCCAGAAATGAACCCACACACCTATGGTCACTTGATCTTCGACAAGGGAGCTAAAAACATCCAGTGGAAGAAAGACAGCATTTTCAACAAATGGTGCTGGCACAACTGGTTGTTAACATGTAGAAGAATGCGAATCGATCCATTCCTATCTCCTTGTACTAAGGTCAAGTCTAAGTGGATCAAGGAACTTCACATAAAACCAGAGACACTGAAACTTATAGAGGAGAAAGTGGGGAAAAGCCTTGAAGATATGGGCACAGGGGAAAAATTCCTGAATAGAACAGTAATGGCTTGTGCTGTAAGATCGAGAATTGACAAGTGGGACCTCATGAAACTACAAAGCTTCTGCAAGGCTAAAGACACCATCAATAAGACAAAAAAACCACCAACAGATTGGGAAAGGATCTTCACTTATCCTAAATCAGATAAGGGACTAATATCCAATATATATAAAGAACTCAAGAAGGTGGACTCCAGAAAGTCAAATAACCCCATTAAAAAATGGGGCTCAGAACTGAACAAAGAATTCTCACCTGAGGAATACCGAATGGCAGAGAAGCACCTGAAAAAATGTTCAACATCCTTAATCATCAGGGAAATGCAAATCAAAACAACCCTGAGATTCCACCTCACACCAGTCAGAATGGCTAAGATCAAAAATTCAGGTGACAGCAGATGCTGGCGAGGATGTGGAGAAAGAGGAACACTCCTCCATTGTTGGTGGGATTGCAAGCTTGTACAACCACTCTGGAAATCAGTCTGGCGGTTCCTCAGAAAATTGGACATAGTACTACCGGAGGATCCAGCAATACCTCTCCTGGGCATATATCCAGAAGATGTCCCAACCGGTAAAAAGGACACATGCTCCACTATGTTCATAGCAGCCCTATTTATAATAGCCAGAAGCTGGAAAGAACCCAGATGTCCCTCAACAGAGGAATGGATACAGAAATTATGGTACATTTACACAATGGAGTACTACTCAGCTATTAAAAAGAATGAATTTATGAAATTCCTAGCCAAATGGATGGACCTGGAGGGCATCATCTTGAGTGAAGTAACACAATCACAAAAGAACTCACACAATATGTATTCACTGATAAGTGGATATTAGCCCAAAACTTAGGATACCCAAGATATAAGATACAATTTGCTAAACGCATGAAACTCAAGAAGAATGAAGACCAAAGTGTGGACACTGTGCACCTTCTTAGAATTGGGAACAAAACACCCAGGGAAGGAGTTACAGAGACAAAGTTCGTAGCTGTGATGAAAGGATGGACCATTTAGAGACTGCTGTATCCAGGGATCCATCCCATAATCAGCTTCTAAACGCTGACACCATTGCATACACTAGCAAGATTTTGCTGAAAGGACCCAAATATAGCTGTCTCTTGTGAGATGATGCCGGGGCCTAGCAAACACAGGAGTGGATGTTCACAGTCAGCTATTGGATGTATCACAGGGCTCGCAATGGAGAAGCTAGAGAATGTACCCAAGGAGCTAAAGGGATCTGCAACCCTATTGTTGGAACAACATGATGTACTAACCAGAACCCTGGAGCTCTTGTCTCTAGCTGCATATGTATCGAAAGATGGCCTAGTCGGCCATCAATGGAAAGAGAGGCCCATTGGACTTGCAAACTTTATATGCCCCAATATAGGGGAATGCCAGGGCCAAAAGAATGGGAATGGGTGGGTAGGGAAGTGGGGGGCGCTATGGGGGACTTTTGGGATAGTATTGGAAATGTAATTGAGGAAAATATGTAATAAAAATATAAAAAAAAAAAGAAAATCTGAGAAAAAAATGTTAAAAAAAAAAAAAAAAAAGAAAAACCACCAGGACAGAGCTGTCTAAAAACACATTCGGTAGTGTGTTAACTATACAAAAAAAGACAGTGTACAGTTTAGAAACAAATCTTACACAGCCTTACATTTAAATTTTTTTCTTTAAAAGGAGTGACTTTTGTACAGGGGTGTTAAATGCTTTATAGACAAGAAAAAAAACTGAGGTAGAACCAACTAATTCATCATCATCATCTTTGTCTTCATCTTCCTCTTCTTCCTCATCTTCTTCATCCTCCTCATCTTCCTCTTCCTTCTTTTTCCTCCTCTTTTCAGCCTTGACCACCCCCCTTTTTTGCTGCATCAGGTTTTCCTTTAGCTCTGTAGACAGCAATATCCCTCTTATACTTCTCCTTCAGCTTAGCAGCCTTCTTCTCATAGGACTGCTTGTCATCCACTGCATTGTTGTTCCACATCGCTCCTAGATTCTTTGCAGCATCACCAATGGATAAGCCAGGATGCTCGCCTTTGATTTTGGGGCAGTACTCAAAATAGAACAAGAAGAAGGCTGAAGGAGGCCTCTTAGGTACATTGGGGGCCTTGAACTTCTTTTTGGTCTCCCCTTTGAGGGGGATGTAGGTTTTCACTTCTCTTCATAACAAGCCTTGTCAGCCTTTGACATATCTTCACATTTCCCCTTTTCTTTAGCAGACATGGTCTTCCACCTCTCTGAGCACTTCTTGGAGAACTCTGAGAAGTTTCAGAAGCATCCGGGTGCTTCTTCTTGTGCTCCTCCCAGCAGGTTTGCACAAAGAATGCATGCATATGAGGACATTTTGCCTCTCGGCTTCTTAGGATCTCCTTTGCCCATGTTTAGTTGATTTTCCTCCGAGAGGCACAGAATTGCCCAGTGCCCATTCAGCTTGCACTTGCCCCGGCACTGTCTCTCCAAAATACATTTTTAAAGAAAAATAAATGGGGTGTGCTGGCACCAACTGGTAATCCTAACACGGAGAAGACTGGGTGGGGAAGATTCCAAGTTCAAGGTTAGCTTGAGCTATAGAAAGATGCATCCCTGGAAAAATTTAATTTTGTGGTGTGTGAATTCCACCTCAATACATTATTTTTCAGGGTTTCTGTGTGCCAATAATACAGATGTTAACTGCAGTATTTTGGCCACTGTTTGTTGAGATTAACTGTTTACTGGAGGCTTTACAGGATTGTTTCTAACTATTACTGGAACATTGCAAGACAAGTATGGGTACAAGAAACAAATAACTATAAGTCAATGAATTGTAAAATCTCTAAAAGTTTCACACATTGGTTTTAAACTCCTCCAGTCTAAATTAATAGAGAGCTTTTGAATTCAGTCAGGAACTCCCAGTAGGGGGCGCTCTCTGCCTGTGCCCTAGTTATGTGAAGTTAGTAAGACTCATACAGTTAGATTAGTTGGGCCACAGTTTTTACTTTGAAAATTACCAGCTAGAAGCAGCTGATGATAATCGTGCTCTGCTTTGAAATATGCTTTATATTCTACTGAAATTGACATTTTATTTTTTTCTCTTCATTTTCGTGACTGGAAGGTTTTTCTTTGTTTTTTTTTTTTTTTATTTTTGTTTTTGTTTGTTTTGTTGTTATTGTTGTTACTGGTGGGTTGTTTTGTAGACTGGCAGAGTGTTTGCTCCCCATATGTGAGGTCCTGGATTCAGTTCCAGCACTGAAGAAAAACAGATGTATTTGAAAACTTGTTTTTGAACCTCGATATTGTTTATCTGTGTGTGTTTAAATATATGCTTTATAATGTAATTGTTATGGAAGAATTATTTAAAAGAAAGAGTAAGTCAGTTCTATTTTTTTCAACTTGCAAAGAAAGCTAATAACCTATTTTATTTTCATTTCTAACTTCTCCTTAAACATACATGTCCTAGTTTCCTTTCTGTTGCTGTGATAAAACACTCTGACCAACATCAGCCTAGGGAAGAAAGGGTTTGCTTGGCTTACATATCTAAGTCACATCCATCTTTGAATGACGTCAGGGCAGGAAGGAACCTGGAGGGAAGACCCATGGAGGAAAGATGTTCCAGCCATGCTCAGGTAGCTTCCTTGTTCAACCCAGGACCACCTGCCCAGGGAATGGCGCTACCCACAATGGGCTGAGCTCTCCTGTATCAATTAAGATAATGAAGACAATCTCTCAGATACATGCCCACAAGCCAACTTTATACTTTTTTTTTTTTTAGGCCTTCTAGGCAGTGTCAAGTTCACAGTTAATAATAACTAGAGCAATAATCCTTGTTTTCATTGTGTCAAATGTGGGTGTTTTGGGCCTGATTGGTCCATTGGTCCTTTATAAGAGTTACCATGGTCATGGTGTCTGTTCACAATAAAAGAAACCCTAAAAGAGTAGAATGAAAAGAAGGAAGGAAGGAAGGAAGGAAGGAAGGAAGGAAGGAAGGAAGGAAGGAAGGAAGGGAGGGAAGGAGGAAAGAAAGAAGGAAATTGCAAGTCTAAAGGATTCTTTCCTTCAATAGCATTTTGAATCTAAAACTTGTAGTCATTTGCGCAAAAATTTTCTATAATATTTTAGTATCTGACATGAAGATTTTATTTTTAAGCCACTTTGCAAAGTCTTGTATTTTGAAGTATTTTAGGGATACATTTCAATTTGACATAAAACATTTCGATTATCACCCAAATAAACATCTGAATGTTTTATGCTGAGCCTGATGGCATGTGCCTTTAGTCCCAGCATTCAAAAGGAGAATCAGGCACATAGATCTCTGTGAATTTTGAGCTACATAGCGAGTTTCGGGCTAGATGAGCCTGAAGAGTGAGACCCTATCACAGAAAACAAAACAGACACATTTTGTTATGCCTAAGCTCAGGATTCCCAGATCTCTAAGAACTGCTGACCCAATATAGTGAAACAAAAGAGTCTTTTCTTCCAGTCAGACCAGGATTGAAAACCTTCTCACTGAGCAGGATAGGAGTATGATCATGTGTCTAGGGACTTAAAGTTTTTATACACATACAAGCATAAGCAGGGATCCTCAGACTTTGGGAATACATGATGGGGAGGTGACAAGGGAAGTCATTCTTCAAACCCTATATCATTTGTTCAGGCAGTGGGGCAGAATCGTGCAACTGGGGAGCGGGGGAGAACTCTTTTAAAAGTAACTTCATGGTGTTATCAGGAACTAGTGTTTTTACAAACTGTCCCCAGCTGTCTGGGAGCACTTAATTGCCCTTTTCTCATGGTCTGAAAGTAGAGCATTTCTCTCTTCAAAGATGTTTGGTCTTGGCTTCTCCCAAGGACAGGGCCCATCTGCACTGGGAAGCACAACCATCTATCAGGGAGAGGGCCAGCCTGTGACATGTGACACTGGGGGGCAGGAGCAATTATTAGGAATTGCCATCATGAAAATGGAGATAGCAATATTCTGGCAACAGGCTGGTTCCTCTCTGAAAGGTCAGGGAAGGGAGAGGGGGACTCTGCATGAGTGGTGGGAGCTCCACATGAGTGGCAGAAAAACACAAAGACAGGCTTCTTGCATCTCTTCATTGCCCCCTCTGCTAGTGATTTTAGAGGTCAATCTTGGGCTCTCTAAAAAACTAGATTATCTGTGTTGACTGGTTGATATTGGGTTCTCATCACCATCAGCTGAATGGACCCCAGTCTCTGCTTTATATATTGTAAAAGCTTACTAATTATGCATGGCCCAAAGATGAGTAACAATAAACCAATAATCAAGGGTCCTATGATTTTGGAGATGAGGGTAGTTAGCCAGAGGGAAGAATTAAATAGTAAATGATACCAACTTTTGGAGTTCTCTCATTCCCTTTGGTACCTACCTATGCTTTCTCTAACTTTAGTGATTCCCCAATAACTCCAGAATGGTTGACATAGAAACAGCATTTTTCACGCGAAGCAGCACACAGTCCTCCCTGTTGTAGGAACACTAATTCTAACCCCCCACCTGTTCTGCAGCACCACCTCAGCCAGAGAGTCTACATTGTGCTCTAGGTGTGAGATGGATTTTTCCAGGCATTGGATATCCTCGTCTATGTCTGCTTTCAAACTGTTTAATTCTTCTCTTGTAATGTCAGTGCAGCTATCCCCACACCCACTATGGCTAACCCTGCCCTAGAATTACAGCTAAAGTCAGGAAGATAGGTTCCCTTTTCTGTCTCATGAGATCCCCTCAAACATGCCCTTCTAGGCTTTTCAGCACTACTTCTGAATAATAGGTTATGTGGGGTGCTAACTTGACTAGAATCCAGAACTCTTTTGTAGCAGAGGAATTAAGGACCTCTCCATGCACACATGGGGTCAGTCCAGCCGAACAAGCCCACCATGCTTCCCCAGGGGAGATAATTCATTTGGAATGAAGAGTGGGTATTGTTCAATTGCAAAAGTGCTGATGTGGCAAGGGAACCTTCCCTAGGCAGGCCCTGATATGGTCTGTAGAGTTAAGGTGAGGCCTTCCTGGGATGACATAGGAAGGACACAACTGTCCTCCTTGGACTCGTCATAGCTGGACATTAATCCAATACCTTCATAAAAAGGGTATCTAGCATTATAACATAACCAAGAAGAGGTGATTAGCTCTGGCTGGGAGCCACTCAGAATTTGGAAGGTCTTTAACAACACTGTGCATATAAGAAAGCATTCTGGAAATGAAGATCTTTTCAGTGGGGTGGCTGGGGAAACAGTAGCTGCCGTCTGAGGAAGGGTATTGACACAAGTTTTTCCTGAGCTGGCTTTGGGTTGGCTAGAACCTGATCGGGTCCTATAGCTATTGGCAGGGGGTTCACAATTGGTTTTACCAAGAGTTTAACTGTAGAAGGGAGCCCAGGATTGCTCCCACCATTAATGTAAAGCCAGAGACATCCCCCCACTCCACGATTTTCCAGCTTCCCATCTTTTTGCTTGCTTCCCCCTGTTGGTGAAATTAAGTAAAACTTCAGAGATATCCCCCTGTTGGATAAGGTTTTCCTTTGATACCTTCCAGTGACTGATGTTTCATAGCCCCAGGAGGCACAATAGAATTGTTCTGGCCCCCCACATGCAACAGTTCTCTTCCCCCTGGGACATATATAAAAAGTCTCCCACATACACTTGGGGTATGAATTTTGTAAGGTCCCTTGGGGGTCAGGCCATGAGTCATCAGCCAGCCGGCCCAGATCAAAGGTCAAATCTGGGAACCAGGGAGTCTGAAGGGGCCTTTTTGTATGGGTCAGTTGGGCGTAATAACCAGTCTCAGGGTTCTCAACTGTCAAGGTCAGGTCAAAAGGCTGGTGTGAGTTTCTGGTCTCCAAATGGAGGCATAGGTCAGGGGCAACAGTACATACAGTTAGCAGAAACAATAAGCTTAAGACCAGGTTAATTTTAGCTTGAAAGGGTTGGTGCCCATTTGAACTTTCCATTCCAGCAGCAACAGTGAAGTCAGGCGATCTTCTTCTGGAGAAAGGGAATTAGCTGGCCTCACCTGAGTGCAGTGCACCCAGTTGGTGATCCCGTCCATTTTAACAGCAGTTGGCATGGTCAGCAAGACAACATAGGGTACTCTCCACCAGGACTCCAGCATGTCCCAGCAAAATCTCCTTACATAGACCCAGTCTCCAGGTCAAAATTTGTGTGGTTCTGGAACTGAGCCTGCTTCATAGAGAGCATGCAGTTTACGCCAATTCTGCACATGAGCACCCTGGACTGCTCTGACCTTGGTTGTTAATTCATCATCTTCTAATTCTTCATTAGCTGACTAAACATTAGGCAAGATAAGAGCGGGGACACCATACATAAGTTTCAAAGGGGGTCAATCCCATCCAGTAAGGAGAGTTCCTCACCTGATAGAAGGCAAAGGGAAGGAACATTACCCAGTCCCCACCAGTCTCCATGGCTAATTTTGTCAAGGTCTCTCTTAATGTCCTATTCATCCTTTCTACCTGGCCTGAACTTTGGGGTCGTTATGCACAATGTAATTTTCAATCTGCCCCAATAAATCTTGCTACATTCTGGCTCACCTTGTGCTGCAGACCGGCTCCAGTTGGTCTTCTTCAATCCGCAGATAAAATCAGGGGGTTCCAGACAGGTGGGCAAAGAATTGGTGAGAAGGGGGTGACAAACAGACAGGAACACAGGGAGTGCTGTATCTGGATGTAATTTGTCTCAAAATGAGCACCAGTCTTTTACACAAAACAGAGGAATGCATACAAAAAGCTAACAGGAACCACCTGGGATAAAAATCAATGTTAACAACTGGGATCAAAACCAGCCCCACCTAAGGTCAGCTTAATCTTATAAGCCAGGGGCAGGGGCCTCATGCCCTTGCCATAGTTCCAATTCTAGTCTATAGTATAGTCCACCTTCCACCTAGGCCATTGTAAATTCCTGTGTATGGGTGTAACTCAGCTATATATAGTTCTAAGGATTTACTCTGGTTCCTTCTTAGACCACAACCTTCCTTCTTCCTAGATAATTGTAAATTCTTGCATATGGGAGTAGGTCGGCTATTATCCTAAGTGATTGTGTGGGGGGACTTTCTACTAATAAGTAATGTAGTCTGCCATCGGTGACTATAATGAAGATTCAATATATTGAGTATACTTTGCTAAGCTTGCCCTGAGTTTCTAACTCTTATCCAGTAAAATACTGTAAGAGAGCATGCAAGACCCTCCACACTATCACAGGGACAAATCTGGGGCATTCTAGCTATGGGAATTTGAAATTTCCAAGAGACTAAGTTTCCGTGAACTTTTTGCCTCGGGACTGCATCCAGGTTTTGGGGGCCTGTCATGAGTGTCACTACTGGAGTGGATGTAGCAACCCTGGACACAAATGTTGGCCCATGGACTGACCCTATCTTGTGAGGGAATCATACTTGGGTGGGATATCTTCTAGTAACTTCTTAGTCACTACCTTTGCAGTTTCAGCCTTTATTGGAAATGCTTCTGTCCATCTGGAGGTGTCCACGAACACAAGTAAGTACTTGTAGCCATACTTTCCTGGTTTGATTGCTGTAAAATCAACTTCCCAGTAGGCCCCAGTCTCTTACCTTGCAGATGAGTGCCTGGATATTTGCAGTGTTGTGAGAATTGGTTAATTGGCAAGCTCTGCAGCTTGTCACTGTACTCTGGATGATAGCCGGCATATCTCTGAAAGTCACCTTAGGTTTTACTGTGTCAGCCATCCATCTCACTCCCATGTGAGTGACTCTGTAAATTATCCTGAGGATAGATCTTGCCAGGGACATGGGTAACACTACCTTACCTTCAGCAGTTTGCCACCAGCCCTCTGAACATCGGCTTATGGGCTGATTCTTGGCCCATTTGATTTCTTCTTCCATATATAGACTGTGCATTCTGGCAGGTTGGGATTGGGCAGTTCTGGTAGGGTTGTAGCCAATATGGAGGCAGCTGTTTCTTCCAGGGACAGCTCTTTGGTGGCTCTGGTGACTAAGTTGTTACCTCTAGCCAATGATGTTGTTCTTTCTTGATAGCCTTGTCCACTCCCTTTGGCAGCCAGAGGGCTTCAAGTAATTGTAGGATTTCATCTTTGTTTTTTATAGTTTTTTCCTTCTGAAGTTAGGAGCCCTCTCTCCTGCTAAATAGCTCCATGTACGTGAGCAGTTGCAAATGCATAGCGGGTGTCCGTGTAGATGTTGACAGCCAGACCTTTCCCCATGATAAGGGAAAAGTGCTATCAGTTCAGCCCTTTGACCTGAGGTACCTGGGGGGGGGGGGGCGGGAGAGAGACTGAACCCAAATTACCTGTTTCCATGGTTACCACTGCTCCTGCTTTCCTCTGACGCTCTCAGACGAAACTGCTTCCATCTGTGAACCAAGTCTGCTCTGCTCCTGGCAGAGGGGAGTTGGGAGTGTTAGGTTAGGTCGAGTACACCTGGGCCAAGATTTCATTGCATTGGTGGAGTGGGCGGTCCATATCAGGGTCAGGAAGAAGGATCTCAAGATTTAAGGAAGCAGGCAGCTTGAAAGTAACTCAGCCAGAATTAATTAGTAAGGTCTAATTTTTTTTGACAAATATGCTACAGGCCAAATCCATAGTCCTAGAGTTTGAGTCAAGACCCCTTTGCCTATTCCTTTCCATTCATGGACAAACAAGTGAAATGGATTGGTGATGTCTGACAGCCCCAAAGCAGGAGCTGACTGCAGGGCCTGCTTTATTCTCTCAAAAGCCCTTTGATAATCTTGAGTCCAAACAAAGTCCTTGGCTTCTTTGGTGGCTTCATATAAAGGTTTGGCTATCTCTACGAAGCCTGGGATCCATAGTCTGCAAAAGCCTGTGGACCCTAAGAACTCTCTTACCTGTACTGGGCTCTGGGGCGTGGGGTATTTGAGAACAATCTCTTTTCTTGCTGTAGAAAGGCACCACTGGCCCTCCTTCAGCATATAACTGAGACAGTTGACTTCAGTCTTACAGAGCTGTGCTTTCTTGGCAGACACCCTATATCCCATATTCCCCAGAGCTTGTAGGAGACTCTGGGCCCCTTTCTTGTACCCCTCTCTGATTTCTGCTGCAATTAAAATATCATCTACCTACTGCATAAGGGTTATGTCTGGGTTATTGACTCTGTACTTACCCAGGTCCTCATGCAAAGCTTCATCAAAAATAGTGGGTGAGTTCTTGTAGGCAGGCAGGTCCAGGTCAGTTGCCCATTAATGCCTTTTTCAGGATCATGACATTCAAAGGCAAAATATTTCTTGCTTTTTGGGAGCCAAGTATAAGCTCAAGGAAATATCCTTTAGGTCCAGTACAGAATACAATCTCCAATCTGGAGGCAGAGAGCTCAATAGGATATAAGAATTAGGCACCATGGGATGTATGTCCATCACTCTACAGTTAAAGTCCAGTAGGTGCTGGACAGGGTGATAATCATTGGACTTTGACTTCTTCATGGCCAATAATTAAATGTTCCAGACTGATTGGCACAGCCTAAGGACTCCCAAGATCAGCCAGACCTCGAAATCTTGTTCAGGGCCAGCTTGTGAATTGTATAGTCTATACTCAGTCTCAGAGGACAAGTTAAGTGTCAGCACCTGGATTGGATCACCATTCTGGTCCAGGTTAAAATGAATCTGAGCTCTTACTTTGGCTAGTAGATCTCTCTCTAGTAAGGGTTAGGGACACTCAGGAATAACTATGAATAAATGGGGTACCCTTCCCATTCCCAAGTCCACAGTTCTTCAGGTAGTCTATGAATATTGTTTGACACCCGTAGTCCCTTGGACCCAGAATTTCTTATTAGACAAAGGTGATTCAGCTTTCACAAGCACTGAATGTTGGGCTTCACTAACCACCAGGAAATCTAGAGGTTTCGCCTCCACTCTAAGGGTTACTCTGGGCTAGAGGAGGGGTTCTGAGCCCTGACTCCCTCAGTCTTCTTCTTCCTTGATGACCATAGTCTTATTTGGGGGCTTTTTCTTTGGGTATTCTCTGGCCCAATGACCTTTCTACTTAAAATAAGTACAGTGGTTCTTACCTAAGACTGGTCAATGGCCTTCTTTAGGCTCTGGTCAATGACCTTCTCCAAGCTCCCTCCCCTCAGCGATGTTTTGGAACTGGTGTTTCCTCTCTCTGGTCTGAGTTACCATTGGCTAGCTGGACTTTGGCTAGACCTCTGTTCTATATCTTCCCTGTCTTAATCTTCTTCTCATCTTTGTACCTATTATGGTACACTTTCTCTGAAACCTTCACTAAATCTCTCAATGAATTCTCTTCTAGTCTTTCTAACGTCTGTAGCCTCCTTCTAACATCTAGTCCTGACTGGTTATAAATGCCAGTGCCAGTGTGTTAGAACTCCCTGCTTCCTCGGGGTCTAAGTGCATATAATGGCAGAAAGCATTCATAATCCACTTGACGAACTCTGCTGTACTTTCATTATCTCTCTGCCTGTCATCATAAACCTTAGCTAACTTCATGAACTTCTAGGCAGCTGCCTGGACACCTACCATTAGAGACTGGTGATAGACTCAGAGATCTTCCTTACCTTCACATATATTGTAATCCCAGGTTGGTCTCCTGAGAGGAAATTCTTTATCTGTCAGCTTGGTTTTGAGTTGGAGTATCATTAGCCCTGGGAATGTTCTTTTGGGCTTCCAGGGTGATTCATTCCTTTTCCTCTGTTGTGAAAAGAATCTGCAGCAATTGTTGACAATCATCCCAGTTGGGCTGATAGGTAAAAGGGATGAGTTCTTTAGGGTTGTCAGAGAACCTAGCATCCTCCAATTGTAAAGATCAGGAGTAGTGAAAGGCCAATACTGGTGGTGTTGATTCCCCTGTTGGTCAACTGGTCCTGTCCCCCTCAGTGGTAAGATAGTGGAATCTGCCTCCAGCTCTACAGCCTGGTGTGCTGCTGCTGCAAGTCTGCTTCTAGTGCCCTGTGCCGGATCTCCATCTCTGAGGTAGGCACTATCAGGACCTGGGGCACTCCCTCTTGGGGACACATGTGGGGGAATATAGCCAGTTTAGTGCTCTGCTGACAGGATCACCGTGGGTGGAAACATGGGAGCTGGTGCTGGTACGAACTCTAGGAATGGAAACGCAAGCTTGGTTCGGTGGGTGGAATTGCGGGCACAGATGCAGGCAGAAACCCACCTGTGACAGGGGCTGCTGCCTCAGCCAGCATCCATGTCTGGGTGTAAAGTGGTGGGGAAAAAGACTTCTGGCATACTGTCCTGTAAAATGAGATAGAGGGACTTAGAAGATTTGGAGATTTCCCACTTTTGTTCTTCTGTCATTAAGGCTGACAATTTTCCTGGAGGTAAAGAAGCATTAGTCAGGGGTAAGAGGAAAGATGTGACCCATGGCAGCGGATTGGTAACTGAATCTTTCCAAATCACAATATATGTTCTGGATGTCCCAGTGCCTTCTGAAACACTTGGTCTTCCACTGCTAGCACCATGGAAAGGTGGAAGGTCCCCTCTGGTGGCCAGCCGACCCTGAAGGTAGGCTACTCCAAGCTGCAATATGTGTGCATTTTCTTCTTTTTCACATCTACAGAGAGATTGTGAGCTCTGGTTTTCACTTCCTTAAAGTGAACTAAAACCATGTTGAGAGGGTGGGAGAGAGAGAGGAATGAGAGTTGGCCTGTCCCATCTTCTCTGTCAAAGTCCAGTCCAACACAAAACCAAACACTACAAGTGTAGTACTACAAGAAGTACTACAGACAAACCCACATGCACAAAATAGCCACATTGCAACTGGAAAAAAAAGTAAATTCAAGCATTTGGACTCACAGACTCCTCGAAAGTGAAAGTGAAGCAGATATGGAAGCAGACTGTGCCAAGGTTCTCCTCAAATCCAGGTTCCTCCAACTGGTGGTGGGTACCTCATCTACCCTAAACCTGGGGCCAGGAAATTCTTCTTGACCCCTGCGGCTGTAATTCTCCAGCGGGACCGAACTTAGCCACTCCTTGCAGCTTATACTGCTACGTTGAGACTACCCCCCAACCCCACCATTCCAGACTATGGCCAGAAAGAACAGATGCAAACAGTACAGAAATGCTGACATTCATCACACTTGCCCGCTGGCACTAGACTCTCCAGATTGCAGATTCCAGAAATTTGTTGGAGAATCCCAGAGGATGAGCCCCCAAAATGTTATGCCCAGGCCTCAGGAGCACCAGGAGAACTCCACGAATTGCCAACCCAATGTAATATAACAAAAGAGCCTTTATTTGTGTCAGACCGGGATGGAAAACCTTCCCCACTGTGTAGATTAGGAATGCAATGCTCACGTTTAGGGGCTGGGAGAGTTTATACACTGATGTGCATAAGCAGGGATCCTTGGACTTTGGGGTTACATGATGGGGAGGTGACAAGGGAAGCCATACCTCAAATTCTATACTATTTGTTCAGAAAGGAGGATAGAATCATGCAGCTGGTAGGGGGACTCCTCTGACCTGGGTGCTATCAGGAACTAGCCTGTTTTTGCAAACTGGCCACAGCTGTCTGGGAACATTTAATTGCCCTTCTCTCATGGCCCAAAAGTGGGGCACTTACCTTTTCAAGGATGTTTGACCTTTTTTTTTTTTTTTTTCTCAAGGACAGGAGCCATCTGCACCAGGGAAGTGCTAGTTATCTATCAAGAAGGATGTCAGCCAAGGAGACACAGGGACTGAGATATGTATTCCGTAAGCTGGCATCTTCTGCTCTCGGGTGCAGGGGTCATTAGGGAGTGCCACCATGAGAAGCAGGATTGCAATATTCTGGCACCAGTTTGTGCTCTCTCTGTTTGCCCCCTCTGAAAGGTTGGAGAGATTTCTGCTGGGAAAAGGGGAGTAGGGAAGTGGAGCTCTAAGCTAGCAGCAGTAAAGCACAGAGGCAGGTTTCACAATTTTCTGAGGAACTGCCAGACTGATTTCCAGAGTGGTTGTTCCAGCTTGCAATCCCACCAGCAATGGAGGATTGTTCTTCTTTCTCCACATTTTTGCCAGCATCTGCTGTCACATGAATTTCTGATCTTAGCCATTCTGACTGGCATCAGGCAGAATCTAGGGTTGTTTTCATTTGCATTTCCCTGATGACTAAGGATGTTGAACATTTTTTTCTATCTTTTTTAATTAGGTTATTTTCTTCATTTACATTCCCAAATGCTATCCCAAAAGTCCCCATTTGCCCTCTCCCCACACTCCCCCTCCCAATTCTTGGCCCTGTACTGGGGCATATAAAGTTTGCAAGACCGGTGGGACTCTCTTTCCAATGATGGCCGACTAGGCCATCTTCTGATACATATGCAGCTAGAAACACGAGCTCTGGCGTGGGGTGGGGGTGGGGGCTACTGGTTAGTTTATATTGTTGTTCCACCTATAGGGTTGCAGACCCCTTTAGCTCCTTGGGTACTTTCTCTAGCTCCTCAATTGGGGGCCTTCTCTCAGCCTTTAGACATTCCTCGGTTGAGAATTCTTTGTTTAGCGCTGTACCCCATTTTGGGGGGAGGGGTTATTCGAAATTTTCTTTATATACATTTCAAATGCTATCCCGAAAGTTCACTATACCCTCCCTCCACCCTGCTCCCCTACCCACCCACTCCTGATTCTTGGCCCTGGCATTCCCCTGTATTGGGCATATAAAGTTTGCAATACAAAGGGGCCTCTTTTCCCAGTTATGGCCAACTAGGCCATCTTCTGCTACATAGGCAGCTAGAGATAGGAGCTCTGAGATTACTGGTTAGTTCATATTGTTGTTCCACCTATAGAGTTGCAGACCCCTTCAGCTCCTTGGGTGCTTTCTCTAGCTTCTCCATTGGAGGCCCTGTGTTCCATCTTATAGATGTCTGTGAGCATACAGAGACAAAGTTTGGAGCTAAGACGAAAGGATGGACTATCCAGAGAGTACCCCATTTTTAATAGGATTATTTTGTTGTCCGGAGTCCAACTTCTTGAATTCTATCTATATATTGGATATTAGCCCTCCATCAGATGTAGGATTGGTGAAGATCTTTTCCCAGTCTGTTGGTTGCCGTTTTGTTTTATTGACAGTATCCTTTGCCTTACAGAAGCTTTGGAGTTTTCTGAGGTCCCATTTGTAGATTGTTGCTCTTGGAGGATAAGTCATTGGTGTTCTGTTCAGGACATTTTCTCATGTGCCCATGTGCTCAAGGTTCTTCCCCACTTTCTCTTCCATTAGTTTCAGTTTATCTGGCTTTATGTGGAGGTCCTTGATCCACTTGGACATGAGCTTTGTACAGAAAGATAAGGATGCATTCTTCTACATGTTGAACACAGTAGAGCCAGCACCATTTGTGGAAAATGTTGTCTTTTTTTCCACTGGATGCTTTCAGATTCTTTGTCAAAGATCAAATGACTATAGGTGTGTGGGTTCATTTCTGGGTCTTCAATTCTATTCCATTGATAAACATGTCTGTCTGTACCAAAACCATGCAATTTTTTATCACTATTGCTCTGTAGTACATCTTGAGGTCAGTGATGGTGATTCTTCCAGTTCTTTTATTTTGAGAATATTTTTATCTATCCTGGGTTTTTTGTTATTCTAAAATAATTTGAGAATTGCTCCCTTTAACTCTGAAGAAGTGAGTTGAAATTTTGATGGGGATTGAATTGGACCTGTAGATTTCTTTCAGCAAGATGGCCATTTTTACTATATTAATCTTGCCAATCCATGAGCATACAAGAATTTTCCATCTTCTGAGGTCTTCTTTGATTTCTTTGTTCAGGGACTTGAAGTTCTTTTCATACAGTTCTTTCACTTGGTTGGTTAGAGTCACATCAAGGTTTTTATATTATTTATGACTAATGTAAAGGGTGTCATTTCCCTAAATTCTTTCATAGCCTGTTTATCCTTTGAGTAAAGGAAAGCTACTGATTTGTTTGAGTTAATTTTGTTTTTTTTTTAATTTTTAATATTTTTATTACATATTTTCCTCAATTACATTTCCAATGCTATCCCAAAAGTCCCCCATAGCGCCCCCCACTTCCCTACCCACCCATTCCCATTCTTTTGGCCCTGGCATTCCCCTATATTGGGGCATATAAAGTTTGCAAGTCCAATGGGCCTCTCTTTCCATTGATGGCCGACTAGGTCATCTTTCGATACATATGCAGCTAGAGACAAGAGCTCTGGGGTTCTGGTTAGTACATCATGTTGTTCCAACAATAGGGTTGCAGATCCCTTTAGCTCCTTGGGTACTTTCTCTAGCTTCTCCATTGGGAGCCCTGTGATACATCCAATAGCTGACTGTGAACATCCACTCCTGTGTTTGCTAAGCCCCGGCATCGTCTCACAAGAGACAGCTATATTTGGGTCCTTTCAGCAAAATCTTGCTAGTGTATGCAATGGTGTCAGCGTTTAGAAGCTGATTATGGGATGGATCCCTGGATACGGCAGTCTCTAAATGGTCCATCCTTTCATCACAGCTACGAACTTTGTCTCTGTAACTCCTTCCCTGGGTGTTTTGTTCCCAATTCTAAGAAGGTGCACAGTGTCCACACTTTGGTCTTCATTCTTCTTGAGTTTCATGCATTTATTGAGTTAATTTTGTATCCAGCCACTTTGATGAAGTTGTTTATCAGATTTAGGAGTTCTCAGGTGGAAGTTTGGGGGTCACGTAAATATACTATCATATCATCTGCAAATAGTGATATTTTAACTACTTCCTTTCCAATTTGTATCCCTTTGATCTCCTTTTGTTGTCTAATTGCTCTGGCTAGGACTTCAAGAACTATATTGAATAAGTAGGGAGAGGGTGGGAAGCCTTGTCTAGACCCTGATTTTAGTTGGATTGCTTCAAGTTTCTCTCCATTTAGTTTGATGTTGGCTACTGGTTTGCTGTATATTGCTTTTATTATGCTTGGGTATAGACCTTGAATTCCTGATCTTCCCAAGACTTTTACCTTGAAGGGGTTTTGAATTTTGTCAAATGCTTTCTCAGTATCTAATGAGATGATTATGTGTTTTTCCCCACTTTGAATTTGTTTATATAGCAGATTACATTGATGGATTTCTGTATATTGTACAATCCTTGCATTCCTGGCATGAAGCCTTCTTGAGCATGGTGAATAATCATTTTGATGTATATGTTCTTGGATTCAGTTTGTGAGAATTTTATTGAGAATTTTTGCATCGATATTCATAAGGGAAATTGGTCTGACATTCTAATTATGTTGGGTCTTTGTGTGGTTTAGGTATAAGTGCAATTGTGACTCCATAGAAAGAATTGGGTAGTGTTCCTTCTGTTTCTATTTTGTGGAATAGTTTGAAGAGTATTGGGATTAGGTCTTCTGTGAATTAGGTCTGATAGAATTCTGCATTAAACCCATCTGTTCCTGGGATTTGTTTGGTTGGGAGACTATTAATGACTGCTTATATTTCTTTAGGGGTTATGGGACAGCCTTAGCTCAGGAGCATAGATGAAGACCCAACCTTACCAGTTCTCCTGTCTGGTGGCACAGTCCATGCTGCCCCACAATGAAATGTGGATGTTGTAGAATAAAGAATATATTGAAATATGAGCAGTAAAATGAAAATCATTTATTGAGAGAAAAAATTGTCTTCAAGTGGTCATTATTAATCCAACCTTTTTACAAAACCTTAATAAACTTTCTTACAAAATAAGCATGACATTAATTGTAAAAGAAGAAAGAAATGTTTCTAGCCTCTTGCCATAATTGTTTTTCAAAATTCTTCTTATTAATTTTAATTAGACATTCAGAGAAAGTAGACTTGAGAAACATTTTCTGGTTGATATATAAATGGTACTTAACCAGGCTGAAGGGGCAAGGACCTAGAGGATATTGAAAGAATGTTTCATTATTGGCCAAGTGGTGCTTAGCACTGTCATAAGTAAATTCCCTCACCTCTAATCATGGTACTATGGTTCTTTATGTAATCCATATCTGTTTCTTCTTATCAATATCCTTTAAGACTACCCAGCACTATATTTCCAACGTAATAATTGAGCAATATGCTCAAGTGTCTTGTTGCATTATGTGTAAAAAGTTTGCAATAATCTTTGAGATAAGAAAAATTTTATTTTTGCCCAGATATGATATGTCTTAGTTAGGGTTTTACTGCTGTAAACAGACACTATGACCATGGTAACTCCTAAAAGGAGAACATTTAATTGGGTCTGTCCTACAGGTTCAGAGGTTCAGTCCATTATCTTCAAGAAAGGAGCATGGCAGTGTCAGGGCAGGCATGGTACAGGAGGAGCTGAGAGTTCTACATCTTCATCTGAAGCTGAAGTTGGAGAAGACTGGCTTCCAGGAAGCTAGGAGGGAGGTCTCAAAGCCTGACAGACTTCCTTCCTCCAACAAGGCCATACCTACTCCATACCTCCTACCAGTGCCATCCTGGGTCAAGCATATTCAAACCACCACACTACTACTTGTCTGTAATCCCAGCAGGCAGCACCCTGAGCCAGGAATATTACAAATTTGAGAGCAGCTTGAGAAACATAGTAAGATTTGTCTCAAAGATCAATAAAGTTCAAACAATAGCATTAACTGAATTTTCAGAATAGAAAGTAAGGCTAAATGTTTAATATATCATTAACTTTAGGATCTCTGAGTGCTGGTAACTGAAATCCAATCATCAGGAATCCCAGTACAGCAGGATGTTAGAGAAAATAAACAAGTAAGTAAATGAATAAGTACGTATACAGAAACATTTGTAAGCCTTATATCATAGTATGAACCTACATCATGACCTATGATTTTAATGTTAATATTATATTTAATCTTTCAGAGTTTTATTTTCAGAAGATGTATTTTAAATAGGAAAATTGTTAGAAATTACATTATACAAAGGACTATTAGAGATCTCAAGTTTCAAAAAATTATGTATTAGCACCCCCTCACCGCATGTTCAAGGATGTTCTCCTTCTAATTGATAGCACGGTGAGATAAATTAAGACACCATTACTGATGTGCATGTTAATAGAGTGATAAATGAATACCGGTGGGATGAGAATTAGATAGGAAATGTCAGAGTGTGTTCAGAAGAGTTTCATTAAAGGCAAACAAAAATGTGCTATGAAGCTTGTTATCAATTTATTATTTTATGTGAAATAGATTTCTAAAATCAATTTTAGCTGGCTAATGCTACTAGACAAATAAGTCAATAAGTGATAAAAATTGCATTTGAAGTGTTGAAATTTAATAAGAGAGATGGTTCAATTCATCACTGTCAACAAATGTCAACATGTTTCATAAAAATAACATATCAGATAATCACTTAATTTTTGAACATTAATTCTAAACAATAAAATTGAAATCATGATAAATGTTCATTAAATTCACATGGATTCTAAAACTATTTACCCTCATTTGAGCATATGTTGTTGCTGTTGTATTTACATGACTCTCTGCAGCAACCACATAAGATGTGCCCTGGCGAGCCATCACCTGGTAACTCTCTTTCTGCATTTGGAGGACTTGGAATTCTTAAGTTGCTAAAACGTACTTGAATGCTTAGGAACGTGCCCACTTATTAATCATTTTATTTATTTGTGTTTATTGGACAATGTTTACATAATTGTGAACATTTCCTCATTTATGTAACTAACATTTTTTTAAGATTTTCCAAATTTTTCATTTTTTTAAAAAAGAGAGAATCATTGTCTACAAATTCTTTTATGTGCAACTATGCAAATACAACATCAAGTACTCTGGGAAATGCTATGATGGTGCTAACACTTTCAGGAATTTCCAACAGGACACAGAACAAGAAAAATCAATATAGTACAAATCTTAGGTGTTAACTGAATTTTCAAATCAGAAAGCAAAGCTAAGAATCTAAATTTTCAGTAACTTTAGGATCTGTGAGTGTTGTTAATTTAAATACAGTTCTGAGGAGTCCAGGTACAGCAGGATATTAGACCATGCAATTGTATAGGGAGATAGAGAAGCTACATAGTACTTCAAGTGTTGCTATCATATATGTCTAAGTGATATTTTACAGATTAAAGCCAGGTAAAATCAAAATAGAGTCCCCTACCCATTACATCTTAAAACACAATGATCTATCAACAGTTGCCATTTCATAGCAGAAAGAAAGCAGTAGGTATAAATTGAACACAGAATTGCTTCTCTTGTAAGACATGAACACTTATATATAGATACATGTATACGTATACATTCTCTTTGAAATTCAAGGTGGTTAATTTGCTTTACTACCATATAAAAACAATCTCACTGTGGTCAGGGACAAAAGCTCATTTGACATGTTCAAAAAGTACACATTGGCCGGCCGTGGTGGCACACGCCATTAATCCCACCACTCGGGAGGCAGAGGCAGGCAGATTTCTGAGTTCAAGGCCAGCCTGGTCTACAAAGTGAGTTCCAGGACAGCCAGGGCTATAGAGAGAAACCCTGTCTCGATAAAACAAAACAAAAAAGTACACATTGTCTCTGGCAAGGAATCACATCCATAGACCACTTAGACCTATGTGATTTGGCTAGAATGCAGAGATACCCTAATTACACACCTTTAATCCCAAACAATGAAAGCAAGGTTTGTTTATAGAAGTAAGAGTCATGTTTGTAAGTGACATCTCATTGAGGGGCCAAGTGATGAATCAGAGAGATAACAGAATGAGTCAGAGATAGGATATGCCCAACTCTCATGAGAACAGCACAACCCTCACAAGAACAGAGAGCAAAGAAAGGACTTAAGAGTTGGGGAGGGAGGGCAGTTTACAGAGACAGGTTACAGCAGAAGACAGAACGAGCCAGAGAATAAGAAGAGACCAGACAGAAGGTTAGAACAGATTGATAGAGTTAGTTTGAGGGTAAACAGACTAAGACTAATTCAGTCAGAAGCCAAGAGAAACCAGTTAGAACCAGTCAGTTTGGAGAGGGGTTTGGGCCCCAATCAAAGAATTGAACCAGACCAAGTTCAGGAAGAACTAGGAAGGGTGAGCAAGCCTCCAGATGACAATTACATCTGGTGAATAAGTTACTTTAGATCCTGGTAGCTCTCTTACGTGATTATTATGATGTTATATACTGTAATCACCAAGACTCCTAGGGTTGTGCTCAATCAAAAAGAAGCAAATCTATGTTTTCATGGTCTCCAGAAAGGACAGTTTGAACCCATTCACCCCAACAGTGATACAAGAACATCCTTATTTTTAACTGGTAAACTAGAAAACCATGATCTCCTGGCAGAGATGTCCATAAAATGAAAGGATCTGTAGGAAAGATCGACTCAGAAAGCAGTTCTTAGGTTATAATCTGGGGGCTTGGCACAGTAGAGAAACTCTTTGGGGAACTTGGTTCAGATACAGACATGGCTCCGTCATGATTTCTGTTGTCCCAGAGCTTGTAGCTCCTGATTCATATCTAGCACATCATTTGGTTTGGTAAATAAAGCTTTTACTGTGCACCTGGTCATTTATTTCTGTATTGTCTGTGACAGCTTCTTTCACAATAAGAGTTGAGCGACTGTGATAGAGCTGATATTTACATGAACAGTTTATGGAACTCCCCAGTTAATTTCATAAGTGCTACCATAATTATCTAAAATATTTCAGCAGGACTCCCAAGGATATCCTGACTTACTTAGTAGCCAAGTACCAGCTTTAAAGTAGCTCTTTAACTTTTGTTTTAAAAAAAATTATTTTTAGCCTAAAAAAATTATTGGAAAGTGGGAGAAATGAAGGAAAGAGAAAACATGATGCTATGCTCTCAATATTTCCATATTATTATGAAATGCACACTTTATATATATATATCATAGATATGTAAATGTATATATGTATTGAAGGTCAGGGGGATGTTTCCTTTGATCTTTACAAATGTTTTCTGATATGCAGAAAGCATTTTAACTTTGCTCCCATTTTTACACGGTAAATAATCTTTAAAGTTTCCTATCTAAAATGCTTAGTTGGGTAAGATCCAATAAGAAATGTCTAAACATACAAAAAAATTACTCCTTTATTAAATTTTGAATCTAGGGAGACAGTGAAAAATTAATAGGGAGAGTCAGGCACAGTGGCACAACTTTAATCCCAGCAGTTAGGAGCAGAGACAGATAGATCTCTGAGTTCAAGCCCAGCCTGATCTACAGAGTGAGTTCCAGGACAACCAGGATTACACAGAAAAGCACTGTTTTGATGGGAAAAAAACTAATAGGGAAAGTTATTGAGCTCTACAAAACACACTTTAAATCCCCAGGTGCAAAACAGCCACTACTTATAAATGGTAAGATAAAAACAAGGCAATCTTTCCAATTTGCAGAATGTTTTCTAATGAAGTCTTTTCCTGGTAAAGGAACCTCTGAACTCTAGAAGCAGATCTGGGCCATTACAGTTCACAGGCTCCACGAGTCAGTAGTTGTTGGAGCACCGAGGATAAGACACTGAGAAAGTATTTAACACACACAAGTTTATTTAAGAGACAGGGTGTGTTTCCCCCTCATAGAGCTTAAAAGTGGATTTTTCCTTTGGTTGTTGAACGGATAGATGAAACTTAATGAAAATCATAACCCCTCTTGGTGTCGGGGAACTGATATCACCTAAAAGTCTAATTGGAAGGCTAACTATAATTTCAGTAGAGGTCCAAATTCTCTCGTTTTTGATAAAGCATTTTTCCACCACTTCGTGAATAAAGATGAACCTATTTGCTTATGGAAGGTTCTCTTTTTATTAGGACACCAAAAGCACTTCTGTTACAGTTCCCTTACAGCTATTCTGCCATTGAAAGTTTTTTTGTTTTGTTTTGTTTTGTTTTGTTTTGTTTTGTTTTAATAGTCAACTACTGGCTGTTTTGCCTCAAAACTGATTTTTCCCCCCTTGTAATACAAAATGTATATACAGCATGCTTTTGTTCCACACTGTGACTCCTATTCAGGTCCTAGAACTGTGGGGATTTTTCTCAAACTGAAATCATGAGCTCTGAAATCACTCTGAGACAAGGGATGTAGCAGTAGAGACTGCTGGGATCAAATGTGACTGGTCCATGCCTTCCACTGTGTCAAAGTCTTTCAAATGTGTGTGCTGGATGCTGACAGTCCCATCAGCACCTCGCAGCAGCGATTTAGGAAAACAAGGTAGTTTCTGGTAAAATGAGGACATTTATATAGGTGTGGATCATCTGTGAGCTGAGTTCACAGAGGCAGTAGCAAAGCTGGATCATAGTATAGGGCTCAAGGCTGTCAGAGCAGTCATCACCAGCTTATACCCTTACTCTACCCCAGCAACTGCAACCCAAGCAGGCTGATGCTCTGTAGACAGTAAAGACTCCCAGGGCTGAGGATCTAGTTCAGCGATAGACACCCTGAGCTTTATCTCCAACAACTCAAGGTGGGGAGAAAAGCGAAAGCCATCGGGAAAGCAAAAGCATTTTCTGAAAATAGATAAAGGCTCAACTGAGAAGATATTTATAAAGTGGCATCTCAAAAGCACAAGCATAAGAAAAACTGTCAACAGACAAGGAGGAATTAGTGCAGTAAGCAAGATAAACCTTTAAAGAGAAAAGGTTTAAAGTGGATAACGCTATAAATCAAGTTAGCACTTTAAAGCGGTTGGCCGGGATATTTTGAGGCTCTCTCTTTAGTGTACTGAAGTGACTGGGCAGAGTTTCACTCGTGAAAACACGCCCCGGTATTTTAAGAAGTTTTCTCAATCCCTTGCCTTTAAGGAGAGGTAGAAGTTGAGCAAAGGAGATGATGGCTCAACCGTAAACTGTTTATACACAATCCCTCAGAGCAGAGTTTGATCTCCCAAAACCACATAAAAATGCTGAGAGTGGTGTGGTCTCCTGTTATCCTAGTTCTGGGGAAACAGAGACAGGAGGGTCCCTGGAGGTGACAAAAGGCAAGGTCCAAGTTCCAAAGAGAAATTCTACCTCAAACATAGTCACCAAGGCCTTTAATCTCAGTACTTAGGAGGGAGAGGCAGGCAGATCTTTATGAGTGGGAGGTCAGCCTGATTTGCATAGATAGTTCCAGGCCAGGCAAAGCGGCTTAATGAGATCCTGTCTCAAAAAATAATGATAAATGATAACAACAATAAACAAGAACAAAAATGATAATAATTTGTTGCTGGCACTTGGACGGAGCTAAGAAAGCATCATCCTGAGTGAGGTAACTCAGACCCAGAAAGACAAACATGGCGTGTTCTCAGTTGTAAGTGGATATTGCTGTAAAGGATAATTGTGCTATAATCCACAGACCCAGAGAGGCTAAGTAACAAGGAAGGCTTAAGGGGATGGAGGGGGGGGGGTATTGGCGGGGGCACAAGGATCTTCCTGGGAAGAAGAAATAGAATAGATTTCGATGGCAAACTTGGCGTGGCTGGGGATGGGAACGGGAGTGATCTGGTAGAGAGGGTGGAAGGAGAGTATTGGGAGGGACAACTGAAATTGGCAGACATTTCAGGGATGAGATAGAAATGTAATGCAATGGAAATTCCATACAATCTTTAAGGGTCATACTGGCAAGGACTTGTAATGAGGGACACAGAGGCTGAACTGGCCATCCTCTGTAACCAGGCAAGATCTCAAATGGAGGGATTGGACCCTACCACAAAACCTCAGACCTACAGTTTGCAGGATACGCAGGAACCAGAGCCTAGCACAATCAAGTCAAAGAGATTACAGAGTCTTCATCCAGGAACTTATAGAAACAAATGCAATCCCACAGCCAAACATTAGGTGGAGCGCGGGAGTCCTGTGGAGAAGGTGGGGGAAGGATTGGAGAAGACAGGGATAAAGGATACCACAAGAACATGACACCCTCAATGTAGCCATTTTTACTATATTAATCCTGCCAATCCATGAGCATGGGAGATCTTTCCATCTTCTGAGATCTTCTTCAATTTCTTTCTTCAGAGACTTGAAATCCTTATCATACAGATCTAACTTGCGTGGTTATATAAAACAGATCTAACTTGATCTGTTATATAAAACACCAAGGTATTTTATATAATTTGTGACTATTATGAAGGGTGTTCTTTCCCTGTTTTCTTTCTCAGCATGTTTCTCCTTTGAGCTTTAGTAAAGTTTCTTTTATGAATGTGGATGCCCTTGCATTTGGAGCATAGACATTCAGAATTGATAGTTCATCTTGGAAGATTTTTACCTTTATGAGTATCCCTCCTTGTCTTTATAGCAGTCTCCTGAGGGGTTCTACCACTGCCTGACAAATACAGAGATGGGTGCTTGCCCCCAATCACTAGAATGAGCACAAGGTCCCCAATGGAGGAGTTAGAGAGAGGACCAAAGAAGCTGAAGTGGTTTGCAGCCCCATAGGAGGAACAATAATATGAACAGTACTCCCAGATTTCCCAGAAACTAAACCATGAACCAAAGAGTACACTTGGAGGGAACAGTGGCTCCAGCCACACATGAAATAGAGGATGACTTTGTTGGACATCAATAGGAGGAGAGGCCCTTGGTCCTGTGAAAGCTCGATGCCCCAGTGTAGGGGAATAACAGGACAGGGAAGTGGGAGTGGGTGAGTTGGTGAGCAGGGGATGGCAGAGTGGGATAGAGGCTTTTCAGAGGGGAGACCGGGAAAGGAGATAACATTTGAAATGTAAATAAAGAAAATATCTAATAAAAAAAAAAGGAACAGCTCTGCTGCTGCGACCTCCAGGACAGTAGTAGTTTCCCTCAATTAACACCTTTCTGTAGAACATCTTTCTATGTCACTAACCTTCTTGCTATTATCCTTATTTGCACACACCATCTCTTTCCAGCTGGGATACCACCAAAGTATTCTGTTCTCTCCCACGACACCTGGGGTTTTATATCCTCCGGCCCTGAAAAATAACTTATCTGCTCCCCTAGAACTTCCCTGTTTTCCTCCACTCAAGTGAGGCCCTTAACTGAACTCTGCATGTGTTTTCATAACTCAGTTTCCAATCTCTGCCCCTGTAGAAACCCAGATTTTGGTGGAAAGGTTTTGGGATTCTTTGAGTAACCCCAAAGTAGAGAGAAAGTGGAAACAGAGTGAATAGGTAAAGCTTTCACTCACCAATTTCACACCAATTGTATTTGAAAGGATATCTTTCATCCCCCCGGTAAAAAAATTTTAGCAACTGGTTGAAACTTTTCCCCTGGGAACATTTAATGGCTTCCAGACCTATTTTCTGGATGTACCCCATATATTTTCTTTGTTCCTATGTTTTTCTATATAGACTAAAATACAGGAGGCATGTTAGGATTAGTGTAACCCACCAGTCACCTTTCTAAAGGCATACAACTATGTCACTCTGATATTAATTTTCAATAACCAGTACACATCATAGTTGTGACTGGTTCCAAATCCATGAGCATGTTCCTCTCTATTATACATCACTTCTTATGAACCCAACTACCTTGTGTCCTATATCAGTATCTAATTTCATAATTTTAAATACAAAGGAAGACATGTTCTTCCTCATTATGAAGGTAGGTAAATTTGCATGGAGAGGTTAAAAAAGAGAAATTGGACTGAATTCCTCTTTGTTGAGTCTTTGTGTGGTTTCCGTGTCAGGGTGACTATGACCTCATAGGATGAGTTTAGCTATCTTTCTTCGGTTTCTAGTTTGTGAATAATTTGAGGAGTATTGCACTAAGTCTTTTTTGAATGTCTGGTAGAATTCTGCACTAAAACCTTCTGGGCCTGGGCTTTGTTGGAGTGGAAGACTTATCATGACTGTTTCTATTTTCTTAGGGGTTATAGGACTGTTAGTTACTTTACCAGATCTTTATTTAACTTTGAAAATCGATAGCTGTCCATAAGTCACCCATTTCATTTGGATTTTGCTATGTTTTGCATTACAGGCTTCTGCAGTAAGACCTAATGATTCTTTGGATTTACTCAGTGCCCATTGTTATCTCTCCTACTTCATTTCTGATTTTGCTATTTTGGGTATTGTCTCTCTGCCTTTCAGTAAATTTGACTAAGTATTTGTCTACCTTGTTGATTGTCTCAAAGAACAGGATATTGGTTTCACAGATTCTTTGTACTGTTCTCTTGTATCAAATTGACTGAATTCAGCCTTTATTCCCTGACAGCAAGTCCTACCTACCTCTCCATGAGATGAGGCTTTGTCTCCCATTAGGAACTGCAGAATGCAATACATCAAAACCTTGCTCATCTCCATGGTGGTGATGCACACCACAGTCTCACGGGGAACATCTACACTGGCAGGTTTCAGGGTATGTTGACGCAGTCCACCGTGTCAGTGTAACCTGCAAGGAGCCATGAGACAATACTAATAGCAAGCTGCAGGATTCCTCCACGTTAGATTTCACTATGGTCCTCAATGTCAGTTTGTAAAGAAATACTATGGGTTCACAGATGCACATACACACACAAACGTGAAGACCATAGGACTTTGTGGGAGGATTGTTCTCTCTACTATGTGCATGCCAAGGAAAAAAAATTCAGGTTTCTAGGCTTGATAGCAATGATGAACACCTGCTCACCCATGTCATCAGCTCATCAACTGATCATCTAAACCAAGGAATTTCATAAGCTCTATATTTGTATTTATGTTCCCTTTCTGTCTGTCTGTCTGTCTGTCTGTCTGTCTGTCTCTCTCTCTCTCTGTCCCTCTCTCTGTCTCTCTCTCTGTCTCTCTGTCTCTGTCTCTCTCTGTCTCTCTCTCTCTCTCTCTCTCTCTCTCTCGTGTGTGTGTGTGTGTGTGTGTGTGTGTGTGTGTGTGTGTGTGTGTCCTGAGAGGCTCTGTCAGTGCCTGACAAATACAGAGGTGGATGCTCTCAGTCAACCATTAGACTGAGCACAACGCCCCAATGGAGGAGCTAAAAAAAACGACCCAAGGAGCTGACATTGTTTGCAGCCCCATAGGAGGAACAGCAATATGAACTAGCCAGTACCCCAGAGCTCCCAGAGACTAAACCACCAGAGTACAGTGGGACTCATGGCTTCCAGGTGCATGGGTAATAGATGGCGGCTTTTTTGGTCATCAGTGGGAGGAAAGGCCTTGGCCCTGTGTAGGGGAATTCCCAGGCTAGGAAGCCAGAGTGGAATGGTTGGTGAGCAGGGGGAGAGGGGAGGAGATAGGAAGTTTTCAGAGGGGAAACCAGGAAAGGGGATAACACTTGAAATGTAAATAAAAAAATATCTGATTAAAAAAGAAATAATAGATACATTTCATGCTATCAAGAGGGATTCTTTTTCCCAATCAAGCTTCTAGGAAGCTAATCTCAATTCTAAATTTTACAGAAGTGCCTAATCTACATTGTCATCCTATATGAGAGGGGAAGATCTGCTCTAAAATTGAAAATAAAAGATACCGAGGCAATATCCTGAACATAGAACTAGAGTGGTAACATCAGATCCCTGCATACATGCCTGGCAGCCTAGGACAATGAGCATGCACAGGTCAGGCACTGTACCTATAGTCTCCTGAGATTTCTCCATTCAATTGGCCTTGATCCTGTCCACCTAATACAGCATGTGCACTGGAAGGACAAAAGCCAACTGCAGGAGGTGTGGGGATGCCTCAGAGGTTAGAGCATCTGCTACTCTCTAGAAGACCCACATGGTGCCTAACAGTCATCTGCAGTAATTGCTGTGATTCCTTCTTCTGGCCTCTGAGGGAACTGCCCTAAGGAGGAGTCCCATACAGTAGGACATTGAGTAGGAAAAACACCCATTCACATAAATGTTAAACATAAGTCTAATCAGCAATAACAAAAAAAAGCAAGTTTATGGTCAAGGTCAGCAGCATCTATCAAAAGCTATTTCCCAGTATGACTTGGAAGGTCATTATATCTGCTATGTGGTTGTCACTGATGCTGTATTGCAAGCAAAACTGAGGCACATGGCTCTGGCCTTCCTCATTTATTTTATATTCCTTTGTGAATATTTTTATTTCCTCAGCAGCTTTACACGAATGACAGTATATTACTCAGTATCTGGTCCACAGGGTCATCAATGAATGTGTGTTACATAGTACTGTATGTTAGGAGTATGAGAATTTATGAAAGCATGGATACAGTATGGTAGTGATTACATCATAAAGTGTGTGTTCATGGGGTAAGTGACATTATCCACACACAAAAGATCATCCATTGCCTTGTATACCCCTAGGAGGCTATGACTTTACTATGTAGCCCTGGCTGCCTGGAACTTACAGAGATCCACCTCTGGCTGTGAACTCTAGGTCTGCAGCAGGGGACAGAACACCTGAATAAGGAAGATGGTCTTAAGAGTCACCACTTGCAAATCAATTTTTATTCATAAGAAATAGAATTTTTCAAAAACAGGTTATAAAAGTTCAATTAATATAGAGTTAAAAGTAAAAACAAAAAAGGCAAAACAAGAACAAGAACATATAACTTCTACATAACATTGCAACAACTCAAACAAAAAGCAAAACTTTAACCAAAACTCTTAACAGAAAATGATTGTGCAGCTGCTCTCTCTTTCTGCACTTTTAGCAGCACAGACCTACAGCCTGTTACTCCTCTTGGACACTTGGTGGCAGTGCAGTTGCCTCAGTTCTCTGCCTAGAGGAGTTGTCTGAAGAGAAAAGGGAACAACACCCTGAATCAGCCATGGCTTCCTAGTAAAGGCCTATTCACCCTAAGAAAATGAATTATATGGAAGAAGATTCATCCAAGGAAGTTTGTGGATGCTGGGGATGGTGTTCAGTAGGGGCCTCCTGGTGTGGCAACTCATTCTGCAAGATGCTCTCTTCTTCTGCTGTGGCCAATCCCAGCTCTCTTGCAGTTTCTGAGACCTGGGAGAGGAAGGCAGTTATAAAGACACAGGCATGGCAGCTGTGAGGCTGCTGCCTCCCATGATCTCAACTGTACTTGACAGTCAACATTAATATTTTAACTGAAATTATTGATGTTAAATCTGAAGACAGGCAAAGTATTCAACAACAGTCACAAAAACATGGACTGACAAAGATCAACTCAGGCTTCTATCAGTTCCAACCAAGAACATGGCAAAGGAAGAGACCTCAATGGATTACAGGAAGAATGGAGAAGGCCACATGCCATCCAGATCAATGATAATGAGAAGCACTCATTTGACATTTGTACTTGGCTCTAATGCCTCCAAGGTGCAGGCACATGGGATGTCATATGACCTCTGCCTGTCTCCTGTCTAAGGACCCAGACCTCACTCAAACCTCTGCATAGCATTCCACCTATCATGAGGACATGCAAGAATGTGACATGTTATTCACCTGTCACCCTTAGTTGACTGCAGATTAAAGCAGAGTTGAAAGGTACACTTGCCAGTGGTAATGGTATCTCAAAAGAGGCTAATTCAGTGTCTCACAAGAGGCTAACTTCCCAGAATACTTATGTGAAGACAGAGCAATGAACAGATACATTCCATGGGGAGGGTGGCTGCTTGGGAACATGGATTAGAAAGGTGGTGGGGGTAAGCAGAGATAGAACTAATGTGCCAATGGTATCAGACAGTCATAGACTGACCGAATTGTTTGTCCCTACCTGATATTGTTGAGTGCCAAGTTTGCTGTTCTTCTCCTGTTCGTCTTTACCACTCAGGTTCAAGTCCACTAAATATTGATGGATGATGGCCCAATCAGCCTGTACTTCCTTGCTTTCCTGCTGCAATATCACCAAATTCTTCTTTATAAGATTCTTCTCCATCAGGACCCGACTGGACAGGTTACTGGAAACACACTCGGCATGGTAAGTTCCTGCAGACTCCTCCTACCATTTCTACTTACAGGTCCCATTAACCTGACCTGTACCCTGGCTCCCATGAAGACCTAATACAGTCCACCTCAATACATCTATGACAGCTGCACAAACAGCAAACAGCCATTTCAGGGAAAAAGAAATTATTGCTGCAGCCCAAACACCAATAAGGGTCTATGTCTCTCCAAAGGAAAGAGGGATCTCCATCTGCTCATGACAGCCCACGCATTGGGGCAACACCAGTTAGGGTGCCAATGCAATCAGGGTAGTCAGTAGAACCAAAGGGAGGGCACTCTATCCTTGTGTTACATCTCGCTCAGCTCTGTAAAACGCTGCCTGAGCCCCAGAGGCCCAGTACAGCATAATAACCTCCTCATGATCTGAATCACTTGTCTATCTAGAGGCTCCTGAGGATGCCTGGAGAACACTGGCAGTGGTAACAGTCTCTTAGAGACCTAGGAAAACTGAGTCCAAAAGATCCAAGGCACACTGATGGCTAAAAAGCAGAAAGGATGGAACCAGACCTGCAGACTCTCCAGTCCAGAAACAAAGGTAGGTAGAAATGGCCATTTCACTAGTGTTGGCCTCCCTGACAAGAACTTACCGATAGAAATTTATCTCCTTCTTGAGCTCCTGGATGTTCACTCGGGGCTCCATGGTCTCCATCTCTAAGTTGTGTAGAAATGTCACGATCTCCTTCTCCTTTAACTTCATTTGTTCATAAAGAGGATTTTGCCTGTGGTAGGGCCTGGCCCCAGGAACACAGAACTCTATGAACTTAGGCTTTTAGTAACACATGAACTCAGGCTGGGTCCTGGACTACTGCAGCCATGGAAACCACACTCTGCATTCTAAATGCTGGGATTTTCTTAACCTTGGGAAACTTGCTATCCTGGCCCCAGAACACCAGAAGCTAGGTGTCTTAGTCAGAGTTTCTATTCCTGCACAAACATCATGACCAAGAAGCAGTTGGGGAGGAAAGGGTTTATTCAGCTTACATTTCCACATTACTGTTTTCACTGAAAGAAGTCGGGACTGGAACTCAAGCAGGTCAGGGAGCAGGAGCTGATGCAGAGGCCATGCAAGGATGTTCTTTACTGGCTTGCTCAGCCTGCTCTCTTATAGAACCAAGACCACCAGCTTAGAGATGGCACCACCCCCAAGAGTCCTTTCCCCCTTGATCACTAATTGAGAAAATGCCTTACAGTTGGATCTCATGGAGGCATTTCCTCAACTGAAGCTCCTTTCTCTGGGATAACTCCAGCTGTGTCAAGTTCACACAAAACTAGCCAGTACACTAGGCATCCAGATGGAGGGTGCCCTGGCTCCCTGTGTTACTCAGTAGGGCTGGAAGGGCAAACTAACCAGTTATGCTCTCAGGAGCATAGGCTACAAGTCTTTGCCCACCAGACACCTGTGATTGTACTTCCCCTGTTTTCATAAAAGGGAGATTCTGAATCCTGGATAACTAATACTGTAGAGGCAGATATTACACATAATTCTAGAGATGAGACCAGACATCACCACAGATTTATAATCTGCCCAAGGGATAAAAATGTATGCACAGTTGTGACCACATAGTCAAAGTGCAATGCTATCTAAAGTGGGGACTACCAGACCTCCGGACCCACATCACCTGGAAACTGTTAGGCAGGTAAATCCTCAGGCCAAAACACCTACCCCTAGATTCCAAATTGTGGAGAGAAATAAAAACATACAAAAAGTATTCACAGGACTGTACCTGTGCACGCACACAGACTCACAGACTTAGACCTGTACACAAGATGGAGAAACAAAGAGTGAGAGAATGGGAGAGAGAGAGAGAGAGAGAGAGAGAGAGAGAGAGAGAGAGAGAGAGAGAGAGACAAAGAGAACACAATGAGAGGTAGAAGAAATGTATGCAACATTACTGCCTCAGAGTATAAGGCACACAGACAAAGAGGAACAGGCATGAACCTCAGGCATTTTAATCAAGCACTGAGAAGAACCATGTGGGACCAGGCCCCTCCAGCTGCTACCTGGAGGTTCCAGCACTCAGTCACCTGCCAGACAAGTAAAAACACAACTACAAACTCCCATCCCCTAGCAACCTCCTGTCAAAGGCTTCCCAAATGAACTCTAGGGACTCATCACTGCCTCTGTCCTGAGTTCTTCACTCAGACTCCAAGTTCCTCTTTTCAAGTAGCGGGAGCAGAAGAGCCTATTTCCCTTCTCACTCCTGACAAAACTTCAGGTGCTGCCTCTCCTGTAAGAAGTATTTAAGGGCAGGAAGTGGGGCCCAGTTATGTTCTGGTGGTAGAGCTTCCTAGAACCCACCCCTTTAAAAGCATAAAATAAGGGAGGCATTGCAGACCCCAGACTGACAGCACAGGTTTTGGAGCAATGTATACATACCTCTTGTTCATGGATCCCTCTGTCACGTAAATCAGGCGATCTCTCAGCTCCTTTGTCTCCTTGGTAATGAGCTGGATCTCTTTGGTCAGCTCCTCCTCTTCCTTCTCAAACTGCTTCTTGCTTATGACAGGTACAGGGGATGATGTCTGTCTGTGGGCCACTGTAGGTAGATGGATACAAGAATCTTTGATGTGAGAATGCAGAGTGTAGACTGACCACAGAGAAGGAAAACATGCCTGTAACCTAATGACACCACCAAGAGATTGGTCCCAGCATGAGATGTCTTCTCAGTGGATCTCAGTTCTACCATCACTCTAGAGAGATCAGGTGATGTAAGTAGCCAGATGTTTCCTCAGTCTCCCTAAACATGCTCATGAGGACCAGAGATGTCTTCTCCAGGATGATTATCAACTGCACAGGGTACAACTTGGCTTCAGAGCTCTGAGCCCTGTGGTTTCACAAGTCAGATGATAAATTCACTATTCAAAAGTCTTTGAGTTTTGGAGATGATCAGATATCCTACCTGTTACTCTAAGCCAAGGAATTGGCTTAAAAAGCCATGCAGGGGGAGAACATGGTCAACACAATGATCAATTTCCCCTCCTGAAACACCAAACACCCCAGAAGTAGCAATAGAATCCCCCTCTGTCTGGGTGTATCAACTGATAGTTCTTTGTTTACAGTATAGAAATGCCTGCCACCCACAATTGGTGATAAAGAAAGGTAGGAACTGTCACAAACAGGAGGTCAGAGTAGTTCTGAGAACATGAGGTCATGGTCTGGGGCACCATTCTCTCCCTGCACTAATGTCAGATAAGTACAGGAGCTAAAAGAAGCCATGGACTGAAGTGCAGGATTTCCCTCCCCCAAAATGGCATAGCTTAAACCCGCTGTCACTCCTGATGGTCTCATTCTGTCCCCATGTAACACCCACAATACCCAGTGTAAGTAAGACTTGAAGTTCATAGCATAACAGGTTTGACCTTGCCAACGCCTGCCTTACAGGATGGAGAAAGTACTGATGTGAAATCCATGATGTTCAAGAATTGTGATAACCATGGAAATTTTTTCGCTACCAGAGTCTCCAGTTCCACATTACTAGAAAGGCCAGCTCAGGCCACCCCTACCAGGAAGCTCAGCATCCACTTCCCAGGACTTACTCCACATTCGCCAAGTCCACCTCCTTCGTCCTTCATTACTCTCAGATGGAAGGCCAGCATCCTTCCTCCCCTCTCTGGTCTCTCTCCCATCCACATTGGCTCTCTGAAAAAGTCTGCTAAGTCGGGCAAGCATGGTCATCACTGAAATTCCCAGCAACTGACTGGGAAATCTCTGTGAGCTTGTTGTCACTACAACACTGGTGACATCACAGAGGTTGCTAAGAACTCTCCAGGAGACAATAGCATGTCCAGGAAGAGACTGCTGATGTCATGGACTACATAGGGCCTTTGGTTCCCTGCTAATGTTCTCCCTGTACTGACAGGAAGCTGAGCTGCCCTTTCCTGGGGCATAGCCATTGAGCATATCCTCCTTCCAAAGCCAGGGTTTGCTCTAGGCTTGATTGGCAACACCTATGTAATTCCTACATATCTAACTCTGTGTTTCCTTTCAAAACCCTTCTCAGAAATATCTCATCCTACCTTAAATGTTCCTCAATCAGCAATATGAGCCATTAAAAACTACTGAGAAATCATACCAGTTCGAATATGCAGCCAAAATCTACTTCTCTCTCCTCATGTACTGATGCATGAAATCTCATCCAGGCTGAGCCTGCAGGGCCGGTTGCAGTGTGGGTGTGTGGTAGGGGCCACACTCATGAAGCCTTGTGCTTAGCATTTGAAATTTGCCCCAAGATCCCTTAGGAGGGAGACATGCAGTCATCATGCTTCTGACAACAGTCTAGAGATCCTTTGGCAGAGAAAACTGAAATATTGGAGCCACCAATGAGTGGCCCTCCGATTGTGTGGGGGCTTTTCTCACTGTACCAAACTCACCAATCAGTATTGCTTACAGTCTTCTGTGTGCCAGACCATGAGATTCTGTATGAAATAAATAATATATTCAACAGAGGTGCAGATATGCAGGCAGAAGGTATAGGGAAATACAATAGACATAGGTTTGTTGACAGAGCAAGGGCCTAGCATCTTGTATTTGGGTTCATGATTGGCCCCACAAGCCACACAAAACCCAATCTCAGTCAAACATCAATGATTGATTAAATGCACACCCTATTGTTGATGATCAGAACCATAGCTAAGGTTTGGGGGGCTTAGCCATGGTTCCCAAAATCTATCTTTGTTAACTTATAAAGACAAAAACAAAAACAACAAACAAACAACACAAAACAAAAACAAATGAACAAAGCACATGTAGTGCATATGAAGTTAGGGAAGTGTCCGGTGCTTAGTTTTGATCTTGCTATTTTAGATACAACAGTGCATATTGACCATTAATTGGAGGGGTCCCATGGAATGGTTTATGGACCATTGTAAGATTAACAAACCTCATACAGAACATAACAGGATGTGTAACACCATGACTTTGCTCTGAGTCAGGTTGTTTTTCTTTGTTGATGATTGGCTGTCATATGACAGCAACAATCTGAAATAGGGGGCAGACATAGAACACCATGGCTATTGCTATACTGGGCAGTACATGCCTCAGCATTAGATTATCCAGGTCTCTCATAATGACTAGTTCTGTCTTCACAGTTCTTGGAGGCCCCGCTTGTAAGCCTAAATATTGGAAAGTGCAAACAGAATTGTCTGAGCTCAAGGTTAATCTGGCCCGCAGCGGGTATTTGAGACTGTTTCAGAAAACAACACTGAAACACACCCAAGGCCTCACTTACCAATCCTTGTCTATTATAAGGAACTCACCATTCTCTCCCTTCCAGCCTTTCTTTCTGGGAAGATAGAGAAGTGAAAATGATCTTTCCATTCTAAAGACTATGTTCTCCTTTTCCCTAAAACCACATTAAGAACAAATGAAAGTGAGTGTCATTATCTGAACAACTGAGTAATATCCACTGCTGCTAACGTGATATTTTGCCTATGACAATCTTAGCTTCCTTTAGTGTTGCTGCTCCAGCAGGAAGTATCAAGTGCTAAGGCCAAAGCTCAGAGAACCTTTCAAGGGGCTAGACAGAAACCATCAGAGACACTCCACTTCCTTGTCCTGAGATGAAATCCAGCAACACAATGTGAACTTGGTGGCTAATTAACCATACATCATACTTCCAACTCCACCTTTCTGCGTTCAGTACAGGAAAGTGTTCATGCACCTCCAGGCCAGATTTATCTTGATATATATCCCAGGGCACAGACTTTTTAGAGAGTTGCATGTAGTCAAGCAGTTGGTGCCCTCAGTAAGATGTGAAGACTATCAATAACAGGTGACCACACTGTATTTGTTTAAACATTAGTTGAAAATTGAGCATAACTGAGGAGTGGGACACCAGTAATGTGTCATGGCCTTTTTGTGCCTAGACATGGCTCAAAGGGAAGGTGGGAGGAGACCTTGGGTTGCTTGAACAGATAGAGTGGGGTGAAATGTGCACTGACCAGTCTGAGCAACAGTGCTGAGGCCCCTTATTTCAAGTAAAAAACATTCTCTGTCCTCCTTCCAAAGAGCTCCTGTTGAGGTCATGGACCTTGTATAAACATGCTAACATCATGCAGACATCTTTCCTAATGATACAAAGTTCTCTCTGGTGAGGCTTGCCCTCTTACCATATCTGTAGCAAGTTTGTCACAAGGCAGCAGTCTATTTCATGCTGTTGCTGTAATATGCTTCCCAGTTGTGATGGTTTGTATACTCTTGCACCAGGGAGTGGCACCATTTGGAGGTGTGGCCTTGTTGGAATAGGTGTGACCTGGTTGGAGTAGGTGGGTGTGGGCTTAATACTCTCACCTTAGGTGCCTGGAATCAGTCTTCCACTAGCAGCTTTTGGATGAAGATATAGAACTCTCAGCTCTGCTTGTGCCATGCCTGTCTTGATGCTGCCATGTTTGATGATAATGGACTGAACCTGTAATCCAGCCCCAATGAAATGTTTTTATAAGACTTTCCTTGGTTATGGTGTCTGTTCACAGCAGTAAAACCCTAACTAAGACACCAGTCATGGATGTAAAACAAAACGAAACAAAATCTTGATTCAGAGCAGGGTTATGCTGACCACGTACCCTGTTATGTTCTGTATGTTATGAGGTTTGTTAATTTTATCAATTTCCACATCTATATGTTTCACATAAGAACTTTCAAATTCAAGCTCAATATGAACTATTATTGTCTAAAACAGCTTGAGTCAGGGCAGCATTTCCAGCCCTTGTGCATGAGCTCTTTGTGGTTTTTTTCATGGAGCTTGCCCTAAGAAATGTCTAGCATACAGTTTTCAGCTGTTGCCCTGTGTTCAGTCCCTGTTTAACTGAATTCAGTGTTTCTGTGGTTTGTTTGGTGACCCTTGGACAGCAACACTTCCATTCAGCAGCACATAAGACACTGAGCCAAGGTCAAGAATGGTGATATCTTGCCATAAATTATGTGCTGTTAAGGTCTATTTCTTGGATGTAGCAGAAAGATAGATCCTATTTCCTAATTTGATTGGTTAGTTTGTATCTTTTTATTGGGAGATCAAAGCTATTAATATTGGAGTTATCAACAAGCAGGGTTTATTGATTCCCATTATTTTGTTGTTATTATTTGGGTTTTTCCCGTCATCTTTCGATTTGTTGGTCTGGGATTATTTTTTATGTTTTATTTGGATTTTGTTAACCTCTTCAGATTGAAGTTTTCTTACTAGTGCCTTTTGTAGAGCTAGACTGATAGGTATTGCTTAAATTTGGTTTTCCTTTGTGATTGCTAGTTTTTCTAGAGATAGTAGTCTGGGTTGGCATCTGTGGTCTCTGAATTTGTATAACATCTACCTGTCCATGTCCTGCTGGCCTTGAGTCTCCAATGAGAAGTTGAGTGTTATTCACATGATCTGCCTTTATATGATATGTAGTCTTTCACCTTGTAGCTCTTAATAGTCCTTGCTCTGTACATTTAGTGTTTTGATCATTATTTGTTTGGGGAATTTCTTTTTTGATCCTGTCTACTTGGTGTTCTGTATGCTTCATTTACTTTGATTGGCACCTCCTCTTTTAGGGAAATTTTCTTCTATAATTTTGTTAAGAATAATTTCTGTGCCTCTGGCCTGGATTTCTTCTCCTTCCTCTATTCCTGTTATTCATAAATTTGGTCTTTTTATAGTGTCCCAGGACGTTTCCTGCCTGGATATTTATTTGTTTATTTTAAGAATTATTTATCTTTTGTGTATGGGTATGCTGTAGCTGCCATCAAACACACCAAAAGATGGTTGTGAGCCACCATGTGGTTGCTGGGAATTGAACTCAGGACCTCTGGAAGAGCAGTCAGTGCTCTTAACCACTGAGCCGTATCTCCAGCCCCTTTATTTATTTATCTATCTATTTGTTTGTTTACTTAAGCTTTATCGTTTTCTCTGATGGGGATATCCATTTCTTCTACCTGGTATTTATTCTGTGCCTGAGATTCTTGCTTCCATGTCTTGTACTTTACCCGTGAGGCTTACCTCTGTGGGTTCTGTTTGACTTCTTAAATTTTCCATATCCAGTTTTATCTCAGTTTGGGTTTCCTTTAGTGTTTCTATTTCTGCTTCCACGTCTTGAATGGTATTCTTCATTTCATCCTACTCTTTGTTTGTATTTTCACAGACTTCATTATGGGACTTATTCAGACCCCTTTGAAGTCCTTGAATAAATCTATAGATGCTCTCTTTAAATCCCTTTCTTGTGCTTCATTTATATTACATTTCTAAGGGTTTGCTAGAGTATGGTTACTGGGAGCTGGTGAAGTCATATTGTCCTGACTGTTACTTATTGGGTTTTCAATGGTGTCTAGGCTTCTGGGGTTGGGGAGAGTGAAGTGATTCTAGGTGCTAATATGTGGTTTTGCCTTTTGGCTTGGTGCTCCATTCCATGCTTTGGTTTCTGTTGCCCTCTATAGATCTTAGGAAAGTGTGACAGCTGTGGGTTGCCTGTCATCCAAGGCAACTCTTATAAGGACAAGATTTAATTGGCGCTGGCTTACAGGTTCAGAGGTTCAGTCCATTACCATCAAGGTGCGAACATGGCAGTGTCCAGGCAGGCATGGTACAGGAGGAGCTGAGAGTTCTACATCTGAAGGTTACTAGTAGAATACTGGCTTCCAGGCAGCTAGGACAAGGGTCTTGTCGCCCAGGCCCACAGTGACACACCTACTCCAACAGAGCCACATCTTCTAATAGTGTCACTCCCTGGGCCAAGCATATACAAATCATTGCATAGAGAGAGAGATAGCTCAGCGGTTAAGAGCACTGACTGCTCTTCCAGAGGTTCTGAGTTCAATTCCCAGCAACCACATGGAGGCTCACAACCATCTGTAATGAGATCGGATGCCCTTTTCTGATGTGTCTGAAGACAGCATACTCATATACATAAAATAAGTATATAATTTTTAAAAAAGATAGGTAGGTAGATAGATGATAGATGATTGATATGTGAGAAAGAAGGGGAGTGATAGAATTAATTCTTGATATGCAGAAGGCTATTCCCTGAAATCTTAAAAATATCTTCTTCTGGGTTGGAGAGATAGCACCGATCGCTATTCCAGAGGTCCTGAGTTCAATTCCCAGCAACCACATGGTGGCTCACAACCATTTGTAATGGGATCCAATGCTCTCTGCTGGTGTGTCTTAAAATAGCTACAGTGTTCTCAAATACATAAAATAAATAAATTTTAAAAGATATTGTAAATGTTAAATTTTAAAAGATCATCTTTTTTTCCTTTGCCTTCAGATACAAGGATATATGTCTAGAAGTTCATAAATACCCTTCAGTTTTCTTTTTAGTCATGAATGAATTACCAAAAATCAATGATGACCTCTTCAAAACTAGTATCACACCTTTTGGTGGGTCGGATGGCTTTTATCTATTTCTTAACGACCTGTCCCTCTTTCCCTACAGATAGATTTCCTTATTTCCACATTTTTCCTTTCTCACTAAGTTATGCAACAATGAGGTCTGAAACAATAAATTAGTTTCAAAACTTTAATCACTTTGCTGTACACACAGTTTGAGTCCATGTGACATTTCACGTAAGGAGTGATGTGGCAGATACACACCCTGTGAAGGAGCTGATGATCTGATGACAGAATCTGAAGTCAACCTGGCTCTGGAAGTCATGGTGAAGAGCTGTGTGGTGCCTGAAAAGGAACCGTGTCCTTATGCCTGCCACTTCAAATGAGGTGGTGGTGGTGGGGTGGGACCTGTGTGTTTCTTGCCAGCTACCCAACAAGACTTCCGCACAGTGTAAAAGTATTTCCAGCTCTTCATACTCCTGTGGGATATGATTTCTTCACTTTAGAGATGAGGAGAATGAGGTTGAGAAAGTTCAGTGGTTTGTCCAACGCCATACAACCAACACATCCATGGCTGACCCAAGACTGGACTGTGTAGGTTTAGAAGCTGTGCCCCTCCTTAGCAGATACAAACTTTTCCAGAGCAATCCTTGCTTCCTTGAATGACAGGTCTAAGACAGCCCTTTGTTGCTAAAGTGGTAGTTACTGTTTTTGCTATCATTATGCCCAGATCATAGGGTCCTCATAGAACACCAGAGACGACCAGGAATCCAACTCATACACAAAATCATAGAGTCCTTAATCAAGCTCTGTGGAAGGTACTGAGCTGGGATAAGCCTTGCCTCTTTACCATGGTTGCAGCAGGGTAAGGGATTTTACAACTTGACAGTTACAGGATTGGTTGACATTTGCTTGGCACATTTCTACTGACAATAATGATTTCAGTTTAGTATGAACAATGGTTACTAGTTTAGTCAATATGTTTTGGGACATTAAGTACTTTCTAAAAACTGATCGCTTGTTGCTGAGGATAGAGTGGCTGACTGTTTAGAGGAATTGTGGTTGTTGTTAGGGGACATGGTTCCTGGAACAAGATGGGTTTTTTTCCAGTATCTGAGTTCATTCTAAGGGCAAGTTAATCATAAAATGGAGTCTAAAAGCAAAATGAGGTTTGTAATGTTAAGCTGGACCCTTCATCTATATTATTTTATGGGTGGTCCAGTTTCTGCTCATTAAGCAAAAATTTCTTGGCAACTGTAGGCTCAGCTATGTTAGAATACACAGAATCATTTCATCAAAGGCATAACAGTAGGGCTGAGACAGGGTCAAACACTATAGCACAAGCTCAGCTGGAATTCACTATATAGCCTAACTCTCGCAGGATGGAGACTCCCAGCAATCCTCCTGACTCTGTCTTCCAAGTGCTAGGATTACAGGTGTGAGCCACCGTAATTCATTTATGATACAATTTTAATTAAGTTCACTGGCTTCAAACCTGAGTGCCTTTGATGGCCATAACAACATGAAGTGCCCATAAAAGAACAATCAGAGGCAGAGATAATGTGTTACACAGGAAAGGTCAATTAGGACACACAAATCAATTAAGCTATTTCTCTGTCAATTGTTCAAAGCACAAGATAGCATTTGGCCTGTAAGTCATCTAACAGCTTTTAGGAGATCAGTAAAGTGGCTAGGTGGTGGTAGCACACACCTCAACTACCAAAGTCCTCTTCTCTATCTGGCATCTTCTGTTCAATATTATTTCTATGAGACTCATTAATAGTGCACATAATAACATGATCTTATCTTTTTTAAAATTCTGAATACTAATGCAATGCATCTTAATATCTTAATTTATTCCTCCAGTAGGATATCAGGAGATATTGCTGTCATTTCCAGTTTAAAATTCAAGCTTCCCTGAAGGTTCTCTTTTTGTTCATATGTATGGTTAATCCCAGCACTCCAAGAGGCAGAGGCAGGCAGATTTCTGAGTTTGAGGCAAGCCTGGTCTACAGAGTGAGTTCCAGGACAGCCAGGGTTACATAGAAAACTAAAACTAAAAGAAAAACGAGTGTGTGTGTGTGTGTGTGTGTGTGTGTGTGTGTGTGTGTGTGTGAGAGAGAGAGAGAGAGAGAGAGAGAGAGAGAGAGAGAGAGAGATCAGTGTCTTGGAATTTGATTGCTGTGAAGAGACACCGTGACCAAGGCAATTCTTATAAAGGACAACATTTAATTGGGGCTGGCTGACAGTTTCAGAGGTTCAGTCCATTATCATCATGGTGGGAAGCATGACACATGCAGGCAGACATTGTGCTGGAGTTGCTTAGAGTTTTATACCTTCATCCAAAGGCAGCCAGGAGGAGACTCTCTTCTACATTGGGTGGAGCTTGAGTATTAGGAGACTTCCTTCAATAAGGCTACACCTTTTCCAACAAGGCCACACCCCCTAAAAGTGTCACTTACCATGGGCCAAGCATATTCAAACCACCACAACCACTAAGGCGTTATGCTAGATCTACAGCTAAAGCGGATACGTTCCAACATGGTTCTAATTCTCAGTTGGCTCAGTCTATGGTTGACAAGTTTCACAAATGAGGTCAGTTGGCATCAACATTGAGGTCAAATCCTAACATGTTGGGTTCTGAGCTGTGTGACTAGACAGAACTAGCTGTGGGTTGAAGATTTCTCATTTATGGGTGTCTATAAACCAGTTTTGGCATTCCTTTGCTTTGGGGCATGAAAAATTATGATCAATTTCCTTTTTATTCCCCCCACTGAGACTCATTTCCAGCCTTGATTTTGTCTTTTTGTTTTTTTGTTTTGTTTTGTTGATTTTATTTTGTTTTTGGGGGGTTGGGGTGGGGTGTTTGTTTGTTTGTTTGTTTGTCTGCTGATAGGAAACCATAAGGTAAGTGTTCTTTTTTATTAATTTTGAGATTTATTTATATACATGTATGTATCTGCACCACGTGCATACCTTGTGCCTATAGAGGCTAAAAGTGTGGGTATCAGGTTCCCAGGAACCAGGGTTACAGATGATTGGGAGTTACCAGGTAGGAGCTAGAAATCAAACCCTGGTCTTTTGCAAGAGCAGCAAATGTTATTAACCTCTGAGCCTAAGAACCATGGTTCTCTTCTCTACCTGGTTTCTTTCTTTCAGTATTATTTCTATGACGTTCATCAATGGTGCACATAGTAACACAATCTTATGTTTTTATTTCTGAATACTAATGCAATGCATCTTAATACATCAATCTACTCCTTCAGTAGGATGTCATTAGATGTTACTGTCACTTCCAACTGAACACTCGAGCATCCTTCAATGTTTTATCTTTATATGTACTCACTTTTATGGGTATACACTTAAAATGGAATTGCTACCCTATAAAGAACATAAATGCATATCTACTTATACTTGTATATGGAATGTTTTATTTTTGGAGCATAAGATTTGTATCTATTCAGTTTGAGTATGCACTGCCAATTTCTAGAGTGATTGTCCCACTTCCCATAGCCACTCCCATCTTGTCCTTTGTTGCACAGGTGGCATTATGCTTCCATCACTGTTTAGACACCAGACACTCGAAGTATCCGTTGTAAATGGAGATGGTGTCCCACCTCACGTCATGAGCAAACAAAGGGTCAGAGGCTAAGCTGCCTTTTCCTGGACATGTTGTTCATTTAATCTGCACACGCACCACTGCTTACACCCAGAGCAACCCCCAGGCTCAATTTAGAAACCAGTCACTGGTGGCTTATTTCAGTGGGAGGCCTGATTTATTAGGTCCATATAAAGTATCCTCTCTCCAGAGCCCTCTAGTCCTTTTCCGAATCAGGAACTATTCTGAAGCTCAAATCCTGCAGGTCATCCTTATCTCCAGAAGGAGTTCTACTTGCTGTCTTTCTCAGGTTGACGTTGCATAAAACTGTAGATGTGTGTGAGGGGAGTCAGTCCACACACAGCCTGTTCCTGGCAGCCAAAATGCCAAGCCGGTTTTCTGAGTGGAGATACCGATTGTTTTCCTATGAGTGGGCAGGAAGGGGAATGCTATTTGAAACCTCCTGATAGTTTCTGTTCCTCTGCCAAAGTCAGCTCTTTCTATCATTTCCTTCTTTAACTGACTCCATTTTAAAAGCATCATGGGGTCTATCGGTCATGCAAAATGCAAAGAACATTATAATCTATAGTCTCTTTTTGGAAATTTGGTTAACTGGGCTACAAAAAATGGCTCTAGGAAGCAGAGCATTTGCCATGCAAGCACGAGGGCTTGAGTTCAAATTCCCGATAGTCACAAGCAGCTCCACATGGGAGAGTGTGTATCTCTACTTCAGCATCCTGTGGTGGGAAGTGGAGCTGAAAGATGCCCATCTATACTGGCAGACCCAACAGCAGGTGACAAATAGATTCTGCCTCCATCAAACAAGGTGGAAGGACGGAACACTAAAGTTGTTCTATGACTTCCACATGTATGCCACGGGCATGAGTTCACCCACACATAAAGTTTGTATAAAAATAAAAAAAAAACCTTTCAATTGAACTGTCATCTAATATTGGAGGAACTTTGTTCTAGCTTCTTACTATTTCAAGATGCAGTAATTAAACTATTGACATAATTCCATATATTTTTTGGGATAAAGTGTAAGATTTCAGTGATTTTTTCCATAATTTTTAAACTCAGGTTACATTCCAATCAAAGCCACCATCCCCCTTTCCTCTCAGTCTTTCCCTTTCCCTCTCTACATTGCCCCCTCTGCTTCTTCTTAGAGAAGGGAAAGGCCTACTTGGGTACCACCCCACCCTAGGACATCCAGTCCCAGCAGGACTAAGCACATTTCTCCCACTGAGGCCCAATTTGACAGTTTAGATAGGGGAAGGGGATCCAGTGGCAGGCAACAGAGTCAGAGATAGCCCAGCTCCAATAGGGAGCCCACATGAAGACCAAGCTGCACATCTGCTACAAATGTGTGGAGGGACTAAATCCAGCCCTGAGTGCTCTTTAGTTGGTGGTTCAGTCTCTGTGAGCCCCCATGGGCCCAGGTTAGTTGACTCTATAGGTCTTCTTATGGTGTCCTTGACCCTTTAGCTTATTCAATGCTATCTCCCAGTCTTCCACAGGGGTCCCCGAGTTCCACCCGATGTTTGGCTGTGAGTCTCTGCAGCTGTCTCCATATGCTCCTTGAAACATTTATGCTAGATTTCTGTCTAAGGTTATGATTTTGAAAAATGTGGTTCAAGGGACTGGACAGACTGCTTAGTGGTTAGGAACATTCACTATTCTATCTTAGGGACTGGAGTCTGGCTGTCAGCCTCCACGTCAGGTGCCTCACAAACACCTCTGTCTCCAGCTCCAGTGGTTCTGACACCTTCTTCTAGCCTCCAAGGCCATATACATAAATAATTCATAAATAAATATTTTTTAAAATATGGTTTGTGTACAGTTCTCTCTGAAAAAAAATTGGACATTTACTTTTGTAGTTGTTGAGCTGGAGTTCAGTGTAGCTAGGAAGTCACTATCTAACCAGCTGTCCTACACTTCCTGCTCCAACCTCCTGGATGCTGTCGTTACAATGCACTGTGTAAGTGTGCCGCTACGTACCATTTATGCTACATTGGAACTCGGCTGTGTTCATGTTGGCAAAGCACACTATCAGCTGAGCTCCCTTTCCAGCCCTGTTGCCTTTTCTTTAATTGGATTTACACATATATATTAAGTATTTTTTTACATCAATTTAAAGGTTACAATCAGATTTTAGTTTATTCACAAAGTTTTGCCACAATCAGGACACTCTAATTGTTTTCCAGCATACTTGGGAAGAAATCCCATACCCATCAAAAATCAGTTACTATGCCTTCTCTCTGGCCCCTGGCAACCACTAACTTGACTTCTGACTCAGTGCATTTGCCTATTGCCAGCATTTTCCAATAAATGAGGTCACCTATTACACAATGCCTTGTGGCAAGCGTCCTTCATTTGACAGGTTTTCAGGGATACATGTTTTCACCACTCACCATGGTTAGTATTTCATTTCTTTTCTGTCAAGATTCCACACTTGTACCAGTCTACGGAGGGGCAGTTTCTGGACCTGTTCAAAAGTTGATGGGCATTTTATTGTTTTTACTTCTTATTTAAAATTGATTTTTTAGTTAAAAATCATTCTAGACAGACATGTTATTAACTATAATAAATGCCAAGAAGAGGGCAAAATGCTCACATAATATACACTGTTACAAGACCCATCACAGGGAAAGAATTGCTACTGAGTATCAGCAACATTTTCAGGACTTAGCAGACATGTTCCAGGAGAGGCGGACTTCTAATTACTGGAGGAGGTATGCCTATGGTAGGCAGAGACAAGGACAGTTAGTGATTCTATGGGAATGGACAAATGAATGTGCACACCAACACCCACCTCCCCTGACCTGGGGAAGCTGAATCCGGGTCTTATGTGCACCATGAAAGTAATTTAACCAATGGACTACATCCCCAGACCCTATTAAGAATTGTTGATTCATAGCAGCCTTATTTATAATAGCCAGAAGCTGGAAAGAACCCAGATGCCCCTCAACAGAGGAATGGATACAGAAAATGTGGTACATTTACACAATGGAGTACTACTCAGCTATTAAAAAGAATGAATTTATGAAATTCCTAGGCAAATGGATAGACCTGGAGGGCATCATCCTGAGTGAGGTAACACAATCACAAAGGAACTCACACAATATGTACTCACTGATAAGTGGATATTAGCCCAAAACTTAGGATACCCAAGATATATAATACAATCTGCTAAACACATGAAACTCAAGAAGAATGAAGACCAAAGTGGGGTCACTGTACCCCTTCTTAGAATTGGGAACAAAACATCCATGGAAGGAGTTACAGAAACAAACCTTGGAGCTGTGACGAAAGGATGGACCATCTAGAGACTGCCATACCCAGGGATCCATCCCATAATCAGCTACCAAACACTCACACCATTGCATACACTAGCAAGATTTTGCTGAAAGGACCCTGATATAGCTGTCTCTTGTGAGACTATGCTGGGGCCTAGCAAACACAGAAGTGGATGCTCACAGTCAGCTAGTGGATGGATCACAGGGCTCCCAATGGAGGAGCTGGAGAAAGTACCCAAGGAGCTAAAGGGACCTGTAACCCTATAGGTGGTACAACATTATGAACTAACCAGTACCCCGGAGCTCTTGACTCTAGCTGCATATGTATCAAAAGATGGCCTAGTCGGCCATCACTGGAAAGAGAGGCCCATTGGACACACAAACTTTATATGCCCCAGTACAGGAGAACGCCAGGGCCAAAAAAAAAAAATTGGGAACGGGTGGGTAGGGAAATGGGGGAGAGGGGGGAGGGTATGGGGGACTTTTGGGATAGCATTGGAAATGTAATTGAGGAAATACGTAATAAAATATATTAAAAAAAAAAGAATTGTTAAATCCTACAGCTTACCTATACACTACCTATTCGTGAGAGGGAAGGACAGGGTATTATCATCACAGACCTGTCAATTCTGATCAAGAAACTAGATCTACAAACAGAATCTAATAAATATCAGAGCAAGACTAGTACTTCATCACACAATAAAAACAAAACTACATGTGAGGGCTGTGGGAGTACTGGGAGCCATGGGAGTACTGGGAGCCATGGGAGTACTGGGAGCCGTGGGCTATAGAACCAAGGGAACACTGGAAAGGTGTTCAACGTGTGAACTTGCGAGTGCTGTCGTATTATAGACTACAGGCAGCCCTGGAAGCTTCTGAGCAGAGGCATGATGATAAATTAGTACTCTGGGAAAGTAAGCCTTCGGCCGTCCACAGGGAGGGTCGGTTTAGAGATTGAAGAAAGGAACTCTGGTAATAGCTGGGGCAACAGAGATCTGGATTTCTGTTTCAAAGTAGTCAACGTAGACCGTGAATGTGGTGAATGTGGTGATGGGTTGTCTCTGGTTTTTATTTTTTGAGACAGACATGAGACAGAAATTAGTGTTTCTATGGAAATGGGTAAACAAGCATGCATACACAATCACACCCCCTTACATGTAACTTTTAAAAAATTAATTACTTAAAAGTAATTGTTCACGGGCTGGTGAGATGACTCAGTGGGTAAGAGTACCCGGCTGCTCTTCCAAAGATCCGGAGTTCAAATCCCAGCAACCACATGGTGGCTCACAACCCTCCGTAACGAGATCTGACGCCCTCTTCTGGAGTGTCTGAAGACATCTACAGTGTACTTACATATAATAAATAAATCTTTAAAAAAAAATAATTGTTCACTTTACATCCCACTCACTGCCCTTTCTCCCGGTCAACCCCCTCCCACATCCTTCCCCCATCCCTCCCTCCTCTTCTTATCTGAGCTGGTGGGAGCCCTCCTGGGTATCTCCCTGACCCCCTGCCTCAACCCCCTCACCCCAGCACATCAAGTCTCTGCAAGTCTAGACACTTCCTCTTCCACTGAGGCCAGACAAGGCAGCCCAGCTAGATGAACATAGCCCACGTACAGGCAACAGCTTTTGGGATACTCCAGTGGATCAGGACTCACACGAAGGTCAAGTGGTCAAGCTGCACATCTACTACACATATGTGGGGCTGCCTAGGTCCAGCCCATGTATGTTCTTTGGTTGGTGGATCGGTCTCTGAGAACCCCAGGGGTCCAGGTTAGTTGACTCTGTCAGTCTTCCTGCGGAGTTCCTATCTCCTTCTGGGTCTGCAGTCTTTCCTCCTGCTCTTACATGAGAGTCCCCAAGCTCCATCCACTGTTTGACTGTGGTTGTCTGCATCTGTGTGGGTCAGCTGCCTCAGTGGAGCCTCTCAGAGGACAGCCATGCTAGACTCCTGTCTGCAAGTATAACCGAGTATCACTACTACTGTCAGGGATGGAGGTTGTGCATGGGATGGGTCTCAAGTTGGGCCAGTTATTGGTTATCCATTCCCCCAGTCTTGTTCCATGCCCTGTGCTTGCATTTCTTGTAAACAGGATACATTTAGGGTCAAACGTTTTGTGGGTAGGTTGGTGTCCCTATCACTCCATTGGGGTTCCTGCATGGCTACAGGAGAGGTGGCCTCTTCACGTTCCACATCCCCAATGCTGTGAGTCACACCTAAGGACACCCCCATTGGTTCCTGAGCACCTCCCTTACCTCAGGTCTCTGTCACATTCTGGAGATGCCCCCCACCTCTCCTCCCTTGCCAGCTGCAGATTTCCATTCATGCTCAAGGCCATATGGCCACATCTCCTGTCCTTCCCCCTACCGGCTCCAGAACCACCCCTTCATTCCTCTCCCCATCCCCTCTTCTTCCCAGTTCCCTCCCTCCATCTGCCTCCTGTGGCTATTTATTTCCCCTTCTAAGTGAGATTCAACTATCCTCACTTGTGCCTTCCTTCTTGTCTAGCTTCTTAGGGTCTGTGGGGTGTAACATTGTTGTCCTGTGCTTTATGGCTAGTATACACTAATTAGTAAGTGCATAACATTTATGTCCTTTTGGGTCTAGGTTACCTTACTTGAGATGATAGTCTCAAGTTCCATCCATTTGCCTGCAAAATTCATGATGTCTTTGCTTTTCTTTTTAAAGATTTGATTATTTTATTTATATGAGTACACTGTAGCAGCCCTCAGACAAACAAGAGGAGGGCATCGGATCCCATTACAGATGGTTGTGAGTCACCATGTGCTGAGAATTGAACTCAAGACCTCTGGAAGAGCAGTCAGTGCTCTTAGCCACTGAGCCATCTCTCCAGCCTGATGCCTTTGTTTTTAATAGCTGAATAGTAGTCCACTGTGTAGATGTACCACATTTTCTTTATCCATTCTTCAGTGGAGGGACATCTAGGTTGTTTCCAGTTTCTGGCTATTATGAATAAAGCTGCTATGAACATAGGTAAGCAAGTGTCTTTGTGGGATATTGGAGAATCTTTTGGGTATATGCCCAGGAGTAGCATAGCTGGGTCTTGAGATAGAACTATTCCAAGTTTTCTGAGAAACTACCAAATTGATTTCCAAAGTGGTTGTACAAGTTTGCAATACTACCAGCAATGAGGGAGTGTTTCCCTTGCTCCCCATCCTCGCCAGCATGTGCTATCTCTTGAGTTTTTGATCATAGCCATTCTGATTGGTGTAAAATGGAATCTCAGAATTGTTTTGATTTGCATTTCCCTGATGCCTAAGGACTTTGAATATTTCTTTAAGTGCTTTTTGGCCATTTGAGATTCTTCTATTGAGAATTCACTGTTTAGCTGTGTACCCCAAGTTTTAATTGGGTTATTTGGGTTGTTGGTGTCTAACTTCTTGAGTTCTTTATAAATTTTGATATTAGCCCTTTATTGGGTGTAGGGTTAGTGAAAATCTCTTCCCAACCTATAGGTTGCCCTTTTGCCCTATTAACAGTGTCCTTTGCCTTACAGAAGCTTTTCAGCTTCATGAGGTTCCCATTTATCAATTGTTGTTCGTAGAGCCTGAGCCATTGGTATTCTGTTCAGGAAATTGTCTCCTGTACCACGAGGCTTAAGGCTATTTCCCACTTCCTTTTCTATGAGACTTAGTGAATCTGGTTTTATGTTGAGGTCCTTGATTTACTTGAACTTAAGTTTTGGGCAGGGTGATAAATATGAATCTATTTTCATTCTTCTACATGTAGACATCCAATTAGACCAGTACCATTTGCTGAAGATGCTTTCTTTTTTCTATTGTATTGTTTGGTTTCTTTATTAAAAATCAAATTTCCATAGATGTGTGGGCTTATTTCTGGGTCTTCAATTCGATTCCATTGATCACTGTGTCTGTTTCTGTACCAATACCATGTAGTTATTTTGTTGTTGTTGTTGTTATTTGGTTGTTTTTTTCTTTATTTGTTTGTTTATTTGTTTTTATCACTATTGCTCTGTAGTACAGCTTGAGATCTGGGATGGTAATTCCTCCTAAAGTTCTTTTATTGTTCAGGATTGTTTTGGCTACCCTGTTCCCCCACCCCATATGATGTTTAGAATTGGTCTTTTAAGGTCTATAAAATAATTGTGTTGGAATTTTGATGGGGATTGCATTGAATCTGTAGATTGCTTTTGGTAAGATGGACATTTTTACTATGTTAATCCTACCTATCTGAGTATGGATGATCTTTCCATATTCTGAAGTCTTCTCAATTTCTTTCTTTAGAGACTTGAAGTTCTTGCCATACAGATCTCTCACTTGCTTGGATAGCATTACACCAAGCTATTTTATATGGTTTCTGGGTATTGTAACAGCTGTTGTTTCCCTAATTTCTTTCTGAGCCTGTTTACCATTTGTATAAAAGAGGGCTACTGATTTCTTTGAGTTAATTTTGTATCCAGCCACTTTGTTGGAGGTATATATCAGCTGTAGGAGTTCTCTGGTAGAATTTTTGGGGTATGCTGCTTGTGCCCTGGACTACTTGACACCTGACCCTATCTGCCCTATCTGGGGTTGGAGGTGAGGTGGCATAGAGTCAATGACACAGACTCCAGGAGCAGGTGAGAAGTGCTGCAGCAAACTCCTCTCAAGATTGCTGCAAGCTCCTTTAATACCCTCCACCCACGTCCCATTGATCCCAGCAAGCATCTCTTCTAAAGATCAGTTCCTGATTGGCTGGCATTGTCTGCTTCAGTAATCCTTGGTTTCTCAAGTCGTCTTCAATTAGGTCCTCCTACAGGAGACCTTGCACCTGTACAGCCCACTGGCATTTGCATAGAGGTGGCTGCTGCTGTTCCTCCCACATTTCCACCTTTTTGTTTTTAGATTTTGACAGCCTAGTGGGAGCTGGGGTACCATTGCCTCAACATTGCTGACCTTACCTCCGATGACTCCCAGTATACTGGACTGTGCCTGTCTTAGGTTGTCCTGTCTTCCAGGCTCTTACCTGTCATTGGCTACAAGCCCTTAAAGATATCACTCTAGAGGCATGTCATGTAAGGAGGAGATGAGGAACAGCCTACAAAGTGGTCTCAGGGATCTCTGCGATCCATGCTTTGATCACTTCCTTTGGGGGGGTCACAATCAGGATTTTCGAGAGCCATCAGCACCAGGAATTTCGCCTTATTTATGGAGCGCTACCTCGAGATATGCTGTGTGAGACACTTAAACAAAATGATTATTGGTATGACAATTCCTCCCATGGTAGCATAAGTGGTTATCCACAAGGGGTCAAACAGCCTCTTAATATTATCCCACACTTTCCCCAAGAACCCGGCATCTAGGGAGAGCACAGATTCCCTGGTTGCGTTGAGACTAGCTAAGTTCTCCATTAGCAACACAGCATAGTTAAGGAACTTGTCTGACCAGGTACCTTCAAGATATTGAGCCAACTGTTGTCTTGCTTCCATGGAGTTATGCACCTGGTAATGGGTTAGGTACATTAAGTGAAACCTGGGGTCGCATACCAATAGAGACATGGCCCTAACAAGGGCCAACTCTTCTGCCAGTAAGTCAGTCTGTTGTTGTAAAATGTGGATTGCTTAATAAAGATATTGATTTAGCACCTTCTGCACCTGTAGCGCCTCAGCTGACTTAGAGACTTCAGGACTGACAGTCTCTGCCGTAGTGGCTATCTGGGTAAAGGCAACAGCAGCTGTTGTTGCCCTGGCAATGCCTGCAATGACCCGGTGTGGGGGTTGTAAGTGACTCTAGGCCATCAGCGTGACAGTATGAAAGTGAGTGTATATGCCAGGGGCATCCAAATAGCAGCTGGTTCCCTCATCAGGATAATCAGTGTTGAATACCCCATCCAGCAGGTGGTCAGGAGACATTTCTCATTAAAGCAGTAAAGCTGTCTCTGACATTGGAGGTATTGGTGACAAGAAAGAAAAAGGGAAATCAGACACAGACTTGGGTAGCTTTCCAGCCAATATGGCTGCCAATGGTCACATTCACGGGGTTTGCCCCAGTCCGCATTTTCACCGACTGGTTTATATGGAAATATGTCTCATTAAAGAGACAGCCACCATCTAGAAGAGTAAGGGGGGGTGTAAGTCATTTAGAGTGGCCACATAAATTCCAATAGCTCATAATGGGATTATATTGGAATCTAATTGGATCCCTGATAATGCAGGGATATTGGACGCATCATGTGAGGTAAACCTCCACATGCCAAGTGTGAGGTTAGATGACAATATCGGTTAGTCCCAGGCAAGCTTTATACCCAGTGCAGGCTGGCAGTGCTCCCAAGGGATAGGAAGCCCCACAAAAGTGGGCTTTTGAGGGATGCTTGGACTTCAAGGCAGGGGTAGGCGTGATATGCTTGGGGTATCCTTGGGGATTTGTAGTCAGTAAGGGGATTGTGGTGCCATAGGTTAGATTACGATGAAAGTCCCCCATGGTCATATTGGATAGAAGGATCACTGGATACAAGGGCTGATGGAGGAGACGTTGATGGTAAAGCAGAGAATTTCTGCAGGTGGGCAGAGAGATTGGAGGAGAATGGAGGTGCAGCGGGGAGAGCAAACCCCTTACATGTAACTTACTTAGCCTCTCGTAAAACCATCCTTTTAAGCACTTTTATCTCAATCCTTTGAGGGAAAAATGTCTTTGTAAATGTTGGCTGAGCACAAGATAGCACAATTAAATGTTGCATATAGTGAGGTGTGCATCACTTCTTGGCCTTTGGCTAAGATCAAGTGTAGTGAGGTATGCTTGTCTTTGGTTGCAACATCATATGGAAGGCATGCTGACCACAGCTTCATCACCTCTGCTATGGGCTGGATGTTTTCATCCTCCTAAACTCGTATTTAAAACTCCACTCTTTAGTATGATGGAGTCTGGTGATGGACCACTTCAGAGGTAACTGGCTCATGAAAGGAGAGTTCTCATGAATGGGACCAGTACCCCTTGTAAGAAAGGAAGTAGTCCTCCCATCCTGTAAACACACACACTGAGAATACAAGAAATATGTGAACCCTGAAGACCCTGAAGAAGTTCTCATCAGCACCTACCCATATCTACCCATGGCACCCCAGTCTCAGACTTCTAGCCTGCTCTCTGGAACTTTGTAGTAGCAACCCCAGCTGGGGAAGCAACCTGCTCACTGCAAACACAACAGCCTCATTCCTGAAGTCTGCAGAAACACCAACTGAAATGCTTAAAACATTCAGCTCTGATTGATCTGCTGTCCACTTAATAAGGACCAAGATAAGATTATTTAAACTTACAGGCAATCTCTAAAAGGGATTTTTCCCCAAATATGATTTTCTTGGCTAGTTACAAAGAAAACATATTATGTCTCATTAATCTATTAGCTAGCAATATCTCAAGAATTACAATGAGAAATGAGAATAATTCTGACAGTTAAAGAAGGTGGGATTTATTTTAGACTGAAGAGATAGCAAGATTCCTCAGGCCTGGGAACAACTAAAATGTGTATTTGTGGGGCTCCTCTGGAATACATTTATGAAAAGAGGCCTTGGGCATGTCCCATCTTCACTCTATTGGTCCATCTCCAGGTTCTCTTGCTGGTTTTCCTGTTTTCTCCCATCCTTGTGTTTTTAGTAGACTACACAGCTTAGGAAATAGTAAGTCTGGCCTTGGCCACATCAAATCACACCTCAGTCTGGAAAGGGGATCTGCTCATTGCTTTGCTTCCTGGATCTGTTGTTTTGAGACAGGATCTTAGGGTATAATCTGGAGCTCACAGTGTAGACCAAGCTGGCCTTGACCCTGCAGCAATCCTCCTGCCTCTGCTTCCCAAGGACAAGGGCAATAAGCATGAGGTTAGTATTCCCTAGAATTTCTGAAAAGAATCATGAAAACTAAATGAAATCATGAATCTAGAAGTACTTTGGCACTAACTTGTGATATTGTTACTCAAACCAAGGAATGCTGCCTAGTGACAGTGGGAAGCCTCATTGGTGGGACTTGGGGTGGTTTTCTGGAGCAGTGGTTTGGTTGAGGCCGCTCAGCCTATGTTTATAAAAAAGAAGAATGAGTGTCCTACATCATTCCACCTAAATATCTCTCTCTCTCTCTCTCTCTCTCTCTCTCTCTCTCTCTCTCTCTCTCTCTCTCTCTGTGTGTGTCTGTCTGTCTGTCTGTCTGTCTGTCTGTCTCTGTCTGTCTCTGTCTCTTTTTGTCTCTGTCTCTATGTTTGTCTCTCTCTCCAGTGCTTATAGGAGAATGCACTATTTACATTCTCCCACTATATGAAAGCCAGAGGCACACAGAAAAAAAAAAAGACTCTGTTCTCAGGACACAGGAGAAAGAAAGAGAGAGAGAGAGAGAAAGGGGGAGGAGGAGGAAGAAGAAGAAGAAGAAGAAGAAGAAGAAGAAGAAGAAGAAGAAGAAGAAGAAGAAGAAGAAGAAGAAGAAGAAGAGGAGGAGGAGGAGGAGGAGGAAGAGGAGGAGGAGAAGGAGGGGGAGGGAAGAGACACACAGAGACATACAGAGAAAGAGACACACAGAGACACAGACATACAGAAACAGAGAGAGAAAGAAATTTGTAAGAGCTATGTAACTATATAGACAGGAATAGAAGAGCCATCAGGGAGTGTGCAGCAGAGCTACAGAGGACAGGCAGCCTTTGAGATGAAAGGCTGAAGCACAGAAGATGCCCGCCCAGATGCAGGTGTCAATCTCATCCTGCAGCCTTGCTTTCAGCATCTCCTCCTCGGGCTGCTGCTCCTGTTCTTGTAGTCAGTCACATGGCTTGCCTTGTGCTTCTGAGATACCAGAGTCTTCTTGTGGGCTCTAAGCCTCTTGGTTTCTGCTTACAGCAATTCCCTAAGTACCTCCCAATTCCTGTGTCTTCACAGTGTCTGTTTCCGAATACCTCGGGTTCAGGAATCCTAAAAGAAGGGCTGATTAAGTATGTTGCAGATTATGACTACTGCAGAGTCTAGCCCACTCAGGGCCCTGCTGTGAAGCAGCTTGGGGGATTAAATACAGCTGCTGTGTGTGAATCCCAGTGTAGACGCTGCACAATGAAATGACTTGCGTGTTGAGAATCTTAAGTGAAGCAGTGCATCGAATCAATTCATGTTGCATTAATTTATGACTTTACCTAATTTATTCTACAAATAAAGGGGTTTCATATGTCCAGATCTGTGCAATCATCTCAGATTTGCTGTTGGTATCTAAGCATCTAAACTGATCACATCTGTTACATTTTGATAGGAGCATCCTGTCTTTGTAAAAAGTGATGCTTTTTAAAGGTTTGTTCTAAATTATGTAGGTATGTATATGTTGTCTGTGTGTGTGTGTGTGTGTGTACATGGGTGCACTTGGCTGGGGACTGGAATCTGCTGAATCTCATGGACCTCCTCCATCCTGGAGCTGGAGTTACAGGCAGCTGTGAGCCACCTGGCCTGGATGCGTGGATGCGGGATGCAGACTTGGGTCCTCTGCAAGAGCAGTAAGTGTTCTTAACTGCTGAGCCATCTCTCCAGCCCCAAATGCCCACCATTTTCAATTGTGTATCTACTATACTGCACATTTTAAAGTTATTCATTTTTCATTGTCATAACCTAAATAAATAAAAGGCATCCTGCCCTTGAGGAATGTCTTCAAAAGATTAAGGTCCCAGAACTAAGATTTCAGCTCAACCCTGACTCCAAAGCTCAAGTCGTATCTTCCATCACATTGTCTGAAGCCTCAGATTTCTAGCTTCTCGGGTTGACTTCCCCTTCTTCTGACTTCTCCTGAGATGTGAATAGGGATTGCTTTGCATAACTGAATCAGAGTATACACAATGCCGTAATTTTAAATGGGAGCTTTCTGAGCTATTGACTGTTTAATAATAGCTATTATATTTGTTCTTGGTGAGTCACTTTTATTTCTCAATTAAGATTTTAGCTATTTGTGGTAGCAAACACTGTGGGGAAGGAAGGAGAGTCAGGAGTTCACGGCTGTCAAGGGTACACAAAACCCTATTTTCAAATGAACAACAATAAAAAGAGATTTTAGAGATTGGGTGTGGTGGTGGACACTTTTAATCCCAGCACTTGGGAGGCAAGGCAGGGAGTGTGTTTGAAGCAAACCTGGTCTATGTAGTAAGATCTGGGCCAGCCAAGTAAAACAAAACAAAATAAAACAAAAGAAGCAACAAGACCAATCAATTTTATTTTCTTCTCTATTCCAATTAATTTAATCCTATTAAGACAAGTGAATGTTTCCAGGAAAAATTTTGGTCTTCACATGTGGCATGGATGCAGTCTCTGCTGGCTTTAAACGCCACTCAGCCTTTCCTCGTCCTCTTCGTTGCCACGAGGCCTCTTGTCACTCTCTGTGATGCCTGCACTCCTGGCTTAGAGGTAGTAAGTAGAGACCAGTGTTTTCACAGAAATGTTAACACCGACTTACCCTTCCTTCAGGAAACCTTAAGGTAGAAGCCAAGATCAGGGAATTCAGGAGGTGAGATGTTATCCCCTGGCTACCAGGAGCCCACCAATTCACTGTAATTCTTTCAGATGTCTTTAGAAATCTAAATAGTTTAACTGGGATAGAGATGAACAGAAAGATGACTGTTTCCGAGAAAGGTTGTCAGACAACTTTGCTCCAAAGGCTTTTAAAAAATGCACAAGGCCCAGTCTTCCTCTAACCCCAAGATCTGCTTCCATCTATGTAGACATAGTTCTTTGTTTTCTAATTTTAAGTTTATTTTTACATGGCATCATGTCTGTACGTATGTCTGTGCACCATATGCATGCAGTTCCTGTGGAGGCCAGAAGAGGGCGCCAGATGCCTTAGGACATGCTTATGAGCTACCATGTGGGTGCCAGTCATGGAACCCAGGCCCTCAGGAAGAGCAGCCAGTGCCCTTAACTACTGAGTCATCTCTCCAGCCCCAGGATATTTACTTTTACGTGGAGTTTCTCCACATGTAGTTTTAATACCCAGAGCCCTGGGGTAAGAGAACAGAGAAAGTATTGCTTGCCCAAATTCAAACCAGTTCTGGTTGACTTGAATCTTTTGCTCAGTGGTAAGGGATTTTTCTGCAGTTCCATGACTAGGGTGTTTAATTTGGCCCATGCAGGCACTTCGTGCGTAGCAAATGGAACAAAATGCAAAAAGGGCTTCAGGAAGAAAGAAAATGGAGGACTACAGCTCCCTTGGGTGGGACTGTAAGTTGAGGTTGTTTTTCAAGGTGATCCCATGGCACTTGTACAGGCAGGTTGCCAGGTTCCATGTAGAGTATTTGGAGGAAAGTTTTGCCAAGTCTCAGGAGTAGGACCAAAAGAGCTGTGGCTAAGCTTTGGCAGCCCTTCTGGATGTTAGGATCTTAACAATATACCCCTCTAGGATACGCCTTAGTGGCCGTGTGAGGTGCCCCAGGACCAACGGAAGTTCTAGCACCTCGTTCCACAACATATATGACCTTATTAGTTAATGGAGTGATTTCATGTATAGTTAAAATCATGCCACGTAGGGCAGACTTCTAACTGGCACACAGGAGATAGGTATATATGCAGGAAGACTGGAGTTCTGCTATTACAAGTGCAGGAGTTTCCAGGTGTGGGACAAATTGTTCCTCAGAGACCAGAGCAAACCTGGCCTGTCATATTTGGATTTCAGAAGCCTGGCCCCAAGATCTGTGAGAGCACATTTGTTTCCATAAACCACTCAGCTTGCGGTACAACTTTCTCGCTTCTCTAGCAGAACCCAAAGCTATGGCACAGCTGTGGTCTATAGAGAAATATTTCTAATCAGTATTGTATCAAGCGATAAAGTTGTATGCTCTAACACAGGGACATCAGTGGCCGTGAGAGAACAGGTTGGTGACTTTCTATATATAAACGTTGAGGAGAGGAAGAGAGTGAGTGTGCAGGATTGTGAAACCTCAAGGTATTAGCTGGAAATCACATATTGTTATTCGTCAAGTAATTTTGAGTATGCTTTGAAGCAGACACTGTCCCTTCTCTGATGACGTAGTGCTGAGTCAGTTACCTGCTGTGGTAGATCTCCTGAGAGGGACCCATTTCCCTAGGACGTGGAAAAGAAGGCCTTCTCTTACACGGGGCTGTGGGGAAGGAGCTTTCCAATGACATACAGACAGTGAGCCAAGGAAAGTATAACCACCTGCAAAGCTTAAGTCGGGTTTAGTTTTGCCTTAGTTTCTAAAAGTAAAAGCATCAATGTTAATTATAGTGTCTGATGTTGTTTTGTTTGGGGGGGAGGCATTGCTTGTTTGTTGGTTTGGTTTGGTTTTTTGAGACAGGGTGAAACAGGCTTTCTCTGTATAACAGAGCCCTGCCTGTCCTGGACTGTTTTTATAGACTATGCTGGCCTCGAACTCACAGAGATCCACCTGCCTTTGCCTCCAAAGTTCTGGGATCAAATGCATGGGCCACTAATCCTGGTATGTCTCTGCTTTTTTAAAATTTGTTCCTGATTCAGCACTGATTATATTGTCACAATCAAGAAGCATTTTATTTTGATTAAATTACATTGTTTTCAATTAGCGTGGGCTAGTGGTCGTTGGAAAGCATCGGCGAAGTACTGTGGTCATTTGTTGTTGCTCCCGCTTGCTTGTATCAGTTGGTGACTGAGTCACGTGTTTCCCAGGCTGAGTCACGTGTTTCCCAGTCTAGCCTGAAACTCGCAGTGTAGTAGAGGATGACCCTGAACTCCCGACTCTCCTGCTTCCCTTCCCAAGTGCTATCATCATAGGTGTAGAGATGTATTACCTAGACCCTTCCCCCACATAAGGCTTCCACTGTCCTCTAGAGCGTCACAGACAGGGTTACTGTTCCAGTCGTGAACTGTTCCTCTCAAGCGAGCACCACAGCCTTAACTTTACATTGGCCTCATCTGGAAAGAATTAAAAACGACTGGTGCCTGACTCTCCTCCCACCCACGCCACTCCAGCCCACATTTCTGATTTAATTAAATTGGAGCGAGCCTTGGGCATTGGAATTTCTAAAAGATGAATTTTTAAAAGCTTTCCAGTTGATTCTAGTGTTCAGCAACAATCATGAGCTGCTGCTCTCTGCCTGGAAACTCATTAACTACCTTTGAGTTATGGATGACAAGATCAGAACTTGGCTTTCGGGGTACGTAAGGTAGATTGAAGATGAAAGTTGGCCCGGTGAGAAGTCATGTGAGAAATGAGCACAGTAGAATAGGGATGAAGGCTTGAGGAAAGGAGAGAGGCACCATTGTAAATTCAGTCAGCAAGGAACAGACTCTGAAGGGACAGGTTTGCTCGCCAGTAACCTGGCAGATTAAGCAACATTAAAATGCATCTATAAGGTGCCCCACCTTTCTGTTGGATGATGTAGTAATGGGCCTCTTTAAAATGATTTTCTTCCCCCGCACCAGGTCTCAACTGACCACCTGCAGTGGCCATGCTGAGCTGGGTACAAGGGTGAGAGACGCTGCTGTGAAGCTGATGGCCACTCTTGCCCACGATGTCAGCCAGAAGCAGTGGTGGGGTGTGGGAGGGATGTGGGATAGTGAGTGCAGCTCCAGTGGACAGTGAACAAGATATTATAGGATAGGGCCAGCCCTTGGCTTGCAGATCAGCCCAAGGCAGAGAGGGTCATGATATTTAATCACAGTAATGAGTAACCCTAATGAGGGTTATTGCATACACACACACACATATATACACATACATACTTAAATACACACAAATACACACTCTCACTCATACACATATACACACACACTCACACACGCACACTCATACACACATACACACACTCATACATACACACTCACACACAATATACACATTCACACACACACACTCATACACACACACTCACACATACACTCACACACGCTGACACACACACTCTCACACACATACACATCACACAGACACAATTTTAAGGTTTATTTTTAATTTTATTTGTATTTTTCTTTGGTTTTTTCTTTTTCTTTTCTCTGTCTGCTTTTTATTCTGGTTTGTTTCTTTATTGGCCTGTTTGTTTTCTAATGAAAGAGAGAGAAGATGTGGAGTTGGATGGCTGGGGGGGGGAGGGGAAGATTCTGAGAAGACAAGGTATGGGAAACAGTAATCAGAATCTAGTATATGGATATTTTTAATGAAAGTATAAAATTCCCATATACATGGAGGAGGGCCTCACAGCCAAGGAGCTGTTGTCGGTGAGTTGCCGCTGAGGAAGGAAAGGAACTTCTCCTCAGGTGTGTTTCCTGACTTCCAGTGGATGTCCCACACCCACGTGGACAAGCAGCAGTACTCGGACTCAGTGGGTCATTTAAAAAGAAGACAAAGAAGAGCACAGGAAGCTGGGGGCAGGCATGCTGGGAGCCCTCAGCGGAGGGGAGCTGGATGTGATCAGAGTGCAGTGCATACATGTGTGCAATGCTTAAAGAATAAATAAAGCACTAATTAAAAGTCAACAGCTTCTGAGCTGCAGAGACAGCTTGGCGATTGAGAGCGCTGGCTGGCTGTTCTCCCAAAGGTCCTGCCTTCAGTTTCCAGCAATGACATGGTGGGCCATAACCATAAGTGAGATCCAGTGCCCTCCTCTGGTGTGCAGGCAAAACACTATACATAATAAAATACTTTTTTCAATTACAATGTGTTTCAATCACACTCTCCAACTTCATCCAAGCCCCTCCCAATTCCATGTCCTCTCTGTCTATAACTCACGGGGTCTGATTTGTTCTGCCCATGTACCTAGGGGTGGGGTGGAGGTCATTTGCTGGAAGTTGGTCAGCCTACCAGAGACCAAAGTCATAAAGAAAACCGACTGTCCCCTAGAAGCCATGGCCTTTTGATCTGTGTGAGCGGTTGGGGACCAGAAGAGGATCTGACTTCCTGGACACTGAAGTTTAATTTGTGAGGAAGAGTCTCTGTCTCCACCTTCCAAGGCAAAGGGACAACATGACAAAGTGGCGTTGAAATGTCACATGTGGCCCTGATTAACAACCAGCAAACAGGAACCTCAGTGTTTTGATTCAGTTGATTTGTTTTCTGAAGCAGGGTCTCAGGAAGCCCTGCCTGGTCTTGAAATCATTATGTAGTCAGGGATGAACTTGAACTTCTACCTGTCCTGCTTCTACCTCCCAAGTGTTGGGATGACAACACACCTGGTTTATGGGGTGCTGGGGAGCACCTTCTAAAGACCTCAGTCTTATTACTAAAAGGAATTGAAATCCGGTCCAAGGTGCGGGAGTTGGGAGAGCGCAGTAAGCTTCAGGAGACCATGCAGCCCGATGCTGTCTAGATTCCAGCCTTGTGAAAACCTGAGTGGAAAGCCCAGTCATGCATCAGCTGTGGGCACGTGCAGAAGACTGATGCAAGGAGTTCTGACATCAAAGCTGGAAGATGCTGAAGCCTCTTATGTGTACCTCGCCTATGTACATCAGGTTAGCTCCAGGTTGGCTATAATCTCTAACACAAAAGAAATGCCTTGATGTATTATATATGGAATGATGACAATACAAATCTATACATGTTTAAAACATCCACATTGATGCTTACTGGCTTTGATCTGGGGTAGGTTGAATCCATCAATACAGATACCCTAGACAGGAAGTGCTTAGACATCTGACCTACAGAATGTCAGTAAGTTTGCTATTTTTGTTTCCCAGCAACAGAGAAAGAATTTTGCTGGGCTTGGAATGCTAGCACTTGGGAGGCAGAGGCAGGTGGAGCTCCGTGAGTTCAAGGCCAGCCTGGTCTACTATACTGGCCCAGCCAGTACGGGGTAGAACAGTCAGTCCTCTAGGGGAAGAGTGAGGCTGTGGATGGTGCAATCCCTGGGCTGGTGGTCCTGGGTTATATAAGAAAGCAGGCTGAGCAAGTCAGGGGAAGCAAGCCAGTAAGCAGCACCCCCATGAGCCTCTGCATCAGTTTCTTCCTCCAGGTTCCTGCCCTGTTTGCTTTCCTGTCCTGCCTTCTTTCAATGATGCGCAGCAATATGGAAATGTATGCTGAAATAAACCCTTTCCTCCCCATCATGCTTTTTTGGTCATGGTGTTTGGTCAAAGCAATAGAAATCCTAAGACAATCATTATACTACAATTTGCATATTTTCAAAATGTGAAGATTTCTTTTTTAAAAAAATATTTATTTTATTTATTTTATGTATGTGGGTACACTGTAGCTCTACAGATGGTTGTGAACGATCATGTGATTGCTGGGAACTGAATTCAGGACCTCTGCTTGCTCCAGTCAGCCCCACTCACTCTGGTCCAAATATTTACTTATTATTATATCTAAGTACACTGTAGCTGTCTTCAGACACACCAGAAGAGGGCGTCAGATCTCATTATGAATGGTTGTGAACAACCATGTGGTTGCTGGGATTTGAACTCAGAGGACTTTTGGAAGAGCAGTCAGTGCACTTAACCACTGAGCCATCTCTCCAGCCCCAGTGAAGATTCCTATAATTGAACCATTTGGGGGAAACGTTTTTCTTTTATTAATCCTTCCATTCGTTTACATCTCAAATGATATCCCACTTCTTGGTTACCCCTCCACTAGCCCCCCATACCACACCCCTCCTCTCTTCCTTCCCCTTTGCCTCTATGAGGGCACTCCCCTACCCACCCTTTCCCACACCACTGCCCCAGCATCCCCCCATGCTGGGTCATCAAACCTCCACAGGACCAAGGGCCTTTCCTCCCATTGATGTCAGACAAGGCCATCCTCTGCTACATATGTATCTGGAGCCATGGATCCCTCCCTGTGCACTCCTTGGTTGGCGGTCTAATCCCTGGGAGCACTGGGTGTTCTGGCCAGCTGATGTTGTCTTCCTATAAGGTTGCAATCCCCCTCAACTTCTCCGGTCCTTCTGCCAGGGTCCCTGAGCTCAGTCTGAAGGCTGGCTCCAAGCATCCACATCTGCATTGGTCAGGAGCTGACAGAACCTCTCAGGGAACAGCCACACCAGCTTCCTGTCAGCAAGCGCCTCTTGGCAATAACAACAGTGTCCAGTTTGGACAGGATGGATTCCCAGGTGGGGCTGTCCCTGGATGGCCCTTTCTTCAATCTCGGCTCCATTATTTATCCCTGTTCTTCCTTTGGTCAGAAACATTTCTGGGTTAAAACTTTGAGATGGGTGTGTGGCCCCATACCTCAACCGGGGCCGTGGGAAAATTTTTATCCTGTGGTTAATGATTGGATTGTCTCCGAAGGTTTCAAGTTTGATGTTTCAGAGTCAATAATAAGTAATCTTTATGCTAAAGGCTTCTTGTTATAGTGAATACTGAGGAAAGGGTATGTTCTGGTGAGATACACAAAGGCCAGAGAGGGCCTAGTCCTTCCTCATCTGAGGGGACCATGAGAGGGTCGTTCTACAGTACAGTGAGCTACAGAGACAGATGCAGCATGCTTACACCCAGGAGAACCTGCTCAAGTGTCAGGGTCAGTGGCTTTAGTGGGACACTAACCATGAAAATACGCCCGCCCGTCAACCCAGGCATGAAAACACCCCATTAAACTTGATGCTTATACAGTGTAACCTGAGAGCCTGGCATGGTGTAGCCCCCTGATTTAGGTGTAAACAGCAAAATCACCCATCCCTGTGGTGGATAGCCCTGGGGTTAATTATATTTGATGTTAATTCCATTCTCCTGTGAGGGGTTGTGAACAAGGAATGAGTCAGCACTCAGGTGATTTCCTATAAACCTGCTTCCCACCTTAACTTGTAAAATAAAGGGGAGCTGATGATTGGGCAAATAAAGGGAAGGTGGAGCATAAGGTGGGGAGAGAGAAGAAGGAGAAAATGGATGAGGGAGGGAGAGGATGCAGAGAAGGAGGAAGAGGAGGAGGAGGAGGAAGAGGGAGAAGAGGAGGAAGAGGAGGAAGAGGAGGAAGAGGGAGAAGAAGAGGAAGAGGAGGAAGAGGAGGAAGAGGGAGAAGAAGAGGAAGAGGAGGAAGAGGAGGAGAAGGAGAAGGAGAAGAAGGAAAGTGGAGCAGACGCACATGGCCCGGAGAAACTGCAAGTTCTAAGGGGTCTCATAGATGTGGAAGATGGTAGTGTAGTGGTAGATCTGCCCAATCTAGGTGCACAACATCTATTCATATTAACTGAGTCGTGTTTTCATTGCCAGGGCATATGTAGGTTGGAGATTTACCGCAGCACATCCCTAACGTGAAGAACATGCTGGGGACTGGCCAAGGGTCAGTCAAGGTTTCAGGTGTTCCAAGGGCAGGCAAAGAGTACTCAACCAGCTCACTGCTAGTGATTCAATTGTATGTGTTCACTTTGTGTGTATTAATGTAGAAAGCATACTTCATATACTCAAGCTATAGAATCTAATGAAGATCTATGATATACATATTACAATGCCAGAAATCATTACATTGTGTGTGTGTGTGTGTTTTGATTTGGTTTTTTTTTTCTCCCGCTGCAGCAAAAATATCTAAATAATTTTCTTGTCAAATTTTTCAACACAACGTAAAAAGCTAACAACAAAGTAACCAAAGAACAGTACCACCCGTGGGACAGAAATTTTAAGGGATTCCTAAGAAGTTGATGTCAGATGGACATATATTGACAAAATGCACAGTGAAGGAAACCAACAAACCAAAATAGACAAGGATAAGAAAATAGGCAAAGGAGAATGTGTTCTTCTTAGTAGTGTCTGGTGTCTCCCACCTCTATAGCCTCCGAAGTAGCTTTAAATGCAGCCACAAGCTGGGAAAGGATCAGATCAGATGGCATCCCTGATCCACTCTGCTGAGTCCAAGACGCCGAGCTTACACAGAGGGGCCCTGCCATGCTCAAAGGTAGAACTCTCATCCACAGCTTGAAGTAACATGGCCGGGGGGGGGGGGCTTCTCATACCCTACCTCCATTCCCCACATCCCAGCATCTGGCCAGGGCATCCTGAAAGCCTTCCTCCATTCCCACAGAGCTCCCAAGGTGCACCTGTGGGTGGTAGACTCCTTGGCATGATCTGTTGTGGGAAATAATCAAAAAGATGCAATTCAAGCTACATCAGCAGGCCCCAGCCAGCTGGCTGGCCAGTTCTCATCCCGTGGAGACTTTCTGACTCAGAGCTCTGAAATCTCTCCACCCTGCTTGCTAAGTTCCCACTAGTGGGTTGGTACCATGCCAGGGGTGCACATCTGGCAATCCCACACTTTGCCACTGTTCCCTTCTCTCTGGAACCCAGTCGAACTGCTTCGTGAACACAAACTGAGTTCAGAATCAACAGGTAACACAGTCACTGGAACTAGAATCCTAATCTTGTAAGCCATATTAAATCTAAATGTGTGCACACATGTATTGAGAACAAAGGTCAACTTTGAGTGTCAATCATTCCTCAGGTCTGTCCGCCTTATTATCTGAAACCGTCTCTCACTAGGACCTAGGGCTCATTGATATGGCTTGACTGGCTGGGGAGCCCCAGATGGCTTTCTCTACCTCCACAGTGCTGCAAGTATAAGCATACACCCACCCTTGGCTATTCACATGGGCGCTGGGCATCAAATTCAGCCCAGGTTCCCACTTAATGGCTGAGCCCTTGTTTTAAACAGGGTTTCTATTCCTGCACAAACATCCCGACCAAGAAGCAAGTTGGGGAGGAAAGGGTTTATTCGGCTTACACTTGCACATTGCTGTTCATCACCAGAGGAAGTCAGGACTGGAACTCAAGCAGGTCAGGAAGCAGGAGCTGATGCAGAGGCCATGGAGGGATGTTCCTTACTGGCTTGCTTCCCCTGGCTTGCTCAGCCTTCTCTCTTATAGAACCCAAGACTACCAGCCCAGGGATGGTACCACCCACAAGGGGCCCTCCCTGCCTTGATCACTGATTGAGAAAATGCCTTACAGCTGGATCTCATGGAGGCAGTCCTCAACTGAAGCGCCTTTCTCTGTGATAACTCCAGCCTGTGTCAAGCTGACACAAAACCAGCCAGTACAGCCCTCTTCCCAACCTCTGCTTGCTCTGTCTTTACTTTCCATAACTCAAAACACAAACAGAGAAGCCGGGCATGGTGGTGCACGCCTTTAATCCCAGCACTCGGGAGGCAGAGGCAGAGACCAGGCGGCCAGCCTGGTCTACAAAGTGAGTTCCAGGACAGCCAGGGCTATACAGAGAAACCCTGCCTCAAAAAAACAAAAAAACAAAAACAAAAAACAAAAACAAACAAACAAAAAAAAACCCACACACACAGAGGAAGGCACACAGGTAACATCTGCTGCAACCAGGGAGTCAGTGGGAACAGAAACAAGCCATGCTCTTTCTGAGATCTGAGAGTAGAAACTGTCAACTTCCGGTTATTGTCATGGCAACTGTGAGGGCTGTTTTCCTACCTCTGGTGGCATTAACATGATGGTCTCACTGGCTTGCCCACCTGAGCATTCACTTAGGTCACCTGGAGTTTCCTGGTTTGCATTTGATGTTTAAATACTTCAACTTGGACAGCGTACCACGTGAACCCCAGGACCAGCTGCTGGAAATCTGCAGTGTTCAGGAAGAATACCACTCCAGTTGCTGGTAAGACTTGAAACACTAACCTGGTAGCCTCACTTCAGACATAGTTGCTATGCCTTCAAATAATCTCTAGTGTAAGGATTGTTCATCATTGGAGAAGCTCTTACAATTAAAGGTTTCCATTTTTTGTTATGCGTACAAGTGTTTTGCCTCTGTGTATGTGTGTGCCTGGTGCTCTGGAGTGTCCTGAAGAGATCAGCAAAGGACTTTAGATGCCCTAGAACTGGAGTTGCAGATGGTTGTGAGCCGCCATGCTTGGCAACCAAAATGGGCTCCTCTGTAAGAACAGCTATTTCTCCGTTGAGTGTTAATTTAAAACTCCATTCTATCACCTTCTGGAGCTGCACTCTCAGCTTCTTCTCAGCTTGGCTCCAAGAACTCACTGCTGCTGCTCCCACTCCAGATAGCTCCACAATGGCCAGCAGTTAGTGCCACCAATCCTCTAACAACCGGAGAACGCTCAGAGCTGTGAAGAGTCTACACTGACCAACCAACCCCGAGGCTAGCTCCGCCAACCACCAACGACTGCCCCAAGGCTGCCCTTTCTCCTGCCCACCTGAGTCACGGAGGATGGAAAACATCAGACAGCCTTAATATTTTAAAACCAGCCAGATAGCACAACCACTGAGCATGGAACCTACTGCCTTGAAGTCACCAGCTCTCCGGTATCAGAATTCTTCCGGTGATGAAGCCGCCACCGGTTCTAGTTGGCCCCAGACCTTACATGGTTCTGTGCTCATCTCCCCAAAGCCTGACTGAAAAGCCTACTCACTATCTTGTCTCCTTCTGGGACCCGGAAAAATCCCACCTCTTTATTTCTGTCCAATGATTACCTTTTGCCATCTTTGTTGACATAATCAAGAAACAATTAGGGAACCAGATTTCAGTATCAGCCCCTCCCACTACATTTCTCCAGCCCCAACAATTAATCATTTTGGCTGGGAAGTAGTTCACTTGCCTGCCATGTGTAAGGGCTCTGATGGTGATCCCTAACACGCAGGCACTCGCGCGCGCGCGCCATTACATATTTTGCATACTCTGGGCAGGGATGTTTGCCATTGTGTTGCCTGGGATAAAAATCCAAGGAGCGGGCTGGTGAGATGGCTCAGTGGGTAAGAGCACCCGACTACTCTTCCGAAGGTCCAGAGTTCAAATCCCAGCAACCACATGGTGGCTCACAACCATCCGAAATGAGATCTGATGCCCTCTTCTGGTGTGTCTGAAGACAGCTACAGTGTACTTACATATAATAAATAAATAAAAATCTTAAAAAAAAAAAAAAAGAAATCCAAGGAGCATAACTGATCCCACTTTTCAAATTCTTGTTCTCATAGAATAATAATAAATTTAACTAAATAAGTGTATGATTTGTATATTGAAATAAAAAAGAAATGGTCTGCAAATGTGGATTCCTGGAATTCCCCCCCCCCTTTCCTATTTGTTATCCTTTGATCTCCTTCAGTCGTCCTTACTCCTTAACTAAGACTTTGAGTGCTGCACTGGACAGAGTGGACATCCTTGACTTGTTCTTGACTTTAGTGGAAACACTTTGAGCTTCTCTCCATTTAACTTGATATTGACTGGCTGTAAGCCCCCTTCGTTATGGCTCTGTCCCTGTAAGCCTCGTTTCTCTTGTACTTTTATCTTGAATGAATGTTGGGATCTGTCAAAACCTTTCCTGCATCTGTGAGATGATCATTTTGTTTTTGCCTTTTAATTTCTATGTGCTGGGTATGTTTGCTGATTTACATATGTTGAACCATGCGGCTCTGGGATGAAGTCAACTTGATCAGTGGATGGTCTTTCTGATGTTTTCTTAAATTCAGTTTTTGAGTACTTTAATGAGAATTTCTGCATCATGTTCATAAGTAAGGGCTATACTTTTCATTTTTGTTGAGTCTCTGTTTTAGTATAGGGACTTTGTAAAAAGAATTTGGAAGAGTTCCCTCAGTTCCTATTTTGTGAAATGATTTGAGGATTATTGACATTAGTTATTCTTTGAAATTCTAGTAGAATTCTGTACTGAGTCTGCTAAGACATAGGTTTTTTTTTTTTCTTAGTTGGGAGTTTAATTGATGCTCTATTTAACTAGGGGTTATGGGTCTGTTGATGTCATGTTGATTTTAGTAAGTAATGTTTATAAAGAAATGTATCTAGTTCATTTAAGTTTTCCAGTTTGGTGAAATACTGATTTTTAAAGTATGTCTTCATGATTACCTGAATTTCCTCCATGTTTGTTGTTATGTCTCCCCTTTTATCTCTAATTTATTAATTTGGTTACTTACTAATTGATTGTTTTTCCCATACACTCTTTGTGGATGCTATTTCTTCTTCCCCCCCCCCCAAAAAAACTTTCAAGTGTATCATTTTTATTACTGTGAGATCTGTCTTTTTTTTTTTAATGTAGGTACTTAGAGCACTATGAACTGACTCATGGCATTGCCTTCATTGTGTAAGCATATGTTGTGTTGTCGTTTTCATTCAATTCTAAAAGAATTTTAACTTCCATCTTGAATTTTGTCTTTGAAAAAAAAAAGTTCTTGTTCTAGGGCTCCACATGAGACCCTGTCACTTATCTTCAGGAGATCGTCTGCTTTTAGTCGAGTGGGTAAATTCTGCTGCTAGAATACTGTATGTTTAGGGAATCACATTTGAGGTGGGATTGGAAGGACACGAGATGCAAGTCTCTTGTGGAGAGAATGCCAGGTGTACAATAGGAGGGGAGAGACTGGAAGGCTTCTGGAAAGCTCAGGGAAAGGGAAGGCTAGGAAGCGAAGCCTGGGAAAGAATCCAGCTCAGGGCTGATGACAGAGAAAGGTCATGGTCGGGTTTACTTTTCTAATGGATCAATCAGAAGATGTTCCCGGAGTTCCAAGAGACATGGAAAGGAAGACTTGGGAAGAAGGTGGGACAGCGCTCGTTCGTGGGGAGCGAGGAGGATGGAGGAGTGGGGAATGGGGAGATGGGAAAATGGGGCTGCGTGTGTTAGAAGGTCCCCTGGGAGTAAGCCGGAAGAAAGAATAAAGAACGGATGATTCATTGTCTATGGGGCTGAATTATCGATGTGAGATGAAAACAGACATGAACCTTGCCTCCTAGTTTGACCCCGGAGAAAAGGTATGTCACTTTTTATCCAGCTACTAAGGACCCTCATTGTGAGATGGGAAGTCTGCCATTCCTGCGGAGAAGAAAAGGGCAGCGGGATTGAGGAGGGCAGACTGGGGGAGGGGCGGGGGACACAGCAGCTTCAGGTGCCGAGGGTCCCCTCTACAATTAACCCAGAAAAAAAAATGTTCTCAAGAAAAGTGGCCATACCAATCCGGTAAGAAGAAGATGGTGCAGAGATTAAATTGACCAGAGAACTGGATCTGAGTGGGATTAAGGCAGTCACATCTGGTGATAGTTTTGTCATGTCTCCAGGGAAGGAACATGGGTCACTATTTTAACTTCACCATATGTCGTGATTTACACAGTGAGCAGAGACCACAGGAATTATCACCCCCACTTCTAGAAGTTTCTGAGACTTTGTGGAAGGCCCCTCCTCTGTTCCTAGCCGGTTTGTTTAGTGTTTCCTCTTCAGGCAGGGTCTCCATGGCTGTCCTACAATTTGCATAGATCCTTCTGCCTCAGGATCTGAAATGCCTGGATTACTGGTGAGAGCTGTCAGACAGCCCTGCTCATCTTTTGGGCCTTTAGCTATCTACTGAGGTAATCATGAGGTCTGTCAGATGCTGAGAAGACAGATACATTTATGGTGCACTGAGCAATATAATTATTTATTCTGAGTTTTCAGCATAAGGGTTTATTCAGCTTACACTTCCATACTGCTGTTCATCACCAAGGAAGTCAGGACTGGAACTCAAGCAGGACGGGAAGCAGGAGCTGATGCAGAGGCCATGGAGGGATGTTCCTTACTGGCTTGCTTCCCCTGGCTTGCTCAGCCTGCGCTCTTATAGAACCAAGACTACCAGCCCAGGGATGGCACCACCCACAAGGGGCCCTCCCTGCCTTGATCACTAATTGAGAAAATGCCTTACAGCTGGATCTCATGGAGGCATTTCCTCAAGGGAGGCTCCTTTCTCTATGATAATTCCAGCTTGTGTCAAGTTGACGCAAAACCAGCCAGTTCACCAGTAGATGGCAATATTGGCCCAGAAAAGCCAACCACACTTGTGGGAGGGACACAGGACACCAAGGATACAAGGACTATCTACTTGAGAGATATTTTGCTTTTAATTCATTGTTGTTCTATTAATTTGTGGTTTCTCTTTCATCTCAGAATATTAAAGTTATAAATGAAGCAAAAGAAAGTTCCAGAAGCCTTAAGTTCTGCATTCTGAAAGTCACTCTTCTTTTTTTTTTTTTTTTTTTTTTGGTTTTTCCAGACAGGGTTTCTCTGTGTAGCCTTGGCTGTCCTGGAACTCACTCTGTAGGGCCTCGAACTCAGAAATCCGCCTGCCTCTGCCTCCCGAGTGCTGGGATTAAAGGCCTGCGCCACCACGCCCGGCTCAAAGATTTATCTATTTATTTATTATATGTAAGTACACTGTAGCTGTCCTCAGACACTCCAGAGGGAGTCAGATCTCATTACAGATGGTTGTGAGCCACCATGTGGTTGCTGGGATTTGAACTCCTGACCTTCGGAAGAGCAGTCGGGTGCTCTTACCCACTGAGCCATCTCACCAGCCCCTGAAAGTCACTCTTCTTAGACGCACTTCGTTTGAGGTAGCAGGCTGTGAGGCGACTAGCAATCAGGATATCCACACAAAATGGTACTCAAAAAGGTTTTGCTGACGTCACTAAGAACACCAGAACAGAAATCAGTTACATGTCACTTCCAAAATTTAAAATAGCATTCAGTTTTAGTTCTAGTCTCATGGAAATTGATGCCACACACACTTACCCCAATCTCAGAGAATGATAACATAAGTCATAGGAGTTGAAGGTAATTTAAAATGTTTTAAAGATTATATATTAATTATACTAATGCATAGTCATAGGTTTCATTATGACATCTTCATGAATGTATACAGCGTGTTTTGGTGTTTTGTACGTCCTCACCATAGCTACTAGCCCCTACTTATTAAAAAATTTTGTAACCCAACGAGTGTAATCAGGGTTAGCCTGCTAATTACTTCTTACTGGATCATGGGTGTGAGGTTACCTCCAAGAGCATGACCACTTTACATTGGGTACACCACTGAAGAGAAAGTCTCTCTTTATCAACCATGAGTTTCCTGTAGAGCCTCGGGTAGGGGTGGAGCTTTAGGTAAGGTTGGGGTTTCAGGTAGGGGTGAGGCCTCTGGTAGGGGTGGGGCCTCGGGGTTAGGGTTAGAGTTAGGGTCCCTCCCTTCTCCATAGCAGGGTTTTGTCTGGCTGAGGCTTGTAACCGATTTTATTTGGGTCCTCACAGTTGCTTTAAGTAATTTTAACTCTTTAAACCTTATACTCCGGATTGAATTTATACAAACACAATAAAAAATCAAATAAGGAAATGTAACAGAAACCCTCTTATGTCATTTACAACAATACCACTTAAAGAATTTGTTTGCCGTGTTTTCTGAGGTGTTCAACTTTATTGTTCAATCTATGTTTTTCACTAAAAGTAGCCAAAGGCCCTTTGTAATAAACAAATATCAATATGGGCCATAAATATTGGATATTTTAAGAACCAGTGCATCATAATCAAAGGACATATCCTAGGCAGTTGTATTTAGGGGTTAATAACCAGCTGTGCAGGATCACGGGTAGTGGGCAGTGCTCGAAAGCTTAGATGGGGGAACGTTCCCTTTGCCTTGATGACGCTTCTTATCTTGTACCTATCTTTAGATAAATCATTCTGGGATCTCTTAGACATAGGTTGATGCCATCAAATGACAAGCTTGCTTGTAATTTAGTTTCCAATATAGATAGAAAGGATCTGTGAATAGCTTTAGGTGTGATTAAATTGACTTATTCGTTACTGTATGTGTTCATTTAATAATTATCTGTTAAGCCCCTGGATACCAACAAGATAGGATTAAGAAAAAAATGTTAAAACCATACTTTAAAAAAGCACATTCTTCTACGTTGCTTATAAATGCAAGCTCAGATTCAATTGAACAGCAGGACCGTCACCTTGGCACCGTACTGACTGCTGTAAGCAGCACTTACCTCACCTTCCCAGAGAGTTCATGAGGTTGGTGCTAATGCAATCAAGTAAGTAGTGGCTTGGCTCAATATCTTAGCAGCAGGGTATTATGACCTTGGGGATGATGTGAAATTTCTTTCTCTAGTGCCAAGAAATATCATTTCGGTCATTAGGAGTTGCCAACTGCTATCAGACCAAAATGATTTTATCCATTAGAGAAAATTTATTGAACAATAGCTATGTGCTCAGTTGTGTGTGTCCAGTGGTATGTATGTATCGAGGGCTGTGTGCCTAGTGCTGTATGCCCAATGCTATGTGCCCTGTGCTGTGTGCCCAGTGGTGTTTGTGTGTGTGCAGGGCTGTGTGTCCAGTGCTATGTAAACAGTAATATACTGCAGCATACTGTACTATATTGACTAAGAACTGTAGAATGAACCCCTTCTTTTTTTTTTTTTTTTTTTTTTTTTTTTTGGTTTTTCGAGACAGTGTTTCTCTGTATAGCCCTGGCTGTCCTGGAACTCACTTTGTAGACCAGGCTGGCCTCAAACTCAGAAATCCGCCTGCCTCTGCCTTCTGAGTGCTGGGATTAAAGGCGTGCGCCACCACACCCGGCTTATGAACCCCTTCTTGTGAGAAGCACATTCAATAACACTTTATTTTTCTCTTCCCTCAAAATCACCTTTAATACAGAATTTTGATATAATTTTCCCTTTTACTAAGATTTTTCAGAAAAGAGGAATATATGAATATTCCCAGTGATGTAATTAAAGAAAATGAATATTCTAGAATCGAATGGAAAAATTCCCTTAACGGCAAGGGTAATTCAGTGATGAGTCCAGCCCGTGCAGAGACAAGAGAAAGGGAACATCCCTAATGCCTCTCAGTCCACAAACACAAGACTGAGTTGGAAACAGAACAGAACCAGGCTTCCCTCTCTGCTGTGGCCATGGATGGAAACTTGTGGTGGCCACAAGAACTTGGAGTAGTCGATGAATAAGCCAAAGCACCCAACAGGGACAGTCCTAAAGACAGCACTGAAGCAGCACCAGTGGCGACCCAGGAAGTCAGGATTCTCTGGGGGTCTAGACAGTTTCTCGCATCAGACTGTGGATTTACAAGGGATGAAAACTTGGTTACCATTAGCAACTGACCCATAAAGAACAGCGACAAAGTCCTAGTGACATTATCACAGTCAACGGTGATGTTCCTGGTCAGCAAGGGGCTGGCTGACCCAGGCTGAACTCAATAAAGTATAGTCCACTGTGAGGCAGTATTTGTTAATAATAATATAGTCTACTGTATATGCCAACAAAATCATGTGGGCCAGAGCAAGGGACTCAGGATATTGAAAACCCAAACAAACAAAATAGGAAAATCCTAAACATTATTCATCAAACTCAGAATTGAGGAAACTTGGGGAGTGGGGGGGTAATGTATTGATTTATCATTGTGGGGGCAGTGCAGATAGATAGATAGATAGATAGATAGATAGATAGATAGATAGATAGATAGATAGATAGATAACAGTAGACATTTGGGGGAGCTGGTCCTGGGATTCTACCCTTTTGAGGCAAGGTCTCCCCTTCCCTCTTTCTGCCACTAAGCTGCATCTACCAGGATAGATGGCTCAGAGGGTCTGGGAGCTTCTGCTGTCTCTGCCTCCCATTTCGCGGTGAGACGCGCTGGGATTGCAGACTCTCCTCCTGGCTCTTCCTGTGGGCTCCAGAGATCACAGTGCATCATCAGGCTTGTAGACTTAAACTTTTACCTGCTGAGCCATCCTTCCAGCCCTCTTTGAAATATTTAATAAGATTCTGTTGTTGTGATATATATTTGGAGCTCTATTAGTTCTTACAATGATCCCGCCAGCCCCCCAATAATTGAGGCAGAATCCTATAGACTTATTTAATCAGCTTTAGCACAGTTACTGGGCGATTGATTACCTGTAAACTATTTCTCAGTGCTAGACTGGCTATTTCCCAGCTGCAATCCCAAATTCCCTGCTCTTCCCTGAGTCTCTCCTGGGTTATTGCGGCTCCATCTGTCTGTCCTCAGGGGGCACTTCTCTGGCCAAGTGCTCCTGGTCCTTCCTGGCTAGTGGAGACCTCCTGGTCTTTGTCTTCTTTCTCCTTCTTTCCCCAGAGTTCCCTACCTTAGAACCACAGCCCAGGTAACGGAAGCCCCGCCCACCTCTATTCTCCCTAGCAATTGGCTGTGGCCACTTTTATTTAACCAGTCAGAGAAGATTGGCAAGCAAAGAATCTGCCCATCAGGACTGCAAGCGGATCTTGGGGCCTGTATTTAGCATTTGAATACAAAGCAGCACCTGACCAACCCCAGCAAGACTGAGATTACTGCACAGGGCTTTAATCCTAGCACTCAGGAGGCAGAGGCAGGTGGATCTGTGCCAGTTAGAGGTCAGCCTGGTCTACAGAGTAAATTCCAGGACAGTCAGGGATACACAGAGAAATTTGTCTCGGAAAACAAACAAACAAACAAACACTCTCAGCTTACACTGGCTATGTGAAATAGGAGGGGGAAATCATGACGGAAAGAGCCGCAGTTCACTGAATTATTAAACAATGAAAGAAGGAAAGTAATTGTGAATGAAGTCAATAATGAAGAAATGAAGGTAAAAGCCTGACACAAAGTCCCAGAGAATGCTCTTTCACATCTGTAAAACTAGCCAGTGTGGCTTTGAAGCCATTTTATAAAGAAGAGAAGGAATATACTTCCAAGATATGAGTACTAGGATTCCCTAAGAAAAGTTGTTTAAATAGCAATGATGATAAATGTTATTGGGAGGTAAAAAGGTTCTGATTACATCAGTACATTTTAACCAAAGGCTACCGTGGATACTTATTGGCAAACAAAGGTGGCTTTATTCACTTGTGATATCAGAGAGAACCATGCTCCCGGTAGATCTGTCGGGTGGGTCAGTGGAAAGTCTTAGACAATCTGAGATGGTGTGAGATTTTATGGATGGTTTGAGTACCTTTTCTCTGGCTTTGATGCCATCAGAACACCAGTCATCCCTTGCTCCCTCACATGCTGCATAAACAACTTGTCTCCAGAGACACTAGGACAAAATACTGCATGCTCCACGTCTTAAACAAAGGCCATTTACTGGTGATTAGTTCTGGAAGCTGGAAGTCCGATTTCAGTTCAGGTATCCACTGAGTTACAGTTCTTGTTTGTTTTGCTTTTTAATAGAATCACATACATCCCAGGCTACCCTTTAACCTTTTGCACAGCCAAGGATGACCTTGAACCCCTGATCCTTTTACCCCCTGTTCCCTATTACTAGAATTACTGCCAATGCTACCATGTCTGTGTATACAGTGCTGGGGCTCAAACCCAGGGTCTCCTGAACGCCTCTCCCTCTACCAACCAAGCCAGGCTCACTCCAAAAGTGCTAGGGAAGAATCTATTGCAGGGCATTCATGTCTCTTCTGGAAGATCCTAGCCACATAGCTCCTGTTTCATATGGACTTGGGTGTACAATGCTTTTTCATGATCTGTCTTATTCATAGAAAGGTTTTGTCTGTCATCTTTGTCCTGTGAAGTTGTTTTTGTTCAATAGAAAAGTGACCATGTTTAGTAGTGAGTACTCGCTACAAGTGCTAACAAAAGTAAGAACTAATTGATGTCCAGAGCCAGCCCAGCCTCCTGCTATCTGACTTGCTTTCCAAACTTACAGTCATGACCCACCATAATCCAGGCAAAGGACATCAAGGCACAGGAGAGTAAGTGTACTTGACAGATCTACACCATAGCTGGAATGCCCCTTCTGAGAATGTAGTTTGTATTATTGTGCTTGAATTGTTTCAGATGTTGTACTGGTTGACACAAACTAGGGTTATCTGAGCAGAAGAAACAGAAAGAGAAAAATACCTACATCAAAATGGCTGTGGTGCTTTGAATATGCTTGGCCCATACAGGGAGTGGTACTAAGAAGGTGTGGCCTGGTTGGTGGAAGTGTGTCACAGAGGGGGTGGGCTTTGGAGGTCTCCTCCTCTGCTCAAGTTTAGAGAGTTTCCTCATAGCTGTCTGAGGATGACAGTCTTCTCCTGGCCACCTTCAGATCAAGATGTAGAACTATTGGCTTATCCAGCACCTTGCCTGCCTGGACACTACCATGCTTCGTGCTTTGTTGATAATGGACTGAGCCTCTGAACTGTCAGTCAGCCCCAATGAAATATTGCCCTTTATTATAAGGGTTGCTTTGGCCATGGTAACTCTTCACAGCAATGAAACCCTAAGACAGTGGTTGATAGTCAAGTCTGTGGGAGCATTGTCTTGTTAATGACTAATGTGGGAAGATCCAGCCCACTGTGGGCAGCATCATCCCTAGGCAGGTGGTCTCCCTTTTCCCTCAACTGCTTTTCCTCTCACAGTCCTAATTTTGTCACACATACACACATGCTCACACATGCTCCCATACACACATACTCACATATATGCTCACATACACACATGCATACATGCTCACATAAACACACAAATACACACACTCACTAACATATCTACACATGCTCCCATACATACCATATACATACACACATGCTCACACACACTCACACACATGTTCATATAATCATTCATATCATTCATATACATACACACATACACACCTCAATCTAGGTTTCTGCATAGAGAAACAACTGACGCACTATTTGTCATTCTCAGCTTGGCTTACTTTGCTTAACATAGTGATCCCCAATTGTTTCCATTTCCCTGCACATGTTGTAATCTCAGTCTTTCTTACAGCTGAGTAAAATTCCATCCATCTGCTGACAGCGTCTGGGCTGGTACTGTGGTCCTATCGTGAATAGTGCAGGAATAAACACAGGCATGCAAATATCTCTGTGGTGACATTTCAAAGACAAGATGAAGTTGATTTGTACATCAAAGATGCCCTTAAAGAACTATCATTTCATTTGTCCTCCTGCATCCTTGATGTAAAGGGATTATGGCAAACAATATCTGTGTAACCTGGATCCTTATCCAGGGAATGAGTCTAGCCTGTGGATCTGGTCATATTTGTAATTCTATTTTTATGATGCTGGCCTTTCTGGTAAAAAGTGTTTTTCCCCAATGCTAAAGGTAAACCCAGTGGGCTGGAGCTCAGCAGTTAAGAGAACCAACTGCTGCTCTTCCAGAGGTCCTGAGTTCAATTCCTGACAACCATATGGTGGCTCACAACCATCTGTAATGGGATCCGATGCCCTCTTCTGGTGCTACTGAAGATAGCTATAGTGTACTTATATACATTAAATAAAGTAATTATTATTAATAATAATAACAATAGTAAATAGTAAAGTGAATCTAGGGCCTGGAGCATACTAGGAAAATGCTTTACCATTGATCAGCCCCAGCCTTTCCTCTTTTTTTGAAACCAGATTTCACCATGTAGCCCAGGCTACCCTTGAGCTTGATTTCCTCCTGTCTCTACCTTCTGAGTGCTAGGGTGTTCACCATCATGGCTGGCTAGAAGACTTGTTTGAAAGTCACTATGAACCAGGCATTTTTCAGGAGGCAGTTGCTTATGCCAGCAAAAGGCTCCCATTCACAGGGAACTGGCTATTTTAAAGATTTATTTTAATATTTTTATTTACATATATGTGTGCATGTGTGCATGTGTGCGTGTGCATGTGTGTGTGTGCATGTGTATGTGTGTGAGTATGTGTGTGTGTGTGTGTTTATGTGTACATGAGTGCATGTGCTCACTGAGGCCAAAAGCATTGGGAGCCAAAAGTACAGGGCTGTCATCTGACTTGGTCCTGAGAACCAACTCAGGACCTGCGGAAGACTGGTACATCCCCTTAGCCAGTGAGTGAGCCATCTCTCCTATCCAAACCAACTATTTCAAAACCGGCGGGAACACCACCTGTTCAAGATGTTGCCATGGTGCAAACTCTGAGCTCCAGTGCTCAGTTCTTAATGAAGCATGAAAAGAAACTCCAGGCTGTCTTTCCTCTCCCTTATCAGTGACAGACTGCAAAGCAATCCACTACAATGCCTGTCATTTAAATTGCAAATGCTATTTTAACAAGGGACTCTGGATACATTATTAGAATGTTACATTTTATTCCTAATTCTGTAGGCAAAAATGAAAAGAGAGAGAGAGAGAGAGAGAGAGAGAGATTGTCCTTTTTCTCGTTCATATCTCAGAAGCCAAACTCAGACTCCATGTGCCTGGGCTTCAGGATATTATCACAGACTCTAAAACACGAGGAGGCCACTCAGAGGAAGCCTCTCTCTGTGCCACAAATCTCAAGCTCAGCTTTTGTGCTCAGAAAATATCACTCCAGAGAAAAGCTGAGAGAGTGGGGGTGGGGGGGAACTGAGGGGACAGGAACGCAGGGGCAGTGACCTACCACCTAAGGAGTTTGAGACAGGAGATTGTATCCAAAGATGCAGTCCTTTATTGTGAAGTGGCTCATTACTGAGCAGTGGTTCTGTCTCAAGGGACATGTGTTTCCCCTTTCCTCCAATGTGGCAAGACTCCACCCACCACTGCCAGTCCTTTGTGGAGGTGGGGGGGGGGAGGGTTGGGGAGGAGACATTGCTTGAAGACATGGGGGAAGGAACCAGGTCTGACTATCCCATGCCTGCCACCCCCCACCCCACTCCACCCATTCTGTTCTTGCAGATAGAAGCCTGCCAGCCTGGGTCCGGTGAGTGAACCGCTCTAACAGTGACTTCTAACATCTCAGACAAGCATAACCTTATCAGAATCAGAAGTATATTCACTTTTCTCCACTGCTGTGTCAAAATCCCTGTGCTGCGACAGATACAACTTACAGAAGAAAGGATCAATTTTGACTCTGGTTTATGGGATATAACCCATCCTAGCAGGAAAGGCATTAGAACGAGGGTGGATACAACTGGTCGCACTTTGTCCATTGTCAGGAAGTAGAGAGAGATGAACGGTTGTCTTTGCCTCCTCTTTGTATCTTTGTTCAGCCTGGGACCTCAGTCTATGCGGTGGTACAGCCTGCAGTTAGAATAGGGCGAGTCCCTTTAGTCAAACCTCCCTGGGTACAGAAATGTGTCTCCTAGGAGATTCCAAAGCCAGCCAAGCTGGTAAGGAAGAGTAACCATCACCAAGACGAAGTGTGTGTGTGTGTGTGTGTGTGTGTGTGTGTGTGTGTGTGTGTGTGTATGAATTGGAAAAAAGGGAAGGGGGTGCTATGTATGAACCCTGTCAGACACTAACAACTAAGCATTGTGGCTTTGGCACTCATATATAAATGCCTATGCTATGCACAGGGACAACGGGGGCAGCCTCAGACCCCTTAGGATTGAATTATTTCCTTTAGAGTATGCAATGAAATGTTCCTCGTGTACATCAAATCCATAGTTGGTGCTGACAATCTAAGTTTATTCTGATGGAGTGACTGCCAATTAAATGAAGGATGTAGAAAGTGGAACAAGAGAGAAAAGATGGGGCTCTCCCTAACACAGCAGGACAGCATACGTAGGCAGAGTAGACATCCATGCTCCTTTCTCTGCACAAAGTCGCTCTACCATATGGAGGGAAATCCTAGTCCCGAATAAATTCTGTTCAAAATAAAGGCAGCATTTTTTTCCCCAAAAAGTAGAAGCCTAAAATGTGACTTTCTGTTCTCTCTGTAAAAATATTTTTAAAATCATTCTGGACAGAAATACAAATATGGTGATTGGACATCGATTGCCTCGGACTTGAAGTGTCCCCAAACAGCCTTCTATAAGAAAGGAATATTGCTTCATTTGACAAAATAGCAATAAAGACAAGCGCCAGCTGCCTCCTTCACGACAACGCTGGGTGGGGGTGGGGGTGAGGGTGGGAGTGACTTGCAATCTTCCTCCCTGATAATTTTTTAAAATGCTGAGGAAAAAGAGGCCGGGCCTGTCTCATCCTTAGTATCATTATCAACTCACCTAATAACTCGAAACATCAAAAGACAAAAAGCATTTGAAAACTGCTTTGGTTTCTTTCCGTTTGCCATGAATGTTTGCCAAATCTGAAGGTAATATGTAAAAAAAAAAAAAAAAAAAAAGACAACTGCAGTTTAGTTAAGGGTTTTTAAAAAGGATGTGTTTCTGGGCCAATTTTTTTCCCATCCTCTGATCACTAGGAACATCCAAACTAAGCATTGCAAATGTCCATGTTAACTTAATGCACATACCAGTGAACAAATGAGATGTGAAGATGCTTCCGTTTGATTCTTTGTGCACAACTCTATTCTGATGTGAGGCAGGATATTTGATCACACCATGAACCCCGAGATTGTGTTATTTACTAGACACACCCATTTTTAGCTGTGGTGTGGCTCAGCCTTAGTACACCCCTTTAATCCAAGACCTTTTTTGCTACATCCAACTCCAGTAGTGACACGCATGGCAGGCCCCCAAAACCTGGACGCATTCCGGAAGCAAAAGGTTCATGGAAACTTAAGTCTCCTGGAAATTTGGCATTCCCATAGCTAGAATGCCCCAGATTTGTCCCTGCAATAATGTGGAGGGTCTTGCAGGCTTTCTTACAGTATTTTACTGGATAAGAGTAAGAAATCTTGCCGGGCGATGGTGGCGCACACCTTTAATCCTAGCACTTGGGAGGCAGAGGCAGGCAGATTTCTGAGTTTGAGACCAGCCTGGTCTACAAAGTGAGTTCCAGGACAGCCAGCTATACAGAGAAACCCTGTCTCAAAACAAAACAACAACAAAAAAGAGTAAGAAATCTCAGAGCAAGCTACTCCCATATGCAAGAATTTACCGTTATCTAGGAAGGGTCTAAGAAGGAACTAGAATAAATACTTAGAACTATAGATAGCTGAGTTACACCCATACACAGGAATTTACAATGGCCTAGGGGAAGGCTAGAATTGCCCCTGACTGTGGGAAGCCACATGTGCCGTTGCAGGGTGGCGCTGGCTACCACTGGCCACCATGCATACATAGACAGTAAAGTTTTTTTTGCCAAGATGAGGTTTTGAGAATTAACCAATCAGATGAGAGACAAGTTAACCAATCAGATGTGAGACATGCTAATGAGGTGGTAAGCATAACCCATGCATAACTAATCCGAGTGTGAGACACACCTCTCCTAGGCCTATCTATATAAGCAGCACCAGTTCTGGGCTTGGGGTCTCTTCGCCTCTGCAATCAAGCTCTCCCAATAAACGTGTGCAGAAGGATCCTGCTGGTAAGTCGGGCGCGCGCAAGAACTGGTGCCGAAACCCGAAACCCGGAAAAGAAACATCTTCAGGCACGAGGGAAGACCCCCTGCTACAGGGAGGATTCAGAACTGCATCGCAGGGAAGGAGCGGTTAATAAAGTGTTCCCGTAAAACAGACTGCTGAGAAGGATCCGGCGTGGATTCAGAACTCTTCAGCTGAGGAACGGTGGTACAGGTAAGTCTCACAAATTGATCCCTGGGTTAAAGGGGGATATGTTTTTTAAGAAAAAGGAAAAGAAAAGGGAGGAAAAATAAAAGGAATCAGTGATAAAGAAAAGGAAATAGTGAAGGAAAGGAAAAGGGGAAAAAAGGAAAAAAAAGGAAAGGAAAGGAAGAGAAGGAAAGAAAGGATCGAGATGATAAGGTTCCCGGCTTTGGTACAAGTTAAGGTTCATGAGTTATGCTTTTTTCTCCCATTGACCCTTTGTGGGTAGGTCTGATAGTTTTGGTCTTGTTTGTTCTGATATATGGACTCTGTTACTGTTTGAAACTGTGTGTAGAGGCAGTCAAGACAGGTCAGAAAATCCTTACAGAGCAACAAGATAGTATGTCGGAAGAGGAGAAGGGCTTAAAAAGAAAAAAGAAAGGAGACACAGTGTTATCAGGTGGACAGAAAGGCCAAAATAAAAGAGCCGAGCTGGAGGAGGAAGGTAAATTAGCTTCTGCGCCCCCTCCCTATGCCTCCTCAGCAGCCACCTATAGGTGGACCTTCTGTCTGGAGGTTTGGAGAGAGGTTAGATTCTCCTTGCTGGGATGTCCTATCTTCACCAACCAAGCAGGGCAGAGATATCATGAGCCTCTAGATTTCAAAGTAATCAGGAATTTGGCTGAGTCCGTGAGGGCGTACTGCTTAACTGCCTCCTATACTGTGGCTCAAGTAGAGGCCTTGAATAGACACTCCATGACGCTGTCCAATTGGGCAGTCTTGGTGAAGGCATGCCTTTCACCTGGGCAGTATTTAGATTGGAAAGCCTTACTTATTGAATTTGCAAATGAACAGGCAGAGGCTCTGCTGCAGGAAATCCAGCATGGGATAGGGATATGCTGCTTGGCCAAGGTCGCTTTGCACAACAACAGACAGGGTATCCAGTGCAGGTGTTTGAGCAGGTGAATCAGATTGCCATAAGGGCGTGGAAATCATTGCCCACCGGTGTTGACGGTGTTGACGTGGGCGAGAGGGTCTGTTTGTGTGTTTCCCCAGGATCACCGACAACAGCTGTGGGTCCCAGAACGGCTGACCAGAGCAATTCAAAACAAGCAGAGCTATGAGGACGTGGATGTTCCTGTGGCTGGGGGTGCTCCCGTTAGTGAGAACTGAAGAGCTCTGTGTTCCTGAAACCATGCCATTGACGCATTCAGGTGTTTCCTCAATTCTTTACCTCTAATGCCAGATTTTAAGCCTTAATGGAACTCCAATAGAACCCATCATTGTTGACAATTTTACCTCTTGGCTTACCTCTGCTTTTTCTTACTTTAAGGAATGGATGGGAGTGATTTTGTTTGGTGCTTCAGGCACTTTTAGCTATTGAAAATGGCACCTCCCCTGAAGTTTAGTTATCTATGCTCAAGAATTATTCGGCATCTGAATTCTCTGCTCTTTCACCCCGTGGATTTATGGATCCATTGCACTGGGATGAGAGAGACTCAACAATCATTGATCAGCCCTTGCACATCGCTGAGGTTTCCTCATTGCACACGATAGGGTGATCATGATTTCCCCACTAATTCATTTTTAAAACTTGGCTGGCCTCTTTTGTAGAGTTCGCCCTAGGTCATTTAGCAGTTACTATCATGCAGCACTGCGGTATCCAGAGACAGGCAACTTTCCTCATTCACAGACCAACTAACACATGGGGCCCGGTGGCGATAGGGTTACCCTATGACGGGTAAGGCTGTGACATTAGAGGAATGACCTAAAGCAGGAGCCACAGCGGAGGGACATAATTGCACAGGCCTAGTCCAGCCTCATTTTATTAAAACAAAAAGGGGGAGATGTGGGAAGCCACATGTGCCGTCGGAGGGTGGCGCTGGCTATCACTGGCCACCATGCATACATAGACAGTAAAGTTTTTTTGCCAAGATGAGGTTTTGAGAATTAACCAATCAGATGAGAGACAAGTTAACCAATCAGATGAGAGACAAGTTAACCAATCAGATGAGAGACAAGTTAACCAATCAGATGTGAGACATGCTAATGAGGTGGTAAGCATAACCCATGCATAACCAATCCGGGTGTGAGACACATCTCTCCTAGGCCTATATAAGCAGCACCAGTTCTGGGCTTGGGGTCTCTTCGCCTCTGCAATCAAGCTCTCCCAATAAACATGTGCAGAAGGATCCTGTTGTGGCGTCTGCTTTGCTTGCAAGTCGGTTGCACGCAAGACCTGGCTTCTAAGATTAAGCTGAACTTAGGTGGGGCTGCTTTTGATCCCAGTTGTTAACATTGATTTTTTTCCCAGTTGGTTCCTGTTAGCATTTTGTATGCATTCCTCTGTTTTGTGTAAAAGTCACTTATAAGACTGGTGTTCCCTTTGAGACAAATTACATTCAGATACCACACTCCCTTGTGTTCGTATTTGTTTGTCATTTCTCGCCAACTCCTTGCCCACCTGTCCAGAATCCAGATTTCTTCCGCAGATTGAGGAAGGCCGACTGGGGCCAGTCCCTGGCACTTTCTGATTGAATATTGTAAACAGGATTAAATAAAGTCAACCATAGGTCAAGAGGCGGAGCAAGGAAACAGTTCACAGGAGGTGACCATAGGATTATTAAGAAAAAAAAACATAGAGAGTCAGGAGGATAGATAGAGAGATGCACAGGAAGTAGAAGGGAGGGACTTTGAGTTAGAAGGTTTCTTGAGTCAGCATGAGAGAGTAGCATTTCTGGAGGGATGTTGGCTAAGGAGGACCAGCTGGGTGCTTTCTCCGCCTCTCTGAGCTTGCAGGCTTTCACCGCAGCTTCTGACTCTTCATTGGTAAGACCAAATGATTGATTGATTTCTTATCCACCTTACTCTCTAGCAGATTAAGATCCAGACAGTGTGGGTCCTCCTGTTCACAGTGAAAGAGGAAAATTACTGGACACCTGAACTCTTCACCCCAGAGTACATTCCTGAACTCTTCACCCCAGAGTACATTCCTGAACTCTTCACCCCAGAGTACATTCCTGAACTCTTCACCCCAGAGTCCGACCCCCTCCCAATTGAAAACTGTTCCAGGAACATTTTTTAGATAAGGGTCTCCTGGAACAAACCTAGTCCTACCCCTCCTAACTGAGGACTGTTCCAAGAACATTTTTGAGATAAGGGCCTCCTGGTACTACCCCAGAATGTTCCAATAGATCGGGTACATTGCCAAAATATAGGACACGACCCCTTGGTGACGTAAAACTTGTACTTTTCCCCTGGCTTTTTCCTATAAAAGCCTGTAAAAAATTTGGGCCGGGCGTCGATTCTCCTCTACACCATGCTGGGTGTATGAGTTTCGACCCCAGAGCTCTGGTTTATGTGCTTTTTATGTGCTTTCTTGTTGTTGCTTTATTAAATCTTACTCTCTACATCTTAAGTTTGGTCTCAGTGTCTTCTTGGGTGCGCGGCTGTCCCGAGGCTTGAGTGAGTGTCTGCCCTCCGGGGGTCTTTCAACAGCACTGCAGAGCATAGCACAAAGAGGCAAAGAACCTTTGTCTGTCTTCCTTTTGTAAAGAAAAGGCTTCATGTGACTTAGGCTGGCCTTGAACTCACTATGTAGCTGAGGCTGATTTTTAACTCCTCTGCTCTTCCTGACTCTACTGTCTGAAAGAAAATGATACTTGATACTTGTGATTCATGTAATTTATGTCAAATAACCCAGAGAGTTGTTTGTGAGCTTTGAAATCTGGGGCTGAGAACACAGCAGAACCTGGCAGGCCCGTCGTTAAGACATTCCTGAGACTGCTTGGCCATAAAGATAAAGAGAATGACATATCCGGACTGGCCCGGCGCCTCCCTATCTCCCCGCCCTTCTAACCTAAGTTAAATGTTATCTGCATGTACAGTCTGCTGATGTTTAAATGAACCAATCATGTGAAACCGCACCAATTACTCCCCCAGCCCCAGCCCCTTTTCTATAAAAACCCCTAGCTTCCAAACCTCGTGGTCGAATCCACTGTCTCCTGCTTGAGATACGTTTAGACTCAGAGCTCTGCCACGTGGTCATATCCACTGTCTCCTATGTGAGATATGTTTCGACCTGGAGATCCGCCATTAAACTACCTCGTGTTTTTACATCAAGTCGGTCTGTACATGATTCTTGGGTGCACGCTGAATCGGGAGTTGAGTGGGGGTTTCCCCACTAGGTTCTTTCATGTCCAGTGCCCGGATTACAGGTGAGAGATTACCACCATGCCTGGCTCCAAGCAACTTATTTTTAACTCATTAACATTGACTACTTAGCCAATGTTGTTACTCGGTCACCATCCCTACAGTCTGGTTCCTGGTCATCTATACTACGATTTTCTCACTCAGCACTGGATGCGAGTAAGCAGAATAGAGCTCAGAGTGGAGGCAGCAGTTCTAGTAGAACTACATCTGCATTCTCCTCCTTCATTACCGTTTCCAACCTACCTGTGAGGTGGCACCCCTCTGTCAGTTGGGTGGACCCTAAGGAAAACCTCAAGAAACTCTCTGGATCCCCCCCCCCAAAAAAAAAACCCAAAAAACAAAAACTCCAGTCTCCATATGGGAAGAGCTATTTATGGTAAGATTATTTATCTCCATCACTAAAAAGAGCTGCTTCTTTGGGAAGTAAAATCTTCAAACTTGCCTGGAGACATCTTCATCCAGTCAGGCCTCCTTCAGTCTAAAGACTAACCACAGGAAAGGGAACCTGGTAAGTGTGAGTTGCCTTGAATTTTCCTCCTGGCTGCTCAGGAACTCTAAGGACAGGGTACAGAGGCTCCAAGCTCACCAGTTTCTTTGATGCTCCTGAGGGTTTCCTAATGACCTCTATGAAGCCTTCTGTTGCTGGTCCTCTTGAAAGACCCCCGAAGGGACCCTCACTCAAGTCTCAGGATAATAGCAGACCCCCAAGAACTCACAAGAGACCAAACTTGATGCAAACCACATGAGGCTTTATTCGGGGAAAGACAGAGCTCTGGGCACAACTCATATCCCACGCAAGGGTAGAGGAGTTGACCCTGAGGGGAAAGGGGTCCCAGTTTTTATAGGCCCTCAGGAGGGAAAGGTGAAGGGGAAAGTAGGGAATTTCCAGATCTAAACAATGTAAAATGATTGATTTCTCAAGAAATGGGTATGGGAGGGAAACAAGGAAAGAGTCTAATGCAGGTGCAGTAACTCCAGATTGGCCCCAGCTGTGGTTGCTGGGGAGATTTTCCGACTCTATCTCAGCAACCAATACCACAAACACCTGGCAGTGAGGTGCAGCAGTGGGCACACACCTGGGTTCAAGGAATGGCCAGAACATTGGCAGACACACAGGTTCAAGGAGCAGCCAGAGCATTGTGCACCTCTATTTTTCTAAATCAGTGAAGCTACTTCTACGAAGAATGAAATCTATTTTGCCAATTTCAGGGCTTCTGTGATCTTTTACATTCTGTCAGGATCTTTCACTCTCATGGGTAAATGTTTCTGTCTAAGCCATGAGACAACCCTCACCCTCTGTATCCACGTGTTTCCGTATCCTGCAGAAATCCCCTCATGTGACTGCTTACTTGTGTAGGTAGGGTTCCTCCTCAGTGGGGTAGTTATGATCTTCCTCGCCCTGTTGGTCCAACATATGACCAAGCATCTTTGAGTGCTACATCCACTCCAGTAGTGACAAGCACAACAGGCCCTGAAAACCTGGGCACTGTTCCGAGGTGAAAAGTTCACGGAAACTTAGTCTCCTGGAATCGTGGCATCATGTATAAAGAATGCTCCAATGTCCTTGCTTTAGTTGGTAAACGGATCTGTGTGCTTTCCCTTAATATTGCTTTATTACAAGTGCTCCTAAGGACTGATATTTTGATATATAGCTAAGTTAGATTCTAGGCAGTCCTTGATCCGACCCTGGGCATGGATAGCTAAGTCACTGCCCTACACAGAAATTTACCATTATCTAGGAAGAAGGAAGTTTGTGACCTAAGGAGGAACCAGAGTAGATACTTAGAACTATAGGTAGCTGAGTTACACCCATACACAAGTATTTACAATGGCCTAGGGGGAAGGTGGACTATACAATAGAGTAGAGTAGGAACTATGGCAAGGGCATGAAGCCCTTGCCCCTGGCTTCTAAGATTAAGTGGACCTTAGGTGAAGCAGTTTTTGATCCCAGTTGTTAACATTGAATTTTATCCCAGTTGATTCCTGCCAGTCTTTCCGTGTTTGCATTCCTCTGTATTATGTAAGGATCCAGTAACCTCATTGTCACCTAACTTAACTATTTTCTGCTGTATAAAAAGTTTGATGCTCGATTTGACACATTACATTGAGATCCAGCACACTCTCTCATGTCTGTGTCTGTCTGTCAATTCCTGCCGACTCTATGCCCATCTGTCCAAACCCCTGATTCCCACGGATTGAGGGGGGCCAACTAGGCCCGTCCATGGCATTTGAGTTTCCCTCTGTTCCCACCACAGCCACGGAGAAGAGATAGCAGTAAAATTTCACTGATTTATTCTCCACTACAAAAAGAAGACTGAGCGGTAGTGACATTAACAACCCGAGTGTCCTCAGGGAAAGCCTGCAGGAAGGGTGGGCTCGCTCTTCCTACACTTCAAAGAATCAGGGGAAGCAACACATTTTTGTCAATCTGCAATGTTAGTGGCTATCTTTTCATTCACATTTCCTAGCCCTGTGCTTACCACGTGGCCAGTGGTGTGTTTAGCCCTGGAGAAGAGACTCCATAGGGATTTGGTTTCTATAGGAACCCAGTACGACCTATCTGTCGTACTTAGCTTATGCTCTGAAACCTCTGAGCTTTTAATCAATGAAACTGGCCTGTGTTCTCTGCCCACAGTCAGAGTGTTTAACTCCTGTGCACACTACAGCCTCCAGGCAGCCAGCCTGTCTCAGGAAAAGCTACGCTGGTGACACAGACCTCAAAGTTGCTTTGGAAAACACAGTCAGCCTCTCGACTTAATCAATCTTCCCCTCTATGAAGAAAGAAGAAAGGACTATTGCCAGAGAGACCAGGCCAACACCAGAGCCCCACCCCATACACACACAGAGGAAGCTGAGGTCAGAAAATGTCTGGGACCCCAATGGATCCCAACCTGTGGAAGATGTGTTTGATGTGTGAGGAAGTGACACAGTGGGTAACCCTGAGTTCCTGCTACACACTGTTCATATACAGGAAGCACTGGTCATGCTCTTGACCAGACATTTGCCTTTGGCTACTAGGGGATCTGAATACAGGCACCAGATACCTCCTGGGAACTGCCAACTGTCCACATCTGGATAACTCAAGGGGATGTGCCACCGTGAGAAGTTAAGTTGGTGTACAGGCTCCAGTAGCACTGTTGGTTTGGTGGGAAAATTCAGATTCTCTTAGGGTGCCTGAGCCAAGGAGCCCAGCTAGCTTGTTGCCAGGTAACCAAGAACTGTCTTCCCAAATTAGAGAACAAATAAAAAGGACCAGGAGGAGTAAACAGGATGACTAACTCTGGAGAAAACAATTTTTTTTTTCACGAAGCCAAAGATATTTAAACAACAGCAAACTCAGAGAAGATGCCGTGCACACCCCACTCCCACCGTGCATACCCCACTCTCACCACTGCCCACTCTCACCGTCACACTGCCCACTCACCTGCTGTAGGAGAAGGGCTGAACTGCCAGAATAGAGCATACATGAATCTCATATGTCACTGTCACTCAGACACAACCTGACAATCAAGGGTTTTAGACAATTAGGTGCAGAGGTAGGGTTTCTTCCAGGAGGGGCACAAGCCTGTCAGAGCTCATACCCCTTGTTGGGATGGCAGCCTATTGTTTTCAGATTAACAATTGCTCTCTGAAATATGCTTTTCGTGTGTGTGTGTGTGTGTGTGTGTGTGTGTGTGTGTGTACAGGTGCACGTCTTCCCAGTTGCTCCTGGGTGTCATCGTTTTGTTCTTAGTTTATTTTTTTTTTAAATGTATTTCATTTGTTTTGTGTGTGCACCTTCAGAGGTCAGAGTTCAGCTAGGGAGAGTTCAGAGTTCAGAGGACAGCTTGGGAGAGTTCAGAGTTCAGAGGACAACTTGGGAGAGTTTTTCGATCACATGGGGATTGAACTCAGATCAAGTGCCTCCCCCTACCCCCACCCCACCCCACGTGCGCCTTTACTCACTGAGCCATTTGGATGCCCCACCTTCCAGTTTTTGAGACAGGTTCTCATTGGCTGGAAGCTTAGTGCATAGCCTAGGCTGGCCAGCAATAGAGATCTGCCTTCCTATTACTGGAATTACAAATACTTATCATACTTAGTTGCTTTTCCCCAATGTGGGCAGCTAGGAGCAACCGCCCCAAATTGGGGGATTGAATTCCTACTTTGAAGGTAAACACTTCACCCCCTGAGCCACTTCCCAAGCCCTCTGGAGAATGTTACAGAGTTAATTTTTACAAGAGGAAACACTTCATCATGAGCCATCTCATTCTCTAGTCCACCATAACTGCAAATTCCAGGAAAATTCTCAAAATCTGCAATATTGACCTAGTACTTCCTTTTGTATTCATTTTGACTTAGAAAATAGCCCCAATATACCTTTCAAAGGTATGAGGAGCAAAAACCTCTGGGCTATTAGGGTATTGTGATACAAGAAGACACACTTTGGTCTTCATCCCTGACTCCTGAGTGACAAGCAGTATCTTTGTTTATCTACCTGTGATGATTAAGCTTTGTCAACTTGACTCAACCTAGGGTCATCTGGAAAGCGACAACCCCAATTGAGAAGATGCTTCTTAACGTAGCATTGACTATATGTAGGCAAATTAGTGGAATCCTTTCTTGGTTAGGAACTGGTGTGTGTCAGGGCTGGAGAGATGGCTCAGCAGGTAAGAGCACTGACTGCTCTTCCGAAGGTCCTGAGTTCAAATCCCAGCAACCACATGGTGGCTCACAACCACTCACAATGAGATCTGATGCCCTCCTCCAGTGTGTCTAAAGACAGCTACAGTGTACTTACATATAATAATAAATAAATCTTTAAAAAAAAAAAAAGGAACTGGTGTGTGGAGGGCCCCTCTCTCTGTGGGTGGTGTCACCCCTTGGCAGATGATCCTGGGGTCTATAAAAATGCAAGATGAATGAGCCACAGGGAAGAGGCCAGTAGAAGTTTCCTCAATAATCTACTTCAGTTCCTGCCTTCAGGTTCTTGTTGTGATTCCTGCCTTAGCTTCCCTTGGTAATGAACTTGTTTGCAAGGCAAATAAACCCTTTCCTTCCTGGGACGCCTTTCATCATGGACTTTACCACAGCAATAAATACCGAACCAAGACACCATCACAAACTCCTACCAACCACATCTGAGTTTAAGCTGATGAGGTGACTTTTGTAAAGGTCTGATAGGACACTATCAAAGTCAGGCAATCATGTCACCACGGAGGATAACTTTGAGTTTTACTCTAAAAGGAGATGAAACAGGACCAGTGAGTGGGTATTGACTTACTAACCTGGGCAATGGTTTATTCAGCTGTGCTATGCATGGAGCCACTATAAAACTCCAAAAGAAGGGTTTTGCCAAAGACATGTTGATACTAGAAGTGTGTTTCCCTCTCTGAGGGCATGGAAGCACCTTCCCGTATACTGTGCTGTGCTCTCTTTCCCATCAGGCCATTCCCAAACTGCATCCTTTAAAGAACAAACTAGTAACAGTCTACCAAGTAACAATGTGTCTTCTGCCCATTTTCTCTCCTGGGTCCATGTCTCCAGCACACCAGCTGTGGAACAGTCCTTTTCTTGGTTCTGCTCTCAACTATTAGCCTCTATCCAGTTTCTCTTAGGAAGAAAACTCCATAGAATTGTCTGTAATCCCCCACTCTGGTTCTCCCCCACCTCATTTTCTAATGAACTCACCCAAACTAGGCTTCTCATGGCTTTGACAGTGAACCCACCAAAGGCAGAGTTGTAATATAGTAGTATTTTGGGTGGAGGAGTTCTATACCCTCTTTTGCTCCCAAATATCTGCAGGGCATTTCTATATCCTCTTTAGCATTTATAGATCCTGAATAACAGACACAGTGACCTGGTACTTTTATTAATAAGTTGTTGGTACTACGCTGGAAAGATTCTGAGCTATTCTAACCCTCTCTGCTGATAATACCCAGATAGATGCCCCATCACCTGCCATCTGAATCTTGCCCTGGCTTGCTTGGCTCCATGTATGTCCTTGTAGCTGCTCTCTCATGATGACCTCGTGGCAAATCCTCCTGGTTCTTTCACATGGTGTCTCTTCCTTCTTTCCTCATATTCCTTCTCCCTCTACCTCTCTACCTGGAGCCCTCTTCACTGGGATCCGATATCCTACCTCTACCGTCCTCTCCTAACCAGTCATAGGCTGATTAGCTCTTTATTGATTGATCAGAAATGATGGAAAATAATTTTTATATAACATTGAGACTGGAGATGCTTGATTATGCCATCATCTACACTGTAAACTGCCACGGACTGGACTCAGTGGATCCCTCAACCAGCGGGGGAACCAGGGCTTCGGTGCTCAGGCGAGCAAGGAGTCGGCAGAAAGTGACAAACAGACACTGACACAGAGAGAGTGCTGTATCTGAGTGTAATTTCTCAAGATGAGCATCAGACTTATATTACAGAAGAAAACTAAGAAGTTAGGTGACACATCAACCAAGGTACATTAAAGTATTCTGACACAAAACAGAGAAATACATACATAAAAACTGGCAGGAAACAGGCAGTAGTTACAATTGAGATAAAAGGTGGCCCTTTCTAAAGTCAGCCATTTGGGAACTAGGTGAGGATTTTACACCCTAATCACAGTTTATGCTATTCCTCTGAGCCTTGTGAAAGCTTGCACCAGGAGGTTAACCTTTTCATGAATAATGCAGTATTGAAGTTCCTCCTTAAACCACAACCCTTCTTCTTCCTAGACCATTGTAAATTCCTGCATATGGGAATGACTGGGCTATAATTCTAAATTGACTGTAGAACTGGCCCTGAGATTTCTAGCTCTTATCCAGTAAACTGCAATGTCTGATTTCTTTCACTGTCTGTCAATTCTGGAGGCATTATGTCTGAATGAGTAGCATTACCTATAATATAACACCGACTATCGACTATCGCAAATATCCACAAATCTGGAACATTCATGCTACAGGATGCCAAGGCTCCAGGAGACTAGTTTCTGTAAAACTTTTTGCCTCAGGACTGCATCCAAGATTTTGGGCTTGCCACGTAGACTTCACTGGAGTGGGTGTGGCAGTAAACAGATCTGGGTGCAAAAATCAGCATCTGAATATACACTGCACAAGACCAACCCCCAACATTAGAGTCTATCATGGTAAGCTAAGGAGCTTGTAATGGCTGGCCCATGTGATAGCTGGTTCATGTGATGACTGGCCCATGTGATGGCTGGGTCATGTGATGACTGGCCCATGTGATGGCTGGTTCATGTGATGTCTGGTTCATGTGAGGACTGGCCAATGTGATGGCTGGTTCCTGTGAGAGATGGCCCATGTGATGGCTGGCCCATGTGATGACTGGTTCATGTGATGGCTGGCCCATGTGTTGGCTGGCCAATGTGATGGCTGGTCCATATGATGGCTGGTTCATGTGATGGCTGGTTCATGTGGTGGCTGGTTCATGTGATGGCTGGTTCATGTGAGGACTGGTTCATGTGATCGCTGGCCCATGTGATGGCTGCCCTATGTGATGGCTGGTCTATGTGATGTCTGGTTCATGTGGTGGCTAGTTCATGTGATGGCTGGGGTTCATGTGAGGACTGGTTCATGTGATGGCTGGTTTATGTGATGGCTGTTTCATGTGATGGCTGGCCCTTGTGATGGCTGGCCCATATGATGGCTGTTTCATGTGATGGCTGGCCAATGGCACCCACAGCAGGAACCAGATAGAAATGAACACTGGTTTTCCACTCTTCTCCTTTTTATTCAGTGTAGTAGCCTAGCCTATGGGATAGTGTCACCACATTCAGGGATAGATATCTGTCCTCAGTTAAATGTTTCTGGAACCTTGTACACACAGAGATGTATTTCTATGTTGGTTCTAGAATCAGCAGAGCTGACACAAAAGATGAACCGTCACAATTTCCAGGTTGACAGGATCCATGTTGCTAAGTCCAGAGGGGAGATGTCAGTTCTCATCCTTCTTGCTATGTTTCTCTTCAGCAAAGTACATAATCTTAATGTCTTTGTCATCCATTTTCTCCCCTCGAGGTACCTCCTTTATTCCATTCCCAGGATTTAACACTGTTGCGCTTCTTCTGCTACTGAAAAAGAGGAGGGAATTTCCCAGAGCACACATGAAGGAAGAACATAACAAATCTGCTGCATTTATTCATGTGTATAGAGAGTTCTTGTAGAGGTCAGAGGACAGCCTGTGGAAGTGAGTTCTCTACCATCATATGGGTCCAAGGAATTGAACTCATGTTGTTAGTCTTGGTGACAAGCACTTTTACCCACTAAGCCATCTTGCCTGCTCCAGGAAGAACAATTAAAAAAAAAAATGTGCTTAGAGGAGAGGAAGCGACTTGGGATTTAAGGACAGGTTCTAGGTTGCTGCCCCAATGATCACTTTCTTGATAGTCACACTCTTCTATAACCCTTTTGAATATGAGCTGGCTCTGAAATGTTATTTATTCATTTATTTACATACTATTCTAATTAGCCTTAACTATCAATTTGAAGATGGAATATATAGAATAGAATTTATTTAGGGCATGGGGAGTTGAGTTGAGAGGGTAGTAGAGACAGAGAAAGGCGGGGAAGGGGGAGAGAGAGAGAAGAGGTCTGGAAATTTGGAAAATTCCACCAGACCCCTCCCTTCCTGGAAGAGAAAGATCATAGAGTACTCAGGCATCCCTCCCCTCCAGAAGGGAGAGGCTTAATCACATTCCTCAGACCAAGGGGTGAGGGTGGAGGGACCAGCAGCCACCTGCGGATGGGATGGGGGAGGCCTAGAGCACATAGACACATTGCAGACTGACCATTGGCCACCTACAGTCAAGGGAAGTCCTTTCCACCTCATTCGCTGAAGACCAATCAGTTTAAAAGTCACATTGTTCTGCCTATCACATTGTGCCTAATGGCTGCTGCTCTGAAAATGGTATAAAAACTCACCTGGGCTGTACCAGGTCTTTCACTCTCCTTTATGTGCAGGGTGACCCCAGCCTGCTGGAACAATAAAATTCCTCTTGCTTTTGCATCAATCCCCAGTTCCGAGTTGTTCACTCGAGGAGGGAGTCTCCAGTAAGTAAAGGCTTGCAAGAATCTTACGAGAGAGAGAGAGAGAGAGAGAGAGAGAGAGAGAGAGAGAGAGAGAGAGAGAGAGAGAGAGGGGCAGAGAGGAGATAGAGGCTGGCCATGAGCACATGAAGTGGGGGAGGGGAGTGGGAAGAGGGTAAGGAGGAAGAGAGAGGAAGGAGGAGGGGGAGAGGGAGAGGGAGAGGGAGAGGGGCAAGCAGCCCCTTTTAGAGTGAGTCAGGCATACCTGACTGTTGCCAGGTAACTGGGGTGGAGCCTAGACTAACCGCCTACACGTATCACATTCATGTTCCAGTCATCTTCTCTGGCCTCCTCTCCCCTTTCCTCCTGGTCCCATATATTTCCCCTACCATTTTCATGTAGTAGGTTTTTGCTTTGTTTATTTTTTGTTTACACCTAGATTCGAACTGTAACAGAAACATGTGATATTTGTCTTGTTGAGTCAGGAATTATTTATTATTTTACTTAACAATGATCTTTTGTTCCATCCATTTTCTGCTGATTATGTGACTTTTTTTCTTCATAGTGGCAGAATAAAGCATCACTGTATGGATACGTCCTACACTGTGCATCTACGTAGTCAAGCCATCTCTACTCCCTGTGATGCAGCTTTGACCAGCATCTTGACAACTGAAAATGTTGAACATTTTTCATGCATTGATTGGCCAAATTTGTACATCTTTAGAGGCTTGTCTGTCCAGTTAACTTGTCCATTTACTATGTCTGTGTGCTTTTTAAGATGACTCTTTATATATTCTGGATATCATTGCCCTGTGAGACAAATAGCTAGCAACAATGATCTCCTTTTCTGCAGGTGGTCTCTCTGTGCTGGTAGGAGTTTCAGTCGCTTTGTCCACTGTTATTTTCTACAAGAACCCTGTTTAGGAAGGTGTTCTGTATGCTTTTATAGTGAAACATCATTTCCCCTGGTAGTTATAAGTCACGTATTAAATCGTGTCTTAATTTCTCTTCTCCGGCTGTAAGGTAGATCAAGGTTCAGCTTTCTTTGTACAGATGTCAGTTTCCCTGGCACCGGTGTTAAAGAGGGTGTGTTTTCCACAGCCATCTCCTTATTATGCTGCTGTTGAGAATCAGGTGGCCCTCTGCTCCATCTTTGTCCCTGAATTTCCTCTAGACAAAGCAAATTTTGGGAAAAAATGTTTTGTGGTGGGGTGGTATCCTTATCCTTCCACTGTGGGGTCCTGCCTGGGTCCAGGAGCAGAGACTGAAGGAATAGCCAGCCAATAACCAGCCCAACTTGAGACCATCTCATGGGCAAGCACCAATCCCTGACATTATTAATGATATTCTGCCATGCTTGCAGACAGGAGCCTAGCATGACTGTTCTTTAAGAGGCTCCACCCAACAGCTGCCCGAAACAGATGCAGAGGCTCACAGCCAAACATTAGACAGACCTTGGGGAGTCTTATGGAAGAGTTGGGGGGAGGGTTGAGGCCCCTGATGGGGATGGGAACTCCATAGGAAGACTAGCAGAGCCACCTAACCTGAACTCCTGGGGGCTCTCAGAGACTGAATCACCAAGAAAAGAGCATACACCTGCTGGACTGAGGCTCCCTGCACTTACATAGCAGATGTTCAGCTCAGTTTCCATATGCCTACCCCCACCCTACTCCCTCCCCGCAACAACTAGAGCAAAGGCTATCCCTAAAGTTGTAGCTTGATTGTGGTATCCCTTCCCCAGTAGAGTCCTTATCTGGCTTCAGTGGGAAAGGATGCATCTAATCCTGCAGACTTGGTGAGCCACGATGGGGGAATATGGGGTGGAGGGTGTTTACCCTCTCAGAGGAGAAAAGGAAGAGAGGACCAGGAGGGGGGCAGTGTTTGGGATGTAAATAAATAAATAAGTAAAAATAAAAATCAGGTGGTCTTTAGCTATGCAGACCTTATCCCTGGCTTCCCTCTTTCCATATTTATCTATCATTATCCACATTAACTGTGGATATGCTGTGACCGGCAGTTTGAACTTCCTGTCTTGACTGCACTACAGTGACGGATAATGACCTGGAATGGAAAACTGAAACAATTCACATTTCTCCACCAGGTTGCTTCTGGTTGATGTATCTTACACAGCAGCAGAAATGAAGTTGGGGGACGCTAACTACCGCTCTGGGTTCCTGTTACTGGGAGAACTGATCCTGTTTGAAGAGTGACCTGACCAGGAATGATCTGACCTGAGGGCTTGTTGCTTAGCAGTGGTCCTCGGGCTTGTTGCTTAGCAGTGGTCCTCAGAGGAAGCTTACCAACCAGTCCCGCGGTTCCTGGAATGTGCGGCAACAGAAGAGAGTCACTTAATTTATGGGTAGGGGTTAAAGAAGTGAGGAGAAAAAAAAAAAAAAAAAAACCAAGAGAGGGCCATTGGGTGAGCAGTTCCTGTACCTCTTTTAGGAGTGGAGCAGCAAGGATTGAACCTCAGTAAAATCCCTGGCAGGAGGAGACCCTAACAAATGGCTCAAGTGCATATTTTACATACCAAAGCTGAGTTGGCTATCAGGCTCTCTCATCAGCCCCTGGGCCTTCTACCCTGAACTTTCCAGCGCAGGGGCTGGGCTCCATCTCCACCAAAAGCTCTTCCCTATATAATCCAGACATTTTGGTCTCCCTTCCCTTCCCTCCCCTCCCCTTCTCTTCTCCCCTTCCCCCTTCTCCCTTTCCCCTTCCCTTCCCTTCCCTTCTCCCTTCTCCCTCCCTTCTCCCTTTTCCCTTCCCTTCCCTTCTCCCCTCCCCTCTCCTCTTCTCTTCTTCTCTTTCCTCCCCTCCCCTCCCCTGCCCTTCTCCTCTTCCTTTTTCCCTCCTTTCTTCTCCCCATAAGTTCTTCCTCTTTTTCTCCACCCCCCACCCCCCCTGCCTTGTTCCTTGGGACCAGTAACCCAACCCACCCTCAACATTCCCAGGTGCTTCTCAATAAACCTATTGGCTTGAATTGTCTCATTTCATCAAAGGGAAAATAACTTACCAAAGAATAAAACAACGAATTTGGAGGTAGAAGGGCAGGCAGCATAAACCCCATTTGTCTCCATTTAAGAACCAGGCCTCATTCTGAAAAGAAGGCCATAAGATACCAGCTCCAGGAACAGACCATAAAATCCAGAAACATGGTCATAAAACCCTGTCCCAGAGAACAGCCTGGGGATAACCGCAAGAATGGGGAAATATCTTATCTCAGGATGGGCCATCTGTGTGGCTGTGTAGCCCTATCTCATCCTGTAGTTAACCGGTCATGGCATAGGAATGCAGACCACTGACCACCTGGCACAAGCCAATCAGAAGCCAACCCCTAGCACCCAACAATGAAGTTTTAGATTACCTAACCTACTCTCTAAATATACAAGAACATAGTAGCCAATCAAAGTTACTCAATGCTACTGTCACCGCTTTGGCCCCTACCAATCCCATTAGAGATTACCTAATCCTTCTAGAGAGTTCCCTGGTTCCCTATATGAAGGCCTGTCGTTCCGGAGAATGGTTGAACCCACCCCCACCCCGGTTGTTTCTTAAGAATAAACGCTCTTTGTCTTTGTATACTATCTGAGTCTGGTATCTTCCTTCAGCGATTTTCGGACCTTTGCAGAGGAGAGTGAGGGCCGGGGTATTTGTGTAGGTACTGGCACTGATGGAGGATGAAATCCAGTCTCCATTTTTTTTTTCCTGCAGCCCCAGAGTGACAGAGGCAGCTGGGAGCATCTGTAATTTCCACAAGGCAAAATCGAATCTTCTGAGGATCTGCCATGCTCCCCTCTGACCCAGTGTACAAGAGGATTAACTGTTACCTCTCCAGTAATGACAGTCACAAACGCCCCACCCCTCCCTCACTCCTGCAACAGTTCTCCCTAAGTCCATCCCGGTTCCGGCTGCGGCTCGAGTCTGAGAACTCTGCCATTCTCTCACCCTTTACAGCAGCGGAATTCCCTCCAACCCGCTCAGGGATCGGCAAAACAAAAGCCAGGAGGACGGTGCCTAGCAACCGCTACTTCCTGCAGGGCTACACAAAAGCACCCACTGCGGGCTGGAACACAAAGGCTTGCCGGGCTCATTTCTGGGCTGGGGGTAGGTAGACGCGCTGTAGTTGTGATGTAGAAGGACAAGCTGATGTTTTCCTTCTGGGGAAAAAAATATCTTGAAATCTCTCCCCCAGGGCTGTCCCCAGGTCTGGGAATTCCAAGATTTCATCTGCCTTACCTCAAGGTGTCTGTTAGTTGAAAGAAGTCTTTTCTACATGTCCCAGGGCTAGGCTGGGAGCCTGGGCCTGCAACAGAAGAACCCAGCTTCTGGGGTTTTGTTTGTTTGCTGTTGGTTTTTTGTTTGTTTGTTTTTTGTTTTTGTTTTTGTTTTGTTTTGTTTTTGAGACAGGGTCTCTCTGTGTAGCCCTGGCTACCCTGGAACTCACTTTGTAGACCAGGCTGGCCTCTGCCTCCAGGCAGGATCCAGTGCTAGGATTAAAGGTGTGCACCACCACGACCAGCTCAAACCCAGCTTCTGGCAAAGGCTCCCACACTCACTGTATTGCCATCTTGGAATTTTCTTAGGTTAATGAAGTCTCCAGTGAATCTTAGAATTTAGGGATTGATGTTTTGTTTAAAGGCAAAAAGAGAGGAGAAAAACAAAACAAAACAAGAATCTGTTTACTTAACCAGAGATTCTTTGAAAGTCCTCAGACGTGCAGGTGCAGTAACTGAAAGAGAATTGCTCTGAGCATGGTCTAGGAGAGTCTTTAAAGTCAATGTGAGGTCACTTGCATAGAATGGCAATGGAGGGGGGGAGGAGGAGGAGGAGGAAGAAATATGAACTCTGGATAGTTTTGGAGAAGGAGGCAATCAAGCATGGATGCCTGATTCCAAGAACCATCACAAAAGTCAGAAACAACATTGCGCAAAGACTGCTTGTCCAAGCATATGTGTGTGTCCGGGATGTCCTAACTTTGGATGGTGCTACTCTTGACACTGATCCTTAGGCAGAGGCTAACCGGTCGGTCAGAAGCCAGGCACCCTCCACAGCGCACCTTTACCCACACTTGTTCCTGTTTGCACCCTGGAAAACACGTTTACTCTGTGGTGGCCTCAGGACAACTTCCCACTCCATTTTATCTCACACACAAAGGTATTTTTGCCTTTTTGAGGTAGTGTGTCAGATAGCTCAGGCTGCCTCCTAACTCTCTCCTTCTAGCTGAGGATAACAACAGACTCATAACCTTCCTGCTTGTACCACCCAAACACTGAGATCATAGGCATACCAGGCTCAAAATAAGCGCCTAATATTTACATGATTTAGGTTGTATACCAAATGGTGTCTCCAAAATCTATACTTCAAAGTTCTAACCCCCAAGACCTCAGAATTTATCAGAATTACAGAGTCACACAAGCACAGTGATTGGTTAGGGGAGCACTCGGGTGGGGCACCTCTCTCACGAAGCATAACAGTGGTCTTAATTGGAGGAGGCCAGGAACAAAGTCTTTCCTAGAAAGTTTTGAGGTATGTGTGGCCCTGAGAGCACTTCATTTTAGACCTATAGCCTCTAACACTTAGAGACAATAAATATTCACTGTCTACCTAAAAGGCTTTATGGATGTTAATTATACATGATACTGGGCGGCTTTACTGTGTTTTCATATATATATATTGTTAATCCCACAGATGTGAGGGGAAAGACCACCGACCCAAAGCATAGCCAAATTGATTAAGGTAATCTTTTTTTTTTAATTGTGTACATGTGAGACCCCAAGTTAGAGCGTTTCTCCCTGGAAGGTAAAGCCCCTGGATGTTCCCCAAGCTTGTTTTCCCTGATCTCTAAAAATACAGCCAGAAAGAAGCTCTTTGTTCTCTATAGCCAGCAAAAAACCTTTTTGTTTCTGTGCCTTACAGCCAGAGATGTGATAATTGTAGGAAGACCTACAAGGACATGGAGATAGACACCGGAGAGGAGGTTGTAGCTTACTCCCTTACCCCCCTGCCCCCTTGCCAGAAAGGAGCTGTAGCCAACTCTCCTCCCAACTCCTCCCAATTCCTCAGCTAGTTGTTAAAAGCCTCCTACTGTCACCGCTGGGGTCAAACTCCCCTGCCCTGCAAGGGGTTCCAGGCACGAGGGGTTTGTCCTCAACTAGCTGATAATAAAACCTCTTGCAGTTTGCATCAGGTGTGGTTTTCTCTCTGAACACTGGGGTGTTGGCCAGCTCATCCCGGGACTTGAGCGGAGGCCCAGCATCGGGGGTCTTACATACACAGGCTGTCTCCCCCTAAGGTGGAGCTCAGGAGATCAACCTTGGACATGGGGAAGACAGGGTTTTTACAGCTCAGAAACAGGGGTTTTCCAAATGAGGGATTTGGTGGGCAAATAGGCAGGGTTACCAAAGAACATAAAGAAAACAAGCTGGTCCTAACAACTTCCTGAGACAAAGGCATGTTTGCAAGGAGGTCATAACAACCTTTGAGACAAAGTTGCTGTTGCTTCCCCGGAACAGGCAGTACAGGGCCATTTGTAGTCAAGGTTACGGGCAGGGCATGGAACAGTGCTTGAGAAACAGATTAATTAAAAATGGGAATGAATCTGGTTTGTTTTTACCGTAAGATGGCTTTTCAAGACCAAGATGGAGGTAGGCTGGCTTGTCAGTATTTGAGCATATTCACCCTCCATTACCCTATTCCACTGGTCCCTTCTGTCCAACCTTGCCAGTGATGGAGCTATGAGCTCTCTCCTCCCATCGCCAATGAGTTTAAGGCTGCTTACAGCAACAGGGTGAGTTGTAACTACAAGGGCATGAACAACTTACCAACGCTAAGAAACTGCCTCTCCCTCCCCAAGCCTCTGTGGCCTGCCTAAAGATGCCTAAAGAGGGATGGGTGGGGCTTTAGGGGCCTCCTCTCTTGTGGCAACTGTTAACTGCCTATGTAAATCCAGCGAGGAGTGAGGCCTTGTGAACCTTGTGAGTTGGTGACAAGATGTGGATGAGGGACCCACAGTTGAACAGCTCTTGTCCAGGAAAGAGACAATAATTTCCTGCTGTATAAGTGATTGGGTTTGTAACACACTGTTGTTGAAATCTCTTAGAAACTACAATTTCTAAGAAATGCTACCAGTTGGAGTAATTCAGGCTGTGGATATCTGTCACTATGAAACAATCTACTTAATTCTCACTTGTCCCTGCCTACGACTCTGTTGTGGTGATAGTTAATATCAATTGGGGGTTTCTATTTTACCTTGGATCATTTAGTTCCCAGACAAAAGACACAAAGCTTTTATATTCATGATAGCCTTTAACAGCACTAAACCAGGGCAGATCTCAGTTCTCTGAGCTATTTTGTCTACTTCCCTGTCAATAACCCTGAGTTATAATTTGCCACGATCTTCCACTGTTGCTCTAATTGGCCAGCCCTCATGGCCACATTTTCATGATTCACTGACCCCCGTGGTATCTTCTCCTCTCTTCCTTCTTCTCTCTCTTATTTCAGTCTCTGCCTCAGACCACAAGCCCAGAAACTGAAGCTCCGCCTACCTCTCTTCTGCCTAGCTATTGGCTAGAGGGAACTTTATTGACCAATTAGGGATAACTTGGGAGGAGGGGCAAGGTTACATACCTATACTCAGTGTACAGTGAGAATCTCCTTGTCCCAGAGGTAACCAGGGCCAGTATTTAGCATCGCAATAGACAGCAAAAGACCAAGCCTCAACAGGACCTCCCACTGCTGCCTCTATATTCTCTTCTGACATGTCTGTCAGTATCTCACTTAGCACTGCCCAAGGGGTCTGAAACATTCTATCAGTCTTTAAAATATTTCAAAGTATCTGGATGTGCTAGCTCACACTCGTCAGTCCATCACTCATTTGGTGACATAGTGAGTTCAAGGCCAGCCTGTGTACTGCATGAGATCCTTGAGGACAGAACAACAATCATAGATCTCTTCATCAGCAAAGACTTAGGTGTGGAGACATGTGCCCGTAATCCCAGCACTTGGGAGGTTGACACAGGAGGATTGTCAAAGGTTCTAGGCTAGTTTAGCTTAAATAGTTTCTGGCCATGCAGGACTACAGGGTGAGGTCCTGTCCCCAAAACATGGAAATAGAAAAATGAAGCCCTCACTTAGTCTAGTTGATCAATTATCCAACAGTCAAGTTTTTATTAAAAGACCAAACAAACAAGCAACCAGCCAGCAGTTTGCTGAGGGTGTGGCTCGATGGTGGAGCACTTGCTGAGCTTGAGCAACGACTTTTTTGATCCCCAGCACCATGAAAAAAAAAAAAACGATAGTCAGTTTTTTATTACAATTATAGATTGCATAAGAATCCAGGTAGCTGTTTTGGGCACCACAAAATCCTTGTCTCCTCCCAAGTTCGCAAAGACCTATTTGTAGCAGGATAGCTTCATTTATATCCTGACTCTTTCCCTCAGTCCTGGACCAAACGGTTTCCCCCCAAACCCAAGCTCTTTCTGGAACTTCAGACTGTAACATTGTTTGCAAATAGGGTCTTTAAGCGTATAGAGAGTTAAGATTATAGCACACTGAAGTGTGACTGGAGTCCTTATCAGAAGAAAAAGGACATAGTCCCATTGGTCTTCCTAGGCCAGGTGACGGGTAAGGCCAAGGAAACCAAAGATTGCTAGCAAACATGGAAGCCATAAAAGGTTCTGCCCTGCAGCCTTCACCTTCATTCTTAGACCTCCAGCCATTTAAAGTATCTGGGTTATGTACTGTGTTCCGAGGACGTGAATCCACACTGGCCTCCCTGTCCTCTGTCTTCTACTCAACCCATCAAAACCCATGCACCTAAACTCCGGTAGAGCAAAGTCAGGAGGAGTCTTGTGTTCCCAGTCCCAGGCCACTGCAGGTTCCTGGCTGATTATCTGTATCCCCAGGCAGGGTACCTCAAACTTTGTGAGCATGTGGAGGTAGAGTGGGTGTGGAAGGGCAAGCAGGTTGAGGATAGGGGTGGACGGGGCAGAGTCGGTCGGTATCTGTAAATTATCCAGGGCAAAAACTGTGACTGGGCGAGTCTTCATATTCCATTTTATCCCCATCTCCAAAATGCACGGAATCTCACATAACTGATACTGCTTTTCATACAAGAAGGGCTTTAAATGAGAGATGAGCATACATAGTAACTCCTTCAGCCTCTACAAGAGCTAGGACCGGTGGAGCACTTCATTTCCTGGCCCAAAAGACAGCACTGTCCTCCCACAGACACAGGGCCTATCTAAGAGCATGGCTGCTTTTCAGTTTGTCTCAGTTAGTGACCTTAAGTTCCTTCCTGGGTTCCCAGCAGGGAGGTTTCACGTGGTCCCACTGAGTAGAGGAATCCACAGTCTTCCAGGCCCCCTGATGCCTGTGGGCTGACTGCAGTAAGCATTCGCAGAGGCAGAGGGGAGTGTTCTTTAGGACACTGCTGTGTCTCAGGCTTTTGCCGACTTTGCTGCCTTTGTCCTGCGTACATACTACTGCCTCAAATCCCCCCAGTCCAGCTATGACCAGCTGTCACCTTATGCCAAACGTGCAGAAGGAGTGACAATGAAGACTATCTTGTATCTGCTCAGGAACCAGGCCTGGCTTCATGCAGGCTTCACCACCGGACTCCCTGCCCAGTCGGCCAGGCCAGCTCGCACTGCTGGGATCTGCAGCAGCTCTCCGGGGAACAGTCTTTGCCTGGGATTCTCAGTGTCTCCTGATCATAGACAGACCTGTCTCACCATCACTGTTGAAGTTTTTATGTGCTCCGTGGAGCTGCCGTGCCACCAGTCCAGAAAGGATGGTGGCCTTTGGTGCCAGTAAGACGACAGGGTGCACTCGAAGACTAGCATTTCCACAGGGTCTTCAAAGGAGAGCAATTTAATCTGGCATCGTAATACTTGTGTGCAATCTATATCCGATGTGTTCACTTAACCTGAGGCTGGTGGACTATCTATCTATCTATCTATCTATCTATCTATCTATCTATCTATCTATCTGTCTGTCTGTCTATCATCTATCAACTTTATTTGTTAGAGCAGTTTTAGGTTCCCAATAAAATTAGGCAGAAAATTCAAAGACTTCTTGCTTATACCCACACATGCAATCTCTCTCACTATTAGCACCCTGTATCAGAACGGCATGTTTGTTACATTAGCTAAACCTGCATCAAAATATCCATGACATTAGAAGTCAGTGTACATGGGGGGGTGGTGGGCAGGGGGGAGCTGGGCCAGGGTAAAAATCATCACCATCATCATCATCACCACCACCACCATCATCATCACGTGTCTTCCATTACAGTTTCACATTCAACACCTACCATTCTCCCAGAATCCTTCATGCTCTGCTCATTTACCTTTCTCCCTCCCTATAACACCCAACAACTGCTGAACCCTTTGCAGCCCCTTACTTTTCATCTGTACTAGAGTGTTACCAATTTTGATTCACATAATTACAGATTTTGAATCATACACATGACGATTTCATCCATGTAAACGAGCCTTTTCAGTTGGGATCCATGGCTCCGGCTGCTTCTTAACATACTTCAGTGTGAGTTGGAGGTTGGGCCTGCCTGCTCCTCCCACAAACTTGAGTCTGCAAGCTTGTCTCATGGGAAGTCCCATCCCTCCTTCCCACCCAGCATCAATCTACTTTAGAACAAGAACTCAGAAATGAGAGGACATCACAGAGTACAACTATGTATTTATTTAAATTTAATACAAACTCCAGCTTTTCCTAGGGGGAAAGTATTATCCACTGGATGTGTGGCACATGTTCTATACAGGTTGAATCTATAATTCTTTTTTTGTTTGTTTGTTTTTGTTTTTTTGTTTTGTGAGACATGGTTTCTCTGTGTAGCCCTGGCTGTTGTGGAACTCACTCTGTAGACCAGGCTGGCCTCGAACCTAGAAATCTGCCTGCCTCTGCTTCCCAAGTACTGGGATTAAAGGCATGAGCTACCACTGCCTGGCTTATAATTCATATTTTAATGAACACACTTAAATAACATATATATTATGCAGTACTTTGCCAGGGGGAACAGACGTTGGACTACTTCATTTATAATCTAGAGTCTGTCATGATGCTCAGGAGGCAAAGGTGTTGGCCACCAAGCCAGTGGACCCCAGCTTTATCCTGGGAACCCACATGAAGTTTCCTACGCAAGCCTTACAAAATAAATAAATGTTCATTTTAAAAATGTTCTTTAATTTTCTTTTAAGATAACAGCATTAAAATGCCTGAAAATGCACAGAGTTTTTAAAGATTCTTTCATAGTGTTCACGAGTGTTAGGACCGATATCTAGAAGCAGCTGAGCGAAGGACCTGAGCTCACTCCATCTCCCGTACGATGCCCTAACCAGGATGTAACAGCAGGATGCTCTCAGTCCAAAAATAACCCAGGAAATGTTCACCCTGGTCGCTACCATAAGACAATCAGGGGTGGGAAGCATTTAACAGAGAGTTGGGTGATGACTGAAAAAGCTTCTCTTGAAGTAGTTACCCTGCAAAATGTATTCATTCATTCATTCATTCATTCATTTCCTGAGCCTAAGGCAACTATGGACATGTTCTATAGTTTTAATTGCCTTCCATGGTGTTTAAATGTTCCATAGTATAGAGAGAAAAACGAAAAGGGAGCACCTTCAAGGGAGCAGGAAAGAGAAACCAGATTCACGAGGGTTCAGTTTACCTTTGTCCTCGTTTTGGATAGGTGGAGTGAGACCTATGCTTCCCGACCCCAGGACAGCGGCACACGAGGACAGTGGCACAGGAGGACAGTGGTGTAAGTGGTTTATGCTTCTGTGTTTTTGGATAACTAAAGTCAAAGCGCTTAACCAGATGTGAGGGCACGGGACCGCAGTCCCAGAATTTGGGAGGTTGAGGTGGGAAGGTCAGGAGTTCAAGGCCGTCTTCCTTGGCTAAACAGTGAGTGTGAAGCCAGCCCGGCTGCCCAGGACCTCCATTCTTTCACAGTTTGTTCAGAAAGCAAGAAAAATGACTGTTTGTATCTATCCAGCCCATGAGTGGTGAGCAGGATTCTGGAGGTAAGGAGGATAATGAAGGTTCCCCAACAATCTGAGAACAGATTGTAGGATATTATTTCCCCCCACTTGCCTGAGATAATACAGACCTATTTTCCCCACTTGGCTTCTATTCTGCCGTAAACACCTTAAAGCAAGATGGTTGATGTGATAAAGCATTTCAGCCAGTTCATGCCCAAGGCCTTAAATACTGTATTGCCAAGTAGAAAGAATTTACTGTGAAGTGCAAGGTAGCCAGCACAAGGGATGGGACTCACAATGGTCTCGTGAACCTGTGCTGCTGTAGAGACTCTACAGCCTTCAATTTATCGGGAGCCAGCCCAGGCTACCAACACATTTAAGTCTTAAGACTTAATGTTTCTTTGCAGATAGTTTCTCATGCCCAAGGTAGGCTCGAGTGGTATATTCTGAAACTCACATTCTACCTCAAGTCTCTGTAAAAGCCAAAATAAAGTTTCTGCAAACATTTAAAATTGTAACACTAAGGAAGCCATACAGAACTAAAAAACAAAGTGTCCTTCTGAAACAGTGTTTGGGACCTAGAGAGATATGGAAAGTTGTTTGTTGGATATGTTATGAGAAGATAAAGAAACCCAGATCAAAGACTTGTCTCTGTAATTCACATTTAGAAAGGAAGAGAAGGCAAGGGATTGGTGCAGAGATGGAAGCCAGAAAAGTCTCTTTTATTCTGGTCTCACCCTTTGCTTTGCACCAGGCTCAGTGTACGCATATGGCAAGTATTTGGATGGGTGGATGGAAAGATGGTGGATGGATGGATGGATGGATGGACTGATTTCCAAATAAATGACAACTTCTCTTTTCTCTAGGTTCAAAGACACCTAGACAGGCTCAGAGGCAGCACAGGCAGGAAACTAACGGGTCTCACAGAAATTTCACGCAGTTGGAGGATGACGGAAGCAAATCAAGTTCAAGTGGGACCCTCTGTCCATTCCTCTAGTATTACCCCATCCTCTTCTCTGTCCTTGCAACTGGAAACCTGCCCTTCCCTTACTATATCAACAGGGGATAGCAGAGAAGAGGAAATGTAGGCTCCTGGCCCTGTGTGCTAAGGCTCTCTGCCCCCAGCCTCCAAGCCACACAAACATCTCAAAGCAGTTTTCCTCACCTATGTACTTTTAAAGGTTAGGTGGGAGGAGTTTGAAGTGTGCTTGTTCACTGTAAACTCTTGTTAGTTTCTCTCCACTGTGTTGATCACTACACTGCTGCCACATGCTACTTAAACCTTGTTTATCAAGAGATGATAAGAGTTTAAATGGATAAACAGGCAAGTAGATTAGACCCAAGTGTCTTTTTAAAGGTTCGGAGAGTAGAATGTAATAGGAAGAATCCCTCAATCATTTGGATTATAATCAAGATTCCCCAATATGCTGTTATTATAGTTGTTGTGTGTAAGCTACTAGAGGCTTCACAAATGCTATGTGAGTGCTCTACCACTGAGCCAAATCCCTAGCAACTCTGTCCTCTTTTTAACTGTTAAGAATTCCTGCTAACATCTTGAGGGACGGGAGCTCTTCAGAACACATCAGAACTGTCATTCCAGCAGATCCATTCCTGACTTTATGTTAAAGTTAATTATCTCAGCCTTACAGTACCTTCTCTATCAATGAGGGCAGGACTGGATCTCTGGCCAGTGTCATTAATAGGATAAACTATCTAAAGACGGAGTTTGGGAAATGTTACCTTAGACCTGCCATTTCTCTTCCTGATAGCTGTCACCAAGTCTGGGATTGAAGACCAGCCCCCATACTTTCCCTTGGGAGTTACTATTTTTGCTGGGTGTGTGGCTTTCTGGAATGTTGAGTTGTAAAACTCTAATGAACCTTAGCTTATTGGGGACCCCCCGAGGGAACAACGTGGAGCCAGGGATCAATAAAAAAGCAAGAGGAATTTATTGTGTTGTTCCAGCATGCTCGGGCCATCATCCTGCACAGGAAGGAGAGGCAGAGACCCCTGGCAGGGTTCGTTGAGTTTTTATACAGTTTCCAGGGGCGCAATAGAGCATCAGCAACTAGGCACCATATGATTGGCGGTATAGTGCACCCTTTAAACTGATTGGTCTTTAGGGAATGAGGTAGCAGGGGCTTAATTAGCCTCTTTCTTCCAGACTACATGCTCTCTGTCCTGACTCTTCTAGGAGGGGAGGGGTGTGATGGAATTTTCCATCGTCTCTGAGCCAACCTCTTTAGAGTCAGTTCAGACTATTGTAAAGCCTGGAGATTTAGGGACCTTGTTGGTTTCTCTCCACTGTACTGGTCACCACACTGCTGCCACAAGCTCGTTAAACCTTGTTTATTAAGAGACAGTAGAGTTTGAATGGACAAATGGGCAAGCAGATTAGGCATCATGGCTGGATTCTCATCTACTGGCTGCTGTTGCCTTCACCACCCTTACCCCCCAGGGGAGGGGGAGAGACAGATAGTGTTTATGTACCACGTTCAGAATTTTAAGATGACTTTCAATCCTCCATCTGATTTTTATCTTAAGTAAAATCTTTTGAGAGAATGAATATTAGGAAATCTTTACACTCTGGATAACATTTGCCAAAAAGAACTGTGGCTTTACAGATGATCATCCAACTATTAATCAAGGGAAAAAGAAAGGATAGAAACTTGTAAAGCACCTGGAGAGTTCAGGAGAATCAGGTGCTAGGAGCTGGAAAGAAACAAAACAAAACAAAAAAAAAAAAAAAATAAAACAAACAAAAACAAAACAAAAAACCCAATCCAACTTCTGCCAAGTTCCTCAGTTCCCCCAACCCTCTATACATGAATTATTAATATAATCTAAACAGTGAATTAATTCCACAGTTGTATTTTCTTTTACATTAGGGTAGGCCCCAATAATTACACAGGGAAACCAAAATTTATTTAAAATTGCACCTCAATAGGTGAGCAGTTAAATGATCTACTGCAGCCTCCTATGCTAATATCTGCCTATCCCCTCCCCGACAGCCCCATCTCATGATATTGCATATTATTATTGATCTGGTTCTTTGGGCTTCAGGTGTGTTTCCATGATCTTTCTCTGGACTTCCTACAGCTCCGACTGCTCCATCTTCCTGGCTGATCTGAATCTCCCTCTCTCCCTCTCTCCCTCTCTCCCTCTCTCCCTCTCTCCCTCTCTCCCTCTCTCCCTCTCTCCCTCTCTCCCTCTCTCCTTCTCTCCCTCTGGTTGGCAGACATCCCTCACTATTCTCCATTCTGTCCAGCCATTGTGTGATCAGCATTTATTGACAAGGCAGAGAATAAATAGTAATAACTGTTTACACAAACTTGAGATAGGAGATTATGCAAGGGCAGAGAAATCAGCATTTGAGCAACACAAGGGTAAACTTTACACAGTACACAAAAATCATTACGCCTGCACTCCTGTTTTCCACCAGTTGTTAGGAATACCTATGTAGCATCTTAAGAGTGTTACCAGGAATTTTTGGGAGCTCCGTGTAGGCTGTTTATGTGTTACCATGGAAAGTGGGGAACTCCCCTTGGGATCTTAATCTTATTCATAAGAGATTTTAAAAACAGACTCATTAGGATACCAAAGGGCGATTTTATTAGCATTTGAGAGAAAGCAACAGAGAGGGTGAGCTGCTCAGAGGAGATGAAAAAGATGAAAAGAAAGAGTCTTGTGGTGTATGAGTTAGGTTAGCATGTTTAGCAGCAGAAGCTTAGCAAGCAGTCACAGGATAGCTAGCAGCTACATGGCAAAAACCAGTAGGCTTTAGCTAGGATCTAAAAGAAAGACAGAAAAGAAGTAAATGGTATGCCCTTAGTTAAGACAGACTTGGAGGAGCTGCACCAAGGTGGCTTTGTAAGTGACTGGACTGAGGGACGTTTCAGAAAAGATACATTGTCTCATTAAAGGGAAATTACTCCTTTCCTTTTGTTAGCTTTCTTTACATGTAACAGCCTTTGGATTAAGTATTTTTATTTTATGCAAATGAGTATTTTTTTTTCCTGGCATATACGCATGCACACAGTGTGTGTGAGTTACATGTGGATGCTGGAGAAGGACCTCAGATTCATTGGAACCGGGGTAGGTACTAGGAACAGAGCCCAAGTCCTCTGCAAGAGCAAGCAGTAAGGGCTCTTGATCACTAAGCTGGCTCTCTAACCCATGTTACCCTTGAGTGACAAGATGACAGTATGAAATTTTGTAATATTTGGAGCAGGTCAGAGGGCCATGTCTCTACCCAAGACCAGGCATATTCTGTTCTTTTGACTAAGCCTTACAAAGCAGTTCTGCTGATGTTTACGACGGGGGTGGGGAGTGTGTGTGTGTGGAGGGTGTGGAGGGTGGGAGTTGGGATACAAAGTAGCCTCTAAGGCTACCTTAACAGAAAGAAAACAAAATCAGACTTTCCATTCACGCTTGGGCTCAGCCCCAGGTTCCAGGCTACATTATCCAGTTATCACTGCAGGCTGTTGCAAGCCTACATCTGTTGACTAGGGGATGGTGTATGCTAGCTGGCAGGCTGTTGCAAGCCTGCCCCTTGGCTAAAGCAAAGTATAAGTTCATTGGCAGGCCCGGAAAATTGCTATTTCCCAGAAGAATGTTATAGGAATATTGCCAAAATGAGGGCACTTGGCTTTGGGCAAACATCTAGGCCCTTTACCCAAAGTCAATATATGTCTCCTTGTCTTAGAGCTGAGTAAACTGAATTTATAGAGATCATTTCATTTTCTAAAAGTCCAAAAATAAAGATAAAACATTAGAACTTATGTCATCTTACCCTTGATTGGTTCTTTCTTAATGTGACTTTCTGCATCAGTGGAACTCTTGGCAGTAATAGCAGCTATCATTTACTGGGGAGCACTATGTTCAAATATTGGCTTAAATCCTGCTTCTGCATTAGCTAAGTTAATCCTTTTGCGAAGACCGTGAGATGGATGGGCATCATTATTATCCCATTATAGAGATGGGGAGGAATCTGGAGCATAAAGAGGCCCCAGAGCTACCAGTGGTATAGACATTATGAAAACCAAGTCCCAGAATCTTCAAACGACCTGTTAATGACTCCATACAAGGTCAAGGTGGGGTTTCATGGTGAGTCCTCTCCTCTTCATCCTGCTCTTCTGGACAGGGTTCAGAAAATAGTGAGCAAATCAAAATTTCAGACACCCTGGAGGAATGTGAACAAGGTGGTCATGACCTTACCTCAATACTATTAGAGGCTGCCTAGAGACTATTAATGGGGGAAACAGAATGGTGAGTTATTACACCACTCTCCTCTGAACTCCGGTTGGCAATACAGCCCTGGGAGCTGAGAAAAGGGATAGATGACCCACCCTGGAAGATAGGAGGATAGTGATGGCTACGGTACCTGAAAAATGCTCACAGGAAGGGATCAATGAGAAGAGAAAAAGAATGTGTCACCTACCCATTCCATTCCAAGTACTAGAAGGTATAAAATATAGCTGAGCCTCAGGGAAACCCCAAACCAACATCATGGTCATGGGACCACGGAATTGCAGCTTCCTCCCATTGTCTCCTCCGTTACCTTCACATTTCCTATGCTGTATATGCATGTGTATGTTATATACACCCCATGTATGTATGCATGTTCACATGTATGTGGGTACACATGTATGCATATGCATGTGGAAGCCCAAGATTGACATGAGGATCTTTCTCAGTCACTCTTCACCTTATTCCTTGAGGCAGGGTGTCTCACTGAGCCCAGCTTGGCAGGATGGACTGGCTAGCTTGCTTTAGGATGCCATCTTCATCCCCAAGCTGTAATAACAGATGAATCAGTAAACTCATCCAGCATTTCCATGGTTTCTGAGGGTCCAGATTCTGGTCTTCATACTCACACAGCAGATACTTTACTAACAGGGCCATCTTCCCAGACCTGACTCCTCATAGTCTGAGTGTCTTCTGGCTACAGTAACTCTAGCTTCCACAAGCTTGGACCTTCCATGACCCTGGCTCTAGACCCCACACCAAACACTCTATTAACCCAAATACTCACCATTGTAACAGATACAGTACAGTGTCCTTGGTCACCTCCATTCTCCCCTCCAACCCACTGAGAAGAATAGAAATCTACACATATCCAGGTTTCTTTGCTATGGGTTTCCAGGTACCAATTAGATGCAACCACATAAGGGAACATATGGTCGACAGCAGGGGAGCTTCTGCTAGCCTCCAGGATCGAACAGACATAGGCTGCAGCACAGATAGCTTCTCATGAACAAAGTTTTGGATGCAGAGATTGTCTAATCCTGGACCTGAAATAAAACGATAAATTTATATTCTCTCCCTCCCTCCCTCCCTCCCTCCCTCCCTCCCTCCCTCCCTCCCTCCCTCCCTCCCTCCCTTCCTTGTGGTATGTGGTGTGGTGTGTGTGTGTATGTGTTTGTGTGGTGTGTGTGTGTATGTGTGTGTGTGTGTGTGTGTGTGTGTGTGTATCTGTATGGCCTGTCACTTTCCACCTTAATTTTTTTCAAGACATAGTCTCTTGTTTTATCAGGAGAGTCCATTTTTGGCTATACTTGTTGGTGAGTGAAACACAGAAATCTGTCTAGCTCTGTCTCCCCATATCATGGTCACAGATATGAGTTGACTACACAGCTTTTACATGTGTGCTAGGAACTTGAACTCATGTCTTTGTGCTTGCGTAGTAGGCATCTTACCTCCCCTCTACCCTGTGCTATGTAACAGAAGTCCTGACCCTGAATGGATCAGTAGATCCATTTGCCTCCACCACAGAGTGCTAGCTCCCACCCTCTTATCTGCCTTTCTTCATTTTTTTAGGGGCAGACAGTCTCCGTAGCCCAGATTGACCTCAAACTTGTAAGCTTCCTGTTTCTATCTCTCAACTGCTGTGTGTGTGTGTGTGTGTGTGTGTGTGTGTGTGTGTGTGTGGCGCCTGGCAGAGGTGACATGTCCTGTCCTCAGTGCTCTACTTGGCAGCTTAGATGCAGGAGCTCAGCTGATGTGTCAGTTCTACATTGTCCTGAGACATAATCCCAAATGCTTGTAATCTGAGTTTTCAGACCTTACAATAGTATATTATAAATCCTCTAATTCCTGTGTTGACTTTCCTTCTGCTTCAAGGTCCGACTAGCTCTCACTGACAAACCTACTCTGCAACTTTCTTCAGGGGGAAATAACCTGAAAAAAGCACTTCCAGCTCTCGCTTTGCCTCTCTGCCCACGGAATATTTTTGCCTTGGTTTGTTCAGTTTTACTGGAAGAGGTGGAAGCAAATGGGAGACTCAGTAAGTAATAAGAGGAGACCATCTGCGGAGGAGAGGGCTGAGCAGGGAGCCGTGGGCTTGCTCAGCGGAGTCCAGGGTGCAACTAGATTGCAGAGCTAAACCAGAAAGATCTGAGTCTGCAAGACCAGCTCATACCGGGCCATGATGACATAGTGGAAGGTTCTGATGAGAGGTTGTGGTAAGCCTAGACTCTAATGGCTGAGCCATCTCTCCTGCCACGATGAAAGGTTTGAAAATTAAGTAATTTTGATTTTAAGCCCTCCATGATGGCTCATGTCTAGAATCCCAGTACCCAGGAGGCAGAAGCCGAGATAGGTGAGGCCACTAAACCCCAGCCAGGTCTGCCTGTGAGTTGCAGGCAAGCCACAGCTACATACCAAGATCTTGTCTCAAATGAAACAAGACATCTAGATTTAGACTAAACCCTTCTTGGCTGCAATTCGGAATCTGTTGAGGCAGAGAAGACCTGTGCTGCGTGGTTGGCTGTCATGTGGGAGGTGGTAAGGCAGCCTGGATTTAGAGAGTGGCAGGGAGGATTTGCGAGTTGACCCAAGAGGTTTCTAGCAGGCAGAGTCATCTGGAAAAAAAAACCCTTGTTTTCAAAACATATTCACGGGGGCAGATCCAAGTTTTTAGGGCCTGAAGTTGATAAAATGTGTTGCTCATATGTGACACAAATAATTATTCAAAATTAAGTATGAAAGTGAGTATTTCAATAAAATGCTATGGAACTATCTAGCATCCTAAAATTTGCAGGACTGAGGAATTGTCTGGTATGCCTCTCTGGTGTTCTTCCCTTTGTGTTTAGTCTGAACCTTTGACTCTCTTTCAGAGCAGTGTTTCTGTGGTAGTTCCTTCTGTATAAGTGTTCCACCATGACATGGCCTGGAGCCACAAACCAGGCAGGTCCACATGGAGAGCCATCATCCACTTCATAGCCTTGTACTCTTCTCTGCTTCAGGAATGATGAGGTGGAGCACGTGCCACAAGAGTTGGAGTTATGGGCGCAGAACGGGGAGGGGGCTGGAAATAGCTATGTATACACAAGTATGCCCAAGAAGGCAAACTTAACCCACAGAAGTGACATAGACTACTATGAAAGAGGCTGAGGCAGGAGGATTACAAGTTCCAGACTTACCTGAGCAACTTAATGAGCCCATGCCTCAAACAGTGAGAAAGAAGATTGGGAATTCAGCTCAGAGGTAGAGCTATGTTCCACATGAAGCGTGAATGAGGCCCTAGCTTCAATCCCCAGTGCATAAAATAAGAGGAAGGGAAAAGAACAGAACAAAAAGAAAGCCAATATTTTCCAGCTTGATGCACCCAGTCAGCTCCAAAATAGTCCATGGCCACATTTTTAAAAAGTCACAAGAATAAACCTCAAGTCCTGTCCTTAACTGGATTGGGTACATACACAGACTGTTATATTTGAATATGTTGCTTTTGTTCCAAACACATTGTCTACACAGCTGTCTCCACTTAAACAAAACAAAATAAAACAAAAGCAAAAACAAAAATACAAAAACAAATAAAAGAACCCCCATTTCACCCTGGCTTTCCTAGAGTAAAAAAATAAAAACAGCCTTCCTGTGTGTTCCCTATTCTCTTCCTTTTCCTTTTCTTCCCCTCCCCCATCCCTTCCTCCTTTCTCTTTCTTTCCCCTTTGGGACAGGGTCTCACTATGTGACTTTAGGCTAACCTGGAGCTTGGGATTCTTCCTCTCCTAGTCCTGACTGCTGGGATTTCGCATGTGCAGCTCTGTGCGTAACTTGAGGGTTGATGTGTTCATAAAAAGATAAAGAGAGGAGGGGATATGTTTTGGTGGACGTGTGGTGAGGTGTGGGTAAAGGATTTGCCTCCACCAGCCCATGCTGAGGCATCCCTTCCCCTGAGGGATGAGCCACATGATGGTATAGTGTAGAATAGAGTTTATTCAGGGCATGTGAAGAGGAGTTAAGAGGTTAGCAGAGAGAGAGAGAGAGAGAGAGAGAGAGAGAGAGAGAGAGAGAGAGAGAGAGAGAGAGAAGAGGCCAGTCAGCCAGCCAGCCAGCCATGAGCATGTGGGGGGGGGAGGTGGGGGGGGAGAGGAAAGGGAGAGGGGAGGGAGTGGGGAGAGAGGGGGAAAGGGGAGAGGGGACAGAGAGGGAACAGGAAGGCAAGAGCAAGAGAGAGATGAGGGGGCAAGCAGCCCCTTTTATAGTGAGTCAGGCACACCTGGCTGTTGCCAGGTAATTGAGGGGGGGACCCTAGACAAAACAAAACAAAACAAAACAACAAAAAAAAAACGCTAACAGCAGTCCTCATTTCTGAAAACATTTGTCATGCAAAATTTGGTTAAATTAATTTGCTTTACTTTTCTTTTGTTAACCTGCCCTGTGTGTGTCTGTGTGTGTGTGTCTCTGTGTTCGTGTCTCTGTGTGTTTGTGTGAATGTGTGGGTGTGTCTGTGTGTCTCTGTGTGCGTGTCTGTATGCCTGTCTGTGTCTGTATGCGTGTCTGTGTGAGTGTGTATGTGTGTGTGTGTGTGCATGCACATGTGGAGTGCAAAGGTCCACCTCAGGTATTGTTCTTTAAAAGCTATCCATTCTCAGACAAAGTATTTTTCTTTTCTTTTCTTTTCTTTTCTTTTCTTTTCTTTTCTTTTCTTTTCTTTTCTTTTCTTTTTTCTTTTAAAAAGATTTATTTATTTACTTATTTTATATGAGTACACTGTCACTGTCTTTAGACACACCAGAAGAGTGAATCAGATCCCATTACAGGTGATTGTGAGCTACCATGTGGTTGCTGGGAATTGAACCCAGGACCTCTGGAAGAGCAGTCAGTGCTCTTAACTGCTGAGCCATTTCTCCAGCCCAGCAAAGTATTTTCTAAGACCAAGCCTATATTCCACTGTTTAGGCTAGGCTGTCTGGTCAGCAAGCACTAGGGATCTCTATTTCTGAAGCACTGGAATTAAAAGGAAATACATGCCCAACTTAGAAAAAAAAGTATGTGTATGTGTGTGCATTTGTGTGTATATACATATTTTAATTTAAAAATCATTTATTTTTTGAGAATATAGTATAATTACATCATTTTTCCTGTTTCTTTGTCCACCCTCCAAACCCTCCCATTTACCTCTCCATGCTCTTTTTCAAATTCACAGGCTCATTTCTCATTAATTGTTATTATATGTACATATGTATATGTATATAACATATATGTATACTATAACTTTCTATACAGAACCTGCTTGCCTGTATAATTACGTGTATATATGTTTTCAGGGCTGACTGTTTGGTATGGGATAATCAACTGATGTGCTTTCCTCTGAGGAAGACTGTGCCTCCCGCTCTCAGCACTCCTTAGTTACCTATAGTTCCTTGTGGAGGTGGGGGCCTCTTGGGCTTTCTCTCATCCACAGTAGATGTCTGTTCATCAGCTCGTGTTTAGTCGTGCTGGTGAGATTTTATGGGTATAGCTTGTGACGTTCCTGGAAGACACTACCTCACAGTCCTTCAGGGTTTTGCAATCTTTCTGGTGTAGAAACTGTACTGTAGATGTACCCGTTGGGACTAAGCTCCACAACTCTGCATTTTGATTGGTTGTGGTTTTCTGTAATGGTCTCCGTCTGTTGCGAAGAAAGGTTCCCTTGGTGAGGGGTGAGGAGTGTACTCATCAGTGGGTATAAGGACGAGCATTTCCAGTGTAGTCAGGGGTTATGCTGGTTTAGTAAAGTGGTGGCTGTAGGTTCTCTTCTAAGATCCGTGACTTCACTAGCCCAGTGTAGTAGGCTAGGTGTCCAGTCCCAGGCATTTGCTCCATGCTGAGCAGGTCTCATGTCCAATTAGAGAGCAACTGGTTACTGCCAAAGTATGGGCGCCAGTTAGGGCTATCATGCCTTGCTGATTGTTGTTACGGTTCATAGGCATCAGAGCTGGGTAGGACTGTGTTGGCTGCTTTTCTTTTTTGGAAGTTTGCATACACCTTCTGGTACCGTGAGAGCTAGTCCTCTGGGAGAAGGCTTTTAGGTCAGATCCAGTGGCCCCTGGGCCTTGTGTCTGAAGTGCATGGAGTCTTCAGCAATAAGGACCTACACTCTAGCTTCCACCTCTGGGTGGCAGCCAACCACACACACACACACACACACACACACACACACACACAGAAAGAGAGAGAGAGAGAGACTTACGCCTGGGTGTTGGGGGTTTTATTAGCTGGTTTTGGCTCTTTAATGGAGTATTATCAGCCCAGATGGCAAACTTTCTTTAAATTATATATCCATATTTATACAGCAACTTACCTGTCTTATAGGTATTTTAGGTAGTAGTTAACAGTGTTATTCTTCATGACTGTTTTAGCAATCCTTACTATTATTTACTCTTTTCTTTATTTATCCTCTCCCTAATTAGAGCCCCTCATCTCCCCCATTTCCTCTTTCAGATCACTGGGATCCCATTATTCCCCTAGCCATTGCTTCCTACCACCCATCAATGTTCCCTTTTTACTTTCCTAGTTTCTGCAGCTACTGCAGGATACATACTCACTTGTGATAATTTGAAGCTAGGAGCCTCATATGAGAACAAACATGTGATGTTCTGTCAGGAGCTATCTAGGAAAGGCTAAGGCTAGCAGGTCACCTTCCTGGAGATGGACCACCATTATTGAATGGTCTGTGATGATGAGCTCTGAGAGGCAAGGCCCCAAGAGACTTCATCCCAGGATTGCTTCTTGCACTGATATGCCTTTCCTGTCACTAATATAGCCTAAGGATTCCTGGGCATCAGCCCACCCTATTGAGCAGATTTCCTGCAGATCAACATAAAGATGAACTTTCATGAATTAATGCTGTTTATATGAATTAATTATTTCATAGAATTTCTGATTTGATTAAAATAATGTTAGGAAGAAAGTTTTAAGATGGCTTTACTCGTTTTGCTGGGAAGATATAATAAAGTTGGAATCAAGAATAGAATGTGCCGCCTCCTCACAAGGCAGTAAGTAAAGGTTCCATAAGCAATACAATGAGCTTTCATAATTACACTAAAAAGAGAGATAGGCTTGGGGCAAATTTGCATTCAAAGAAAAGCATTCAAGTAGGTCCAAGGATGAAGACACAGGTGTGCACTATGATAAGGCAAGGCCATGCAAAACCTGTTGCTTTGAACTTATAATGATCTTACAGAATGAAGCATTGCTTTGAACTTGTTATTGATAACTTTCTGTAACTCTCCTTTTTTTGTAACATTTTATCTATGACGTAATTCTTTCTTACACAGAGAACTTTTTGTCTAAAAAGCTATAAAATTTTTGAAAGCAATAAAGGTAGTGTAGTCATTTTCTGCTTTACTTGATATGTGCTGTCTCCGTGACTTTTTTCCTTTCATGTCTTTCCTCTCTGGTTCAAGAGTTAACAAGCTCTGAGCCTCTTCTTGCCTGGCCAGTGAGAGGCTTCTGGCTGACTCACCAGAGAAAGGAAAACTCACAGTAAGTCCTTTTTTTGTAATTCCCTAGTGCTTATACAAGCATTAAGAGTTAAGTATTTTAGTGCTTATAGAAACACAGAACAGTAACAAAGAGTTAAGTCCCCCCAGTGCTTATTTAAGCACAGAGAGTTAAAGAGAAAAGAAGCCAGCAGCTTTCAGCCAAGAATAAGCAAGAGTGTTAAGTTTCCAGAAGCCATCAGCTTCTAGCCTCCAGTACAGTTAGAGTTACAAGTGTGGAGAGCACCAGTCTTTTGGCTTTTGTCCAACTCTGTTCCACTTCAGCTCTGAACCCCAAAATGCTGGGGCAGACCCCTGGCAATGTTTGTCTTTATGGGTCTGGGTTACCTCACTCAACATGATCTTTTCTCATTCCATTCATTTACCTGCAAAGTTCACTATTTCGTGGTTTTTTTTTTTTCAGATGAATAGTATTCCACATTTTTATTATCCACTCATCAGTTGAGGGGCATTTAAGTCATCTCCATTTTCTAACTGTTGTGAGCAAAGCAGCAATGAATATGGCTGAGCAAATATGTGTGGAGTCCTTTGGGCATATGCCGAGATGTTGCATAGCTACCTCGTATGGTAGATTATCTTTAGATTTCTGACAGTTCTCCACACTGATTTCTGGAGGGGCTGCTCCACTTTGCAAACTCCCTTCCTCCATCTTCTCTGGCATTTGTGGTCAGTTGTTATCTTTGCCATTCTGACTGTGGTAAGATAAGATCTTTAAGCTGCCTTGGTTTTTATTTCCCTAGAGATCAGGAACATACACACACACACACACACACACACACACACAGAGAGAGAGAGAGAGAGAGAGAGAGAGAGAGAGAGAGAGAGAGAGAGAGAGAGAGATTGCTTAGTCATTCTTTTTTCTTCTTTTGAAAACTCTGCTCAGACGCAGGCCCATTTTTTGAATGAATCATTTGTTAGTTATTTTGACTGTTTTGGATATTTGTTTCATCTACTCTGGATAGTAATCTCCTGTCAGATGTATAGCTAGCAAAGATTCTCTCCCACTCCATGGGCTTCCTCTTCACTGATTGTTTCTTTAGTTGTGCAGAAGCCGCTTGGTTTTATGAAGTCCCACTTGTCGATTGCTGCATTAATTCCTGAGTCCTACTCAGGAAGTCTGTTCCTAAAGCTTTATCATGTGGGACGCTGCCTATATTTTCTTCTAGCAGTTCCATGGTTTCATATTTAGGTTTTGATCCATTTGGAGTTAGTTTTTGTGCAAGGGGACAGATATATGTCTAATTTCTTTCTTCTGAATGTGCACATGTAGCTTTTTGTTGAAGATGCTTTCTTTTCTCCGGTATGTATTTTGGGAATCATCATATATTAACATCTGAAGTTACATTCACTCCTGTCTGGGTCTGATTTTTTTGTTTGTTTGTTTCTGTCTGTTTTTGTGCTAGTGTGATAGTTCTTTTTTATGGCTCTGGCCCTGTAATGTATCTTGATATCTGGACTGGCAATCTCTCTAGAATTGTTCTTTTTTTTTTTTTTTCTCAGAACCATTTTGGCTATCTGGAGTCTTTCGTGGTCATACATGAATGTTAGGAAACTTCTCCCTGTTTCTGTGAAGAATGAGATGGGAGGTTTGACTGGGATTCCTTTGAATCTGTAAAGAGCTCTTGGTAGAATGGTTATTTTCACAGTTTTAATTTTACCAGTCCATGAGCACAGATACCTTTCTATTTTCTAATGTCTTTCTTTGTCTCCATCTTCAAAAGTTTAAAGTTGTCATTAAAGAGGTCCCTCACTTCCTGGGTTAGGTCTATCCCTAGGTCATTTTCTCTGAGGCTGTTGTGAGTGGGAGTGCACACAGGACCCTTTTCTCTTTACACTTGCTGGTGGTGGTTAGAAAAGCTGTTGATTTGTTCGACCTGATTCTGCATCCTGACACATTTGCTGAATTTCTAGAAGTTTCTGGTAGAATTTTTGGGATCTCTAATGTATAATATTATGTCATCTGAAAATACGGATAGTTTGTTTTGTTTTCCATATTTGTATCCGTTTAATCTCCTTGTCTTACTTTATTGCTCCAGCTAGTGCTTTGAGTGTGATATCAAACGGGAGGACGGGTACTGACTGAAAGCTGTAGAATGCTGCTGTGAATCCATTTAACCCTGCAATTTTTTCCTAGTTGAAAGCTATTATTATTATTATTATTATTATTATTATTATTATTATTATTAATTGATTGATTTATTTCAACCTCCTTATTCGTTATGGGTCTGTTAAGGCTGTTGGCTTCTTTGTTGTATGATTTTGGTGATTTGGCTTACTCATCCATTTCTTGAGTTGCATAATTAAGCCATTTGTTTTTTACTTCCAACTTAATGGTATACAGATTTGAAAGTATTCCCTTATAATATTTTGAATTCCGTTGGTAGTTGTTGTAATATCTCCCTGTTCACTTCTGAATCTGTTAACTTGGGCTCTCTCTTTCCTTTGGTTAATTGGACCAAGGGTCTGTCAATCTTGTCTTCTCAAAAAAAAAAAAAAAAAAACAGCTCTTAAGTTTGTTAACTCTTTTTTGTTCCTATTTCATTAGTTTCTACTCTGATTTTTATTATTTCTTGACATCAACCTGGTTTGCATTTGGGTTTTCTTGTTTATTTGTTTTGTTTTGTTTTTCTTGTTTACAATTTTTGAGTTGCATCATTAAGTCATTTATTTGTGCTCTTTTTGGTTGGCATTAAGGGCCATAAATTTTCCTGTAGGATATGTGTCCCAGATTTTTTGTTGTTGTTATTTTTATTTAGTTCCAGCAATTTTTTAAATTTCTTTTTTGATTTTTTTCTTTGAAACACTCATAATGCAGTTATGAGTTTTTTTAATCTCTAAAAATTAGAGATTTGTTTGCTGTCAATTTAATTGTGGTCTTATAGGAAACTCAGAGTTATTTCAATCTTTCTGAATGTACAAAGATTTATTCTGTGTCTTAGGATGCAGTCTACTCTAGAGAAGCCCCCATGTGCTCTGAGTGGAATGTATTCCTGCTTTGGGCTTGGGGCAGAATATTCTGGAGATACAAGTTAAGCGCATTTGATGTATGCTGTCATTTAATTCTAATAGTTCCAGTAATTCTAATAATTTTTAATACCTAGGATTTAAATGTCATTTAAATCTAATTGTCTTAGATGACCTGTCTATTACAGAAAATAAGGTATTGACATTATCTACTATTAATGGGTTGATATTACCATGTGCCTTTAAATTCAGTAGTATATATATTTTAAACATTTAAATGCATTGATGTTTTGCCTGCAGATATGTCAGTTTGAGGGTGTCAGATCTTCTGGGACTGAGGTTAAAGATAGCTATGAGCTGCCTTATATGTGTGGGGAATTGAACCCAGGTCTTTTGGAAGCCAGTGCTCTTAACCGCTGATCCCTTTTTCTAGTCCTAATAGTTTATTTATTTACTTATTTTATAAAATTGTGTTTAGAAGAGTTTGTTTAGAATAGTAATGCCTTTTTGGTTAACTAGTCCCTTGATGAGAATAAAGTGTCTGTCCTTTTTTTTTTTTTTTTTTAAAGATTTATTTATTTATTATATGTAAGTACACTGTACACTGTAGCTATCTTCAGACATTCCAGAAGAGGGCGCCAGATCTTGTTGCGGATGGTTGTAAGCCACCATGTGGTTGCTGGGATTTGAACTCTGGACCTTCGGAAGAGCAGTCGGGTGCTCTTACCCACTGAGCCATCTCACCAGCCCTGTCTGTCCATCTTTATCTCTTCTATTTAGCTTTGTTCTATTTGAAGTCTTTTTTTTCACTATTAGGATAGTGATAACTGCCATTCGTGTTATTATTAACATGTATGTGTTGTGCTCTTGTGATGTGGATTCTTGGTGTTGTTTGTGTACTCCATGGTACTTTGTATCTTAGTAAGTATAGCTTTGTATTTCTTTCCAGTCTCTTGGTTGTCATTATTCCTCTCTGCAGCTTCCAGCTTTGCTGCTCCCTGCATTTTCTTTGTTTGGTTTGCTAGATACTAAGTTTTAAAGCCATATATATATTTTATATATATATATATATATATATATATATATATATATATATATTTTACTTTCTCTTGCAACTAAGGTGGTGGATAGTTTTGCTGGGTATATTAGTCTCACTTTACCTTCATACCTTCATGATCTTTTAGGACGTGAAATGCATTGCTCCAGGTTCTTCTGGCTTTCCAAGTTTCCAATGAGAAATCAGCTATTATTCTGATAGGTTTTCTTTTATATGTGACTTGTGCTTTTTCTTTTGAAACTTTCAATACTCTTTCTTTGTTCTGTATACTTAGTGTTTTAACTATCATAGGGTTTTCTTTTCTGGTCTTAGTGTTTAACTACCATAGGGTTTTCTTTTCTGGTCTTGTTTATTTGTCTTCTTGTATCTGTGTGGGTATGTTGTTTCTAAGTTTAGGAAAGTTTTTCTCTATGGTCTTGTTAAACATCTGGTGTATGCTGTTGACTTGGGATTCTTCTTAATCCATTCTTATGATTTGAAGGTTTGGTCTTCTCATGGTCTCCCACATTTTCTGAATGGTTCTTTCCAGTGTTTGTGTGTATGTGTGTGTGTGTGTGTGTGAGGCAGGGGTGGTGAGGGTTTCAATCTCCTCTTCTATGAATAATAAACAAGCATCTACCATTAAGCTGTATTCCCATCCCTCCAAAAATTTTTGTTTTGTTTTGTTTTTTTGTTTTTCGAGACAGGGTTTCTCTGTGTAGCCCTGGCTGTCCTGGAACTCACTCTGTAGACCAGGCTGGCCGCGAACTCAGAAATCCACCTGCCTCTGCCTCCCGAGTGCTGGGATTAAAGGCGTGCGCCACCACGCCCGGTACCTCCAAAAATTTTAAGGCATACTTTTTACACATGACTGCTATCCCAACATATCAATTATACTTCATTTTAATTTTCCAAAGTTCTTGAGCAATGTATACATGAATATTTTTGAAGATTTGTATAAAATATTGAGTATATAATTTTCTATTTTTCCTACTTAAAGTAACAGTATCAACATTTTCTTGCATTGCTTCACTGTCTTATATTTAATGGTTAATGTATAATATTAAATACAGAAATCATATAATGAACTTACCTATGTTCATTTTGCTATTTAAGAGATTTGAAATAGTATGTTATGAATTGTAATAATACTCTAATGGTATGAAAGAAACACTTAAAACATTTAACAGCGTGGGGTGGGTAGAAGATGCCTATAACCCCAGCATTTAGTTGGCATAGGCAGAGGGCTCACCAAAGAACAGGATCATTCTGGAAAGTTCCATCACATCTCTTCTGAGGAAATTCCCACCCCAACCTCTAGAAGTAACCAATATTCTTCTTTTTCTTAAATTTATGTTTATTTATTTACATCCCAAACGTTTGCCCCTTCTGGGTCTCCCAATCACAGGCCTTCTGCCCATCCCCCCCACCCCCACCCCCCACCCCACTCCTCTGAGAGGGTGGGCAAGTGTTGAGATGTTGGGTTCTGCCAAAATACTTGTTCTCATCACAGCTTTACTTATGATATAGAAGAGTTGGGAACAGCCTAGGAGTCTGAAAGAAGAAAGGAGTGAGTGGGAGTGAGTGGGATACTCACTCATGTTATGGTATGCAGCAATAAAGGGAGCGAACTGATAGCTTAGGGGCAAACATGGGGGAGTCTCAAATCAAGCACAGGGAGAGAGGCTTTACATAGGAGTCCTCACGCACTCTCCCCTTGTAGAAGGATTCCAGACAGGTGGGCATAATTGACTGGCAAACAAAGAACCCGTACCTTCTGGAGGTCGGGGTGGGACTTTGCTCAGAGAGACACAAGGACCTTTCTGGGATGCTGTAACCAGGGTTTGGGCTGTGTGTATTTTCTGGAACATGGATAATGGCATTCTTAGGCTTTGTACCCAGTATTGTATGTAAAACTTTGCTGAAAAAAGAAACCTAAAGAGCGGAGACTTTGCTAACGATACTATATAGGAGGCATGTACCCTTACTTTAGTTATAACAAAAATTAATATATTTCAGTAGATGGGGGGATGGTAAATAGATAATTAGGAAAACATTGAGATAGTATTAAAAAATATAGGATTTCCTGTGTGAGTCAAACTTTTCATAATTAGACAATGGAAAGTATCTTTTAATGTTAGGCATGTTTGGTACAGTTTTGAATTTCGATTCTGGGGGCAATGATTTTTCACAAAACAAAGCATCTGTTGTCCCACGCTGCCATTTTGTAAGCCATAGTGTTTGAAGACCCGACAGCACTGCCTATCAACAGTGGTCTGAAGTACAATGTAGTGAACTTGTTGTTGAGATGAGTGACAGACTGCCTGTCTTCTGGTGACTGATTATATATTCTCTAAGAGGAAGAATAGCTTTTAATGTTGGCCTTGATAGTTCAGACTCCCTTGGGGCGTCCCACAGTGATACTTTCCCCAAAGGCAAAGTTGAGAGTAGGGACCAAGTGTCATAGGCAATCATAATTTGGGTTTTGATATTTCAAAAAGAGCTGTAGTTATTTGGCCCACTGACAGCTTTAATTATGATTATTTGTGTGTCAGATATCTTTTAAGCACATACAGCATGGCTGGTATCCTCCCAGGAGCTAGAAATACAGGGATAGATAAATGTACAGAAATCTACAACTTCCTGCCCTCTTGAAGTTCACATTTTGGTAATGATAAACATTGGATTTACAGGGATCAGTCTGGTAGCTGTAGGGACAGAAGTATGGGGTAGCTTTTCTTACCAACCATCTTTTTTGTTTGTTTGTTTGTTTTTTGTTTTTTCGAGACAGGGTTTCTCTGTGTAGCCCCTTGATAGTCATCACTAGCACAACCATAACAAAAGACTGGCTAACCCAAGGAACCATAGCACATTCTAAACTTCTAGCTAAACTTCGGTGTGGTAGAGGGCCCTCCAGAAACGAAGCTCCATGAAGAACGGATCTCATTCTTGGGTTCAGTAAAGACTGAACAGGACAGCCATGTAGAAAGGCAGATGGATCCCAAGGGTGTAGTCTAATGGTAACAACTCAAACAGAAACTCAGCAAGACCTGTGTGTTCACATTCTTGGTCTTTCTGTGTAGCATTCCTTCTGAGACTCCAGTGAAACACTGCTTGAAGGGAGAATGGGAAAGGTAACTCGAGTTTTATTGCCTGCTTTGAAGAAGGGCTCTAGCTTCTATGACTAACCTTGGGTAACCAGAATCCTGATCTCTATCGCTTGCTTTGGGGGAAAAGCAGAAGTGAATAGGCAGAAAGGTGGGACAAAGGCAAAGGAACTCTTTATGAGGGCTGAAAATACACAGCACACCCTGGTGTCCCACAGTGGAGTCAACTCTGATGTAAGAGAACAAAGTGAGTGTAGACCAGAGCTTGAGATAGCCAGGTGGCCTTAGTCAGGCAAACAATGAGACAAGAAACAGATTCAGATGCCAGGAGGCGATGCAGTCAGTCAGGTTGGTTCCTTATTCTTCTTGACTTCTGATTTATACCTACGGAGTCTTTGAATGGTTACAGATAGCTGAGCAAGGGTTGCTGAACCACTTACAATCGTAATAAGGTGTTCTAGAAGTGGGTTTGTCCTGTGCCTACACAATTGCTGCAGCAAACAATCCAATACTTCCTGCTAACAGGAAGCAGGGGTGTGGGAGCTGTCATAAAACAAAGCATTTGTACAAGTCACCCCACAGCAAGAACATTTGTCCCACCCCACACTAAGTTCATTACAGGTTCCTGGCAAGGGAATGTGATGAAATGATAAATATGTGTTTTTATATTCACAAATAAGCCCTGCAAACGCTGTAACTCACATGGGGACAAGCAAAAGCAGTTTCTCCAGCCATTTTGCATTATGAGTTCTTTGGTCTTGATACATTGATCTTCTCTAAGCTTCTACTAGTAATGAGACATGAGTGCGGTCTGTGGGGGATTCTTCCTAGAATGACCGGCACAAACATCAGGTGTATAATCAATCAATGCTCATTGCATACTAAATGAATTATAGTTGAATCTGTTTCCATGTCTTTCCAAAAGCATAATACAGCAATGCCTAGGGATGAGGGGAGAGGTGTTCAAATGATGCTAATGAAACACCTAATGATGATGCAAAGTGAGTGCAAAATAAGTAAACACAGGTCACTGCTTAGACAAGTGCAGACCTGCTTTCCCTCACAGAGGAATGGCTAGTATGAGAATCTGTGTTTCCTGGCATCTCTTAAGGTCGAGGAGCTAAAGATTATTGGACAGGGCTGGGATGTACCGTCCACCCCTGACCAGCTCTGAAGAGTTCGAGAGCACTGGGTGTATTTGTTTGTTTGGTACAGCTCTGGCACTCTGAACCCAGGACCTTGTGTGTAGTAGGCTCTACCACTGAGCCACAGCCTGCTCTAAAAAGCTTAGGCAAGCTACTTTAGCTCCCATTTTCTCTAACGCGCTTTATTTGGGAAAATAATCGCTCAAGGTCACACAACCAGCATTGATTTCTGTCTTATAAAGTACTTCATACGTTTACGTTTTTACCCCAGTGGTTTCTAAGGTGATGTCACAGCTTTCTCAGTGGATATGATTTGCTAAGGACGGAATGGATGGTAAAATATGTCAATCTGTCTGATTGTTTATGTAAGTACACATTCATAGACCAGTAAAACACCCCTCCCTCTGGTGCCCTGATTTGTTTCATGTTACAACAGCTCCAGTCATCTCTGAATACCGAGTGTCCTCCCGCCAGCCAAGCCAGCAAGCAACCTGACAGAAGATCCTCTGTTTGCCTCACTTTCAGGTCAACTGTGCATTTTTAAAAGGACTATCTTGCTATAAACTCAGGCTAGAAAGTGTCTAAAGAATCCATGCGACTGGAGTTGGGAGCAGGCCTTGATCCGTACCACGGGCCTAGAGAGAAAGCTATGCTAGGCATTTACCTAGACCCAAATCCCGTTGAAACAAACAACTTTTACGCGTTGTTTAAGCTGGTGAGTGTTGTGGCTTTTAGGGCAATAGGCTTGCTCACAAAAGAAATATTAATACTTTTCCTTCTGGTATGTCTTTACATAAAATGTTTCTCTTCGGCGAGATTAACTGATACCATCTGTGGGTATTTGTTCTCCACTCTTGGCTTGCAGACTTGCATTTAAATCTGCATGCTTCTTTTTCTAAGCTGCTTTTCAAATTGCGGGAACACAAGAGCTAGCCCTAGCCGGTGGCCAAACACTGCCTTTGAGTCCCAAGTCTTTTTAACCTCTTGCTTCCAACTCGCATCTAAAGGCAAAACAATCCTGGAGACACGGCCCTCCCCTTGCCTGTGATAGGCTGCTTGGAATAGCAACAGCCTGTGTCACCGAAAAGGGCAAAGCCTTCGGAAATAGAAACAAAGTTGGTTACAAATCACACTGGCTTTGCCCGAAGGTCGCCCCCCCTCCAACCCCTCCCACTCTTCTTTAGCATGCTGCCCATGGGGACAGTGACCACTGCTGTCAGCGCGGTAGGTCGGGGTGGTCCGGTGGCGAGCGAGCTGTAAGTACTACCGTGACCATGGTACCTGTTGAAAACACAGAGGGCCCCAATCTGCTGAACCAGAAGGGGAGAGAGGCGGAGACCGAAGGCAGCTGTGGAGCCAGCGGCGGACCACATCCTGCCTGCGCGGGAGGTAAAGTGAGACGGCCGGGCTGGCTCGGGTGACCGCTAGAGGGGACAGTCGTCCCCGCGAGCCCCTTCGGACTGTGCGTGTGCGTGGGAGTGCGTGTGCGCGCGCAGCCCGGGAGCGTGCCGGGTGTGTGGAAACGGGAATGCAGGGTTTGGTGCGACGCGGCGTGACCCACAGCCCTACATGCGGGGACCGAAGTCTCCTTGGGACTTTATGTGTTGAAACAGGAGCTACTGCAATGATGGGCTACATCAATTTGCTTTACGTAACGCAATGTACACATTCTTGGAAAGGTGGATCAGAGCCTCAGTTGTGAGCACGCACTTTTTTTGTTTATTGTCGCAAACGAACGGTGTGGAACAAGTGGACATTATGAGTTATCCCGTGCCCCTAAACTGCTCCCCTGCTTGTCCCTGCTTTCTTGGAAACTTGCCTTTCAAAATGAGATTCGTTGAATACTTTTCCTTACCAAAGAGAACTTTAGTAGTTTTTACGGTGTTATTTGTGCTTCACCGAGATGCTTGTCTTTGCTTCCACATGTATAATCCTCCACTTTTTTGTTTGTCCGCTTGTTTGTTTGTTTCTTGGTGCCTCTTTCTTTTTTATTTTTCAAGGGAATATATACTAATTGTGGTATGACAAACCCAATACAAATGACCCTCTTCTTCCTCTGCTTAATACTTTCTCATCAGCGCCACATGCTTCAATCATACATTCCATTCCCAAGTGGAATGTAACAAATAGTCACCAATGCTCAGCGACACAGAAGCCACTCACAGCCTTCCACCTGGGAATGGGTCTACCCAAGGATGTTTATGATTTGGGAACGGAATCCACTAAGCCTCACGCGGAAGTGAAGTGGTCCCACCCAAGAAATGCCTTGCTCCAGGCTTAGGGCCTTAGCCCAATCTTTCCTTCCCTCATCTAATGGAGGATGGACACCTGGGGCCATCTTTGACCTCTCTCTTTCCCCAAAGCCTTTCGGGCTGACTTTAAATTCTGTTAAGAGCAGGCAAGAGTAGTCAGATTGAAGGTGGAAAGGCCTTATCTTCACATGCCTGAGTAATTGAGCTGCAGAAGACAGCAGAACATTGGGATGGTGCTGGCAAACAAGGGGTTAATTAACTGCCAGCATGGCTTTTGCAACAACCATAAAGAGTTGACTAATTTTTACCACCTACCTGTAATGTCAGTATATAGGAGGAGGAGGAGGCAGAAGGATTTAGGCCAACCAGGATGACATAGTGAGCCCATCTCCACACGTACACACAGGCACATGCACACCTTTAAGGTAGCTTTGAAAGCACAGTGTACCATCATATCTTCTATTGTACACACTTACAATTATCCTCTTGGAAGGTAATGTGTGAACATGCTCATCCATCTTGAATATTTATGCAGAAGGTAACGTGAAAGGGCCACTGCTTCTCACTGCAAAAAGTGAACACCTCAAATAATTTATCAAATTTAATCCCAAATGAGTCTTCATTATGGAGAAGAAAAAAAAACCTGAAGTTTTCACTGGCATCTCACATGACTACAGCTTTGGGTTATGTTTGTATAGTTTATATTTATATGAATGTGAACATTTTAGATGTCCTGAAATCGTGTGAAGTATCTCTTGACACCTTTAAGCAGTCCTGGGCATATATGTACATGTATATAATACGACCTTGCTATATAGTTTTAAGAAGTCATTTATGTCTCCTTCTCTAATATTGGGATTATATTTTAGTTCATTTAAAGCAAGATGTTGATGCTTATTGAAACAATATTTGCCAAGCACTTTTTAGCCTCTTTGTATTTCAAACTTATGTAATTTCTTTTAATCAGGAAGTTCAGAGTATTTAAAATATGCTTGGTGATTTTCAGCATATTTCTGTATTTAGAGTTTTCCTATATTCCTAGGTAGGAAAAAAAATCAAGAGAAAAGGGAAATAAGTTATATATCCCGCTGTGGTGACTGATTAAACCATGTGAGATTCTGAAAAAGCAAACAGCAAAAAGATTGACAAAACTTTCAGCTCATCCCATCTGCACCCCAAACTCTCGCACATGGGGAAAGTGGTTTTGGCAAGTCTTCCTTGGCCAACTCCTTAATTAGGAAGGGCGCAGTGTCCCAGTAAATGGAAGACAGTGAGCATCATTGTTTTTCCAGGAACCTATGACTCAAAGTGAATATGTTGATAGTAAAATTTACAGAGTCTGTGGACACATTCTAATTGACCTTCTGAAGGAGGGTTATGTTCAACTCCAAATCCTGATGCTTGGACCTGATGCTCCATCGAGGTGAAGGCAGAGGCTACAAAGCTACCCCATCTTTCACAGGGTGAAGGGGACTTGGAGTCAGAGGGTGGGGTAGCTGTCAGAGGCTGGCGTGGAACTAACTTTGGAGGTTCCTGGGCTAGGCGCTCTGAGGCCTGCTCCTTCATCCTCAGCTCCCACGCTTTCCTCATTCTGACATCCAAACTCCTGCCCAGAGAGAGTTCTGGAAGCCTTCCCTGCCTCGGCTCCACTGTTTTTTCTCTCTCTCTCCTGCCTAAAAAGGTCAAAAGCCAAGAGCTGTATTTGTTGAATGAGTCAGAACTTCCCTTCTGGAAGTTCTGCTGCTTATCCTCCTCTGAAGACTTCAAAGCCTGGGACTTCAAAATACTTCCACTAATCAGAATAGCCCCAGGAGTGGTTCTTCGAGACTGGGAACCCGCGGGTGCCGAGAAAATGCACACAGGTAACTAAGACAGCCTGAGTGTCCCCTCGGGCTTAGCCTAATCTGGAACCTCGGAATGCAGCCATTCTGGCTTTCTTAGCCTGCCCACAGGGGACTTCTTCATGGAGGAAATTTATGGGGAACAAACCCATTCCCAGAGAAGAGAAAGTCAGGTCAACCAGCCTGGCCAGATGATAGAGACTTGATTTCAAAAAGATTGTTAACAGTAGGTCTATTATCTTGGGCAGAAATACTGAATGCCCGTGAGCGCACACACTACACGTAAATAAATGTATTCATGTTCTAAAACAACAAAATCACTGGCTCTTAAAACTGCATATTTAACAAAGGAATGGCTGACAGCAAGGAACTAACAGGATATGCGTAAAGCACGAGAGACTCCTGTATGATAATAAATCCGATTTTAAAGGTAAACATCTCCCTTTGGGTCTAGTCAGCATCTCTTTGATACTAGACATTTAACCTCACTTGGAAATCATGTCAGAGTTTCCAACTTGGGACTTTGCTTAGATATGAGGCTTGCGAAAATGGTTCCTAGGGAACTCGTAGGCTGCATTGGTTCCGCCACAAAGGCACTCGTGAGAAGAGCAGAGCTCTAGTCCCTTTCTAAGAACCACTGTCACCCAGAGAAGCAGCAGACAGGTTGTCTCTTTGCCACAGATCCTGGACCAACTACAGCCACAGGAGCAGGGACATCAAGCACTCAGGCTGTGGCAAGGACTTGGCAGACATGGCCCTACTGAGGGCTAGAACAGCCAGCCAAACCCTGAGGCCCAGCTGTGCGGCTGAGACTTTGCTGACATACACCTGCATGCTGGAACTGGCTTTTATGGCCAGGGTTCCTTCTGATAGGCCAGTGCTCCATTCCAGGTGTTAAATATTTCCAACATTGCCCTCCTCTCTGCCAGACTTGCCACAGTAGCTGAAGCAGCAAATTTCAGGGTCGTGCTTGTTGGTAACTGACAGGACTCTTGAGGTGAGCTTGGGACAGTGCTCCTTATGAATTTTCCAGTGGACACTTCTTTTTAAAAATTTTTTAATTAGGTATTTTCTTTATTTACATTTCAAATGTTATCCCCTTTCCTGGGTTCCCCTCTGAAAACCCCTTATCTCCTCCCCCTTCCTCCTGCTCCCCAACCCACCCACTCCTGCTTCCTGTCCCTGGCATTCTCCCGTTCCCCTAAAGGTCATAGAGCCTTTATAGGACCAGGGGCCTCTCCTCCCATTGATGTCCGACTAGGCCATCCTCTGCTGCATATGCAGCTGGAGCCATGATTCCCGCCATGTGTACTCCCTGGTTGGTGGTTTAGTCCCTGGGAGCTCTGGGAATACTGGTTAGTTCACATTGTTGTTCTTCCTATGGGGCTGCAAACCCCTTCAGCTCCTTGGGTCCTTTCTCTAGCTCCATCATTGCGGACCCTGTGCTCAGTCCAATGGTAGGCTGTGAGGATCCACTTCTGTATTTGTCAGGCACTGGTGGAGCCTCTCAGGAGACAGCTATATCAGACTACTGTCAGCAAGCACTTGTTGGTGTGGATACTTTGATCCTACTTAGACGGGGGAGGGGACAAAATACCCATGGAAGGAGTTACAGAGACAAAGTGTGGAGCAGAGACTGAAGGAAAGGCCATCCAGAGACTGCCCCACCTGGGGATCCATTCCATATACAGTCACCAAAGCCAGTGGACACTTCTTAGTGGCCATTGTCTGTCCCTGGCGAGTGCAGGTAGAGCCCAGAGTACCTCAGGACAGCCTGAGCAAATCCTGTGGTCCACATAACTGCAGAGGAGTCAGCTGGTCTTGAAACACAGATTTGCATTTGTGAGGTTTTAATTTAAAATATTCCAGGTAAGAGGAGTTCACAGAGAGCATTTGCTCAGTCAGAGAAACCCAAGTGCTACTTAGCCTCATTGTCGTTAAAACCTTGCACCAGAGAGCAATGAGTATACGTCCACAGCTAAGTGAAGTGAAGCAACCGTTTCCTGGGGAGTTGTGTGAAAGATCCGAGGGTGCGCAGTGGGAACACCCTATGTCAATTCCCCACTAACTTGTCTTTCCCAGATAGCAAGTCACCAAATAGCTTAAGGAGCGTCAAGATTTGGGGGTGAGAAAGGGAGAGTTGTACAGCTTCCCCACTCTTCCCCAAGGACTCTGCAGAATTCCAAATGAGGACAATTTCTCATCTTGTTAGTCCTTCAAGAAAATATCCAATTTCGGTTTGGGGCCCAGACACTGAATGCTCTCAAAATACTTCTCAGCTGAAACAGAATCAGATGAGCCACACCATAAATCATAAATTTCTATGAGTTATGTCCATTTCTTTGGGTTTGCAGTGTCTCTGCCGTTGTTTTCCCTTCTACATTCGAGCACGTTCAGCTATTTTTGCTGAACGGCCATATCTCCGTGATATACTTATTATTTATGCACCTTGTTCAAAAGTAGTAAAATGGAAACAACTTATCATTCTAATGCCAGCAGGCGGCATTACACTTGAACAATGACTTATTTTATAAAACTCTATTCAAGTGTCAGGAGGGAAGTCCAGTCCTTTATTAGATGGAGAGGAGCTTCTTTAATAAACAAATGCGATTTTACTTCACACTTCAGCTGCAATCCCCTTGGAAGCAGGTGTTGAGTGAGAGGCTTGTGCGTCATCTATTAACATTGCCCTGGGCCGCGGGCAGTGTCCACATAACTACATACACAACGTCTCCACACTTCTATGCACCTTGGAATTGGGAGCTATGAGGCAAGCTGCTTTGGAAGCCTGCTTGGAATAGCATCTTAGCTTCAGGTGTGTAAGACTTTTAAGAACTGGGGGTTGGAGGAGATGTAATTAGGATTAACTTGCATGGAGAAAGAGCATTCCCACGCTAATAAAATATTTGATTTCCAGTGGGACTAGGCTGTAGAAACCCACAAGGCAAGAATCATAGAAATAATGTTTTTCATGATGCAATTCCATTATCCAGGGTTGTGGGTTTTAAAACAAGGGAACTCACAAGTTCATGGAAATGCATGCTAGACATAGGCACCATTTTATTCCCTGTAAGAAGCTGTTTCCAGATTTTACTTTTCTTTTTGATAGTTTAGTAAGTTTGCTTTACTTCGGTGAAGACCCATGTAGTGTTCATACTTTGTGACTAAATTTTTGTGCCAACTGACTCTTGTGTGGTCTCTCTCTCTCTCTCTCTCTCTCTCTCTCTCTCTCAAGCTCTTGCTCTCTTGCTCTTGTTAGCTGTTGAATAAATCAAATGGTTTGCCCCTACAGTTTCCTATAGTGTGCCTTCGGCTGTCTGCAGTTGCTGACTCAATTCAGCACTCTCTTTTCCTCCCTGTATTTATTGTAAGTTATTAGTTGAATCTCCAGGCTCCATCAAGTGTAGGATCCTTACCTTAGGAAAGATCCGATGCTATTGCCAGGCTCAGAGGTCCATAAATCTACTCTCTTAGTTTCCCTATCTCAGATCTGGAAGAGTTCTTTGTCCAAAGTCCATTCCTCTGATGGGTATAGAGTTGAAGCCTCTTGTAGTTATTTTGTTTGTTAGTTTTGGTTGGTTGGTTGGTAGGTAGGTTGGTTGGCTGGTTTTGAGATCAGCTTCAGCACCTACCAAATGCCAGAACGGTTCCATTTTCATATTATGGAGATTTTACATCAATTCCGATTAAAGGCTTCCGTGAAATGAGTGTCATGGACCAAATGCTTCAAAGACAACATCCCTTCTTATCTCACAGTGACCCACTGGAGGAGGATTGACGCTGTCTCACATACAGGTCAGAAACAATGAGCAGCGGACGCTCACCATGCACTTGCTGTCATCACACAGCCAGTCTTCTGCTCATCCACTCTCCCAGAGCTATGAATTGAGTAATATTAGATAATCCTATGACAGAGGTCAGAGAAGAACAGAAAGTATAAGTCTTGCTGATTTTGTTGAAGTCTAGCCACTCTCTAATCAGGGGCTCTGATTCCAGACAGAGCCTTCGCATCTCAGCCTCAGGTACCTGGCAAGAAGAAGCCAAGTATGTGCTCTGTGTCAGAGGGGGGATGGGTGGCAGCAGAGATGCCAACCACAGAATCCCAATCATACAACTAAGCACTCTTTCAACTTCCTGACCAGCCAAATCTAGAGTCTAGAAATAAACTCATTTCAGGACGCAACTGCATTCCTTTTAATCAAATTCCCTTAGTTTCATGGTAACCTTTTTTTTTTCCCCAAAAAAATGAAAGTATAAGTTTCTGGGCTGAGGATATGAGGGCCTGGCCCAAATTCCCAGCACCCATGTAAAAATGTCAGGCATGTATGATCCCAGCGCTAGCGAGCTGGAGGATCCCTGGGGTTTGTTAACTGCCCAGACCAATGAGACCCTGTCTCAAAGGGCATTCCTGAGGGTGACATCTCCTGGTTGTGTCTACAAGCACCTCCACACTCACACATGTGTGTGCACACACACACATGCACACACAAGCACAAAAGCTATTACAATTTCATAAACGACATATATATTTTTTCACCCATCAAAGGTCCAAGCTGACTGGCCGTGCTTACAAAGTTATATATAATTTATAATAGGTGAGGATTATGCCCCTCTCTATGTATTCTAACATCCATATCAGAGTTGCTGTTCATATAGCCAGGATCACCAGCAGTGGTGCCCTAGGGGGCTCAGTGCTCACTGGGGTCACCCAGGTACTGAGCATCAAGATGAGCCTTGTCTACTCTCTGTGCACAAGTTAGGGCTACACATGTGGCTGCTCAGTGCACAAGATGAATAGAGAAGGGCTTGTTGGAGTCAACAAGAGAGAATTTATGTCCAGAAGTACAAGGGGCAGCTACTGTATGGGAGATGGTATGGGATGCTCCAGAGAGAGGAGGAATCAAGCACAGCCCCGCCTGTCGGTCTTTACCAGCTCATCTGAAGGAAAAATGTCTAAATGGCATGCAGTCATGTTGATCGCCTTGGATGCCTGCAAGGCTACAGTGCTCCTCTTGGGCTTTTGACGTTAGATATACAAATGGTCTCTCAACATATTTGTACTTTAGTACTTAGTTAGCTCTGCGACACGCTGTATAGTTTTTCTTTCCTTGTCTACTTTGTTTCTTAATATTCTTATAAAGTAGGAAGAACTGTGTCTTTCTTTCTTTCTTTCTTTCTTTCTTTCTTTCTTTCTTTCTTTCTTTCTTTCTTTCTTTCTTCCTTCCTTCCTTCCTTCCTTCCTTCCTTCCTTCCTTCCTTCCTTCCTTCCTTTCTTTCTTTCTTTCTTTCTTTCTTTCTTTCTTTCTTTCTTTCTTTCTTTCTCTTTTCCTTTCTAAGGAGGGACTGTGTCTGTCTTTAGTAGGAGGGATGCTTTATAGGTGTCACATGTAGTCTATAAGTTACACTCTTAAATAATTATTTAAAAAGTGATGAGGTCCAAGGCCCTGGTCCAGAGCTCCAAATGAGAAGCAATGAGAATGGAAATCATACCTCACAAAGCCAGGTAGTGAGAAATGTCCGGTGTGGCCTAAACACACACACACACACAACATGTGTGCACACACATATGCAGATGCACATACACATACACCACACACACAATACACACAAACACAAATACACATGCACACACACACCACACATACACACATATGCACACATGCACATGTACACACATGCACACACATACATATACACACATGCACATGTGTATACACATGTGCACAGGCATACATGAATGCTCACGCACATGTTCATATGTACATTTAAAAAAGTTTAACTGGGAACTGAGACCAATAGGTTTGTATAACATTTAACTGGAGACAATAAGCAGATAGAAAACTGGAGAAAGGAGGGTGGCATATTTGGGGAGAGGCAGGGGTTTCAGTTTACTGGGAAAATAGAGGATCTGGAGCAGGGAAAGAAGATGACAGAGGAACCTGAAGCTGCACGCAGAGCCTGCAGGGGAACTCAGTGTGTAGCGTGAGTGGGAAACACCCAGGAAGCATCCCACTGTAGTGACCCCACACCTGCTCTCAGAGGTCACTGCTCTTTCCATACGAAAGTAAAGCTAGGTCCACCCCCCTGTGGTCGCATCCTCAGGCCCCCTGTGGTCACATACTCAAGCCTCCAGCTCTCTACCTTTGCTCCCACCACTCTGGCATGCATTCTCTGCAGGACTTCTGACTTTTCTGGTTCTTCATGCCCCAGCTTTCTGTTTTCCCTGGATTCTTGCCCTTCCATTACAGCAGAGCTTTGGTCTTACCCAGCTTGTAAGAACCCTGTGTAGCCTTTCCCCTGCTTGTTCTCCAATCCCAGCCACACATGCACTTCTGAAACTCACTGATGAACTCTGGAGACTGTTCTGTAGGCGCAGTCTTATATTTTTGATTGTGAGCTTAGCCTTTAATGGCTGAGCCATCTCTACAGCCCATGTATGCACATTCTTAAAGGTCTCTTGTCATACCTAACACAGGAAATTTATTGCAAACTCGCTTTTCTAAAATCTTCTGATCCCTCACCAATTTGTGTTCTTGGCTTTTCTTACCATCCTTGCCCGCCAAATTTATAACACACCCTGGCCGTTTCTTTCCTTGCTCTTATTTCTTGTATTTTTAGTCCTTCTTTATTGATGCCCGTATCATATGAACTATCTAAGTCTTTTATCCCTTTCTTACCCCTGGTCCATCTGTCCATTGGCAGAATTCCCTGTGAGCATCTCTTTCAATGCCTATGTGACCACCCATGCCTTAATTTAAATAAAGAGCGCTCTTTAAAATTACCCCCATTACAGGATTTACAATATTATTTATGTTCTTCCCACCTTATTGCCCTATTTAAGGACTTACAAAGCATAAAGGGAGCCAGCTATGGTGGTGTGCTTTCATAACCCCAGCAACATGTGGGAGGTAAAGACAGAAACATCAGGAGTTTAAGGTTATCCTTGGCTAGAAAGCAAGTTCAAGGCCAACCTGGGCTACCTGAGACCCCCTTCTCAAAAACCAAATGCAGCAGCAACAATGAAGCCCACAAGAGGGCAAATTTTCAACCATTTTAAAGTAAAGAAATGACTTAAAAATTCTCAAATAATTTCTTTGTGGTTTTATATTTATTAATTAGAAAATACAGTGGCAGAAGATGACTACTATTTATGTGAGTTAAACAAATTCTACCCTGTGTCCACACATTTGGAATTTTATAAAACAATAGGTATGTCGCTTTTTTTTTTTAAATTAATAGAAAGACCATTAGATAGTCACTCATGGGAATTCTTTAAAAGAGAGTACGAACATTCAAGCATCCATATCTTAACCACTCCTCCCACACACTGAAAAGTTCCATCAAGAAACATCAGCGGTGACTCGACGGGATGGCTGTGTGGTTTCTGTTTATTAAACTCCTCTTAAGCTTCTATTGGAAACCTCTATGTCAACCTAGAAACACATGCACAATGACAGCAGTGCTGAAAAGCAGAAGAAGTTGTGAGTGAAGTAGAGGCCACGCTGATAAAAAATGAAGATGCTACACCCATGTCTAAGACCCAAGTAACAAGTCAGACTCTGGCAGTGCCCCACTGTGTGTCTCCATTTGGTGGATGCAGAAGGGAAGAGGAAGCTGTCTTCTCTGAGGGGAAAGTGTTTTGTTCCACAGCCCATCTATTCCCACACTGTCTGTCATTGCTTCTCTTTCTGAGCTTCTTCTGGGCAGCGATTGCCAAAACTTCCACAAGTCTGGTCTGGGCTGGAGAGAGCATCTGTGCTGTAATTAGGCAGGCACAGGGAGGCAGAGGGAGGCACGGGGAGGCAGAGGAAAGCCAAGGGAATCACTGGAGACACCAAACCCAACAGAGGCATCTTCCTTGAGTACACTGGAAATTGAAGTAAATTCCATCATGTGTAAAGTTTCAGAGGTTCTCAGGTCTTGGGGTTCTTGTAGTCAAAACTGTCATAACTGGCTCATGAATGAAAAAAGAACTCAGAAAAACATCTAGTTATTATTATAGAGCATGTCCAATAGAAACGAATGAGGGTTTTTTTTCCCATTTTTATCAGAAACATAAAATTTAGAAAGCTACTTCTGTTCTCAAAGTAATTTTAAAACAGTGAATTGTGAAAGAAAATAACAGAATGCTTGTATTAAGCTGCTATTGTTTAGTTCTAACTAAACACCTCAGGCAGGGTTTCTTATTTACTTTATTTAGCTTACACTTTCAGAGGCTGGTAGTCCATTGTTGAGGACTCCCTTAGTCTGGCCAGTTGCGAGGATCAAACAGTCATAATGTCGGGAGTGTGTGTGAGAGGGAAAAATATAATGATCTCATCACAAATCAGAAAGCCAAAAGCAGATTCAGTCTCTCCAAACAGAAAGCCAGGAAGAGACACAAGGTCAGGATCAGGCATGTTTAAGAACTTGTTCACACCGAAGCTCTCCCCGGGGTTGACTGTGGTGGCATGTGCTGGGGAGCTCTTGACACATGGAAGCAAAAGGATCTAGTAGTTCAGCATTATTTCTAGCTACATACTAAGTTTGAAGCTAACCTGGGCTACGTGAGGCCCTATCTTACAAAAAGAAAAAGAAAGAAAAAAAGCCTCACTTTACAATATTAGTATTTCTTCTCACCAACACCAGTAGTCCATCTCATTGGTGATGTTCCTTGTGACCTAGGGACCCCCTTAATGATATGACCACATCCTGCTGGCAACATACTCCAGCATATAGACATTTAAGGGACTAACAACATTCAAACCATGGTAACACCGAGTGAGGGCCAGCAGACAGAGGTGAAGACAGACCTGCCAAGAGCTGAATTAGCATTGGCCATCCTAAGACGTGTAGAGAGCAGAAAAAATGAAGGCGTGGAAGAGCTTGATTTTCTGAATCTATGATGTGGTTGGTGACCAGGAGAAACTATTAAAGCAACATAAAGATAGATCTGCAGAAGAGTAAGAACACGTGTGTCAACATCGATGTGATACGACTAAACAAATATCGCCAATAGAGTAAAAGAAATGTTTTCTGAGCAAAAGGGCTCAATGACTATCTGGAAATTTTAGAAGAGGAAAACACCTGGTAAAAGCTGTGGGAGGAAGGAGAGATGAGGGGCTGGAGGGAAGGAGAAGGAAGAAAGGAATTCACCCCTGCAGACACACAAAAATGGACAATAAGTAACAGCAAAGCCAAATGTAACTAAGTAATAAGATACAATCCCGAATTTGTAACCAACTCTCTTGTCAGTAGAATAGACAGAACGTTTGTCATGAGAAAGTATAATGATGAATGTACCATTAGGTCAACCCCGGGACTGGGAAAATAGAAAGCAAGCAAGCAATGTTCCTATCCCACCTGGAAACATCAAGCAATAGTGGGTGTTGAGGGAGGTCGGGTTTCTGACTTTTCCCAGTGTGCTAAAGGGACAATTAGAGGTCCATGTAAGAAGTAAGCCTATAGGAGTCAGAAGTCAATTTGTACCGCTCCATGGCCACCACACATATCACAGGTCCAAAAGGCAGCATCGTGGGGGCTGTGAACTCTACCCTATAACTAACTCTCTATGGGAAGTAGCCTCTACAAGTTTGTGTATGCTTAGCCTCCAGGAATTCATGTGCCACAGTCTCCTGGCTAAGCCAGATGCCCTCCATTGTGAGACATCCTAGAGACTTTATTGAGCATGTCCAATAAATATTGAAGGTATTGCTATGTACCCTTTTGCTGTCTGAGTGTTCCTGGCCTAAGCACCCACCTTGCCCCCATACCCTGCACTCCCCTTCTGTCACCAGGGTATTGTAGGCTACAGATTCAAGGTTAACACTAACTGAAGAAGGGAAGGCTGGGAGGGTCTGAAGAAGTGGGGATGCTCGAGCATCCCTCAAGAGTTGTGTAAGATTTCCTGGAGCCGAGAGAGAAGATGAATGTAGATTGGTGGTGGTGGTGGTGCCACGTGGTGGTGGTGGGGCGCATGGTGTGGCATGAAGAGCCATACAAGTCAGGGAAAGAATTTAGAAGTTACTGGTAACAGTAAATGATGTATAGCTAGGCCAGGGAATTTGGTACTGGGAGAGTGATGTAGAAATTGAAAGGCTGGGCCCTGAGAGGGAACTGTTAACAGTGAGGGTGCGCAGGTGGGTGGTCACACAGAGCAAGCGCATCCTCAAAGCTGATTCTATCGAAACGCAGATCCACACAAGACTTTATAGTCCCCGCAACCACCAGTGTGATGGTAACAAGCTAATAATTGCTCTGAAAATGTTTTGGAAATGTTGATGGTATGCTATTCAGACATCAAGCATGTATCTAATTATAAAGTTCTGTAAGTTAGCAGTACGGAATAGAGCTGAGGGGAGGAGAGGATGGATGGGTCAGAGGAAGGGCATTCTGTAGTCACAGTCTCAACGATTGGTAATCACCTTACCAGGCCCAAAAGACTAACGCCGCCGAGAACAGAGAAGAGTGGAGAACAGAGATTGGCGGCCAAGTTAACTTCCAGCCTAAAAGCATATCCAGGAACCAGCGCCTCCCATGGGGCGGGCCCTCTGAGAGCAGCCTTTGCACAGAGAGGCTGGACTGAGCCAGGCAGGGTAATGACAGCACGGGACCAGGAGTCTTCCTGGGAGCGGGGGCTGGGGCGGGGGTGAGGTGGGGGTGGGGACATTTGAGGTGGACGTTGAAAGATGAGTCAGGATCAAAGGCACCCCGTTGAACTAGTGCAAGAAGTGGCAGGCACAATGGTCGGGTAGCTCGAGGGGCAACTGCGAGTTTTTCTCGAACAATACACGGGAAGGGGTCTTTAACTCTGAGAGGCTTTCACAGTTGGTCAGGCTGTATAATCACCTGGCTTCTTGCCAAGGAAACCTGTGTGCGCATGCTTTTCAGCCCACTGTGGGGTTTAGTGAGGAGGCAAGTATCTATTGTGAGCCCATTGTGTACCATTGGCGTCTGGGGAAGAAAGGGGAGAAGAAAGCAGGCAGAAACTCAAATATTGTGGAAAAATGGAGCGTCTCGTGTTGAGTGTGGGGGTCCAGGCATGGTTTCATGTTACTCGCCATGAGCAGAGACAGTGTGGCTATTGTTGTGGCAGCCAGTGTTGCTGTCCCCTGCCCAGTGCCCCCTGCCAGCCCACTCTGTGTGGCCCTGTGGGTCTTACATCTCCTTCGTATACAACATCTTGATTGTGGTCACATCTTCATACAGCCTTGGTATGGAATCGTCACCGCATGCATCAAAAGGCTCCAGATTTTTTTCCATTGCAGGTGTGGGCCTCCCAGCAAGGTAGCCAGAAAACACAGGGGGCAAACGTCGCCCAACAGCCTGTGGGTACCCAATAGTTCCCCTTTCTCCAACAAGTTTTCCACCCTCTGCATACAAAGCTGCAAGGTCCCCGTGGCACTTTTGTCGTGTGAAACAAGGGAAGCTAGGATCAGGGTCTCGAGAACACGCTCGCTGTGAGAAGCTGCGAGCGGGCTTTTGACTTAATGGCCTGGAATGGTTTTGTTGTTGTTGAGGTTTTGTACTTAACATTAATTTTGGGTGGTATTCTTTGCCACTTTAGCCCTGGCTACTTTTACCTCAAGCTACCTGCTGCCCCAAACCCTTCCATCTGTTTTTTTTTTTTTTTTTTTTTTTTTTTTTTTTTTGTCTCCTGCCATTACCTCAGACTATATCCTGTTTTGTTCAGTTTATTGCCAGATTTCTTGGGAAAGTTATGTCTACTTCCTGGCGTCTATAGGATGACATATTGCTTCTATCATCATCACTAACCATAAAGTAGACCCAAGGAAAGGCCCGTCGGTGTCTCTCTTTATGACTTTCGTATGAATGAGCTGTGCCAGGTGAATGTTCTCTGATGGAGGTCTTGAGAAGAGGGGCCATCTTGGAGACCTTATACACTGAGCTAGAATTCCAAACCCAACTGGGCAGCCTTGGGATTGAACTGAAGTGGAGCTTCAGTTGTCCTAAGTCCCAGCAGCGAGGTGAGGAAAATAGTTTGGATAGTGCCCCCTGAAGTGCACAACCGGGACAATTCAGAGTTCCTAGTTCTTACCATTGTTGGTAAACTCTCCCCTTATGGCTAAGGTCATAGAATATCCTACAGCAAGGTTTTTAACTTTTTTTTTTTTTTTTGGTTTTTCGAGACAGGGTTTCTCTGTATAGCCCTGGCTGTCCTGGAACTCACTTTGTAGACCAGGCTGGCCTCGAACTCAGAAATCCGCCTGCCTCTGCCTCCCGAATGCTGGAATTAAAGGCGTGTGCCACCATGCCCAGCTGGTTTTTAACTTTTAAAGGTAAAATGGCCACAGATAGATTAAGACAGATAGGTATTGAGAGAGTAATATGCTGTGATGTGTGCAGAGTAAAGTAACATGTTTCAGTAATTCATGGAGAAAAGCCATCACTAATCGCTGAGAACTGTACTCGGGTTCCAGGCCCTAAGGACATTCACAAACCCGGGTGGCTTCCAGACCTCCTGCACATGTCCCCGTTTGTCAGTATTTTGTGCCCTGGATAAGGAAAGAGGCAAGAAATCTGAGAGAAATCCAGAGAGGAACAGCAGGAGCCAGCCAGGCTGCTCTCCTCTAAGGAGTAGTTCTTCTATCAGAGTACATGAAGCCACCACCCTGTTGACTCCTGCAGATCTCTCCAAGGCAAAGCAGCAGACTCACCATCAAAGGAGGGGACCCTTGAAACACCAGAACTCCCCTTTGCAGGCAAACACTCTTTCTCATCTTCCTGGACAAAGAGGAGGAAGGGGAAGGCTGCAGGCACAACCATCTGTTCCCTAGGTAGTTCAGTTGTCAGTTTCACTACATCCTTAACCCTGGCTACCCTTGTCACTGTGAACACCTTTTGGCTGCCTCACCCCATCTGCCTCCAAGGTTTCACTCTCAAGAATTATCTGTGGCATCAATCAGAACATTAGAGGCCACGGTTGCCAATTGACAAACGCATGCATGCACAAGCCCATACAGCACGCACAGATGAATGTCAGAAGGAAGGGTGGAAAATAGAGTGATCTCGGACTGGCAAGATAGCTCAGCAGGTAAAAGCACTAAACCTGGATGTCTGAGTTTCATCTCCAGATCTCATGATGGCAGGAGAGACCTGAATCCCAAAGGTTGTCCTCTGTTCTCAACATGCACACACACCATACTGCATAACACACACACACACACACACACACACACACACACACACACACACACCACAGAGAGACAGACAATTCTATTCTTATCCAATTAGGAGGATTTCACTGATTTTCTTTGCAGTAGAAGAGTTTGTTGATGGCAATGTTAAAGACCTCCGAGAGAAAGAAGGTACACCTGAAAGCCGAGGACATGAATGGATCTGTAAGAGATTGTCAGATGCCAAAACAAAACAAGCACAATACATAGTAGAAATCACAAGGTGATTACATTTCTTGGAGGTCGAGACCGCATTTATGTTATCTCATTCTCTTGTGTGTATGTGAATTTGTGTGTATTTTGGTACCTAGAAAAGTACCTGCTATCTAAAGATGCTTAATGGTTATTTTCTGATGACATGGATTGCTGAAAGTTTTAATCTAATGGCTCATTTCTTATATAATAGCTTTATTTGATTTATTTGATATACATTATTTTATTCTTATTCACTGGTCTATCTTACCATGGCTCGCTCGCTCACTCACTCTATCTATCTATCTATCTATCTATCTATCTATCTATCTATCATCTATCTATCTATCTATCTGTTTATCTATAGACATAACTCTGTATTCCAGGTGGACTTTGAATTCTATCCAAGGATGTATCCAAGGATGACCTTGAACTTTTTCTTGCTTCGACCTTCAGAGTGCTACGATCACAGGCATGTGCATAAAGACCAAACCCAGTCTTTATGCAGTGGCAGGAACTGATCCAAGGGCTTTGAGCATGCTAAGCAAGCATGTTACCAATCAATTTACAACACCTACCCAAATTTGTTTATTTTTAATTGTCCATTCACATATGCCACTAAATTGCTGGTGGTGGAGAATACCTTGGCTATTTGGTGCCTAGATCATGTTAATTTGACCTATTTATTTCAGGAGCACTGAACAGGGTTTTTGTTTTGGTTTGTTTTTTGTTTGCTTTTGTGACAGGGTTTCCTTGTGGAACCCTGGCTGGGTAGACCAGGCTGGCCTTGAACACATAGAGATCTGCCTGCCTTGCCTCCTGAGTGCTGGAATTAAGGGCGTGTGACCCCATGCTTGGTTTCCGAATACCACTTAAAAATGGTATCCTGTTCACCCTGCCTGCCTCGGAAGCAGGCAGAGTTAAATGGCCGTGCCTCGGCCTATGAGAACAGTGCCCATACACTCCTTCCAGCCCAGCCACTCAGGCTTACAGCTTCTCCACGTTCGATCCTGGTCCTCATGTTGGAGGTCCCAAGGTTCCCACTCAGCCCTGCTGCCTTTCCTTCATTCCATCTTCCTATGTGACCTCATACATTCTGTCTTCCTATATGACCTCACACATTCTGTCTTCCTATGTGACCTCACACACTCTGTGATTTTAAACACCACCCTTGCTCCATCTCTCCAGCCTCCATCTGCCCCAGATACTCATCTGTCCCTCCTGGACATTTTTATCTTTCAGGAGAAATGAAGAAAACATTTTAGTCTAAAATGAAGTTTCTGGTGTCTGTGTCTCTTGTTACTATATGCAAACAGTTCCATTCCTGTTGTACCAGACAGCCTATATAAACAGGCATACATGTATTGAGTGTTGTAGAAGCACCCACTTGACTTTTGAGGTACCAACCTCCTGGCTTAGTCCACTCCCAATTCATGAGAAATTATACTCATGGGTACTCGTTTGGCTTGACAAGAAGCCTTACCTTTGTTGATGTCTTCAGTTCCATCTAATCCCTCAAATCTGAGCCAACATCATCTACTGTCAGTGAAGTCCTTGAAACCAGTGACCACTCGGCCCTGGAAGGCTGATTTTCTCTACTGAAGCAATCATACCTCCCAAACCAGGAAAACCGTGGTGCCGGACTCTCTGACTTAGTGGGTGTGTAGCTTGTTGTACTTGGAACACAATGAAAAGTGTCACAGTGACTTCCCCCTGCACACAGTGCCTCCTCTGTACCTATCCAAGCTCTCTCTCTGCCCCTCCCTACAGTCAGCTCATGTTATGGTACACATACAATATGCCGTGTTTCTCACTGTTCCTGAGACATGGCAAGAGCTTCACTGTCATGTCCCAGAAATGGCTGTCACTCCATCTAATATGAAATAAAATAAAATAGAATATAAATGTAAAATTTATATTAATATTAGTTATGTAGTAATACGATTATATATTAATATAAAAATTTATATGATAGTATATTAAATTATATTATGTACATTTCTTCCCCCTGCCAACAACATTTCCTGTTTGCTCTATTTCGGTCCTGTCACAGTATAAGATATCTATGTCTCATCTATATCTATCTATATATACTCATACATATACGTGTGTGTATGTATCTTGGAATGTGACATATATCTCATATATATATATATATATATATATATACACATGCATACCAGTTACTGAAAAGTAATAACTATTCATCTTTTCCCTTTTTTCCTAGGGTTTACATTAAAAAGGAAAATTTCAATCCCCTTTGTTCCCTCTATTACATCCCACCCTCCTCCTTCATCCTATGAGCAACAGACATTGTGGGCAGCTTACCCTCCCCCATTTATTTCTCCCTTCTTTATTTCTTATACATCTTTGACTTTGTTCAATTGTCCCTACACTTCCTGTCCCCACCTCTATGACCCTGGCAAAGGCCAAGAACAGCTTAATGGTAGCCAATGAGGAGTGAAGACAAGAAACTTAGAGGCTAGTTTCTGTGGGGCTGCACATAGCCAGGAACCCACACCTTCTTGTAGAGGTCCCTTACGTCCTACCTGCCCTTGGAGGTCTGTCTTTAAAGAACTGGGTTGGGCTGGGACAAGCAGGCTATCTGGACATCTAATCCAGTGCTAGAGGCATGCACTAACTGGTAACCTTGTTTGTTCTGTCTTTATCATTTGCCAGCTGCTTATCTCCTGTAGCTACTTACTCTTTATTAAACAAACCCAACACTCTAGCCAGAAGGAAGCCAGACTTCATAAATGCCTCCATGAGTCTTCTCCTAAACAACAAAGAAAAAAAAAAAGATGTTCCTGCTGTTGTCACTTTTCTTCTTAGCTAGTGCCTTATTCTGCCACAGTTGGTTGTATGTGTGTCCAACGCCAACACTATGAAAGTCTTACCCAGGGACAGGTCTTTGGAGATGGCGTGTTTGGGAGGATCTCCTGGACTGATTTCACAGTTTCTCCTTTCTGCTTGTAGGTCCCAGCATGTTTACGTTCCTGACATCTGTTACTGCAGCCATCAGCGGCCTCCTGGTGGGTTATGAACTTGGGCTCATCTCTGGAGCTCTTCTACAGATCAGAACGCTATTAGCCCTGACCTGCCACGAGCAGGAAATGGTTGTGAGTTCCCTCCTCATCGGGGCGTTCCTCGCCTCTCTCACAGGAGGCGTGCTGATAGACAGGTACGGAAGAAGGCTCACCATAATCCTGTCATCCTGCCTCCTAGGACTCGGAAGCTTGGTCTTGATAATGAGTTTGTCCTACACGCTCCTTATAATGGGGCGAGTGGCTATAGGGGTTTCCATCTCCCTGTCTTCCATTGCCACGTGTGTGTACATTGCGGAAATTGCCCCCCAACACAGAAGAGGACTTCTTGTGTCACTGAATGAACTGATGATTGTCACTGGTATTCTCTTTGCCTATATTTCAAATTATGCATTTGCCAACATCTCCAATGGTTGGAAGTATATGTTTGGCCTTGTAATCCCCCTGGGAGTTCTGCAAGCAATAGCGATGTACTTTCTTCCCCCAAGTCCTCGTTTCCTGGTGATGAAGGGACAAGAGGAGTCTGCAGGCAAAGTCCTCAGGAAGTTAAGAGTGATCTCAGACACCACTGAAGAACTCACTTTGATCAAATCTTCCTTGAAAGATGAGTATCAGTACAGTTTTTGGGATCTGTTTCGCTCCAAGGACAACATGAGGACCAGAATCCTGATAGGTCTGACACTGGTGTTTTTTGTCCAGACCACTGGGCAGCCAAACATACTATTCTACGCATCAACTGTCTTGAAGTCTGTTGGCTTCCAGAGCAACGAGGCAGCTAGCCTTGCCTCCACTGGGGTGGGAGTGGTCAAGGTGGTTAGCACTATCCCAGCAACCCTCCTTGTGGACCACATTGGCAGCAAAACCTTCCTCTGTATTGGCTCCTCCGTCATGTCTGCTTCACTGTTGACCATGGGCATTGTGAACCTCAACATCAATATGAACGTCACCAACATCTGCAGAAGCCATAGTCTTCTTAACCAGTCCCTGGAGGAGTTTGTGTTCTATGCAACAGGAAACCTGTCAATTAGCAATAACAGTCTCAGGGAGCACTTTAAAAGAATCACTCCCTACAGCAAGGGCTCGTTTATGCCCAGGGGGAATGGCATGGAGCCGAAAGGGGAGATGACCTTCACGTCGTCTCTACCAAATGCTGGACTGAGCCGAACTGAACACCAGGGAGTCACAGACACTGCAGTCGTCCCAGCTGCTTACAAATGGCTGTCCCTGGCTAGCTTGCTTGTTTATGTGGCTGCGTTTTCAATTGGTCTGGGACCCAGTAAGTACCTCACTTCTTACTCTTGCTCTATCACTTCCGATTGTTCTGTATCGCCTGTCATCAGTTCAAACAATCTAGAGTCAGGTACAGCCTTGTTAGATACAAGTACAAGAAGCAAAATGAGCATACTGGTGGACACCTGGTGTTCTGCACAGGCGGGAAATGTGCCCGTTGTGCAGTTGCTTCTGAAAAACCCAAAGCCCATGTTTGTCTACAGGATCAGTTACTCATCATTATCCACATCACATGTGCATACTTTAGCACAATTGACCAGGGGTGAATCAGACCTGGGAAGAAATTCATTGCTCAATGGCATTAGATTGTTGTATGAATGCAACTTTATTGTGGTTGTATTACATTCTGTGAAGGGGAACAAATGAAGTGTTTAGATTTTGTTAAAGCTACAGTGATTGGTGCATTCCAGTAATAATGAGAATAGCATTATGACGTGGGAAGATTTCTTATTTGAGTAAATTTTATTTACGAGAGCAGGTTCCTGGGGAGGGGGGGGAGATGTCTTGCTCTTTCATTAAATGGGAGGATGAATGTGTGGTTGGTTCCAGCCAACACAACACAAGTTTGACAACTTACCAGGACCTACCTGCAAGGCTCTTCCATTTTCTAGAGTTGGTCTGTTCAAACACAGACATATTTGCTGAGATAGTCTGTCTCTGTCCTGCAGTCTTTTGCCTCACAAGACATCTCAACCTTTTACAGGGGGGTTGTCACTAGGGGAGAAATGCTCAAAGTCAAGGGTAATCCTCCCATCTCAGATCTTCCTGCCCTCTGATTCCCACCTCTCTCCTTGCCCCCCTTTCTCCTCCATCTTTCTTCTTCAATCCCTCCATTTAGTAGAGTTATCTAAAACGATCTAGGTGACACACTTTTTTAAGCAACCATAGCTTTCTTCTCCCAGGTGTTTACAGCCTGAGACTGCTCACCTGCAGAGATTCTCTACAGAGGTGAGCTAATGCCACCCCATGTCTGGAACATAGTAAACACTTGAGGTTCTAGGTTGGCAATGATTAGAGAACCCTTGTTCCCATTCTGGTCCCAGCTTCATTGCACATGTTTCTGTGTGTCTGTCTTTTCTTCATTTCCCCGCTTCCCCTAGCCAGGGTTCCGGGACCCAAGCTGCTTAGGAAACTGACAAACTTATTCATCATTGGAATCTTTTAATGTCATGTCATCCTCCTCTCTTTCGATTCTGGCTCATCTTGAATGCAGCGTATTTTCTACTCCACCTCATCACTTTCTATCCCAAAGCATCAGAACAGACTTCTCCTCTGTCAAGAATCCAGTTCGATTTTGGAAACAGTTAGTAGGTTTATTGTTTATGCTCCCTTCAAGGGTATTCTGCTCTTCTTTTTAAATGTATCTTAAACTTGGTGTTGGGTACTGGGTATGAAGGGTCAACCAGTCCAGAAACTCACATGTTGAAGGGCTCTGTCCTCAGCTGGTGGATCCAGTTTCCTGTTGGTCTTGATAGTAAACATTAATGAACTTGAGAGTTTTCTGTCACTGAGATAGATTATTTTTGCCTCATGGTGTCTCAGCTTTCAGTCTATGACCACCGTGTCTCTTTTGCCTTCGAGCCAATGGTGAGGCAGTACGTCACAGGACAGACAGTGCACAGTCAAGGAAAATACTCTTCATTGACACAAAGAGAAAAAGGAGAGGAAGCAAGGATCCTAATCTTTCTTTCAAGGGCATACTACTAAGGCCTAATGGCTTTCCAATAGGTCCTACCTTTTAGAAGGGTCCACCACTTCCTAATAGCACCATAGGCTAGAAGCAAGCTCTTAACATGGGTCTTTTGACATGGCAGTTAGCTATGTTTGGCTCAGTCCTCTCCTTGAAGATGCATAAGAAGTAGGAGTGAATAAAAATAGTTAATGTAGCATCTCTCTCTCTCTCTCTCTCTCTCTCTCCCTCTCTCTCTCTCTCTCTCTCTCTCCCTCCCTCCCTCCAAACTAGAGACACTGAAGGGACTCTAGCCTGCCCCAGCATGTCAAACATGACTCTGGCAGGCCTTGCCCTTCTCCTCCATTCCCCACGCCTTGCTAAAAACCATTAGATTACATTCCTAAAGCTAGCCCTCAAGGTCTGTTTCCTTATTTGGCTATTTCTTCCTCCTGAGGCTGACTACCAATGTATAGCTACTGAAGTATTGAAGTCCAACAATCAAAGGCCCCCTTTGGCTGCCCTAACTAACCTGTCCAATCAAAATGACACACTTTATCCTAACACAGGGTTTCCCCTTTTACCTTTATAAACTGCCATTTTCCTAAGGGCCACATCTGTCTCCTGTTTACCCAGAGGTCATTCTTTGTCACTCCCCCTACCCCACCTCCCTGGGCCAAGTATCTCTTCCCCCCTCCCTTGTTTCCTTCCCCTTCTCCCTAGTCCTGTGTCTCCTGTCTTTGTCTCTTATTCCCTGTCCTTTGTCCCTCTGGGGCAAATAAACCTCCTTTTGCTGAGAGCTTGGTCTTTGGGTGTCTTGAGCTGATAGATAGCACTCCCGTCAGATCCGGTCTTTCTCTTCTGAAGTTCTGCCATAGGTGTGTGCTTTCTCTAAGGCTAAGCTACCAGGATAGGATGTAGGAGAGACAGAGACAGAGACAGACAGGGACAGATAGAGAAAATAATGATTTTTAAAGTCTCTGATGTACATTTCCTTGGATAACTGAACTTAATGAAATATCGAGTATGTGCATCAGTTAGAATTCAGGTTCAGTTGATATACCGAAGACCAAAATAACAAAGATTAAGCATGCTGGACATTTCTTCTTTTTTCACTTTCCAGTTGGAGCTGTGTAGTTCTGTGTGCTGTGGTGATGCCCCCGGGGAGCCTGCAGCTTCCCCCATTTGGGGCCTCTCACCTACATCAGACTGTGCGTTGATATTGGCTCTTCCTTTGCCACAATGACTGTTTCACAGTGTTGTCACCCTTCAGCAATAGCTCATGACCCCTTTAGAGTAAACGCAGTGTACACGGTGCAGGGCCTTGGGTGCCGCCTGTGGCCGTGAGGGTTGCTGCCCTAGGGCGTGATCACTTTGTGCTATGAGCAGACAGAGCTTCTTTTTATTTAGTTTTTACATCTCACCACTGTGCATGCGTATGTGTACATGCGTGTGTGCATTTGTGTGTTTGTGTGCATGTGTGCTGAACCATATGTGCCACAGCATTCATATAGAGGTCAGAGGACAGCCTTGAGTCGCCATCTTTCCCATCTTCATTTGCTACAGAATCTTTTTGTTATTAAGGGCTCTGATGTACCAGCATCTGGGGATTCTCCACCTTGAATGGCTCCACCTTGGATCTCACCGTATGAACACTGAGCTTGTAGATGCTCTACCCACTGAGCCACCGCCACAGCCTGGATAGATTTCTTATAGGGGTCAGGCAGCACACAACTGGGAGAAGCTCAAGAAGCAAAGGTTAGTAAGAGGCAAAGGAAAAGACTGAGTAATCAGGGCTATGGAGAGAAGCTGGTAGAGACAGGTGTGGAAGGTTGTGGCTGTCTATTTACTCATGGCCTAGAATCTCTGCAGAGTAGGAAAGAAACTTATATCAGAGTAGAAAGAAAGCAAAATCAATTTCCCTCCTCCCTCCTCCCTCCTCCGTCCTCCGTCCTCCGTCCTCCTCCTCCTCCTTTTTTGTTTTTTCTCGAGACAGGGTTTCTCTGTGTAGCCCTGGCTGTCCTGGAACTCACTCTGTAGACCAGGCTGGCCTCGAACTCAGAAATCCACCTGCCTCTGCCTCCCAAGTGCTGGGATTAAAGGTGTGTGCCAACACTGCCCGGCACAAAATCGATTCTTGCCATAGCAAAACTAGGAGTGTGTGGGAAGAAACTTAACCTGCTCCCACGTCTTCCCATCAGGTCTGAGGATGCTGGCCATCTGCAGAAAAATGGCCGTGTTTCCCCTGTGCATGGTCTTGGGGAAGTCCTAAAAATAGATCTGGCCAAATTCTGTGTTCCCTATGACCTATAAGGGGATGTTGTTGATAGCCATGGTGATGTCGAGAGCCTGGGCTGGCGTTTTTATCTTCATGTCACCATTTCTCCCAGGAGGTTGCCACCCCTGCCGCTCCTGAGGGTTGATGTTTCGGGCTTTTTTCATAGTTCAGTCAGTGACCAAACATTTGAGCTGTTCCTCAACAGTGGATCCTGTATCTGTTGTTTCTTTTCTATCTCTGCCATCCTGGCCTAGCTCGATGTTACTCCTAGATACCAAGAGTCTACCAATAATTCCATTACAGACCTGGCTCATACCCATCCATCTTCCTCGCATGCCTGCTTAATACTGTTTTAGAGAAATTGACCACTGTCCAGGATGAACAGAGGATGGTAGATTATTTTCACTTTTTTGGTGGAAAGGAAATAAGCTGCCAAGGATCCTGAGGTCACAGAGCATGAAGTCCATAGACCCAGACTCCTTTAGCTGACCCCGCACTCTCTACCATTATAGCCCAATCCTGAAAACTCAGCCTCTCAGGACCTTCCATCATATCCCTGAAGGGTATCAGTGCATCTGTGTAGTTGGCTACACTGGAGACTATAACGTGCTCTGGAGCCATCATTCCCGTAGAGATACACTGAAAACTCTGCATTGCATGCACTGTTAGTGTTAGTGCAGGCATGGCAAGGGAATGCCCCATCCCTTAGAGATTCTTTATTTCCCATTCCTCATTACCCTAGCCATAAACACCGAACACATGTAACCTCTTCTCCCCTCTACTTAATCACAACCTTTCCTACCTCTGAGGATTCATAAAAATTTCCTCAAATTCGTAAAAGGCCTCTGTTTGTATGAGTCATTAATATATGTCAAATGTACAGTAACTCAGTCTGGGATTTAAAGAGACTGAGTTAAAAACCAGAACTTCTGGGTTCTAATTCCAGCTCTTTAATTTACTGGCTATGTGACTAACAAGCTGCATATATTCTCAGTTGTTTTCACTCTATGAAATGGGCATAGTAGTACCTGTGGCATCTGTTGGAGAGAAGAGGTGCATGTCAACTGAGCCAATAGCCTTGAATGCTAATGGGCACAGTATCACTGTGAAAGACAGGCCAACAGTGTAACTCAGTCTTTGACTGACAACTTGTATTAGATGCTAAGGAGCACAGTACCACTGTGAAGGACAGGGCAACAGTGTAACTCAGTCTTTGACAGCTTGTATTGCTTCTGTTCATTCCTTCTGCTTTATTAATTGGAGCACAGCTACTAGATCATCCATTCTTGGAACAAGGAAACCACATCTTGTGGGTTTTCTTTCTGTCCTTTTTTAATGTTATCACCATATAATTCTGCTTGTAAACCATTCTAGGCTACATCCGGATTGTGAAGGGAGCTGGGGAAAGACTTTTAAACCAAGGCAGGAGCTCAGAGTCAGCTCAAAGTGGTCAGGCAAAGGACCCAGTAACTTAGGAATGCTCCACAGCCAAAGCAAGCCCTCCTGCTGCCAGACACCGGCATGAGGCTTTCTGTAGAACAATTAAACACATCACTTGGGTACAACTTTTAAAAATTGATCTGTTTTTGCCTAAGAAAAGAGGCTGGGAGACAGTCATGTTCAGAACCAACTAGTGGGAGGCAGCCAGGGCATGTCTTTGTTAAATCCTAAATAGCTGGACACAGAGTTCTGAAAGTCACCCTGAATTTTCTTGGACACCTTGGCTTGGTTTGTTTTGCCACTATATGGAGGAGTAAGTCTCTTTCAGAACTTCTAGGTCCCTGGTATTGCCACTGGGTGAGGAAGCTGAGGACTGAAGGTGTGTGGGGTATGAGAACGGGTTAACTCTCTCATCCCATTATATCTAACTCTGAATGGCCCCTCCAAGGGCCGGCTTGGGTGTTCATCTAAGACTGCATCATGCTGTGAGAGAGGCCAGCATCTGTATCAACTCTCCTGACATGCCCAGTCATCTCTCACACAGCTTGGGGACAGAGATTTTCCTAGTGTCTTCAGAACAATCTAAAGAATTACCCTTTGTTTATTTTTGCAAAGAACCAGTCACTCATGTCTATATATTCGTACCATGATTTCTTTTTCTCTCCTAATGAAAACATTCATAGGGGATTCCATTTCAATACTCAAAATCGTATTGTAGGGCATTGGCATAAACTGCAAGAACCAGTTAGAGCTTTAAAAATGTTATTAGGAACAAGCTTTTCATACCAGATTTTAACTGCATTATAAAACTTATTAGCCTGGTGTGATTATTGCTCAACTATGGGGGTTAGAGAGTTTATTGCTTGTAAAACAAACAAATCCTTTGTATAAGTAGAGGCATAAAGGGGAAAGTACTTGTTGTTCTAAAGCAACATTGAAAGGAAGATTAAACCATCCTTATTAAATCTTCTTAAGTGTGAGTTGGCTTAGGGCAGCATTCTTTAATTATATTAGATTATAGTGTGGCTTTCTTCTGCCAGGAAAGTGTTTCTATTCTTAGGTTAAAGTGTATGCCCCAAGTCATCTCACTCGGCTCCTCTAGTTTTCTAGCTGCAAAATAACAAGGTTGCTTTAGGATGTAGAATTTCAGAGGAGGGGACCTACATGTGGCATCAAGTAACATTGAATACTTCCTTGTGTGTACTTAAAATGGCATTCTAAGGCGAGCACTGGCTTCGGCCATCTGCTGAAGGGGTTCATAGAACTTCAGAGGAAAAGAGGCTTGTTCACTTCTTTGTAGCTGATAGTAGGATTCTTGTGCAGAATTAGATTAGGACATGAACCCCATTGCCATTATTCATGACATTTATTAAATAGTTGATTATTAACACCTGTCCTTCAACATAGGTTCAAAACTCTAACCAGACTCTCCAGTGCGTGTTCAAGGTGTTCTCATCCATTTTAGCTCCTTTTGGTGGCTGGGAATTTTTTTTTTTTTTTAGCACATAATCACAAACTCCTGATATGATGAGAACATCTACTTACTCCACAAGTAAAGAGGAGCCAAGGCTCAGAGCCTGTTGTCATTATGTCATGAGTTCATCTGAGGTAACATTTGTGGATATATTCGCTTCTGCCGACAATACCCAAGGTAACTTGGAAACAAATGTGTGGTTATATTCTCTCTCTCTTTCTCTCTCTCTCTCTCTCTCTCTCTCTCTCTCTCTCTCTCTCTCTCCCTTCTGTCTGTCTATCTGTCTGTGTGTCTTTGTTCCTTTGGGGAGGACATCTTTGTACATCTGTATTCACCGACATAAATCACCATATGATGATCTATGGCCAGCATACATACAGACAGCATGCTGTATAGAACAGTAATGTGTTGTTTTCAGGCCACGCCTCATTCTATGTCATGGTGGTTGGCCCCCACTCCTACATGGGTTTGGGTCTCCTATAATCATATCTCTTATATATTTGGTCCATATGCCAGCATAGTTTATTTTTTCTTAACAATCTGTTCCCCCTGGCTTTTCTCTAATAAACTGAGCTGTCAAGGTTTCTGACATTGTTCACTCTAGAGTGTCATCCAGGAGCCATGTGTGACTACTCTCTTCATGGCTTTCTAACCCCAAATTTCATATGTCCGCAATAAATTAGTTATACCTTCTCTCCTTCATAAGTCTCTTCTCTCCAGGAGCAGATGTAAGGGATTTTTCTCCAGGTCATATATTAAGCTAGGTAACAAGGTTGGGACTGCCACCGTTAGACTCTGTTTGTTTCACGTGTTCAAGTAGAACATCAGGCCAAAAACTGAATGACAGATGAGACCAAATGACAGCTGACACTAGAGAATCTCTTCCTATATTGTCTACCTACTCTGGAGCGCCATATTGGCAGGAAGAAGCAGATAGAAAGGGCTAGGAAGAGGAGACTGAGGGAGAATGTGGTGGGAACTCTTCATTCGTCCGTTCCCGGGGTGACATGGCTCAGCATGACATACATGGCACAGACATTCAGATGTGGATGGGGGAGACCACGGGATGCATTCGGTTTAGATGGAGGCAAAGAGAGTAAAAAGAGCCAAAAGGAGGGGTGTCCTTAGAGAAGGGCTTCTTTAGGTAGGGAATGGCTCCTGTGCCCGTGACCTGTGAAACCGGGGCAAGCTTTGTTCAGAGAAAGTTGTGTGAGTATCTGGAAGAGGGGAGTTTTAAGCAGGATAAATGGTGGCAGGTCAAGTGTCCCTGAGGATAGACATGAGCAGGAGAGATTAGGAGGATCTCAAAGAAGCTCATTGAGTCTGTCTGACACAGTGCTAGGCTTTGGATGGGATTTTTGCCTGGGACTTCCTGGTTTCAATCTCAGCTCCATAGCGTAGGAATTTGGACAAATAAGTTCATCTCTCAAAATTCTCAGTTTGCTAATCTGAACAATGGGCTGGTAGTATCTACCTCTCACTATAATAGCACAGTGAAAAGAAGCAATCTGTACCACATGCCCTTCATTTAGTCTCTGGCACACAAGGTGGCCTTGGGCAAATGGCATTAATTCTGGTCATGGTCTAGATGTGAGAGGTTTAGATCCTGACAGTACTGATTCCCCTAGAACTGCCCATGGTATTGTTCTACAACATCACTGTCAGCTTTAGTGACCTCTGAATTCAGTCGGATGGACAGTATAGAAATGGACCTGGAGCTTTGGGAAGGGTGGCTCGCCTGTAGTCAAGGTATTCCAGGAGTCTGGACAGGTTTTTACAGAAAACCATGCCAGCTGGTGGGAGTAAAAGATGTAAATCCAGCTGAGGACCACAAGTGTTTGCCTGTCTAAACCTGTGCTGTTAATCCAGACTCTCAGTGTCTGTGGCCACGGCCAGGCCCTGTGCTGTGGCACTGATTTGCTGTGGTTGAGAGTCAGCCCTGGCATCTAGGAGGGGCAGTGGGGAACTGTGCCTCCCATGGAGCCCCCTTTCATTGGGTCAGAACTCCTGCTTCACTAATCATACTCAGTCTGGGGTAAAGGCAACCAACGCCCACGGAAGGTTACATTTAAAATCAAGGGCATTTTTAGGGCATTAGACAAAATGACAATTTCTAAGTTTTTCCATTTTGTTCTCCAAGTATGAGACCTAGTTTCCCTTTTAAAGAGAGATTTGAGTTTAGCAGTACCATGGACTAATCATTCTGACTTTAATTTTTTTTAATTAATATTTTATTTTATTTCCATTTTCATTTCTTTAAATTCTCTCTCTCTCTCTCTCTCTCTCTCTCTCTCTCTCTCTCTCTCTGTGTGTGTATGTGTGTGCATGCCGCTCACATATGTGCACATTCAGACATCAGAGGACAACTTTTGGGGGTCAGTTCTCTCCGTTTTGCATGTGTGGGTCCTGGGGATTGAACTCAGGCCATCAGGGTTGGTGGCAGGCCCCTTTATCCACTGAGCCATCCTTACTTTTACTTTCATTACACCTGTGCACAGATGATTTAATGTGACATCTGTAATCTAATATTCTCCATTTTTAATTTATTTGCTTATTTATTTATTTACTTATTTATTTTTGAGACTGACTCTTCCTTTGTAGCATAGGCCAGCCTCACATACACATCTTCCTGCCTCAGCTGCCCTCACTGCTGAGATGAAAGGCATGGGCCACTGTGCCCAGCTAAATCAAATATGAAGCAATTCCTTTGTAATTTTTTTCTAAGAGAATTATATGACAGTCTTAACCTGGGTCTTGAAAAGGTTATTATTATCCTCCCCCCTTTTTTTTTACCTGATTAGTATTAGAGCTTGTAGACATATTTTCATGCATTATCTTAGCCTTAAAAATTCCACTGGATTCCCCTGATGTGGAGGGCAAGTACAGTTAATGACTGTAATGGAAGACATACCCTGGCCACACGCAATTAAAGTGTCAGTAACTGGAAAGGTGCTGCGGTTTTTCCCACTTGCCAGCTAACAGGTTGGATTCCTTAGTCAGGACATAAGGCTATTTACTATTCATAGAACATTGAGGCTATCAGCACTTATGGTAGATACTCAAGCTCCATAGATCAACTGGATTATTTATAAAATTTCTGCACAGATGTTGGGTCACCTGAGAGAGGAGCCCAGAACTTGAAAAACACAAATCTTGGATAACACAGACCATACGCCAAGCTGTTTCCTTCCCTGGAGGCATTACAGTTACTTAGCAATAATCAAAGCTGCCCCTTTCTTCAGAGGAGATGATTTAGCTGTGTTGTATGTAATAGGCACCTTAGTGGGTCTGTAGCAAAGATCTGTCAGACACTGCTCCTGAACAAGAAGGAATGCCTGCCAGACACACACGGAAAACTCCCCTAGCTTACAAGTATAGCTGAGAATTGTCATGAGACAGAGTGTTTGAGAGCTTCCCGACACTCCCGGGTTTGTTTCACCTTGCAGAACTGATGCAGCCTTTGGGAGGACGGTATCAGCCGGGAGCAGGAGAGCCACCTGCCAAAACATTTAAACTTCGGGGTTGTATCCAGACAACTCTGGCTCTCCGAACCCCGCTGCTCATGTGATGCATACACAGCCTGGGCTTGTGACAATTCCAGGCATGTGAACAGCAGGTTCTAATTTGGAAGTTTACTTCGCTGCTTCATGCCAAACCCATGCTGGGTTCAAGACAAAGGCGGACATTCCAGAAGTGCATCTTGTGTTTCATAAGCGATCTTGGTCAGCTTTGCATTTCCTCCTGGGCCCCAGGCCCCTAGTGCTCAGAACCACCACCCTCAAAGGCTTTCAGGTCTTCATTTCCCACCACCAAACACATTACATAAATTATCTTTTAAACAGTAGAACTTGACCATTAAATGTGGGCATTGTATAACAATGTCCACACACTGGGTGCATTAAGTGTTAACTCCCTTTAATATCTTTAAAACAGGTTTTCCCCCCTTTCAGATCTGACCCACATCCGCACAGTTCTCTGCTTTTTCCTCCCCAGTTAGCTGGGTTGATTTGACTGAGTGACTTGTTTCACCCTCCAGTGTTAGGTTCAAGGTACGTCATACTTGCAGAGTGGTCCACTAACTTTGTGTTCAGGCACAGAGGCGAACTTAAAGAAACCTGGGCATCAGGCTAATGAAGTCCTGCTTCCTCTTTAGAGGTAGATGAGGCATCTGTGATACTGAAGGAACCACAGAGCTCTTTGCTGCGTAGGAGCAAAGATAAACGTGTGAAGGAACGGCACCATCCCTTCTGTAACCATCAGTAACTGCTCCCACAAGTTATGTTTGGCTTCCAGTCAGTGCCCCCATTATAATCTTTTGTTTTGGAACACTGTAAATCCTGGATATCACAGACATTAAAGAAGCATGTTGAACTTTTAATGTGGTCTTAATAAGCACAGACATTCATTGGTGGTTTAGCTGTTTTCCTGAACACATTAAGAATCGTTCCAAAGCTGGTGAGATGGCTCAGTGGTTAAGAGCACCCGACTGCTCTTCTGAAGGTCCAGAGTTCAAGTCCCAGCAGCCACATGGTGGCTCACAACCATCTGCAATGAGATCTGGCGCCCTCTTCTGGAGTGTCTGAAGACAGCTACAGTGTACTTACATATAATAAATAAATAAATCTTTAAAAAAAAAAAGAAAAGGGAAATATTTTAACAAAAAAAAAAAAAAAAAAGAATCGTTCCAAGGAGCCTTTGGAGCATTGAAAACCATAATAGCTTCCTAATTGTAGCACCAATAATGAAGACAGGAGAGTACAGAATAGTGTGTCTGTATACAACAGTACTTCAAGTGCCACGTCATTCAGGCTTAAACCAGAAAAGAGAAATTCCTTGCCTGTCATCGCTTTTATGTTTGTTTGTATATGGAATGCCACTTCTGTCTTATCAGGGTATATGCATTATACTCTATGAGGGTTCTCCAAGATACTATAAAGGGAGTCACTTTCCAAAGATTCATCTTTGAGAACAACAACAAAAATAACCACAATATATTTCTTAATTTGTTGTCCTTTCTTTTTTTTATTTTTTAATATTTTTTATTACGTATTTTCCTCAATTACATTTCCAATGCTATCCCAAAAGTCCCCCATAACCCCCCCCCACTTCCCTACCCACCCATTCCGATTCTTTTGGCCCTGGCATTCCCCTGTATTGGGGCATATAAAGTTTGCAAGTCCAATGGGCCTCTCTTTCCAGTGTTGTCCTTTCTAAGCCAGATACAGTGGCACATGTCTGTAATCCCACCACAGCAGAAAGTAGAGGCAGAAGGAGCAGGGGTGCAGGGTCATCTACACAAGACTCTATCTCAAAAATAAGAAGCATAAAACAGGGCCTGAGAAATGGCTCAGTGCATAAGAAGTCTTGCTCTGTCAACACAAGGACCTGGGTTTGAATTCCCAGTATCCATGCAAAAATCCAAGTATGACTGAATGCATTGGTCCTTATAATGTCAGCTCTGGTGAGCAAAGACAGGTCCTGAGAGCTGATTAGCCAGCCAGCCTAGACAGTTCAGTCTAAAGATGGAGTGTATCAAGTATGGAGGAAGATGATCAACACTGTGCTCTGGCTTCCACTTGTATACATGTGGGTGGTGTATCCACTAACATACACCGTTAACACAGCACACAACATACAGTGTAAACAACACAGTAAAATTGCCCCTCCCTATCTCTTCAGTCATATAGACACTCCGTTTAAAAGAAAGCTCACTTATGACTTCGTGAGAAGTAGTGTGTATTATACATACGGTGAACTATAAAAGCTGAAGAACACTGATAAAAAAATTAATGTAGGTGTTGAGAAGTGACTCACAGCTAGGATAATAGTCCTTTCATCTCCAATGATTTGCTTTCAACAGAAAAATAACGGATGACCTAATCAAATCACCAGCTGGCAGATCATCTCAAGAAGCGCTCCTTGTTAATTTAGAGAAGTGAGTGACATTGTTCACACTGAATTCCTTCCACTCAACACCTATTTTATTATTGAGAATAGTAAATTCTATCCATTTCAAAGGTAGAAAAAATGCATTACTCTATAAATAAATGGCATTCACCCACAGAAACCAATAAACAACAGTGTTCCATGCGTCTCTTGAAGGCACTTGTGATTCTTTTATGTTCGGTGATTTCTAAACATTTTGAGATGCTGCTCTCATCTTGTCCTCTTTTGTACTAATTAGTGTTAATATATTCGGGGGGAAAAGTCTTAAACTGCCTTCAAATATGTAAAATTAAAGGACAGTTTCAGTTCATAACATTTTTCACTGAGTTGCTCAGGACTGGCACTGAAAGTCATTCTCTCGGGCTTGTGTTATAGTCAGTAGGCTCAATACTACACTCAAGTGTAAAAGAGGGCATCCAATTGGGATGCCATTGCATTCCACTGGAAGCATCTAGAAGACCAATGACTAGAACCTGAATATGCTGGACAGTGCATCATCCTCTGCTATCATGTGAATTTATGATTAAAATGTTAATGTAAATTATAAGTAACAAAAAGACTCACTTTTTTCAAACTTCAAATGACTTTGCAGACTATACAAATGAGAGTGGTTGAAGCCCCACGGTAGCACAGAGCTTTCCTGTTCTTCTTTTTTTTTTTTTTTAATATTTTTTTATTACGTATTTTCCTCAATTACATTTCCAATACTATCCCAAAAGCCCCCCATACCCTCCCCCCCCACTTCCCTACCCACCCATTCCCATTATTTTGGCCCTGGCGTTCCCCTGTACTGGGGCATATACAGTTTGCGTGTCCAATGGGCCTCTCTTTCCAGTGATGGCCGACTAGGCCATCTTTTGATACATATGCAGCTAGAGTCAAGAGCTCCGGGCTACTGGTTAGTTCATAATGTTGTTGCACCTATAGTTTGCACCTACAGGGTTGCAGATCTCTTTACCTCCTTGGGTACTTTCTCTAGCTTCTCCATTGGGGGCCCTGTGATCCATCCAATAGCTGAATGTGAGCATCCACTTCTGTGTTTGCTAGGCCCCGGCCTAGTCTCACAAGAGACAGCTATATCAGGGTCCTTTCAGCAAACGCTTGCTAGTGTATGCAACGGTGTCATTGTTTGGAGGCTAATTATGGGATGGATCCCTGGATATGGCAGTCTCTAGATGCTCCATCGTTTTGTCTGAGCTCCAAACTTTGTCTCTGTAACTCCTTCCATGGGTGATTGTTTCCATTTCTAAGAAGGGGCAAAGTGTCCACACTTTGGTCTTCGTTCTTCTTCAGTTTCATGTGTTTTGCAAATTTTATCTTATATCTCGGTATACTAAGTTTCTGGGCTAATATCCACTTATCAGTGAGTACATATCATTTGAGTTCTTTTGTGATTGTGTTACCTCACTCAGGATGATGCCCTCCAGGTCCAACCATTTGCCTAGGAATTTCATAAATTCATTCTTTTTAATAGCTGAGTAGTACTCTATTGTGTAAATGTACCATAATTCCTGTATCCATTCCTCTGTTGAGGGGCATCTGGGTTCTTTCCAGCTTCTGGCTATTATAAATAAGGCTGCTATGAACATAGTGGAGCATGTGTCCTTCTTACTGGTTGGAACATCTTCTGGATATATGCCCAGGAGAGGTATTGCTGGATCCTCCGGTAGTACTATGTCCAATTTTCTGAGGAACCGCCAGACTGATTTCCAGAGTGGTTGTACAGAGCTTTCCTGTTCTTTCGGTGCCTGGTAAAAGGGGCGGTGGGGGGGGAGGGTCTAGATTTTAGCTAGGCATGGTGGAACACACCTTTAATTCTAGCACTTGGGAGGCAGAGGTAGACGATGGTTTGAGACCAGCGTGGTCTACATAGTGAGAAGAGTTACATGGTGAGGCCTTGTCTAAAAATAAAGAGGGATTAGTTTTTAATTTCATTTCGTTTTAAGAGTCATTCTGCTAGTTTCTGCTAACATACTTTTCTGTAAAAAAAAAATTATTCTGGTTGATTTTGATTAGGAGACCTTATTTAGGAAACACAGGTATTTTATTCCATTGCCTGTCTTGGCTTGTAATCTAAGCAGTTTAAGATAATATTCATGAATAAAGTATTTCTTTTACAAAAGACCATGGGTGTCACAACTCAGGGAGGCTGAGGAACGTGAGACTACACAGCCAACAACACGAGAGCCCCTGATGTTGGAGCTGGTGGCCTACCAAAGTCTGTTGTTAAGAGCCGATGTCTCAGGATCCAAGCATCTGGTTGCAAGAGCACCTGGGTAGCACACGTCACTTCCTGTTCGCATTTTAGGCAGCTCTTTGCAGGAAAGCTAGGTGTGGCCTGTACTGCTTAAAAAGGCAACAAAACCAGGGGATCTGCATTTACTTCTGCCGCACACGCTCGCGCTCGGGGATGGGTCCTTCGGCAGAGCCAGTTGCTGAGCTCTTTGCAGCCCAAGTGTGGAACTCCCTCCGAAGCTGGTAGGTCTTTGGCAGGAGTTTGAAGACCTCAGTGGGTCTTTCAGACTCTTGAATTCACAGGCCAGGTGTTTCAGGAAAAATTCATGCCCACAGAACTGCAGGATTTATATCCGAGAGCATAGTGGGTTAAACAACAGGTTCTGTAGGAGAAACTGGAGCAGTGGCCAGAGTAGGTAGGAGGCTGGAAATGCTCAGGGTGATTTACTTGGGACAGAATGTTATTTCTATTATCCCTCCTAACCTGAGGCTTAGTCCTCACAGAGTGACAAGAATGCCCTGCCTCATGGGCATTTTATGTCAGTTGTCACTCTATGTGGCTGTAAACACCGTGTCTGTAGACTTATCTAAATCTGGCAAATTCTTGTGGGACCCTGATGATCTGACACCGTTCGATATAGGGGTTGCATAGCTGCTAGTGATTACTGACTCTGGTCTTCCCCTGCCCCCACTCCCAAGCTCAGATTTCCAGTCATTAGGAACTGTGATATAGAGCCACATTAGGGACATTGCAGACGCTGGCATTTACAGGGGCACAACTTGCTGAAGTAGTCCTGTAATGGTAAGACAGGGATTGAATAACAGAGTCAAGGAGAGATGTTTTATGCCTGCTGAGTGGCAGTGGCAACATACACAGTCCTGTTGTATTTGTGTGTTGTGAGTACTCTATAGAGCAAACAGGACAATGTATCTTCTGCTCGCCTATCATTAGGGTAGGGAAGAAAGAGGATGTTCAAAGAGAATCCCCTTTCTTCCTGTGCCAGCAAAAAAGAGCCCTTCCATGCGGCAGCAGACTGATTTTCTTTGGAGAGAAAATGGGCCCTCGTCATTGATGCTAAAAGGAAAACATTTCACTTCTTGTTTTTATAGAGATCACTGTACTGGATGCCCACAGGCTGGGCCATTTGCTTGTGCTTTCCCTGTATACTGAGGCCATGCTCTTCTGTTCCTTCTGTCTTGCGCATGCATAGCATCTTTCTAGAGACTATCAGGACTCAAAGACTCTTGCTCTGTCTTGCTCCTGTCTGATACAGGAAGCCATTCTTGCCATTGCATTCTGAATTTTATTTCTCTTTCCTGGGGTTTGAAAGCTTGGGATTTTACAGTTCCGTCATCACCATTAAAGTAATATCCTCCTTATTTAATTACTCGGGCTCTATATTGGGATGGTTAAACATTCATTTGACAATCGCTACGGCATCCAATTTTGTCAGTATTGTATCAGCCAAGACATTGGGTCTTGAGTTCTTCCCATTCGACTTGAAGTAAAGTAGCAGCTTCAGAAAGATGCTCTTTATTGTTGGAAATGTCAAGCTCAGGGCTTGACGGACAAGCTCCCACCAGAACACACACTGAGGGAAGTTTATTTTCTAATCTTCAGTTCATTACTCGGGCTGGCGAAATGGCCCCAGGACTTGGTTTAACTGCTGCACTGTTTGTGTGGTGTAGATTTTCTGAATGTTTTTAGTTTTCTAGGACAAGTCCCCTCACATCAGACTCAGCACATGCAACCTACCGCCAGTGCTGTGCACCTCCACCCGATTTGTTCTCTTTGAGAAGGAGGCCCACGTTTTCTAAGATGGCCTTGAACTCATTTGTAGCTGAGGATCACCTTGAACTTCTGGTTCACCTGCCTCCACCTGGCACTACAGACGTGTGGCACCAATCGTGGTGTGTTAGGGTTTTACTGCTGTGAACAGACACCATTTCACTTCCTGGTACCCTTTAACACTTGAACCATATATTTTATATTTTTCCTTTCTAAACTTGCTACACTTGTTCAAAATGCTCTTCATGAGACTTAACCAGAGAATAAAGTCTCTGCTGGGCTTTTTTGAGACTTGCTTTGTCAGTGCAATTAATATAAGTCTCTTTACCTTAGCTTCAGGTAGAATCTTCAGACAAGGGCAAAAACGACAACATTTTTCACAAAAATACCACAAAAATAGTCTCTGTGCCACATACCAAAATTCTTCTCAGACACCTCTTGGGCCTGTTCTGCACAATTCAAATTACTCTCAGCAACAAAATCTATTCCTACTAGGATAGCCTATTAAGCCCAATTTAGAACATTCCACTGCTTTCCAAATCCAAAGTCCCTAAATCCACATTTTTCTAAACAAAAGCATGGCCAGGCCTATCACGGCAATACCCCAGTCCTTGGTACCAACTTCTGTCTTAGGGTTTTATTGCTGTGAACAGATACCATGACCACGGCAAGTTTTATAAAGGACATTTAACTGGGGCTGGCTTATAGGTCAGAGATTCAGTTCAGTATTATCAAGGTGGGAACATGGCAGCATCCAGGGAGGCATGGTGCAGGAGGAGCTGAGAGTTCTACATCTTCATCTGAAGGTTGCTAGTAGAAGACTGGCTTCCAGGCAGTTGGGGTGAGGGTCTTAAGCCCACACCCCCAGTGACACACCTACTCCAACAAGGCCACTTCTCCTAATAGTGCCACTCCCTGGGCCAAGTATATACAAACCATCACACCTAGCTTATATGATAGTGTGGATCAAACACAAGGCTTATTGCATGCTAGATAAGTATTCTGTGCTACATCATGTCCCCATCTGTCTTGGTGGTACCCACCACTTCCCTATGATGGCCAGATCAGCTCACTCTCATTTGAAGTCAATGTGGTTCTGAGGACCTCGACAACACTCAGCCATTAAATAACTCCACGAGGCCATCATGATGGGAAGTGGAGTTGGGGATGTTTTGGATAGGTGTTGAAGTAGGGCTGGAGGTCAAACCATGAAGATCTAAGCCAATTCCTCTACAACAAGATGAAAAGATGTTCCCTCCTATCTCCTTTTCTGCCTTCTAAAACCCAAGGCCTTCAAGGCCTCTCAGCTCAACCTGTGATCAATATCCATGGAAAACAGTGGTATGGAAGGAGCTTGCTTAGCTTTAAGGACTGAAGTTAGGCCTAGTATGGAGACATATAGCTATAACCCAGGCACTTAGGCTACTCTATCAAAGAACAAACAGCGATTGTACAGAATTTTATACTGCATTTACCTGGGACCAGTCTTTATTACAAGAATTATCTTCCTTCTGCTTTTGTTATAATCATTTTGCAGGTCTTCAGGGTCACCTGGGATAGATTCTCTTGGACACTTACCAGTTTTCACAGAATTCTTTTTTTTAAAATTAGGTATTTATTTCATTTACATTTCCAATGCTATCCCAAAAGCCCCACACGCTCCCCCACCCACCCACTCACTCCCATTTCTTGGCCCTGGCGTTCCCCTGTACTGAGGCATATACACGACCAATGGGCGTCTCTTCCACTGATGGCCGACTAGGCCATCTTCTGATACAGATGCAGCTAGAGACACGAGCTCCGGGGGGGGGGGGGGTGTTACTGCACTAGCGCATGACTGTGATAAGAGAGGCAAATGACTGACTGCGCAGTCCCAGGCTGCACCTGTCAATTAGCTTCTTCCGGGCTACGATCACGTGGTTGGAAGCAGCATCCTTCCAAGGGGTTTGCTACCCTCCATAGTGCTGGGCTGGGTACTTTGGAAATCCTTCCTTCTGTCCCATCAGATTCTCTTATCTGTCAGGCTGCCCTGTCTTGGGCTGGGCTGCCAAGAGCGCCATCTGCATGTGGCTCAGGGAAGGCAGAATGTAGTCCAAGATAGGGGTCCGTGTTTTCCCAGGTGAGAAACAGCAGGGGCTGGGACAGGTGATGTGGTTCTCAGTCTCCTGTGTATCCAGATGCTGCTGGGGACTAAGGGAGTTGAGCACAGTGGTCTATGAGTTTGTCCTCCTATGTGACAGGCAGGAAGGGGATGATGGCTGGGCCCCAGGACCAGGCAGAATCCAGTTTGGTTCTGAGTGAGTGCTGAGAGTACAGAGGGGCTGGAAAAGAGGCTGGCTTTCTCCTTCTCAGGGAGATTTAGGTGAGGCTCTTTATGACAAAGAGCACCCCTCCCACCCCATCCTTGATGAAGGAAATGGTCTTTATTCGTCACAACTGCTTTATTTATGATGGCTGTGAATGTATAAGTCTTACTCAGAGTAAACCAGGGGTTAAACACCTTTTGCAGGAAGGGATGCCCAGGTAGGGAGGCTCATTGGCTAAACACTCAGGGCCTATCTTGACTGCTCATTAGCATGGAGAACTCTAGGTGTTTATGCTACATGACTGGTTGTAATAACGGTCCTCTCAGTGGGGCATCACAGTTCCATGTTCTAGGACAGGTAGACTCTGGCCAGGAGCTGCTTCTTAACGCCTGGCATTCTTAACTATGAGATTTCCCAGGGTTTTGGAACCTGCTTTAACCTTACCAGGTCCTCTATCTGGTGGCACAGTCCACTGCCTTCACACTTACCGTCACGTTCCTTCACTCATATTTACTGAGCCATTGCTGAGAAAGCATGTTGACACGAAGAGAAAGTTACAAAGCCCGGTCAGGGTTCCGTGCCCCACTTCACTGAGGAGCTTTGTGGCCTTGGCAAGTCATTAACCCCTCAGAGCCACAGTCTCTTCCTCTATGAATGGAAAAAAAAGCAGTGGTTTCACCTGCCCGGGGTTGGCAAGGGTCAAATGAGAAGATGCAGATGCGTTTGCCAAGTCAGCCCACAGTAAAATCCCATCCCTGTTTGAGCAAATCAAATTTGTGAGCAGAAGACAAGTTAATTTGCAATTTTCTGCCCTTCTCAATCTAAACAAGCAGAGCCTGCCACTCTCAGATTAAAAAAAAAAAGTCCTCTGATCAATTTGATTGCAAGAAGAGTCTCCTTCCAAAAATCTAGTTGTCTAGTCTGCTACAATCAAATTTGAGAGCAATATTTAATTTAGGACTTCTGTCTGCCCATCTTCCCCCGGGCTATGCCGTTGAGTTGGAGAAAGGAGAGATGTCACTCTCAGGGCTGCCCTGTGGAAGTGAAAGTCGGCCTTGACCTGCTGCCACAAAGCCAGGCAGGACTTGGAGAGAGACCATGGAGGGTCTCTGGTGTCCAGGCTCTTCGTTCATTTCTCTGTCTCACCATGTTCTCCTTTGTCCTAGTGCCTTGGTTGGTGCTCAGTGAGATCTTTCCCGGTGGAATTAGAGGCCGTGCCATGGCCCTGACGTCTAGCATGAACTGGGGCGTCAACCTTCTCATCTCCTTGACATTTCTGACAGTGACTGGTAAGAACTCTTTCCCATCGATGTCCTCATAATCTTTGTAAAGATGTTTATTGTGGAAAAATATCAAAATATACCCACAAGTAGAGAGATTGGTAATGAACCAGTATGTAGCTATGTACCCAACCTAAGCAGCCTTCAATCTTAATGCTTTTCTAACCCCATGCCTCCCACTTATCAAATTACTTTATATATATATATATATATATATATATATATATATATATATATATATACATACATACATACACAGACACACACACACATATATATATAATTTCATGGAATTTCAGCATGGATATCTGGAAACTTAAGAGAACAATATAATTACCACCCTTGAAATATTAATCATTTCTCCAGAATCTCTCTGTTTCCATTTTACGGAGTACCTTATAGTTACTTTTGATTGCTTGGGTTATCTGTGAATGTATAATTTACAGCCGAATGGCATGGCCCAGCATATGTAGGCATTGTCTTAATTCTTCCTACTAGATTTCCTACTCCCTTACAGTTTTAGGGGAGAGAGCACCTGACTTGTTACATAGATTTTTTGCAGGGTCTGGGTCTTGATAGTTTTCATGTGTCCTGTCTTTTGCATTCCCTGTAAGTTCCTATGTCTCCATGGAGGCTTTGAAGGCCTTGGGGATTTTACCAGTTAGCACATTCCTGGCAAGTGATTGAAGGATGTCTTGTCACCCTCCCAGTCTGGCTGCCCAACCCCAACCCCAAACCATGTTGAACTCCTTGGATTCTTGTCACCCAGCCCCTCTGTTGTCATTCTCTCAGCTTGTCTATGTTGTTTGTTGTTGTTTTGTTATTTTATTTTCCTGGAATGCTTCTCTAAAGAGATATTTCTTCTCACTCCTGTTTGGCTACTCTGGATGTGGATCTTATATAAGGCAAGATAAGTGCTTGAAACTTTGTGCGTTAGTTCTCAAAATACTGAAGTAACAATGTGGTTCACCAGCGCTCTTCAAAACTTACCACTGAGATTCTGAGATTATCTCTCTCTCTCTCACACACACACACTCACACACACACACACACACACACAGAGAGAGAGAGAGAGAGAGAGAGAGAGAGAGAGAGAGAGAGAGAGAGAGTCAGAGACAGAACGAGACAGAGACAGACAGACAGAGACAGTCAGAGACACAGAGAGGACTAAAAATGGCAACAAATGGCCTGAATCTTTGCAGGAAGGCTAGTTGATATCCTAGATGAGCTAAGGACAAGGCAGACCCTTGAATAGATTTTTTAGCATGAATCCTGGGAAAACTGATTCTTTTGTCCCCAGTGGTAGGTTGTCTTTCCGGGAACTGACTATGTAGTAGAGTCTGGCCTGAACTCATGGCAATCCTCTTGTGTAAGCATCCTCTCTCAGCGGGTATTATAGGCACAAGCTATTATACACAACCAGATCTAATTCAATTTTAAGTCCTGGACTGATCAAAAATATTCTACTTGAGATATCTAAAGATCTCTATGTATTTTCAAAGATCAAGTTTTCAATCATGGATGAGAGTGATTTAAGAGATATGAGTCTTCTTGGCAATAAGCCTTTGGATTTCGGCAATTAGTGAAATGCACAAGCATGCTGTTCTTAGGAAACAAGCATTGTATGGTGGGAACTGAATTCAGTTCTGAGTATACTAGTCTGACTCACTATGTGCCAAGCTCAGGACTAAGCAGAGTGACCCAAAAGACAGGTCTGCGGTCCAAGTAAAGGAGATGGTTGTGGCAATGAGACATTAAGTGTCTGTTACTGTAAGTGTTTAAACAGAATAAGGAAAAAGTTTAATGAGATAGCCTTTTGGGCTTTACTAATTCCAACTAATTCTACAAGTGTTTGATTAAGCAATCCACCCGGGATAACCTTGCACCAGTAGCAAGAAAGGCAGAGAGGCAGGATTGACTCAGACTGTCAGAGAGCCGGCTTGGCACTCAGGATGGCTCCGCAGTTAGGAGCACTTGCCGTGCGATTAGGATGACCAGAATTCTCATTGCAGCATCTGCCTACCAAGCTGGGCACCTGCCACACACCTGTAGCCCCAACACTGAGCCAGGCAGAAACAAGAGGATCACTAGGGCTTGCTATTTCTATCCTAGCTGAGAAAACATGGACCTCATGTGTGGGAGAGACCCTGCCTCAAAGGAATATGTGAAGGGTAATAGAAGATGAGACCTAGTGTTTTCATACCTCCATATTGTGCATGCACACATGCACACACATGCACATAAACACACTCACACACATATACACACATATGCACACACTCACACATGTACATGTGCACATACATGCGCACAGATACACATAAACACATATACCACACACAAGCACATACACACACATTCACACATAACACACATGCACTCACACACACATATACACACATGCATATACATACACATGCACTCTACACACATGCACACACTTACACTACCAGGAAGAAGAAACGTCCTTGTCTTCTTCTTCCTGTTCCTTACCACCTCATCTCAAACTTACCCACACGTGGTTCCTGTGCTTAGATCCGTCTACACTGCAGTCAAAATGGCTTCCATATGTAACACTAACACTCCGGTTGGTTTTCCTCCTGACCAGCCAGAGATTTGTCACTGTAGCTTTCAAGGGTCATTTGCAAATCTTGCCTGCAATTGGTCTGAGGATGTGTGTAAACAGAGTGAGGCACTTCTCCACTGTTCCTTGCCACACTGAAGTTTTGCTCTGGTCCAGGGACCAGCACAATGGACAAGCTTACGCATGTCCGAATGTCTAGCGGGACATTCCTTGAACTCGGCTAATGGTTAGGAAGGGATTATATATTTGTTCAGAAGTGGTCAAGAGAGCTGACAAGAGAAATCCGTCAAAATTTCAAGGCTCTCAGTTCCTGCTGCTGATGTCTTACTCGGTGGATTCCTTTCATCGGCCCTGGTTTCACATTGAAATTGTGCTGGTTGTTAAGACAGCTCTTTGTATTTCACTTGAGAGGGTTGGGGGAGGGGGAGGTACTATAAAACAAAATGAACCTGGCCCTCTTCTGAATTTGTAAATCTCACTTCCGTGGAGTTTTACCATGCACAAGGATACACATGGCTTTCCATGGGCTCTGAGAAGTGATGCTCAGAAATGGGATCAATGTAGCACAGAATGCGTTTCTAATCACTCTCTTTTATCCCTTATAGATCTTATTGGCTTGTCGTGGGTGTGCTTCATATACACAATCCTGAGTCTGGCATCGCTGGCTTTTGTTGTTCTGTTTATACCTGAGACTAAGGGATGCTCTTTGGAACAAATATCAGTGGAGCTAGCAAAGGCGTAAGTATTCGTATCCTTGGTCTTTGTTTGAAGTGCAGTTTTTACATACAGTTAATTAAATAAACATCTGAAGTTACTTTAGGATATTTCCTTTGCTGTAAGACTGTCTACCTGATCCCACTGCCCCGACCGTGTCCTTGATGTGTGTGAACTTTTGTTCATCGATATACAAGACTTTTAAATCTCTATTCAGTGATGAGCAAGAATCCCAAGCTGGGCGTGGTACTAAACGCCCGTGATCCTAGCACCTCAGAGGTGAAGCCAAGGAGACTGAGTTCGAGGTGACCCTTAACCTCACATCAGTGTTAGGCCAACTTAAAGAGACCTCGCCTCTACCTTCCTCTCTCCCCCAAGAAAGAAGTCTTCATTTCTAGCTCCTCACTCAGGAGGCCGGCTTTGTTTGAGGTTCTAGGTAAATGCTGGGATATGATGCCTGTCCTGGGCTAGGACCGTGGATCGCTTCAGTGCTTCATCTAAAACAGGCTCAAGGGTCTTTTGTGCCCAAACCCTTACGGCTACGATTAGTAGAAGAACTCTTGGTGCTAAATGTCTATGATCCCTTATAATGTGGTACATTCAAGTTAACTTTAGTGAAGGTTAGAAGTGTCTTCCACAGTTAGGCAGTTAAATTCCAGGCACTTCAGTGAGTTACACATGGAGAGATGAGATAACTAATGTAACTGGCAAGTGGGGCCATGAACAACTCTCAGAGCAGGGCACCAAGTTCTAACTGATCAGGCCCAAGGGAAGTGCTGGCAACAGTCTAGCAGTGGAGGGGAAGGTGCTCTCCTTAGGATTCAATTAGAAATGGGGGCAGGATTAGTCCTCAGCTTTACTGCAAAGGAGGAAACTGGACAATAGTTTTTAATAGGCTGTGACTTCTCTTGTAAAAATAATGCTCAGGCACCGAGGAGACATAGACAGTAGCAGGAACTATGACAGTGACCCCCTAGCCTTCATCTCAGGCAAGCTCCAGGGTGACAGATGAGCTGACAGTGGAACTATGTGTGCAGATACAAAGGCCAGCCAGTTAGTCCTGTGTTAGCCTGGGCTGGAGTGAGGAGACTCCCGGAAAACTTTCACTTTGTGTTGCTGACCCTTGGTATGGTTACAGTCTTTAAAACAGTTGACCTCGGCCGGGTGTGGTGGTGCACGCCTTTAATCCCAGCACTTGGGAGGCAGAGGCAGGTGGATTTCTGAGTTCGAGGCCAGCCTGGTCTACAAAGTGAGCTCCAGGACAGCCAGGGTTACAGAGAAATCCTGTCTCGAAAAACCAAAAAAAAACAAAAAACAAAAACAAAAACAAAACAAACAAACAAACAAAAAAAACCAAACCAAAAAAACAATTGACCTCACTAAGCAAAGAGCTCCTCTCTATTCATAAGTTGACTATCAAATTTGGGGTTACGCTTTGCTGCAGATGAGGCCACTTTAAGAAAATAAAACAGAAATGATTAATTTATAATGAAACAAATGCAGTTGTCAGGCAGGCTGATGGAAGAGCTAACTGCACATGGAGACTGGGTGTGATCAAGCTTCCTCCTAGCTGCCTGACAGCATTTAGCACAGCTTTGCCTTTTGTTTGTTTGAAAGAGGGTCTCGAAACAGGCTGGCCTTGAGCTCACCCCCCATTCTCCACCTCTCAACACAGGGCAGGTTTTTTACTGAGGGTCCTGAGATGACGCTTTGTCCACATCTAACACAGTGGGAGGAGGGAGCAGTCAGGACTAAAATAAATGAGCCACCCTCATCACGGCCTTGCCTACACTTCACTTATGATTTAATATGATTTAATTCTTCTTCCCTAAGGCAACAGACAAGAAAGAACCAAAGCCCGGCGAGGTGGTACACAACTTTAATTCCAGCGCTTGGGAGGCTAGCCTGGTTTACATAGCAGGCTGGCCAGTGCTATATACTGGCCTCTCCCTTCCCCCTACCCCCAATAAAATATGAAAATTAAGGCAGTATCAAGAAACTATTCCTACTTTAGGTGGTAAACAAGAAATTAGATCAGTGTAGGATACCATGTTGTTTAGCATAAAGATAAATTCCTAGTTTTGTTAGAAAGTTTCATTGTATACGTTTCTCCCCTACCCCCAAAGGAGAGAAGAACAGAACTGAATCTTGAAAGTCATTTGAGTAAAGAAGCTCTTGGGGATGCCAGGCAGTGGTGGCACATGCCTTTAATCACAGCACTTGGGAGGTAGAGGCAGGTGGATTTCTGATTTCAAGGCCAGCCTGGTCTACAGAGTGAGTTCCAGGACACAGAGAAACCCTGTCTTGAAAAACTCAAAAAAAATTTAAAAAAAAAGAAGCTCACGGGGGCTGGGATAGGGTTGTGCACAGGAATGTTGCACTCAGAGCTGTGCTACGAAGGTAGCATGCCTTTGAGACTGGGAAAGGGGCCCAGAACAAAGAGGGGTCAGGAAGAGCCTCTAACTATCTTAGTAAAGAAATTGTACTTTAAAGGAAGTAGTGGTTATTTTTGTTGTTTCTTTTTTGCAGTGTATAGTGTATGTGGAATATGCGAATGTGTTGGGATACTTGTGCCAGGAGTATACATATGGAGGTCAAAGCTGGACTTTGCCACCTTCCTCTATTGATCGCCACTGTATTTCCTTGAGCTAGGGTCTCTCAATGAACTCGATGTTCACTGTTTTGGCTAAGCTGGATGGCCTGGATCCTCTCGGCTCCACCCCTCAGTCTTAGGGCTGCAGGCATGCCCTTAGCCATGCCCAATGTCTACATACGTGCTGAAGATTTCAACTCAAGCCCCCTCCTTTATACGGAAAATGCTCTTATCCACTGAGCCACCCCTCTAGAGGAAGGGTTTAAAATAAAAGGAGATGAAGTGGCCAGAGTTTAGAAGGAATGCTCTGGCAAAATAGGAAGGATGGACAGAGAAGTGGCTGAATGGAAGGAGCTATTTGAGATGGTTGATGGGAAGGCATGAAGCTGGTCAGGGTCACACTCACTTTTCCTGGGCAAGAGAGCCCAGGAAACTGGAACCTCTACAGGAAGGATGGCTGAGGGAAAGGAGGCAATTAGAACTGCTCTCAGGCTTCCAGAATCAATCCAGTATGTAAGTGACATTGAAGGTAGCAAGATGTCGGGGACGAGGGGCAGGTTTGGCTGAGGGTCTGGTGTGGAGGTTGGGGTTAGCCCTGAGCTCCATCTGTACAGATTCCCTCTGTGGTGCTCAAGACGCGCAGTGGACGGAATGTGAGCAGGCACAGGAATCTGGGACTTACATCTTTCAAGATACAGATCTGGTAGTCAACACAGGGCTGCAGGTACTTGGTCCGTGGGCAGCAGCAGGGTGAGAAAGGTTGGCAGGGCCCAGGCTTTTGGCAGCCATCTAAGAACAATATTAGCAACCATCAGTGCAGAAGAGGCTGGCTTGAGCAGGCAAGAGATCCGAGGCTTGCCTTTTGTTGCGTGCATGGTAAATCCAGTTTCTGAATATATACTTTGAATTACCCAATTCCTAACCCAAGGCATAAAATGTGTTTTACAAGTTTGTTTTAAAAAAAAAATGTCTTGTGAACAATAGTAAGTCTGTTAAGATGGAATTGCCGAGTGAACCGCTACTTTCCTCTGACAAACAAAACCTAAGGGCTTACTGTCCATCACACTGGATTTCCTCCCAAAAGTCTTAACTTTAAAATCTTTGCTCATTAAGCAGCTTTCGGGGAGGGTGGTCAAGTAGAGCAAACCGTAAATCTTAACGACTCGAAGACAGCATTAAGAAATACCTAATCTTTCTGTTTAGTGGTCTTCAAGAATGCTCCTTGAGAGCATAGGATTTGGGTATCCAAAGCTCAGCAGAACTTATTCAGCATTCCGGGAGGGGGAGAACAGTAAGAGAGTACGTGCCGGACTTACTGTCTGTGAGAACCACGTTTGGTTCTTTTGAGTCATGCAGTTACTCAGCACCTCAGCCGGGCACCCTCTGAGGCAGTAACGTGTTGAAAACTAGGAGCGGACCGAAGCAAAGTTACTGTGACCCCTCAACAGTCTGGTGACAGATAACAGGCAAGGGTGGGCAGCAGAGAAGTTGGAAGAAGGTGGCCTGTGGCTTAAACACAGCGCTAGCAACGGCAGTACCTGTCCGGTGCATGCTACAGGGGGAACCCCAGAAGGAGCTCTGAGAGGAAAAGAATTCCTTCAGCTCCTCATCTCACCGTCCTAAAGAGCTGAAAGCTTTCCCCTGCTTGGCCGGCTGAGAAATGCTTTAAAAATAAAAATGTGTAAGCAGCTTGAGTTAGGTAAACCAATGAGAAAGGTTTGAAGCATATGTTAAGCAAGGCTCCCTGGAGAGAAACGCCAGAGTCAGAAATCTGCGGTCTGAGTAGATTATCACGTTAACTAAGGAAATGTAGGGCAGTGGGAAGCCCGTGGAACTTGCTAGTCCATGGAAACTGAAGCCAAGTGATGGAGGAGGGCTACTGCTGAGCTGAAGGAGTCTTCTGGAATCTAGAAGTTAATAAAACAAGCCAATCAACTTTTGTCACCATGGAAATCAGTTCTGATGTGCAAATCCCAATAGTTTTCCTAAGGAGTAAGAAAGTTAACGATACCATCACATTAATTTTAAATTTGATACTACTGCACGTTGCTTAATATTTCTCTCTCTATTTAGAGTTGGTCCCCATCCCAGCCTGTTTTTACAAAGCTGATAAAACAAGTATTCTTCCAAGGATGCTAAATTCCTTATAAAATAAATAGTGACTCAGCTGAGAGTCAGGAAACATAGCTGCTATCATGTAACTTGAAAGGGTTTTGTTTTTAATATCAGCCTTCACAACTACAACCCCCCCCCCCCAGTGGGATGCTTGCTATATTCAGTTTCTTCAAATGTGATTTTCCTTTCTTTCTTCCCCCAACATAGGTGAAAACAAACCAGTAAATGTTTTATAGTTTAGTTCTGAAGTCTTTTTTACTATTATCAGACAATATGATTTGTCCATTCCTATGGGCAAACGAATTGCTTCTAAATACTCACTGAGAGCGTGGGAGATGGCTCTGTCAGTTATGTGTGTGCCACGCAAACATGTTTGTCCCCAGCATACGTGGAAAGTGGGGTGGTAGCAATGAATGCTTGCAATCCCAGCATTGGGAAAGAGAAGACAGGACAGCATCCCTGAAGCTTGCTGGTCAGCCAATCCACTCAGACCTGTGAGTTCCAGGTTCAGTGAGAGGCCCTGGGTGTACATGTGAGATATCCAGTATCTCCACAGAGCACACACACTAAGGCACACAGTAAATAAATGAACAAATATATATTTATTAAGCAACTACTATGCATCAGACACTGGTGAAGGTTCTGTAACAAAACTATCAATGAGAAAAAACAATACTCCCAGGATAAGAAAACTGTGCTGACTAGTATTTGGGATGGGGCAGGCTTCAGAAGGCTGTGTTAAGATAACCTTTAAGATGCGGCTCAGGATGGTAGGGGTACAAAGAATGCAGGCAGAGAGCAGCTAGTCCAGAGGCTAACTCACAAACAGGTTTAACCTGTTTCTGGAAGGGCAAGAACTCTTTAAGAGGTCACAGTCCCTGGGATTGATAAGGCAGGCTGAGGGAGGAGTTGCTCTACCTGCAGTGGGAGAGTGGACAGTGACATGCCAGGACTAGCATTTCGGGCCAGGTAGGTCATGAGCAGCCTGAGGCGTAGGGACGCTCACAAGCACAGGGCTAGCTTCAGGTGGCCTTTCATGTTGCAGGGCAGCACAGATCTCTAGTCTTCTGTCCAAGCCACTGTCTGGTGTTGTGCACACACCACCAGCTTCCCTCCAGGTTCAAGTGCCAATTCTGTATTCCTATGACATCAGCCCCCTCATACCCCTTCCCTTCTCCCTTTTCCAAGACTTCTGCTTGCTTCTCCACTCTCCCCGTTTTTATCTTTGTACTTTTTATCAGCATGAATACAGACTTGCAGAGATTTTCCACCCCCCCCCAATCTTGCTGCCTTCTTCTTTCTCTTTCTCCTTCTTTCTTCTTCTCTTTCTCCTTCCTTCCTTCCTTCCTTCCTTCCTTCCTTCCTTCCTTCCTTCCTTCCTTCCTTCCTTCCCTTCTTCTTCTTCTTCTTCTTCTTCTTCTTCTTCTTCTTCTTCTTCTTCTTCTTCTTCTTCTTCTTCTTCTTCTTCTTCTTCTTCTTCTTCTCCTCCTCCTCCTCCTCCTCCTCCTCCTCCTCCTCCTCCTCCTCCTCCTCCTCCTCCTCCTCTTCTTTTTTTCTTCTTCTTGATACGGCTCCATGAATCCCTGGCTTGTCTTTAACTCATTACATGGCTGAGAATAACCTTGAACATCAAACCCTCTTGCAAGTGCAGTGATTACAGGCGTGTACCACCATATCCGGTTTATACGGTGCTAGGGATTGAAGCCAGGGCTTCTTGTACGCTAGGCAAATAATCTGCCAACCAAGCTACATACTGCTTCTCCCTAGCTTCTAAAAAGGGTATTTTAGTGCCATTTTCTTCCAAATTTGCCAGTTCTTTCTTTATAGCAAAGCTCTTTATCCATTCTGCTCATTTCCCTTCTCTTCAGCCTGCTCCAGTGAGACCTCTATGCACTTCCCTGGAAACAGTCCTAACTAACACAGGGGCCAGTCCTCAGCTCATGCTTCAGTGGAGTATGCGGCCCTTTCTGAATAGCTTTACCACATGCATATGAGGACCTACCTTCTCATTGTGCCACCTCTCCCTGCACACCTGTCCTCCCCTGGCTCCACGCCATCTCTGTGGTGAGCGTGGACTTCCTCCCACGTCTCTTCTCTCACACTCACTGCTCATCTGGGCCAATGTCATGCCCTCTGAACCACGTGTACCAGGAGCTGAAATTAATCCATCTCCATCTCTCCTCACCTCGAGGTGTGCCTTGCTTATAATCTCCCTTCGTGTGAAGATAAGCTGAGCATGCTAGTAAGTTCACCCACTGGCTCCCGCCCTACTTTTCTCATTTGGTGTCAGTGTCTTCCTTTTCTTTGCTGGAGTCTTTCATCTCTTCCCCACACCCTACCTCCAGAGTGGGCTGTGCTGGCTCCCACTCCCACTGGCATCCCTTTCTTCCATTGTGGTCTGAGGCATGAACTCCTTTCATTACCATAGTGGTTACCTACACGGTCCCTAATTCCCAACTTCCTCCCCTCCATTCTGTTCCTTTCGAAAGGTGACTCTGTCATCCCTTTGTTCCAGTCCCCTGGGGTTTGTCACATGGAGGAAAAGCAATGCAGTTCACACTTCCTACTGCTCCACTCAGGCCAGCAGCTGCTCCTCACGTCCTTTCCCGAGGCAGCTATCTGCCCTAGTGCCACCTCCCTTTTTCCTGCCGAGGCTAGAAGGCTGGAGTTAAGGATACTTGTGAACTGCCATGTACGTACTGGGAACCGTGCAGAGGCTCTTTGCTCGAGCAACAGATGTTAATAGGCGAACCCCATCCGACAGGAGTTTTTAGTTTGCTGCTGTTTCCCATCCTGGAGGACAATCTCCTGGCTTGTAAAGCTTTCTGTTGAATGCATTAACAAATGAACAGGAGAACTGGATATGGGAGCGAGGCACGGCCCGGGTAACTTCTAAGCTTTTGAGGCATAGATACTGCAGCGTGAAGGGGCCTAGGCTTCAAGGTACAGGGGTAGTTAGAATAATCTTAGATGTATTAATTTGGAGATGTTCATTAGAGTTACAGAAGTTGGCAGCTGAATGTGAATGTTTACTCTGAAGTCTTTATAGAGTTGATTGTTGGAGGCCATTGACCTCATGAAACCAGATGAGAGCATTCATCCGAAGCAGAGGAGAATGAGGCCAAGACTGGACCAAGCCCTCCATCAGAGATCAGAAGGAAGAGATCACCAAGGTCTGAGAGACCAATGATGAGGAGAGAGACCCGAGGGAACAAGTATTTCCAAAGCCAAGAGGTGTTCCAAGGCAGCGTAGACTCCAAGTTAGACATCTCAGGCTTGGGACTCCAGGAGGCTCAGGACCTGGGGCTGACGCTGCTGTCTCAGTGGGGAGGTCATCTGGCTCTGCCATGGAGAACAAATGTACAGGGTGACCTTTCACTTATTGTCACTGGTCCCTTCTCTAGCTCATGTTCTCAAGTACCGTGCTCAACAGACCAGGTCTCCAGTCCTTCCCCAGGACTCTGAAGGCCGTTGCTTGCCACCCACATCTTCACTTCCTCTCTTGCTTGGCTCAGATTCCCTCCTCTTTGACTTCTCCTGTCATTCAGGAAAACCTAGCTCTCATCAACACCTCTCAGCCTTTTTTAGCCCTAATCTGAAAAGCAAATGCTATATGACCAGTCTCGTGCAAGGTTAGGGACGTAACCCTGACAGGGCGCTGTACGATGCCCTGCCACCCAGAGCAGTTCCCTGAGGAACTTTCTGCTCTTTGAGATACTTCAATACCACCTCCCACTTTCTGTCGTGGCTCCCTTGGTCAATGCCTTTTGTGATGATCATGCTTTCTGTCCCTCCACCCCCACCTAGTCCATCGTTACAGGCCACAGGCCCTCCAAGTACTGTGCCAGTGCATTCTGGGATTCTGCATAAGGACTCCCAACTTGACCTCCAGGAATTATGGGTTGCTGAGCAATATATAATCCCTATGGAAACCCTCACTCTGTCCCCCATTCTGTTTTCTCATCAGCTTCACACCCCCAAATCACATGCTTTTGCGCTTGTCTATAAAAGCACAAACCCTTGGAAGCAAGTCTTATCCAACTCCACCCACTCTGCCTACTGTGACCCACTTCATCCCCATGGAAGAGAGAAAGGTTCAAAGGCGCTCCCTTCCTGGTAAATAAAAGGGTACAGCATATTTTATGCAGATGGAAATAATTTATGCTGTAGAAAAGGGGAACAGAAGGTGGAATATTGGCATAATAGGGAGCTAGAAAATGCAAGAACATGAGTCACGATTAGGGGTGAAGTCAGCCCCTTTTGGAGTCTTGGCCTGTACAGAGGGGTGCTGTGGCCATGTTCTGAGAGGATGGCTGCCCCAGTTTACTCTCTGCATGAGACGGAGCAGAGGCCAAAGGTATGTATCACAGTTCTCAAGCACATTAAGGCTTCACAGTAAAAATGTTTTTCCATGAACTAAACCATGACAACCCCAGGGTGATTTTAAAAATAATACGCTGCAGATTTCTTTCAAGTACTATATAAACGAAGAATGACATTTTCATTAGCGCCTCTCTCTCTTTCAGGAACTATGTGAAAAACAACATTTGTTTTATGAGTCACCACCAGGAAGAATTAGTGCCAACACAGCTTCAAAAACGAAAGCCCCAAGAGCAGCTCCCAGAGTGTAACCACCTGTGTGGAAGGGGACAGTCACAACGGCCCTCGCCAGACACCTAACAAGCTCCAATCCCTACGTGTGGCACAGTGGCAGGACTTACAAGGGTCTCTGCCATGTTCTCTCCTCACTGTCATGGAGAAGTTTTACTAGGACACCCTGAAATTAGAAAGACCACCATTAATCCCTCTTCCCCCAAACAGACTTTTGCCAAAAGGTACAAGAGGCACCAATGTCCTGATGTATCGGGTCAAGCAAACAATACTGGCAGGTTCAACACCTTCAACTTTTTCTCTAGTTCAGCTTTTGAAAAGACTACATTCTAGTGATGAGGCCTGGCTCTGCCTTAAGCTGTCTGTGTAGGATGCCACTCACAGCTTGGCACTCAAGACACAGTCGTGTTCTGGGCAGGCACTTACCACGTGTGCCTCTGAAGACACTGTGTGGATGATTTCATTGCATCTACGTTGTAGATTAGGATGGTGTCCTGAATAAGACTTTAGTTGGCATTCAAGTCCACCAGTACAAAGATTATGCAGCTTATACATCACACGTGAGATACTTGTCAATCAAAGTACTCTTTTGTAAGTTTTATGTCAAATTTTAAAACTCTAAGATAAACCATTTTCCATTTCTTTTTCAAAAATGAGTAGAAAGATTAATTTAAAATTCCTGGGACCATATTTATTTAGAAATAGCTGTTAGTAAATATTAGACAAGGAGTCCGGACATAATACTTATCCAGATCTCTAAGCAGTTAGCTTTAAATTATACGGTCAAATCTCTAAGAGTTGTCTCCTGGGAAGGCCTTCGTGGTAACCTGTCACAGCCCACAGCTTCCTGCAGTTCTTCCCTGCCCTCAGGAATCACTCTACCTCAGGCTACAGACAGAGGGATGGCACTGACATCAGGACCTTCCTGTCTGTGATGAGCAGTGGTGGAGAGCCACGCCAGCAAGGTGGCTTTTACCCATGTGATGCGCTTCTCTGGCCTCTATTTTTTCCGTTTGAATTTTAAGATCTGACAAAGCATTTCACCAAGAGAATTTGCATATGATAGAAAAATAAATCTGTGATTGAAAAAAAGAGAGCAGACCCCCTAATTTGGGTTTTTCTTCCTTTCCCCACCAAATGGTCCCAGTCTGACGAGGTGTGTGCCCACCACATGCCCTGGTAGCAAAGACAAGGGATGGGGATGAGCAGCAGCAGGAGCGCAGAGCCTGGGCCTCAGGCAGGCGCACAACAGGAGGCCTGGTTCTCAAATGCAGCCTCTGAGGAAGGGAGATTTAAACCCTGATTACATCACAGTGTATTTCCAATGCGGGAAGAACGGGTGAGGTGTGTTTTGTGAAGCTTCACTTCAAATTTACCACGAGTCTCTGCAGTCATAGGCCACCCTTTAAAAATACTCAAGGCAGGTTATCAATGTAAGCTTTTTTCTTTTCCCCTCCAAGTTCTCAGATTAAGATATTTTAAAAACTGTTAAACGATTCGATTTTGCACATCCATGGACACACACACTTGGCTATTTTGTTTGTGTATTCTTTGTGAATGGGCAAAAATAAGCAAATGTAGCTTATTACTAATGACTTCAATGAAGCACTGGATCCTTCTACTGTTCTCCTATCACCAGCTATGGAACAAGACATTTGTGCTTTCAATATAACCTTTTACCCAGTATTAGCCCCATGTCACTCCCATGAAGCCTGTGGTTTTCAAAAATAAAAAAGGGGAATACTTAAAACTTGGATGTATATATTCACAGTTTTTATTTATATAAAAATTTTTACAGTACTTGTAGAAAACCAGGCGACGCAACACCCACTCACTCCTTCCCAGCATTGTTGTGGGGACCGCCCAGGAAGCTGCCAGACGGTGGCCTCACAGGCGACCCCATGTTCACTCTTCCCTCCTCAGACACACACTTACCCAGAGCTCCAGCTCTGCCTGGCTTTCAGGTCACTGAACACTGAACATGTCACAGCGATTGGATCTGCACCTTCCCTACCCGAGTTTCTGCCTCACATACATGTTTCTGAACACTGCAAACCAGGAGTTCACTGTTAAAACAAGTGGTAAATCCTCATGGTTTTAAAGCCGTCTACTTCTACCTCTGTTTTTTTTTTTTTTTTAAATAATCTTAAAACAAGCAAAAAAACCAAACCAAACCAAAACAAACAAACAAACAAAACCCCAAAACAACCAAAACCAAAACCCAAATATAAAAACAATTTTTAAGAAATTGAAGGCTTTAAAAACTCACAATGAATTATGGGAAAAGCAAGTGCGAAGCTCACCTTTGCTCCCTCGTTCTGAAGGAGCTGAGGGGCAGGGGATGAGAAGGCTTTAAGAAACCAGAACTGAACACAGACTCTTATTTATGCACTGCCCAGCCAGTGCTTAAGTTAGCCTTGGAAGGTCTGTAATATGGTGCACATGTCACAAGCCTTTGCAAACATTTCAAAAATACAACAGTAAGTCAGAGCTTGATGGGAAATAGTTTCGTCTGTACAGAGAGTCTACGGTTTGACTCCACCTAGCTTATTGGTAGGTAAAGCCACTCCTGGCTACACTAAGCACCTGCCCGACCATGCCTTTCCACCCAGAGCCCATGCACGGCCGAGGCCCTGTCTCATGGAACTGAAGTTTAAGAGTGGCCTCTCTTAATCCTCCAGTCACCCTTCACGTGCAATACTCAGACACGGCGAGGACAGAGACGAGCTTGCCAGAGGCTTTGGGTCAAGTCGAGCCACTTCTTATTAAAACACAATGTCAGTCAATTTCTGACAAGACCAGCATAGCCTTGAGCACTGACCTAAGGGTAGATAAGAACCCCTGCTGGCTCCTTCATCTACAGCCAGCTTTCCAGAATAACAAGGGTTACAGGGCTACTGCAGATCCACCTAGACAGGAAAAGGCCTCTCTTCAAAACTACAACCTCTTAGCTTTTAAAACGCATTTAACATTTTCTATCATATTAAATTAGTAACACAAACATTATCATTTACCTGTGGAGGTCTACCCTAGTTACCTAGAGCTTATATACATGGTTTTTACTTCCAATCTGGGAGGAGAAAATTCTAATTGATATTTGGTAACAGAGCATGAAAAGATACTATATACATGTAGCATACACACAAATATATACAAACTCACTTCAAAAAGAAGCCCACACACTTTAGCCAAAGTCTAAGCCTGCATAGATTTTAAAAAAATTATGAATACAGTTGTTTAAAAGAAAAAATGGTGACTAAAAGTTACAGAATGGATATGAAGAGAGATCTTTTCCAAACTTTTATTTGTGCACATTCAACTTAAAAAGATAACGTTTACAGGTTCTTTGGTGCCCATATTCAGCATACAAAAATGTAAAAGACTATTCACAAATCAAACACATTAGCTCCAACTGGAAAAATAATGACATCAATAAAACAACTGTCGGGAAGTGCACACTGCGACAGCTCTGCCTGTGGGACATGGAGATTACTGCGAAAATAAATAGAACGTCCTTTTGTAAAAGCAGCAATGTCATGTCTTGTAAACTTCCTTTTTATATTACAGCAAACTTTGAAGTAAAATCCAAAGGGACTGGAGCTTACACTGCAGCGGTGAGTCCGAGTCTGTCCTCGGTCACTGTTGGTCCAGTTTTCCTTGTGTTTTGAGTCCAATGTGCAGCAGGTCTCAAACGGTGCTCAGGTGGAGACTAACCAACCAAGTTTGAGTTATAAAATCTCCTTCCTGCTTTCAAACACGAACGGGTAGATCTGTTCCACGGCAGTCGCCACAGCCTTTACATTGGGCCCTGTAAGAAGAACGAGGAAGGGTTGAGAGGAGTCTGGAGAGGGCACCCCCTGGTTTAGCAGCTCAGGCCTCCGATCACCATGCTATGGCACACTTCCACAGTCCCGGCCGGACACAGCTACAGCAAGAACCCAGGCCGCACACTGTTTTAAATCACACAGTCAGTCATGTGCTTTATCTCTGGCCCTGGCAGAAGGGTCCAAAACAGCAATCAGTACAGGGAGGACGGACAGACGTTCGCACAGTTCCACTGATATCAGATTAGTCTCGGGGCCCCTGCAGGAACCCATCCAAGAGATGTCATGCTGCTACCCACGCTCTGGCTCTTTCATTATAGAGTCTCAAAGTGCCCAGCCTCACGCCAGCACTGAGGTGACCACTGACCTCAGAGGTTATCTAATTCAGCAGGATTCTGGGGCAGCATCAGGTGATGAGGCCATGCAATGTAGTAATAATTAGCCCACAGAACTCGATCATTTACATGATCAAAAGGAACATGAAAGGGGAGAAACATTTTCTTAAATTTGTGAACAAAGGTGTCCCAGTAATAATAAACCACCCCTTGAAAAGCCATGAAAATGTATAGACACCTGCCGATTGTAAGCTTCCCCAGTACTTATACAGTGTATTCTGATCCATTCCTTTCTGGCTCATCCCACTGTTACAGCACTTTCAGGAGCTATACATTCATAGGACATTCTGCATGTATGCATATATGGCATAGTAATTAATCAGGTCAAGTCATAAGGTGTTTAACCAATCATCTATCAATTTGATAATTATACTTGGAAAAAAAAGTTAACCACAAAGTAACAAAGTATTGTAATTAAGCAGGTTAATTTTCTTAAGTTTGTTATGGTGTCTTGTTTATCACCATTCCTCTTGCCCATGAAATATATTTACTGAATTAAGTCAGAGTCTCACAATGTAGACCAGGTTGGCTGCTTGAGTGCTGGGATTAAAGGCATTAGCTACCACATCCTGGATACATATACACATACACATTTCTTTAGGTTTACACTGTGTTACCCTGCACTTAAACTATAGGGGAATCTAGGCTCAGAAGTTTAGAGGTATCTGAACTAAGAGAACAAGTTCTCGGTCTCATTCCTAAGAGGAGCCTGGCAATGACTGCATGGAACGAGCTAAACTGCATCTGAGCCAAGCTAAACTGCATCTGAGCCTCCATTCACTGAGAATTAAAGACAACTACAAGAGACTAATGAATCTATCTTGGCTCATTTTTGTCTTCGGGGACTGATTCCTAAAGCATGTCCAAGTATAATTTAATATCACAGTGCACTCAAAAAAAAAAAAAAAAAAAAAAAAAAAACCCTGCAAGCAAAAGCCCCCCTGGACATGCACACCTTCCACGTGCCTGGCAGAGCCAAATGAGACACTGAAGCCCACGGAGAGCATGGCAGACCGGAGTTGCTTATACTGACTATCTACCTCCAGACCTTAAAAAATGAGCTGCTCCTACATAATTTTAATGTACTATTGCTTATGTTAAGAAGCTAGGCGAGAAAATCATAGTGGGATGTTCCTATTCAAGTGTCTGCAAAGTACAGTTGTGTGCCAGGTGCTGCCCAGAGACTACGTGAGGTAAGCACAGCCATTTGAGTGAGTGTGAAGAATGAGCCTCGTGAGGGTGACCTTGAGAGCAGACACAGGACAAGCTATGAGCACAGATCCCCAGTGAGTGACTCAATCCGAGACAACTGTAGACGCGTGCCGCAGTTACCTGTCACTGTGATACTTCCTGTTGAAAATATCTGTAATGTAGCTCTTAGAGACTTTATCCGATAGCACACGGCAGGATGAAGTTCAGGTTCATAGCTATATAAAAACACAATTATGTTTCATCATTTATACAGAATGGCAGCTTCAAACTTTGTATGTTATCTCGATTCTCAGAAGACCTACCTGGCATGAGGTCTATTGTTCTTTGTAAATTCTGGCAAACGGATCTCAAAGGGCATGTTACACACTGCCAAAACATTCACCACCTTAAAGTCTGTGAAGATGACCTGTGGGAGAGAAGGAGAACGCCGCACGGTACTGTGAAGCACAGAAGAGTTCTAATACGGCAATCTCTACCAAATACCGTTTCCCAGGAACACTGCTATAAAGTGGTATTGGCATAACTGAAACTGTGCTTGTTGTCTTTTAAATTTTATGTGATTAATTTTAATCTTGAAAATGGAATATTTAAAACTGAGAAAAGAGCTAGAAAAGGAAAGGAGTTAAAAGGAATTCCAGAGTCAGAATGGAAAAGCTGTCACTTGAAGAATTAATACTCAGAGTGAATGCTGGGCTCTGAAATTTACTTTAAAGGCACGTCTGTGGTCCTTGTGGCGAGCCAGTCAAAAGCTGCTGTTCACTTGCAGAGACTGCTCTCGACACTGGTAAGCTTACTCTAGGGAAAGCAGCCTTGATAGTTTGTTAAACGTTAACAGGTGCTCCAACTAACATCTTTTAAAAACATTTCTCCCTTTTTTTCTCATTCTCTACCCCCATACTCCCATGGTTTCTGTGTTGTATATCTGTGGCAATGGGGGTTATACTCAGAGCTGTATACATTCCAGGCAAGTCTCTCCCACTGTGCTATATATAATATATATATAGTTAAACATAGTTAAACATTCTCCATAAACCACAGTTGTAGTGAGAGCTACCCTCCAACCCAGTGCCTGCACAAAGCAGCAGAGCTACAAATGTCACGGCACCACATCACGGCTGCCTATGCCACATTACCATGCACTGTGGTCTCCACCCTTCACTGGCACTGCACTCCTGTTTACTTAATTTCTACCTACAGCCCTACTCAAGAACACTTCAAGGACAGCTTACTGAACGTGATACCCAGCCACTGTAAGTGGTCATTTTATTCACGCTTTGACTGTATCAAGGTACTTGAAAGTTGACAAGGCAGTGAGTGACAGGAGAGGGTGCTTGCTGCCCAATAGGTCTGTTAGCTCGATAGCTCTCTAACCATCCTGAGCAGGTATCTTGAGGCAATCAAAAGACATTTTCTGATGACTGCATGGGTGTGGTGAGGGAGGTAGGATAGCTTGAGTTCCCAGAGCAGAGCATTAACGTGTAAGGAAACAATTTATGGGAAAAGCACGATTTTTTCCAAATCTCCAGAGCCATACTTTGTTATCAAATGTTCACACTGTGTGTGAAGGGCAATATGAAGATTCTAGAAAAAGTTCAGCAGAGAAGGATTCCTGTGATTTGTTTAGTCTACTGAACGTCTTAATTTATAAAATTAAATCCTTGAACATGTGCAGTATGCATAGTTTTAGAAAATGTTACCTGAAAACCTAGTTTCTGCAGACTACGGGCTAAACGTCTGGCACCAAATTTAGCTTCTTCTTCACTGCAGTTGAAGTAAAAAAAAGATGATTAGTGGCACAGAGAATGCATTCTACGCTGGAAGCTGAGGCACTTGCAGTCTAGGGAAATGTCCTCCTGGGGCGCAGAGTGGAGGGCACACGGAGCTCAGCCAGGCAACACTCACCTTGTTGCTCCAGTGCAAATAATTTTTCCTGAGGACCAAATTGTAGCTGTAATTCTAGGTTTTCTAAGCTTCATTAATACTTTCTGGAAAAGAAAAATCAATGATCTGATAAGCATTGGTCCTGACAAACATCTCTGTCCTATGTGCCCATGCTATTCCCCACATGCTACGCAGGGCTGACATGACTACTCAGCCAGGTACCATCTTCAAGTCCAGGTCAATACTCAATACAATCAAAGTCTCATGAATGACTTAGAGGCGTATAAACAGACCCAGGAAAAGGTCTATACACGACTCTCCATGCAGAGGTCTTTCCTTGCTCCGTCATGTGCACATCATCACAGTACCATACAATGCAGGCTGAGGAAGATGATGTTCAAAGTAAAATAAGCTGTCAAATTTCAGATGCGAAACCGTGAAATGACATCATCTGACACTTAGCTATTACTTGCCCACCTCAAGACTGTCAGCTTAAATTCTTATTGTATTTTGCTTTTCTGATGGAGGGTGTCTTTTTAGGTAGCCCAAAATGGCCAACAATGCATGATTCTATACTTTGTATGGGGACTACAGTCATGTGTTTTGGTACCTGATTTTCTGTGTATTCTTTTTTATTTTTATTTTTTATTTTTTGTTAAGGGAAGATGTTATTACTAACATTAAAAAAATCTTAATTGGCCAATGAGCTTTTGGTTTTGTTGAATTCACCTCATTCTTAGTTTCTAGTTCTAAAAACTGGAAATAATTTACCTAGGGTATACAGGCACTTAGGTTTTTAGAACTTAAATTAAACCTTCAGATACATCCCTAACTTAAAAAAAAAATCTTTTGTGTTTGAAATGTAAATAAAGAAAATATCTAATAAAATGTTTATTACAAAAAAATCTTTTGTGTGTCTATGACATATACATGAATGTTCATATGTATGTGTGTGCAGGCACACACGTCCTGTGACACACTAGCTGGGCCATGTGCCCCCAGGGATTCCATCTCTGCCTGTCTCCCACAGGAGAACAAGCAGCACAGCTGGCACCTGGGTTGTCACATGGTTCTGAGAATCCCAATGCACCAAGTCTGTGCAACAAGTGATTTGCCCACGGAGCCACCTCCTTGGTGTCTAGACCCTATCTAGTGCTGGGTCTCCTACGGCAACTCCTCAGTGCATCGTGGAGCCTCAGCACTCAGCCTTGTTCTCTCTCTTTCCTCCCTGCTCCCACGTCAGTCTGCTTTCTCTCCTCAGTCTTCCCTCTGCTGGGCTAAGTATGTATGTAATGTCTGTTAGAGAAAGGACGCGATGCTTGCTGTGCTGAGTCTGGCTTACTCCCCTTCACTGCATGTATTCTCCAAACAATGACATGCTCAGCGTGCATGTGTCATTTTCTTTGCCCTCTCATCTGAGGACACCTAGCCTGACTCTGTACCACCTGTCTCAGAGGCTGAACTTATAATCCCATCAGCAGCGTGTATATAAGGGGCCACATCCCCGCAGCCGCAGTGCTTTGAATGAGAATGCTCTCCATAGGCTCATAGGTTCAAATACTTGTCCTCAGCTGGTGGCACTGTTTGGGAAGGAATAGGAGATGTGGCCCTGAAGGAGCTGTGTCACTGGGGTTTGAGGTTTGAGCAGCCCAGGCCATTCCCAGTGTCAGTCCCTCTATGACCCTAACTCTGCCACATGCTTGTGGATCAAGATGTGAGCTCTTGCTACTACTGCCTGCCTGCCTGCCACGCCTACCTGCTGCCATGCTTCCCACCAGAGCTGCCTGAAACTATAAGCCCACAATGAACTCTTTCTTCTATAAGTGACAGAAAAGTAACTAAGACACTGTTCGCTGTCGTTCCCTTTTCTCTACGAGCCATGTGGACTAGGGCGACTTTTATTTTGCATTTCCCATGTTTCTACTGTTTCCTGGCTCCATTTTTCAACATGTACTTTACTAAAGCCAAATGCATATCCACTGTCAATATAGCTGACATCAAATCACTAATATTTTGTTACTTATTAATAACACTAATGCTTTTGAATAGGTTAAAGAGGTTTAATAAAACAAAATCTTACATGTAGGTTAAAACATGAATCACATTCTTTAGCAACTTATTTTTAAAAATATAACTTAGCTAACTAAAAAGGAACAGGAAAATTTACATACAACAGAATTAAAGTAGGGTTTGAACTAGGGTATACAGCACCAAGATGCAAAGTAAGTCTTATCTCTATCTAGTAGGTGTAATGTCCAGGAGAAGGGCCATTTCCACAGGGCTCCATGCTGCCCCGTTACACCTAGCATAGCAAGGCGCTCACAACTCACCTGTACACAGCACCACTCAAAGCATGGTCAGACCAGGCTAGAGTCCACACACTCAGATACTCACCCCAACATCACGCTTATAAATTACATTTGCTCCCTCCAAAGCAATCTTCCTTAAGTTCAAATGGCATCGTGTTCTAAAAACACAGACTACATTTGTAATTAAAATGTCCAATGCAACATCACTGTCTGCATCCATTGGGGTAGTTTAGAAACTTGGTTTCCCACCACGAAGATCACATCCTGGGAGAGAAAACAAAATAGTCACTGAACTTTTATGTTCTGCCATTTTTCACAAATAATCTTAAACTTAAAATATAAGAAATAGTTTTCAAATATTATGAGAATCAAATCATGTCTCTTATCACAAAAATGTCACAGTAGATGCAACAAAATTATCTTTAAATAACTTTCAATCCTTAAAAAGCAGTAACTTTTACATGCAAGAATCACCCCCATGTTTCATGTGTGCTCTAGTTACAGTGAGAAGCCAAGCATATCACACTCAAGGACTGGACTTTGTGGTCTCTGAGTCCTTGTAGGCACAATACAAAACCCTAGCATTTAACAAAAGGATTCAATTCTGTGCTGCGAATCCTTGCACTTAGGAGGCTGAGGCAAAAGGACTGCCCCAGGTTTAGGGCTAGTCTTGGGCTAATAAGGTGTGGCCCTATTTTAGAATATTAAGAAATAAAAACTTCTAAAACCTGTGTACAACCATATAGTATTCAGTTCTATATATTAACCATACCATAACCTGACTGTATGTTTTCTTATATCTTTGGCCTTTAATCTGCATATCTTTCATTTTCTGTTCCATGTGTACATTTGAGCTCCTTTAATCCTTCACTTAGGGTTAATGTAGCCATATTTCTAAGGAGAATTTTAATGGTTATAATTATAGTATCCCTTTTTTGTACCATCCTATTTGACTTGAATAACCAAGATTATGTCAGTTTTAGAAAACTTAGGGTAGTTCTTATTGTTTTAAAATTCTCTGGAAAACAATATAAAAGAGCTTATTTTCAAGATATTTGAACTTGTTATTTGCTTGAGATTTTTGGAAAACGAATTCAGTATTGTTGGTGTTTTAAGACAACAGACACTGTTTCCATCGCTCTACTGTTTGGTTTTCCTGGGTTCTTCCTGAGCGGTCCAAACCTCAGCCACAGCAGTGCCTACCCACCTTGCTCTGCAGCTCATACTGTGCAGAGGTGAGAGGCCTTCCTTCCTGTGCTGAGTAAGCTGACCCTGTCTTTGCAGTGTTTTTGGCCTATGCTGTTTCATCTCTGAGATCTGTTCAATACATTTTCTAAATTTTTACAGTGAAAACTACTTCAGCTTGAATTCCTTTCTCTTTTTTAAATAAACGCCGAAGGCCATCATAATCTGCTGCCTCAGCGCTTTTCTACCTGGGGTGTGTTTTCACTGCCTGTCAATTCTAGTAACACTTAGCATTCTGTTAGTTTTTCTTGGATGAGTTAGTCAACGTTTATAATTTTATAAACATTCTTTTCTTTTTTTTTAACCTTACTAGTTAGCAGCTGAGGAAATGCTAACTTAAAAGAATGTGATAACATTTGTCTTGGCAAATAATTGTCCTAGCTATAATATAAACATGACAATATTCTCTTAAAATTTGATATAGAAATATTCTACAAAAGATACTGTGGTAATGTGTTATCAGAACCTAATATATATATATATATATACATATACATAATATATACATACATACACACATATATAATACACACACATATATATGTAAAATGGAATTGCTGTCAGTTAGTAATACTGAGCTAAGCAAAGAATAAATACAGAGAAATTGCTAATAACTAAAAGTGACTAGTTTAAAACAGCATAACACATACTAAGAAATATACTTTTATTGTGTGTGTGTGTGCTCGTGTGAGCATGCTTTCAAAGGTCAAAAGAGGCATCAGCTCCCTTGGACCTAGAATTCTAGGTGGTTGTAAGCTACCATGTGGGTGCTTGTATCTGAGCTCAGGTCCTCTGCGAGAGCAGTAAGTACCACATACTGAATCACTGAGCCATCTCGTCAGCACCAAGACACACTTTATGAATAGCACACAACACAAACGCTTAGACAGAGCTCCATGTAGTTAGTGTTATAGTTATTCAGCGATTGGTCAGTGGTTAAGAGTACTGGCTGCTCTTCCACAGTTCTCAGTACCCACATTAGGAGGCTCACCAACATCCTTAACTCCAGGTTCAGGGACTCAATCATCTCTGGCCTCTGTGCAGCACACACACTTAACTAGTATGGAGGCCTGGAGAGAATTTACTTTGGCTGTGTGTGTGTGTGTGTGTGTGTATTTATGTATATATGTGTATACACACACACACAGATACATATCATATATACGCATCAAAATGTTAATTTCTCTATTCAGAGCATTAGCATTTTTGGTAGAATATGGATTTCATTTTTGTTTTTGAACTAGGCTTTCATGTAGCTTAGGCTGTACCTGAGGATGAGCATCAACTTGTAATTTAGCAACTGAGCTATATGCCAGCTCTGAATCTGAATTCTTAAATCAACAAATCCATACTAGGCTTATTGTTAGCAAGATTTTGCTGAAAGGACCCAGATATAGCTGTCTCCTGTGAGGCTACGCCGGGGCCTGGCAAACACAGAAGTGGATGCTCACAGTCAGTTATTGGATGGATCACAGGGCCCCCAATGGAGGAGCTAGAGAAAGTACCCAAGGAGCTAAAGGGATCTGCAACCCTATAGGTGGAACAACAATATGAACTAACCAGTATCCCCCTGGAGCTCGTGTCTCTAGCTGCATATGTAGCAGAAGATGGCCTAGTCGGCCATCAGTGGAAAGAGGCCCATTGGTCGTGCAAACTTTATATGCCTCAGTACAGGGGACACACCAGGGCCAAGAAGTGGGAGAGGGGGGGTGAGGGGAGTGGGGGTAGGAAGGGTATGGGGGGGCTTTTGGGATAGCATTGGAAATGAAAATGAAATAAATACCTAATTAAAAAATAAGAAAGCAAAAAAAAAAAGTAAAGTAATTTCAATGTAGGTATCAACAGCTTGCACACTCTCTGTCTAGGACTTACTATTTAGAATGGCTTAACTGTTTTATCTCATTTTCAAGGAAATGCCAAGTCTGACTTTGATTGGTCAAATATCTCCAAAGAAACTGTTTAGAATTACAGCTGTCTTGTTTTCCTGAAATGCTATGTTCCCAGCACTCTGTAACATACACATGGAAGCAGAACGCGCCTTCCCCTTGCATTGACTAGACAACACAGCATCTATCTTTAGGTCACAGACTTTCTAGCCTAGTGCTTGGTATTCACTGCAAAGCCACTGCTTCAGCAACTGCAACCTTGGATCTCCTGCAGAACACTGCCCCCTCCTGGCTCTGATGCCAAACTTCATCAGAAACAACCACACCACATTTCCCACAAGAGACCACAATAACTGCTGTCATAAAAACAAAGCACAAATAACCTTACCTTCCAATGAAAGGCCAAAAAAGTCAAACTAAATAGGTCTGCTTCCACACAGCAGGAGAGTCTTGCTACTCTAAGACATTGTGTTACAGCTGCAGAGGCTGGGAGGGGCTTCAAAGGCTTGACCACAAAGTTAGCATCCATAATTTGAGAACTGGCCAACTTAGGGCAAAAATGGTAACAGGCCAATTTACAACACATACAAGCCCACTCACACAGTCCCAAGAGGTCGCTCTTTTCTAAATGTCAGACAGATCAACACAGTTCCACACTAACACTGTATTCTCTATAAAGCAGCCATCCCACACCCTGATCCCACCATGCTGTCCTCTGAGAACAAGAATCCTACTTTGCCTTTTAGGAGAATGTTCTTTCTCACCTCTGAGAAGTAGCATAAACTACAGAAGAGGGCTCTGGCTGTGGAGCTGGCCTTAACTCTGTGGAGTGATCAGTCACCTAGCTTTCTCCAAGTCTTCAGCTCCTCTTCTGTAAACTGTGGTCATATGCATGGCCAAGGGAAGGTCAAATACTGTCATCAAGAACAGAGCATGTACAGATGAGTCAGTCAAGAAAAGTCTTGATCTAAGGTGCTGGCTGTCTAAGTGAATGCTAGGAGAGAGAAGCCACAGAACAGTCGCAGGAAAGACCCCAGAGTACACAATACAGGCAAAAGGAAAACTGGAACACTAAAGAGAACGAGGAAACCTATAGCAGAAAGCAGTCCAGAGTTGAAAGCAGCTGAGAAGGCGGCAGAAATGAGCTGAATTTTCAAACCATCACCTGGCAATGATGAAAATGTTAATAAGGTAGATAGGATTTATGAAAAGGTACGGGCAGCATGGGTGATAATATGAAAAGCAAAGCATTAAATTTTGATATATTAAGCTTATAAAAATACAATATTATATAGTAATTCTCTTTATATAGAATTCATTTTAATTTCTACTTAATGTCATTTGACCTACTCTAAACAATAGCAATGAAATAACAAAATTTATATACTTGTTATTTTCTCCAAAAGCTTGAAATAAATAGTACTGTTGACACTTCAGAAATACAGATACATTTTATACCTAAAGTAACTATGTGCATATCCTTACATTTAAAGATAATAAACTGAAGAAATTAATACCAAAAAAAAAAAAAAAAACAAACCCAGAGCATGCTGCAGGTACCAAGATTGTGGATGGCTTTTCAGTTAGATATGGTAACTGAACACTGTTGAATGAGTTGGTAGCAAACTCAAGCAAGTGCCGTTACAGCAACAGGTGGAAAGAACTAGATCCTAACAGGTTTGGCAGGGCCAGCACACAGCATTCAATGGGCCAGAACCTGGGTAGCAAAACTTTTATTGGAACTCAGCTATGCTCACGATACCATAGTGACTGCAGAACAGGTGAATGGTGCTGAGCAAGATGTGCAGGCCTAAACTGTTTCCGATGTGCCTCTGAAAAAGTGCGATTCCTTGGCTAATCCACTAAGATAAATAAAATATTTAACACAAAAACACACAAATTCCATTTTAAAAATTAAAATTAACAAAAAGTATCCATGTACAAGGTCTTTGACTAGACTCGTGTTGAACAACCCAGTATAAAAGACATTTAAGGGTACCATTAATGATCTATGCAGATCTACTTGATTTGACATTAGGGAATTACTGTGAATTTTAAAGGAGACATCAAGAATGGTTATCTAGACACCTACGCTAATTTTTAGAGATTTGCAGAGGTATTCAGGTATTGTCATGTAGCTATGATCAACTTGAACTTTAAAATACAGTAATCTTTCCCTATTAGAACCTAGCAGCAGATCTGTTGGTGTCCAGTGTCTCTCAATGTCTGAATCTTGCCACACAAATCTGCACAATCTCATGGGAAAAGATGGAAGTGTGTAATATATACAGATTCAGGAATTATACACTAAGTTTCTATGTTAACTCTAGCGCGCTTGTCAGCCTAGATATGCCCTCTCAAGGCTAAACTTCCTGCACTCCTGTTACCCCCTTCCTGTTCAAGGGCGGCAGAAGGACAAAGGTAGGGCATTACTGCAGGGCCACAGTACATCGGCCTTAGTGAAACTTAGTGAAATGGAAACCGTAACTGGCTGGCAGGTACCATCCTATTACAGAGACATTCCTCTACTTGCCTGAATAGCTTATACCCCAGGCTTAGATTTTTTTTTTCCAAGTATGTAAGAAAAGAACTTCTAGCATACCTAGACACTCTCACTCACTCAACTCTCACTCTCTCTCTCTGTCTCTCTCTCTTACACACACACAAAACAACAACAACAAAAAAACAAAGAAAAGGATATGTCACCATATTACATAAAGCACTGAATAAATCCTGAAGCAAACATACCTCATTAAAAATTAATGTTCACAACAATATGAAGTAACCAGTGCCCCCCCCCCTCCGCCCAGCTCGTGACTCTAGCTGCATATATAGCAGAAGATGGCCTAGTCAGCCATCATTGGGAAGAGAGGCCCCTAGGTCTTACAAACTTTATATGCCTAAGTACAGGGGAACACCAGGGCCAAGAAGTGGGAGTGGGTGGGTAGGGGAGCAGGGCGGGGGGAGGGTAGGGGGAACTTTTGGGATAGCATTTGAAATGTAAATGAAGATAATACCTAATAAAAATATTTTTAAAAAAATCAATGTTCACTATACACATCTCTACCTATTAACTATACTACTTATTCTAAATAAAACCCCTTCTACCTGTAAACACAGCAATGGGAAGTCTGGGGCAGAAAGTAGTCATTGCAGGTTCAAGGCCAACCTAGGCTACACAAAGTAAGGCGTTCCTAACACCACCACCACCACCACCACCACCACCACCACCCAGCCTGAACACTGGAAGACAGGTGGCATCCAGGTAAATAACTTGCATTAAAATGACTATCATATATTTTTTTAAACCTATTCTACAGAGAAGGAGCTCTTGTTGCCACCAAGTCTGACAACCTGAGTTCCATGGGACTCACATGAGAGGGAAAGAACTCCCAACAACTTGTCTTCCGTCTGACCTCCACACACTTGATACAGCCATGTGAACATACACAGAGAAACATATAAATGAAAACAAATTAAATGTAATAAAAAACTTTTTTAAAAAATTTTATTTATTATACATAAGTACACTGTAGCTGTCTTCAGCCGCACCAGAAGAGAAGTCAGCTCTCATTATAGATGGTTGTGAGCCACCATGTGGTTGCTGGAATTTGAACTCAGGACCTAGGGAAGAGCAGTCAGTGCTCTTACCTGCTGAGCCATCTCACTAGCCCAATAAAAAACTTACTAAAAATAGTTCTCTGGATTTTGGTAACTATTTACTGAGCATACAAAGCCACATAAAAATGAGTGTACTTAACTCTTCAATGATATCTTTAGGCAACGGTGCCTAAAGGCAGTGGAGAGATGTAAGTACTGTTCATTTTCTGAATGAGACCACTGCTAGGAGACTCTTCTCTAGGCTGTGGAGCTGCCTGGGAACTGTGGGTAGCTTGCTGCCACTGCCCAGCACCTGGAGAGTGGAGTTTATTATAACCATTGCTAGTCAGGGAAGGAAATTCTAACCTTGAGTATGTTTTCTACAGAAACACTTTTACACCTTCATAAATTGAACCAGAGTAGGCCGGGAGCCACCTATATTTTACTAACTACAAATTTAAATTTGGGGGCGTAAACTTAAAGACATACACACCCCTTATTTTGTATAGACAGAATGTATTTTAGAAATGCCCTTACTACTTTAAGTAAACTGATGGCTGACCAGTTGTCAGCTGGATAGGATCCAGCACCCTACAAGCCGAGCCTACAGGCATGCTTATCAGGTTAACCGAGGCGGAAGAGCCACCAACTGTGGGTGGCAACACTCCCAGGCTGAAGGGAGCAGAGCACAAGTCCGCTCTCACTTGCACCGTGGCTGTCATGTGACCACCTACCACAAGCCCCTGGAGCTGTGTCTTCTCTACTGTGACACATGACTGTAATCCTCAGCTGCGAGCCTGAATCAACCTTCTTGCCCTGAAGCTGCCATTAGAGTATTTTTGTCATAGTAACAAGCAAGACACTGTCAGCCCCCAACTCTCTGTATATGTATACATGTATTTTCACTTCCTTTTGAGACAGTCTCACTTATATAGTCCTGGCTCTCCTGGAACTCATTCTGTAGACTAGGCTGGCCTCAAACTCATATAGGTATCCACCTGCCTTTGCCTCCCAAGTGCCAGGATTAAAAGTATGTGCCACCACACACTGCAATAAATGATTTTTAAGAAAGCATGTCAGTTCTGATTACATATGAAATACTCAATCACTGTTATGTTTTCTTAAGCTGTTAAATTCACATATTTATCTAAGCATATTAATAAACAAGATGGTGATCATATATAAGTGCTATCTTATAAAGTTACCAAAGGGCTTTGTAAAAGTCCATTGACATGGGCTAAAGAACTGGCTGTTGTTCCAGAGGAACCATATTTAATTTTCACACTCACACGGCAGGTCACAACTGTCTTTAACTCCAGTTCCAAGAGATCTGACATCCTTTTCTGACCTCCATGGGCTCCAGGCAACATGTGTGATACACATACATACATGCAGGCAAAAACCCCTATACTTACAAAATAAAGCAATGATAGTGATATCTTTTGACAACTTGAGATACAAAACTAGCCAATACCCCATTAGTTGATTTTCCTGCATATTAATGAGGGTAAGTTCTTTAAATATTGCTAACCAGTTATACTTCTTTAAAGGTAACTTTTATATCAAGGGTCATTTTCCTGGTTCATAAAGTTCTTATATGTAAATGTTAGCCAGGTTACCTATTCTTTCTGCTGAAAATGAATTCACTGTACTTCAATATATGGCTAGTGCCTCCTTGTTCCATAGCTCAGCATCACTTCTGTAACAAAACACTGGAAATCTAAGCCTGAGCCTCAAACTGGGATACAGCAATTCAGCAATGACGACTTGGGAGAAGAAACAGCAAGTGTTCTTAACTCTGAAATAAGTTTAGACCATGATGTAGTAGTGGCTATTCCTGGTTGTCATCCTGACTATATCTGGAGTGAACTACAATCCAGAATTGGAAGGCTCACCTGTGATCCTGATCTTGAGGCTGGGAGATACAAGTTTCTGACCTGGATCTTGGCATGGAGATTTTGAAGCATAGTGGCTATGAATCCCAGGAGACTAAGGCAAGGAGATCTCTGAGTTCAAGGTCATCTGGGACAAATCAAGTTCCAGACCCAGGTGTGGTGGTGCACACCTTTAATCTGGGCAACACCTTCTGTTGGAGACCTACATAAGGATGTTGGAAGAAGGAAGTCTCTCTCTCCTCTTTGCCTGCTTGCTGTGTGGGACTGAGCAACTGTTAGTTCCTTGGACTTCCATTCACAGCTGCTGCTGACCACTGTTGGGAGTTGGACTACAGACTGTAAGTCATCAACAAATTCCCTTACTATATAGAGACTCTTAAAGAGCCCTGACTAATACACATGAACTATTAAGACGTGAAGGGAAGGCCAGCATGGAGAGTGGGAAGAACTATAGGGAGAAAACTGCAGAGGGAGAGTGGGTCAACCTGTGTCATGTTTCCTATTTATCCCAGTTGCTGTGATAAGCTAGAAGAGTGGGGAAGGAAGGACACAGACATAAGTCATTACCACTGCAACAGCAGGGCTGGAAGATGAGATTGGTAAGGAAACTTATCAGCAGTCTAGGTAAGAGTAGACCAGAGTAGCACTGGGTGACAAAGAAAAGCTCAAGAGACAGGATAACAGGACTTTGCAATAGATACAGGGAAGAGAAATGTGGAAATGGAGGTGATATTAGGTCTCTGGCTAAGGCTCGCATTTTCTGACACTGAAAGAAAGGCCTTGGATTGCTCAGGACAACTTGTTTGGAACATTTTCAGCTCCCAAATTAAAAATTGAGCAAGGAGATCTCTTAGTACTACTCAATTGTCGTTGTGAGACATCCAGGAGGAGATAAAGAGTGCAGGAGACTACTCAGTAAAGCAATCTCTTATGAGCCATATGATGGGGAGAAGCAGAGAGGCGCTGCTGAACAGGTGCCTCAGTGTCCCCATGTGTAAAACACAGCACAGGACCTCTCAGAGTGCCAGGCCATGGAATCAAACTCCATGTGACTGGGCACTGCACTTGTACACAGTAAGCATTCAGATTCAGCTATTCTTACTGTTACTATTATTACCTTTTCTTCCTCTTCCATGAGCAGAAAAATGTTCAAAAATGGAAAAGGTTTCTGGTGATTCATTAGTCTTCAAGCTTTGGAACACAAGAATACTTCATGTGCCTTTAAGTTTAAAAGCAAGAAGTAAAATAAAGCATACAATTTGATGTACCTGATCAATAAAATTAGTATGGTGGGAATATAGATTTAGCCACAAATTTAATAATAACTGCAGCCTTAAATAAGACTATTTTTAATCAAAACCCTTGGTGGCTACTGACTGGTCAGACTGGGACTGAGATGGCTGGCAGAGGAGCAGCTGTGCGGGGATGAGAGCAGGAGCAGCAAGGCTGAGCGGGTGGACTGCACATTACCAACTGATGGCTTTGCTCAGTTTCACGTAGGTCCCCACAGAAGCCAGAAAGCTATCTATACTACAAGTATAGACATTCAATTTTAAAATTAAGCTTTAAATACTCAATACATTTTAAGGTGCTACTTCTCTTGGGTGGGTCATCTTCCATGGGTCTCTATCCTCACTGATTACAGACTGTGGTTTGAAACACCGAGAAGGGTGGGGTGGCGCACACCTGTAATCCCAGTAAGCAGAAGGCTGAAGCTGGAGGGTTGCTTGGAGTTGAGGCCATCCTGGGCTACAGGATGAGTTCCAGGTCATCCTAGGTTACAGTGACACCATAGCTTTTCATAGTCTTGTCTCCTCCTTAAATCAGACATCCTTACTGAAGTCTAATGCAGCCCCTCAGAAATCAAATTAATAGTTCCAGCAGTTATGGATTCCCTAAAACTGTGGGAAGACAAACATCTCTATGTGCTTGAGGAGGATGCTGTTTTCTTCCTATTTTAAATATGTCATAAATCTTAGACGCTCCTCCTGGAGTGTTCTGGGCTTCAGCTGCTATCTATGAACTTCATGGCTGGCTCCTATGTCAACCTATCAGAGACTTAATTTCACATTTCCACTGTCCACTAGGTTAAAACAACTCACTCAAGTCAACCCCCCGCAATTCCACAGGAGCACTGGAGCTGCTTCTACTACTGTCAAGTGAATGGAGTGGAGTCACTCATGACATCCCCAAGTCTCTCAATCTTAGACATGTATGTACATGCCAATCTCACTCATGTATGGCACCCCAGCACTCTGGAGGCTGGGGGTGAGGACTCTCGTTGGTTTAAGGCTAGCTTGAGCTACCTAGAGAGCTCCAGGTTAGCCTGGGCTCAAGTGAGACCTACGCCACCCCTCTCCACAAAGCTTCAGAACCCTCCTTCATCTATCATTTTCCCTCTTATACTCAGCTAACTTCAAATGTAGCTTTATTTTCTGTGTCCAAAGCAAGAATTATTTTTAAGCTTTCTTGCACAACATTATGGCAAGAGCCCTCCTACTACAACTTTTCTGTTTGCTGTCTCCAGCATCAAACAACCACTAGAATTCTCTTCTAACTGTACTATATCCCTACTTTAAACAAACGGACAGACATACAGCAACCTCTTGGCTCTCTTAGACAAACAGAATAGGCTCTAATGTGCTTGGCTTGGCATTTAATGTGTAACTGCAGTCAACCAGACCCTGTGGGTCTGCAAGGGAGGAACGAACCTCTTAGCAGTTAATTCTAGCAAAAAACAGACAGCAAATAAGTCAGCAACGAAATAATGAGAAATTGTGACCCAGGAAATAAGACGCAAAAGATGCTCAGGAGAACAATCCAGAAAAGTAATTTCTACTACCTTCAGAAATGAGTTGAGTTCACAGAACAGGAGGACACCCCAGAAACTGTCTGTGTTCTGTCAACTGGAGAGCAAACACTAAGCTCTCTTGAGAAACAGCTCAATTTAAATGTCTTTGGGTCTTGGATCAGTAACTTGGTTGCTGAGCTAAATAAATACTTTTGGAACAAATCAAGGAATTGCAGGACAGATTCTATTCAAGGTGGCAATAAGTAACAGAAACTAAGATTTAGACTAATTTATAGGTAGCGCTTTAGTCATTGTTTTCCTTTTCCCCAAATTACTCCATTCTTTATGTCACCCAAGGAACCTAACTTGTGCAAATCTTAAAGCTGTTGGGTGGTAAGTGTCATCACAGAATAGCTAACCTGTCCACTCTGTCATGACACTGTTTATTTCACAGATAACACCTGTATTCCTCTATTTACAAAGGGAGGCAACAAACAAACAAACAAACCCTCAACAAGACAAACAAAAATTACAGTTTCAACGCTAGACGTGTGGCCCTTGAGCCAGAGGATCACCAGGTAGAGTCCAGTGAGGGATACGCAGCAAGATCCCACCCCACTGCAAGACAAACAGATAACCGTTTCAGACATCTGAAGCCTTCTAATTTTAACAAAATCAGAAAAACCAAAAAACTGAAATAGAGATGCACTTGTGGGGTGGGGTGGGGGCAGGGCAGGGACAGGGACAGGGACAGGGACAGGGACAGGGTCCCTGTGTAACTGCCCTGGCTGGCCTGGAACTCACAGAGATCCCTCTGCCTCTGCCTCCTCGGAGTGCTGGGATTAAAGGTGTGAGCCATCATGCTGGGCTCAGGAAGCACATTTTAAACATAAACACGACTAAGTCCTCACTTGCTGCTTCTCAGAGGTATGTTCTGAGACACACTCAGCCTTGTGCAGCTTCCACAGAGACCTACAAATGTGCACAGCTAGATTCCCACTATGCATTTCAGAGGAAGGGCAACATGCTAACTATCTGTGCACCTAAATGAAGGCACAGGAGAAACACAAGGTAATGGGAAATTTTCATATTCTCATTTCATATGATAAGGCCACCATCACCTATGCGGTCCTCCAGTGCCCACAGCCTCAGCATATGATCTGCCAAGCAGGTCTGCACTGCAGTGAGTTTTCACTGGACAGCATATGATCTGCCAAGCAGGTCTGCACTGCAGTGAGTTTTCACTGGACAGCATATGATCTGCCCAAGCAGGTCTGCACTGCAGTGAGTTTTCACTGGACAGCATATGATCTGCCAAGCAGGTCTGCACTGCAGTGAGTTTTTAGATTACTCCCAAGCTTTAATTTGCCATATTGTAACTTATGCTAGCAATATGTGCTAAGAGAATCAAGAGTTATCCATACAGACTTTTTGTTTGAACACATGTTCTCATGGAGCCCAACATGGCTTCCAACTCACTGCAGCTACTGCATAGTGCTAGTATACTAGCAAAAGCTAGTATAGTGAACGTATACTGCTCATCCCCCTGCCTCCATCTCCCAGCGCTATGATAGGCATGGGCGTGCATGAGTGTTTAATCTGTTATGTCATGTCAGATCTTTGAGCCTGTGCCGTCATAGGAGCACAAAACAGAGAGTACGTTTCAGAGCAGTACGCCATGTCTGCTGACTATCTATGAATTGGTGACCATTTTCAACATGGCTGTGCTTCCATGACCTCTTGAAGTGAATGAAGATCCTGGGATGTGGCCAGGCTGTGATCAGTTAAAGGCTGCCCCGGGCTGTCTGAAGCTAAAGGTGAAGGTGAGAAGCACATGAGGCACAGCAGTCCTCAGCAAGCGAGTGACAGCAGCTCTGTGGCTCCAGGAAAGTGTCTGGCAAAGGGATGGGGCGAGCCTTTTCCACAAAAGCGCCAAACTCACTGTGAGTTATCTGAGGTTCAGACTAACCATAACCCATCTTCATAGCTGCAGCCTTGGCTCCAGAGTAGCTTCGTATCTTCATATCTATACAGCAACATCTGCCCTCAAATAGTAAGATGGAAGAAGGAAAAACCCCCAAAACCAAAACCCAAAACCAACCAAACAAACAAACCAACCCATCGGGAAAGCCTTCTCCAAGCAGGCGAGCTTTATTGTAAAAAGTAGTACTAACACACTGCCATCAGTCCTCGCACCACCCACCCCTCCTTTCTTTTTGAATGGAGTCTCAATATGTAGCCCTGGCCAGCCTGGAACTTACTATGTAGATGAAGTTGTCCTCAAACTCATCAATCCACCTTCCTCTACCTCCACTGAGATTAAAGCTGTGAGCCACTATGCTACACGAGGCTCAGGACCTGCCTTCTTAAAACTATTCTAATACTGTCTTCAGAATATCTAAAGTTAAAGGAGCTATAAACATAAGTTTGGGTCGGAGGGCAGAAAAGCCACAATCATTTCTCCTCACATCTCTGTCTCTATTTTGTTGTCTTAGGATCTGGGATCAATGTGGCTATGAAAAAAGGGTTAACCAAATCTAATCAATACAAGACGGATTCTGACTTATCTACTTGCTCAACTAAATCACCAGGATCTGCCAGACGTCACTTCCTTTAATTAGGAAAAGAAAACCAAAGTCTTATCTCTGAATACAAGCATACTTGCGAATCTCATGTATAAAACGCAGCACAAACTTGGAAAAAGGAACTACCGAACTTTACCTCTACATAGGCGGAGGTCCTTGCTTTGGTGTGTGTGTGTGTGTGTGTGTGTGTGTGTGTGTGTGTGTGGTATAGAGGTGTGGGGGTGGAGACCTGAGTGTCAAACGTGGGCCTGGCACATACTGAGTTGAATTCTCATCACTTTGAATGGTGGGATGGTATATAGTTTATAAAGTTATTATTTCAACAAGAAAACAGGACTTAGATATTAGACAAAATAATATTTGAAATCTTCTTTAAGCAAAAAGGTTCTTTTTGATACCGGGTCTTTTTCTGACTGGGCTCACAGTGATCTCAGTGACCCTCCTGGCTCAGACTTCTGGGTACTGAGACTGCAGGCATGCTCCACCAGGCTCAGCAAACTTTAAGTTAGCTAGCTTTTTTTTTTTTTCCCGAGACAGGGTTTCTCTGTGTGGCCCTGGCTGTCCTGGAACTCACTTTGTAGACCAGGCTAGCCTCAAACTCAGAAAGCTGCCTGCCTCTGCCTCCTGAGTGCTGGGATTAAAGGTGTGTGCCACCACGCCCAGCTAAGTTAGCTATCTTGATAGTCAACTGTAATTATCAAATTATTTCCCAGGTTAGATAATTTCAATATTTGGTTTGCACCTTACCACAATTAAAAAAAAAGTTTTCAATTCTAAAGCCCTTTTGTAGTCACGGGCACAGAGCAGCAGCTTCAGCTTCTGTAATCCTGAGAGAGCTACTCACAACAACTGTAGTGGCATGGAAAACTCAAAATGACTGATATGGGTACTAACAAATTTCAAGTTTATCATCAACTAAGGTACGTATACAAGTAACAATGCTTTCTAAAGAAAGGCCGGTTCTGCCAAATGAATCAATGGGGCCTGTTTCTTTCATTCAGAAGTACTACAGAGCAAAGCAGTCAGGCCCACAGGGAAACAGCCTTTCAATAGCTGTAAGCAGAGCCAGACCAGGCTTTGTTGGTTTTCCTTTTCTAAGAAACATAGATGTCTGGCTTTACTTAGCCCATCTGCCATAAGTGATAACCAGATGCTCCTGTGACAATTAGAAATTTTCAAAAGTACTCACTCCTCTACACTAAAACCTAATAGCGCAGATGAGTTCCACAGCCTGGGATCAAAAGGAACGTCAATAATGTAACAGAACGTCTGGGAACAAGAGAAAGAAGTGATCTGATGAACACGCCACAGAGGCCCAGTGTTCACAGCACCTGCTCCTGCTCTCTCCGCCTCACATGACCCTAAGTTCAGATAGTAACTCCACATTGCAGACAGTGATGCCACATCATTAACAAAAGCAGAACCCTGATGCTCAACACAGGTGGCTGCTAAGTAGAAACTGTCCATACCTTTAATATATGAACTCTAACACCAAGAAAATGTAACCAATCCTGATCAAGTTACTGCCTTACAGCCAAGAGCTTCAAAGTTAGTAGAAGGAAGGTTGACATTTTTGAAACTAATTAATGTTTCACTTAGTAAGCAAACTAGCCTTCAAGCAGACCAGTCTATACACAAAGCTGTCTGTCTTGCTAGGCACCATTAGTGCTAACAAGTCATGACAAAATGCAATCTGCAGCACACCATCTAATTTCCCCCTTTCTTTCTCTAATCTCCTGTGCACATAAATGGGTTTGTGCCTCTGTGTGCACCTGAGGATGGATGTCAGACACAGGTCCCCACCCTCTCCACCTTATTTAAGACAGGCTCTCTTTGGATTCACTGCGCTTCTGACAGGCTAGCTAGCTCACAGGCTTTGGGGGACTCTTCACTCTCTGCAACCCTTCTAGACACAGGATCCCAGGATTATAGACACACCACATCCTCTGACTTCATGTGGATCCTAGGGATCTGAACTCAGGCCCTCACATGTGCATACCAAGTGCTTGTCCCAATGAGCTTTCTCCCTGGCTCAGGACTTTCTAATGAGTAAGTAAGTTAAAATAAGCTATAGCCAAACTTTGTACTGTATGGGAGGGGGTGATATTTTAAAGTTCAGTGACCCCATGGGAAGAGAGATCTAAATTGCCCAAGGAAGACATTTGATGCTATACAATTGTCAATAGACAATTGATGTAATGTTTCAACATTTAATAAGATTCCTTGAAACATTTTTCCTGACATAAACCCAGTCATTCAAGATAAATTATCTTCTATGTTAGCATTTAGTTACAGGTAAGACCAGGTGAGCAGAATTCCCTACGTGGTCTATTTACCACTGATGACATACTCCTAGAATCTTGCTTTTTCACACCTATAAAACAGCACATATCCACATTCCTTCTAAAGAAAAGACAGAAGGCATCTCTTCCACAGTGTACTCCAAAGATGCCACAATCCTGCGTCTCCTGCTCAAGGGGGGAACAGTCAGCCCTTCTTTCTAATGCTTGGATTCATTAAAACAGCCCGACTCATGCCTCTGTCGTGCTGGTGCCTATAAATGCACCACTACACAGAGAGTAACGGACAGACATGACTCAGGAAGAATTAGGTGTCAGAAGTCTCTTCTCAGGGCTCAGGCTCCAGCACACAACATAGGCTTTCCTTTGTCCGATAGAAAAGCCCCTAATCAGTAAAATCAACAGGTTAGTAAATAGTCAATCTTCAAAACACACATACAGAGGATGTGAATACACAATATGGTGATGACTCAGTGCTGACCTTCTAGAAGCTTCTTGTATCAGGCATGATGGTAGCTATAAACCAACAGTTATAGTACCAGAGCATATGTAATACAGTATCTGACACTCAAATTCACAACCGTTATGTTACCCATGTCTGTCACTTCTCTGTCAGCTACACACTCACAAAAAACACACTTCAAGTGGCACCAGTCAAAAAAAGGTGTGAAGTAAAATGGACAGAAACTTCAGGAAAATTTTATAGCTCAAATGTCAGCTAAAAATCTTGACACTAAAAGCTTTCATTTGGAAACATGGTTAACTTTCTACTCTAAACTCTTCCAAAATCAATTTAAACTTACTCTTCATAGTAATAATTTCATCACATGGTTGCTGATGCAACAGAAAGAAATCAGTCACCAAGGTTACTTACTTGGTGTTTAAAACATCCTCATGTCTATTCAACGACATTATACAGAATTTGCTAACTTTTAAATAATGTCACATTTCTGATGAAAAATGAAATTTCAAAATATTCAGTTGTGTCCCATGATCTGTTGTACATTATAGTGAATTCTGCACACTCTTCTCACAGATATACCCAGACTATTTTTCATCTTAAGATGTGGAAATCACTTCTGCACTTCCTTCAAAATTGCAAAATGTAATTTTTGTCAAATATTCAGATGTAAAATGGTAAGATAGGTGTTGAAAACAGCTTTAGACCAAGAATTAAAAAAAAAAAAATGTGTTCTGTTTATAACACACAACAGGGTCTGTAATATCTTTTTATCACCAAAAGTTACTGTCCATAGTAAGGGTAGTACCACAAGGGCTTCTAAACACACCATTTATGAAGAGCTCAAGTATTTTCACAATTTATTTCAATACAATCTTTTGAGTCAGAATGAATTTGAAGCTTAGCAGTTATCCTGAAATATAGAACATCTGACATGTCCACTCCAATTCTTCCCCCAAAAAGGGTTCATATGAAAATTCAACCAAGCACCATTAATGAAAAACATACATCAGCCTAGAGCATATGCTGAAAGCTCCCTAAAGCAGGAAAAAAACACCTCAAAAAACCAAAAAGTATAAAAAAGCACTTGTGATCAGGATACAATTAAGAGAACCTGGAGTTCTGGGGCTAATACCATGGAAAGCTGAAAGTGGATTAATGAAAGTTAGATACTAGAATTGACCCGTATTCAGGGACCAAATGAGACTGCGGTCTCAGCAAACAGTCCAGGTGAAGTAAGACTAAAGGCAGCGCTGATGTGTGGGGAGCTTAAGATCCACGCTGTGAAGAAGTCCCACGACAGTGGATGATCACCAAGCAGCCTCCACAGAACAGCCATATAAAAATAAGAACAAAGTCTCACCCTGGCTTCTAAAGTACTTTTTCATCTCAAGAGTTTTAAAACCTAATTTGATTTCCAATGTTCAACTCTCCAGTCCTTTTAAAGGGAAGCCACTCATCTCCTTGTCAACCTGGAAGTACTTCAGCTAACAACACTGGACCCCAGAGTCCCAGTTGGAAGCTTAAAATGAAACACTGGACTTTTAAAAATGTACCCTGCCTGGCTCCTCTTCAAGAAACAACACAGCACTAGATCATTACAGCTCCTGGCACTTGTTTTGGGAGCACAAAATATACAAGAGGAGTGGCAGTAACGGTGACATCCTTTCGCTTAGGAGAAGCAACTGAACCTGTGGTTGACATGTTGTCTATGTGATTATCAATCCTGTTTCCATCATTAATCTTCAACTGTATGAAAAGCCTTGCTCCTACTGACCATAAAAATTTTATCACCGTAGAACGCAACCTTTCTGGACCACAGACAGACTTCACTTACTGATGGGAAGTTCAGTTTTGTTTTGTTTTTTGAGACATGTACTATTATACCCCTAAGCAGGCCTTGGACTCACGTTCTCCTGCCTCAGCCTCCCAGAGGCTGGGATCCCAGGCATGTGCCACCACACCCAACCTAATATGGTTTAGCAACGTATAAAACAAGTGGTCTGTGATGCAAGGCTTTAGAACACAAACTGATGAATATTTCACGGAGCGTATCCAAACCCTAAATAATTCTTTCAACCAGATAGTGCTAAAAGTCACTTCTTGATTTGAATGGACTGCTGTTTTCTCAAACTTGGAAAGAGACTGCAAATTCTAGCCAAAAGATTGAATGCCCTCCTTATTACATTTCCCTTTTTCAATTACCTAAGGGAATCTGTTATGGCTTCACACACAAGTCGCAATTCTAAGTCATTCTTCTTAACCATAAGTATGCCAAGCTGACACTAGTCACTGCCAGTCTCGCTCTGCAGGTGACAGATGCAGTAAAGCTCACAGATGTGGACTGGCTGCAGCTTGACACTCGGTGCAATGTACACCCTGGCAGAGCCTGCAGATGCACAGCTCAGCAAAGGGAGTGTTTTCTATTTCAGTCATTTCCCATTTTATATACTTCTAGGACCCGTCCAGACGATTATGAAGCGATTACTGCCCCCCACCTTCCCACCTCTCATTCCTGCTCAACCCTATTCACAATTCATTTCTATCTTCCCGCGTTCCAGATCCTTCTTGCCGAAGCTTAATTCGGCTACTACTATTATTATAGAGCGGGGCTCCCAGCAAGTGCCAGAAGCGAGAGGCACCGGCACCGCTATTTAGGGGAGCCTTCGCGCAGCTGCTCCAAGTTTTCCTGAGAAGCCACCGACCCCTCGCTTAGTGTCACGGTCCCTCTTTCCCCCAGGGGCGGGCTCCAGAACCGGGTCCATCCCTGCCCGTCTTCCACCGCGCGAGGCAGGCGCGCCCCACCCCCACCCCGTTATCCCTACTGGGATGCCCGAGCCGCTTGGCCCGTCCTCTCCACTAGCCGGTGGCCCGCGGCGCTCCCGTGCTCGGGTCCCCACCTCGCACAGCTCCCCCGCAGCCCGGCCGGCGCGGAGACACCCCGCGGCAGCTCCAGGCCCCGCATCCCCCTCCCCGGACCGCCGACGGGGTTACCGTGGGAAGACGGGGCGGTCGTAAAGGACACGGCGGCAGCGCTGCTGCTGGTTGCGTCGGACGCGGAGAAGAAGCTGGAGGACAAGGATGAAGATAAAACGGGTCCGCTCCCCAGTCTCCATGGAACTCCCGCCCAGGCCCGTTGCTAGGAGCCCCCAAAGGCTCGAGCTCGGTTTCTCGCTTTGTTGTTCCGGGTACAGGGCGGCCGCCGCTTCCCCCGCGACAATAAATAGACTAGACGCACGGGGGCATAGAGGCGGCACGAGGCGGCTAGAGCGCCGCCGGACCCGGGCGCTCCGGGGGATCCCGGCTAGCCACTCACTTCCGGTTCTCGCTGCTCCCCTCTCCGCCCCAACCCCTAGCTCCTTCCGCCTTCCCGAAGCCGCTGGCGAAGTCCTCCTCCTGCCCGCCCGCGGGCTGGGCGGGGCGGAAGTGGCCTGAGGGCGCTGGGTACCCGGGGTGTGCTTCTCTGAGCTCGCCTGTCCGCCCGCCCCGGGAGGATTTGAAGCCCCGGGCTTATTTTCCAGCTCCTCCTTGGCGAGCAGCATGACTCAAATGGGCTTTCATTTTCATGTAAACCAGAACTGTGCCTGGCACCCAACCGCCTGTACGGATGAGCTCAGCTAGCAGCCACTGGGCCCTTAGTCGTGACCCCGGGGTGACGGGGATCCCGGCCTTACTCATCGAGGGCCCCCGGCGGCGTGGCGGGAGCAGCAGGGCTAGCAGGACGCTGGCGACTCACACTCGCTGGCTTGAACGGCCGCACCGGGCGGAGTGCGCCCTCGGGATGGCGTGGGCCGTGCTACCCGAGGAGCGAGGCTCATAACGGCCGGAGAGCAGCCGCCCGCGCGACCCGGCTCTTGCTCTTGCGGGCTCGCCCTGGCCTGTGGTGGAGGCCAGCGGGTTAAAGGTCACGTGAGCCGGTTCCTTAGGTGGCTTGGCCTCTGACTGGGGCCACTTGGCCTTTTGAGAATGACTTAGACTGTCATCAGAGGGTTTAGAAGTAAACAACTAGTAGGGAAGTTTAAGTATTTGAGGGATAGCCAAGGATGCCTCTTTATCTCTCCTCCCTACTCTTAAAGTGTGAAAATGCGCGCAACACCCCCCCATCCCCCCACCCACAGCGCCCTGAAGGACAGATTTGCTTCAGTTCTCACATTTTTTTTTTTTTTTATTTTTGAGCAATATTAAATAGGTGTACTTTGCGTGGGATAGGACGAACAAGAAGCTGGGTGAGAAAGTCATGCCTATGGTGACTGATTTTGACAGATTTAGAAGGGATGGCCCTGAGAGGAGAGGAAAAGAGGATGTTGAGGTCTGGCTACAGTAGGGCGTGGAGGTGTTAATAGGAATAGTTCACTGCGAGTATAGCTAGGAGAAAGTGACAAGATAAAGTTGGAGGGGAGCGAAGACCCAAACTCATCTGCTCCTTGCAGACAGGAGTTCGAATTCTCTCCCAAATTGAGAACAACGGGGCATGGTTTACCAAAGGAAAAAAACAAGATAACCAGAAAACACTATTTTTAGGGGCTACTGCCCTGTTTAGAAGGCAATTTTACAACAATGGTGACTGATTCTAAGGTCTTTGATACTTTCCTTCAGGCAGCCCAGCAGGATACCTGGGAAGTGCCCTCTACTTTGGCCTGCCTTTTGTTATAGCCAAGGAGCCTTCCTTATAGAATTGGATATAGTTGGCTTGCAAGTTCCACTTGCTGTGGTGCTGATTTTGATTGTTAGCTGATTGGATTATTCTTACACCCTAGATGATTAGTAAAGTGCACTTTTAAGTATTCTCTGCTATGATAGCACCTTCAGAGACAACTGGATTGCTCTCAGTAGAGCCATTACAGTATGACAGCATTGTTACATGGAAATGAAAGGAAGGTGAGGCCCGCTGGGAAGAAGTAGGTCATGGGTGTGTCTTTAGCTGAAGTTGCTTGCCCTGGTCCCTGCTTTCCCCTTTCTTCCTGGAGGGTGATGGGAACTCTGCCTCCATGATGGACTGGCACCTGAAACCCTCTTTCTTCCTCTTTGATTTTACTCCCAGACAAAAGTAATATGACCATTTCCCGTTAATGACTAGAACACTTCCATACTTTCATACTATCCCATTTATTGTCCTTCTGACTAAGAAATTCCCTTCTAGTGAAAGAGGTGGGTCAGTACCAGCTCCACTCTTATGATGTATACAGAAGACTGCTGTGGAGTTGCTGTCTGCTGTCTGTTGTAAACTAAGCATCTTACTAACACTGTAGCACTGACAGCTAAAGAGGCGGAGTTTTAGTTGTCTTCACTGTAAAGTGGCTGTTCTCAACCTTCCTAATGCTGAGACCCTTTAATACAGTTCCTCATGTTGTGGTGATCCCCAACCATACAATTATTTTCACTGCTACTGCATAACTAGTTTTGCTACTGGTACGAACCTTAATGTAAATATTTTTTTCTGAAGAGGTTTGCCAAAGGGGATGTAGCCCACAGATTGAGACCCGCTACTATTAGTCAAGGACTGATGGACACTGACACCCTATTCATCCCAGACCAGACAGACTAGCGAGCCTCGGTGGTAAGAGTTCTGCAACTGCAAACATAACATAGAAGCCATGATGGCAATATTGACTGTCAGCTTGGTAAGGATTAGAATAGGAGACAGATATCTGTGCACAACTGTGAGGTAGTTTCTAGATTGGGTTAACTGAGACGGGACAGAAAAATGTGGGTTGACACCATTCTACACCCTGGCAACCCCGACTGAACAAAAGGGAGAGAACTGGCTGGGTGCTAGCGATCATCCTTCTCTGCCTCCCGACTGTGGATTTAATGTGACTAGCTGCCTCATGCTCCTGTCATATGCCTTTCATCATCATAGGATGTACCTTCAAATGCCTAAACAAACAGCCCAGATAAACCCTACTTTCCTTCCTTTTGTTGGGATTTTGTTGAGAAGAGTAATTAGTACACAGGCTAAAATAACTACAAGCTGTTCCAGTTAACAATGATATAAGACTGAAATGTAAAGGGACATGGTGAAATTTTTAACAATATCATAATTTTTATGTATAAAAGCACTTATACACAGTGTCTTAGTAACTTAATAAAACCTACATAAATGTACTCTTTACTACAGACATTTTAAGACAACAGCCAACTGTCACAGTAAGTCTGACTCTAAGAAATTTAGATCTTCAAATGAGGCTACAGGAATGTGCTGGCTCCTCTGGCCTCCTGTAGTCCTGCAAAAGACAGACAATAGGACAGAAATTATGTCACATCATTAGGTACAGTTATTTCTGCCAGTGGCTAGCTGTCCTGTGCTGGTGGGGATCTACTATGCCAATTAGAGCAACTAGGTTTTGTTGTCTCACACCAAGTTAATGCAAGCAGTATGAACCTAGAGACCAGGAGCCATTGGTGTCAGAGCTGCCTCATTGCTCAGGGGTCCTCCTCAGTGTGTTCTGATACATCCCATTACACCAGCTGAGTGGCAAATAGTAGAAGATAGCATGATGCTATCTATACCTAGCTTCATAACCTCAGTCTACTCCCTACCCCTCACTCGCAGACAGACTTCATGACAAGAGCCACTGAACAGAAGTTGCTGGAGACGGACAGAGTAGCTAGGCTGGTTCCCAAGGCATAGAAAGTGGAAGGGGAAGGTTCATACTCAAATTCATGTCTCTGGGAGGTTTCCTCACCAAGCTGATATAGTTCCTCAAATGACATTAACTGACAGCCTAGGGAAAATCTAAGGCTTTGCCAGGAAGTCCTCAGCGGGGCAAAGGGTGCCGAAGGTGACCTGTCTTCACGGGCAATGTCCCCAGGCTTCCATCTGGCAGAAAGGTGAGTCGGTTGCTTTCTTGCTGTACCTTTGAGGCAGAATCTGATACAGGAGAAACTTGGGTGCTGTAGAAGGGCAGCCCTTACTCCATTCCTCGTGTGGAGCAAAGCATGGTGGGTACTCATCACCATTACAAGCTCCTTTTCCTGGTCTGTTTTCCTCTTCTTTAGCACACAGTCCTGCACTGGGCATGGATTCATCCTTGGCCACAATCAGACCTGATCAAAATCAACACTGTTCAAAGATTCATAAATTTGGGGTTTAAATTCAGTAACTGAATGGGTTTTTTCACTACCGAGGATGGATTGCATGTTTGTGGCAGTATATGGGGTAGCTGATTGAATTAAGCAGAACTACATTGGTGAGTGCGAACACAAACACACAAGTGAGTGTGCTCACACAGCTGCTTGTCCATGCATGCCCTGAGAGGACATCTTTCTTGAGTTAGTTCCCTTCCTCTACCATGTAGGTCCTTGAGATTGAATCCCAGTTGTCAGGTTGGGTAATAAGTGTTTTTACCCATAGAACACCTGACTAGTCCAGGAAGGTATTTTTATTGGAACTTTATCTGTTGAAAAAGTGTTTATTTCTCTTTTGGGAACTTGTCACTTCTGGTCCCCAGCCTAACAGTCAGTCAGCAAGAACTTCCCTAATGGCCAGAGAAGTGGGTTTCTGACCTAAGCTGGCCAACTTGATAGAACCTGTGTAGGCCTGGCTGTCTTAGAACTCAGTGAGTAGACTATGCTGGCCTTGAACTCAGAGGTTCACCTGCCTCTGCCTCTGCCTCTGCCTCTGCCTCTGCCTCGAGTGCTGGGATTAAAGCATAACCCCTGCTCTGCCTCTCAATTCTATATTCATTTTTATTCCTATTTGGTGAAGATGAATCTAGATCCTTCAATTAGCTTTTTGTGCTTGTCATCACAAGGTTGGATTTCTGTTAGTTGATAAGGTTGCATATAATGAAATAATGTTTTCTTTTTACAGCATGTTCTCCCATAAGCTCCTACAGGGTGGAAGGTCTTGTTAGAATCCACCTTCTGCAGCGCAGGTGGCTTGGACAGCCCTCTGTAGGTGAACAGTAGTGAAGTCTCCAAGGTAAAACAGTATTTGTTTGGTCCAGCACATCAAAAGAGATAAAGCTGGCATGGTGACATATGTTATCTTCACACTCGAGTCAGGGAGTCAGGGCTAGACTGAGTAACACAGCAAAAACAAACAAACCCCCATGACTAACAGATAACTGGAATGTGCTAAATTTAATGAAATTTATGCTAATGAAATTTAATGCTAATGATTCGTCTACAAGATCAATAATCTGGAAGGCAGGAGATGAGATTGGGAAACATGATGCGGAAGCTTGTTAAGAGGTATATGGTTCTGAATGGGTACACACTGTAAAATACTTATATTCTAGCTGAATACACACTCCAAACTTGCAGTGCAGGAGAGACTATTAATAATCAGGCAGACACGCTAGAGCATACTAGCCAGACGATGGGCAGTGTCTTTGTCCAGCCATTTCACTGCTGATTCATTGGACCTTGAAGCAGAGCAGCCATGGTAGTCAGGAAGGAGGCTATACATGTGCACAGCATCATGGACTTTCCCTTAGCAGGGTCACCTTGGCAACACTACTGCCAAGTGCTTAATCCGTCAAGAGCAGAGAACAGCATTGAGTCTCTAATATGGCAACATTCCCAGGTGCCATGAGCTAGCCATCTGGTGGCAGGCTGATTATACTGGATATCTTCCATCGTGGAAGAAACAAAGATTCGCCCTGATTGGAATGATCACACATTCTGGAAACGGTTTAGCTTTTACTGCCCGTAAGGTTTCTGCCAGCTCCACTAACTGTGAACTCACAAAATGCCTTATCTGCCATCAATGCATCCTAGTCGACACTGCCTCTGATCAGAGAGCTCCTTTCATAGCAAGGGAATTAATTGGGTTGGCCACACACACACACACACACACACACACACACACACACACCACTGGGAAGCATCTGGCTTAAATGGATGGTGAAATGACTTATGGAAAACTTAGTTATGATCCCAGCTGGAGACGGTACCTTGGAAAATGAGATTCTCATTTCAGACCATGTCACACTGTCTCTCCATAAAAAGCAATGTTGGAATCAAGATGTGGCAGTGACGGTGGCTTATCTTACAGTTTCATCTAACAAGCTCCTCATTTTCTTCTTTGCCTGGGAACCTTGGCTGCTGTGGGTTCAGAAAAGAGGCCCAAGGGGAGACTGCTTCTGTCAGATGATGTAACACTGATTACAAGAGACAGGAAGACTACCACCTGGCTATTTTGGGTTCTTTACACAATGAACAGAAAAGGAAAACAGGAACTAATCTTCTAGATGATGTGATTTATCCCAATTTCAAAGAGGAAGTTTGCCTGGTTCTATGCAGTGGAGGCAAGAGGACACTCCAGGGCATCATATTAATGCCACCAATTAATATTGGAGTCAGTGAAAAATGACAACAGCTAAAATAAAACACAAGCTGTCTGAGGACTTCACCCTCTCACAAATGGTTTGAGCCACTTGACCAGGAAAACAAGTTCTGGCTGAGGGCAGTTGAAATACAGAATGGTCAGAAAGAAAAGCATGAATATCAGTGACAGCTTCTCGAGGCTGAGCAGTAGAAACAAATCGGAAGTGACCTTGTTAATCTGCTGGAGGTTTTCTCTGTGTGTCTGTGTATTCCAACAGTTGTCTTTGTCTGACCTCTCTATGTTCAAGTTGCTCATTGTACTAGTTTCCCTGTGCTCGATTAAAGCACCACAAACTCAATGGCTTAGAAAACAGACTCTCTTAGAACGCACACTCTCCTGGTTCTGGAAGCCAGAGTGTCAGGTTGACCCCTTTCACAGGGAGTGGGGGAGGACATGTTATGGGGCACCTGGTAACGCTTGGCATTCCCTTAGTTACAAGGTTCCTGTTTACAAGTAAGTTTCCAGTCACAAGTTCTCTGGGTTAGGATTTCAATATATTTGTATAAAGCTTTATTCATTTATTGAGGTTTCATGCACGTTTGATTTAGCCGTGGGTGGTTTCTTCAGGAATGAACACAAGCAGCCCCAGAATTAGTTCTCTTTTTGTGCTTTCTGAGACATGGTCTTATATAGTCCAGGCTGGCCTCACATTTACCATGGAGCCAAGGATAGCCTACAATTGCTAATCTTCCTCCCAGTGATGGGGTTATATTTATGAACTATCATACCTGACTTTTAATCTTTATGTTTTTGTTAGGTTAATTTAATTGGATTTCAGAAAGGGAACAAAGTAAATATTTGTTATTAAGCCAAATGTGTGCTTGAGCATTTTTGCAGATTAAATGTATAACCAAAATAAAGTTAAGGATAAATGCCAAAATTTATTTCTTTCTTCTTTTTTTCGTTGACAGGGTCTCTGGTTGTCCTGGAACTCACTAGCCTCAAACTCACAGATATCCACCTGCCTCTGTCTCCCAAGTGCTGGGTTAAAGGTGTGCACCACTACACTTGTCCCCCAAATTACTTTTAAATGCATAAAAAATTTTTTGAAAATGCATTTCACCCTCTAGTGGTTGGAAAATTACCCACTTTATTTCTAAATTGGAAACTTTGATCATATATCTTTACCAATGCTATTAAGTTGGAGGAAATGGATGGAGGTTGACCCAAGAAGAGTGCTGAGGCTTGTAACTGTTTGGAAGAAGGTTAATTTTAGGTCTTTTTAAGTGGATTTAAATCATCTCTACCAATAAGAGAAAAAAATCATGCATAGATTCCCTTTTATTAGAAGGAAGGAAAAAAAAATCCCACCACCAAACCAATGAATAAGGAATGCACAGAAGCCACGAGTGGATAAAACAAACCAGGAGAGAAAAGCACACATGGAAAGTGTGAGGAAAGTGGAAACAAGTTCTACACCCCTGTGTTATAAAATGAGTGCATGGTCCCGCACCTCAGGAAGGATAGTCATAATGGACTTAAATAATTCAACACAGCTCTGCTGCTATTATTTAAATTCCTTACATTTATATATTGTGTGTTCATGTGTCTACTTGCACTTATACTGGTATGTGTGCCTGTGTGTGTGTGTATAATCATATATTTTTATAAGTGTGTGAGTATGTTGATTTATATTTGTGTGTGAGGCTATGCATGTGTGTGTGTGTACTTGCGAGTGTGTACAATCATACATTTATATATGTGTGTGTATAATCATACATTTGTACAAGTATATGTGTGTTTGAGACTACGTGTGGAAGTCAAAGGACAACTTGCAGGCATTAGTTCTCTCCTTGATAAAAGGGGTTCTGGGGAATCAAACTCTGGGGGTCAGGCTTAGTGGCAAGTGGTTTTAACTGCTAAGCCAGCTTATGAGTTGAAAAAACAGGGCTGGAGAAATGGTTTAGCGGTTAAGAGCACTGACTGCTCTCCTGGAGGTTCTGAGTTCAAATCCCAGCAACCGCATGGTGGCTCACAACCATCAGTACAGCGACAGTATACAATAAATAAATAAATAAATCTTTAAAAAAAGTAAAGAGTTAAAACAACAGATTGTTCCTGTGGATTAAATAAATAAACCAACAAAAACCCCTTTATCTTCTTCAAAAGGTTTGTTATAGTCAAGGACAGAAACATGTAGGCAGTGGAGATAATTCACCCAATAAAGCAGGTGCATAAGGACCTAAATTGGAGTCCCAGTTTCATGTTAAATGCCAGGCATATGACCACAGCTGGAACTCCCAAGCTGAGTATGTAGAGAATGGTAGATCTGAGCAGGATTTCCGGGCCTTGCCTAACTGGCAAACTCTAGGCAGAGAGACCTTGTCTCACAGAACAACGTAGATGGTACCTGGAGAGGTGTTGTCCTCCACTATCACCCATGTTATCATGCTATCTGCGCTTGCGCGTGCGCACCCTCCCTCCCCCCCACCTATAGTCACAGCAGAGAAGAATAAATAGAAAGATGGGAAAATGGAAAAGAAGTCAGGTATAGTGACATACTTGCAGTCCCGCTACTTGGGAGGCCGAGACATGAGAATCATTTAAGACTCAGATTTGAGATCAATAGCTTCAGGGGGAAAAATCCAGGAAAATTCTAGCAGGAAATCTCACCAAGGCCTAGAGAGATGAATCAGTATACTTTCAGAATGTCGGGTTTGGTTCCAAGTACCCACATGACAGCCTGTAGTTATGTGTCCCATATCCGCTCCTCCACAGGGCTGCTGGGGAGAAAGGACTCTGGAAGTTGACCTTGCTTATCCCACGCTGTAGGGCAGCCCTGGGACACTGCTGCGGACAGGGTGCGGAGGGGTGGGGTGGCGTGGGGTGGGTGGGAAAGCGCAGTCAGAGGTGCAGGACAGCTGGAGCTGGTTCTGGGGTCCCCAGGCCAGGGCCATCTGGTTCTCAGGCTCTCAGACACCCAGGCACCACTGGATGCCATGGAAGAGCTGAGAGCAGAGTGGGGCCGCGAGCTGGTTCTAGACCAAGGCTGAAGGGTAAAAGAGGGGAAGCTCAGGCTGGTCCCGAGGGGGAGGGGGCAGTTCTTGGTTTGTTGGTGGCGGTGGGCTTGAGCTTGGACTTGGTCGGGGCTGGAAGTGCAAAGGTTTCTTACAGTAAAAGGTAGCTCTATAGGCGAAGGCCTTCTCCATGGCTCCCCGTGGCAGATCCCAATGAAAAGACGCAGTCCATGGTTTTAAGGCATTTATTGTCATGGCAGAAAGTGGATGTGTGAAACCATATCCCACTTCTCAGGGTGGGCCTAAAATTAAATACCTTTTACAGGGAGGGTTGTGTGGGAAGGAAAGCTTAATGGCTAAGCCCTCCCGGCTTTTAGGTACCTCATTAATATGATGATCTGTCTTGAGCCTAACATGACTACAGGTCAAGTCCTTTGCCTGTGGAGGGGCTTGGGGCATTGCCCTTATGTGACTGATGGCCACAAATCTATGGAGGGCTATGGCTAGTGACAGGGGCCTGGTACCTGGGAACCAGGCTAAGTGCCTACAGTCCCTTCAGGATTTCCGGGATTTTAAGCCTTATAGCTCAACCAGGAACGAGGCTGCCTTTCACAGTCCCACAGCAGCTCACAGTTATCTGTAACTAGAGGATCTGTAATGCTCTCTTCTGGCCTCAGAACACCCTGTACACATGTGGTACACAGACATGCATGCAGGCAGAACACTAATGCACATGACATTAAGAAGTAAATTAGTAGCCATATTAACTTCAGGCAAAATAACAAAAATTTATATTAAAAAAAAAACGGAGAAATTGAAAAACCAATATCAGAGTGGACAGGAATAAAATGTAGTTAAAAAGCTAACTTGCTATTTATTTTTTTAAAAAAAGTAAAGTTAAAGAAAAATAACTCTTAGAAAATAGAAAAAAAAAACAGACCAAAGATAAACTCATGAAATAGTAAAACAAAAAAGATTCTGTTGATTTTTTGATAAAAAGCAATTAAATAGACAATGCCTGAGAGAGCCTGGCCAAGAAAAAGAAGAAATAAAGACCAAGTGAAACCAATTAAGGACAAGAGGGAGCTCAGATACGGTGAAGACTGAACAGATAAAAAAGAACGATAGGAGCAACTTCATGCCAGTAAATTCGAACATTTTGATGAAATAATAAAGAATGAGATATCAGACATGACTCAGGAAGCTAGCCACCAAGCATGCTATTGACAGCTTCTAAAATGCCGAGGGTGGGAGACGGAAACGCTTCTTCAAAACTAGGGGAGAAGAGCACGTTAGGAAGTGCTCCACCCATGGCAGATCGGTTGTTTGAATGGTAAGCCTCAATAAGAAGCAGAAAGGAAGCTGCGTCTACTCACAGAAGTCAAAGCTGTGTTTTCTCTTAAGAAAGTTAAACAGAAATGAAAGTTTGTTGATGTCCTAAGTACTAGGTATTTAGCATAAAATGGTCTTCGGTGAATTTTAAAGTGGCAGATCCTGATGTGTAGGTTTAGCTGTGAGGCAAGTGGGAGCAGGGAGGAAAGGATCTCCAGCTGTGAGGTTCAAGAAGAGAGAGAGGAGCCAGGAAAAGCAGTGTGTGCGGAGAAGCGCTCCACTCTGCTGCAATGGGATAGCCTGGAGATTTCAAACCTACATTTTGATTTCCTCTTTAAATGCAATTGTCCAGAGATTTTATAAATCAGGAAGCTGAACGGAAGGACTTCCTGACCTCATCTGGGACATAAAAGGAGCTACATCCTGAGGTAAGAATAAACTGAGTAAACTTCTGCTGCTTGTTTCTAGAACTTGGAGGACAGGAACTCTCTCTCTCTCTCTCTCTCTTTTAACTCGAGAGTAAGGTGATCTCAGATTTCTATTAGGCTTAAAGTGTCTCCCATGAAGCCATTTTCAAGCACTTAGTATTCATGTATAGTCAGTCAGATTTCAACAGACAACAGAAGATACACAGCAATATGAACAAGAACCAATAGAGGTGACAAATAAGGGCAGGGGAGATGGCTCAGTGAGTAACGTGCTTGCCACACAAGCGTGAAGACCTGTGCGTGCATCTGCAGCATCTGCCTTAAAAAGCTGAGTACGACAGCACAGAGTTACAAGCCCAGTTCTTAGAGAGGCAAAGGGGATGGAACCCAGAGTCTTGCTGCCCAGAGAGTCTTGTGGAAACAGCAAGGTGTTTCAGCAAGTGACTATGTCTCAAAAAAGAAGTTGGAGATTGATAAAGGAAGGATATCTCTATATGCACTTGCAAGAATGAGAATGTTTGTACATGCACACAGGCACAGATGTGAACACCTCCCCCCCCCTCCCCCCCCCCCCCGCACACGCATGTACTAATCAAATACAACAGAAGCATTTAATGGCCAGGTGGAAGAAAAGCATGAATGAAAGCAATAAAAGTATCCAGATTTAATGCCATGGTTAAAAGTGAATTAAATATGATTAAGAAAAAGACAACAGGACAAAAATCCAACTACATGCAGCTTACATCTAAATTGTAAGGACATAAAGATTGAAAGCAAAGTATGAAGCAATAGATTCCTCAGAATTAATCAAGACCAAATTAAAGTAGTTAGAAGTGAGACAGTTCTTACAGCAGAGAGTGTTATCGGCAATCACAGGAGACATGTCAGATCTGTAAAATAGCAGTTCACCACAGAGAAATTAATAGGGCCCAAAGTTGGTTTTATAAAATAACTATTAAATTTACAAACAGATCACTGAAAACCACAAGCATCATAATGCAGAGACACATGGACCACAAGTGTTGGTTTGAATATTCTTGACCCATGGGAAGTGTCACTATTAGGAGGTGTGCCCTTCCTGGAGGAAGTATGTGACTGTGGAGGTGAGGATTTGAGTTCATATATGTGCTCAACTTTGGCCAGTGTGATCGAGACCCTCTACAGGATGCCTGCAGAAGACAGTCTGTTTCTGGTTGCTTTCAAATCATGATACAGATCTCTCGGTTCCTCCAGCACCGTATATCTACCTGTATGTTGCCATGCTTCCCACTGTGATAATAATAGATTAAACCTCTGAAGCCTTAAGCCAGCCCCAATTAAATGTTTTCCTTTATAAGAATTGCTTTGGTCATAGTGTCTCTTTACAGCAATGTCAACCCTAACTAAGACACCACACAATGCCTACAACCTAAAGTTGAGGAAACATTGAATTAGTGAGGGCAGAGGTCTATGTTGTCTGCTGTGATACAGAGCCTCCTCAAAATGACAGAAAGCAACACCCATGATTCCTCCACAGTATGGGAGCCTAAGCATAACCTAAACAGGAGTATCAACAGACATGCTAACACAGAAGGGACAAATCTCACAGGACCCATCCCAAGACAAAGAATGACAGGCAACTAGTGACTGCTGAGACAGGGAGCTTCTCCCAAGGATTAGAACCCTAATTATCTAATACATAGTGGTCAGCCTTGAAATCATATACACTCAAGCCACCCTAAACATACTCAGAAGCTTGATTTTATACACTTGTGCATATATAATATATTACCTATATTATATTATGCTAAAATATGTAATGTTCTATATTAAATATAATATATATAATTGTTATATTTATAAAATATATAACATATACCATAAAAGTTATATACTTATATAGTCATTAATTTAACATTAATTATTAATATTCATTATATGATATATAATACATTAATATGTTATAATAATGAAATTAAAACAACTAAATATTAATTTAACATTAATATATTAAATATACAAATATATATTCATTAAATATTTTCTTTATATATACATATGTATATGTAAGGTATATATATATATATATACATATACAACTTTATATTACATATACATAAATTCCAATAACTTATAAATACATCATATTTATTTGTATTATATATAATATATTACATTCATACATTATATGAAATATATAATTACATACTATTTTTGATTCTATTCTATTTATGTATTTATATATTATATAACATGTATAATACTTTATATAAAATATATAATTTACATTCTATTATATTGATTATAATATATTATATAGCCTTCCTTCCTGTCTGGGCCTATGCCCAGAGCAGACCTTGGGCACTAACTCCACAGCCAGCCCCACAACACCCAGAGGAAGTTCCACTCCCGGGCTCTTTAACATGACCAGGATCATAGGACCAGAGGTGAGGAGGACACAACATCTGCCCCAACATGGGAAGTAACTGGGACCAGCAGGACCCAGGCACCCAGGAACTATGCCTGACCAGTGGCACGAGTCCCTTCTGGTCTGGGCCTGTGGGTCTGGAAAAAGGTCAAGTAACATATAAAGGCAGAGCTATCAGAATTAGCACCAGACTTCTCCCCAGAGACTATGAAAGCCAGAAGATCCTGGGCAGATTTCATACAGACCTTAAGAGAACACAAATGCCAGCCCAGGCAAAACTTTCAATTACTATAAATGAGAAACCAAGATGTTCCATGACAAAAAACAAATTTACACAATATCTTTCCATGAATCCAGCCCTATAAAGGACTATAGATGGCAAACACCAACACAAGGAGGGAAATTATACCCTAGAAAAAAATAAAGTAATCTTTCAACAAACCCAAAAGAAGATAGCCACACAAACATAATTCCACCTCTAACAACAAAAATAACAGGAAGTAACAATCACTTTTCCTTGATATCTCTTATCATCAATGGACTCAATTCCCCAATAAAAAGACATACACTAACAGACTGGATATGTAAATAGGACCCATCATTTTGCTGCATACAGGAAATACACTTCAGTGACAAGGACAGACACTACCTCAGAGTAAAAGGTTAGAAACAATTTTCCAAGCAAATGGTCCCAAGAAACAAGCTGGAGTAGCCATTTCTAGTATCGAATAAAAATCAACCTTCAACCAAAAGTTATCAAAAAAGATAAGGAAGAATATTTCATACCGATCAAAGAAAAAAATCTACCAAGAAGCACTCTCAATCCTGAACATCTATGCTCCAAATGCAGGGACACCCATATTCATAAAAGAAACTGTACTAAAGCTCAAAGCACACATTGTACTTCACACAATAATAATGGGAGACTTCAACACCCCACCCTCAGCAATGGACAGATCATGGAAACACAAACTAAACAGAGACACAGTAAAAGTAAGAGAAGTTATGAATCAAATGGATCTAACAGATATTTATAGAACATTTCATCCTAAAGCAAAAGAATATACCCTCTTCTCAGCACCTCATGGTACCTGCTCTAAAATTAACCATATGATTGGTCACAAAACAGGCCTCAACAGATACAAGAAGACTGAAATAATCCCATGCACCCTATCAGATCACCATGGATTAAGGCTGGTCTTCAGTAACAACAAAACCAACAGAAAGTCCACATACACATGGAAGCTGAACAACACCCTACTCAATGATAACTTGGTCAAGGAAGAAATAAAGAAAAAAATTAAAGGCTCTTTAGGATTTAATGAAAATGAAGACACATCATACCAAAACTTATGGGACACAATGAAAGCAGTGGTAAGAGGAAATCTCATAGTTCTGAGTGCCTCCAAAAAGAGAGCTTACACTAGCAGCTTGACAGCACACCTGAAAGCTCTAGAACAAAAAGAAGCAAATACACCCAAGAGGAGTAGATGGCAGGAAATAATCAAAATCAGGACTGAAATCAGCCAAATAGAAACAAAAAGAACTATACAAAGAATCAACAAAACCAGGAGCTGGTTCTTTGAGAAAATCAACAACATAGATAAACTCTTAGTCAGACTAACCAGAGGGCACAGAGACAGTATCCAAATTAATAAAATCAGAAATGAAAAGAGAGACATAACAATGAAATATATCTTAAAATAATTGTTTTTCTTATTGAATATTAACAGTTGAGAATATTAAAATCATGTTCTCAAACATCATGGAAATATTATTGAAAATTTTTCTCACTGTGCTTGAAATTAGCATTTTTTTAATGTTTAACTTCAAAGAGTTTTTGCTATTTTGAAATTTTTAAAATATACTTACTGATAAAATACTTTATTTCCTAGAAACGCTGATAATCTTTTTAAAGTAAACTTATAGTTAGACAATGTACACAGATATATATTGCATTTTAAATACTCTCCCACTATGTCAGGTGGTATCATATAAGGGCTTTTGAATATATATATATATATTTTTTCTTTCTTTCTTTCTTTTTTTCTTTCTTTCTTTCTTTCTTTCTTTCTTTCTTTCTTTCTTTCTTTCTTTTTTTTGGTTTTTCAAGACAAGGTTTCTCTGGCTGTCCTGGAACTCACTCTGTAGACAAGGCTGGCCTCACCTGACATAGTGGGAAATGCTAATTTCAAGCACAGTGAGAAAAATTATCAATAATATTTATATTAATAATATATATAAATATAAATATTAATAATATACAAATATAAATATTATTAATATATGTCATAAATATTCCTAAGTGTCAATTAACTTGAAAATATAGCATATAAGGATAAATTCCTAGAAAAATCACTTCCTTATAATTAAGATAAATCAATTTATCAATAAATCAATTTTCAAAACATTTTCTACAAAGAAATTCCAGGTTCACATGGTACTCGTGGGCAGTTTTATCAGTGATTCAAAGAAGAAAAATAATTGCAACCTATATAATATATTCTAAAGAGTTGAAAAATAAGGAATACTTTCAGATTCATTTTATGAAGCTAGACCTATTTGCTGCTGACATATACCAAGACAGCGAGAGACACGAAAATTAGCAGCCAGTTATAATCAGTATGCAAATTCTTGAACTAAATACTGAAGTGATAATTGTATTATGAAAAGGCTCAGGAATCACATGGTAGCCAGGGACAAAAACCAACAAACACACACACACACCCAAAACTGAAACAATATAAACAAACCAGAATTTTATATATAACCCATATCTTGGGTTATACATAAAATTAATTCAACATAGAGCCCAGAAACTTCTCAGAGAAAACTTTTATAATATCACATTAGGTAAATCCCTCTTATATCAACAGAGTAATAATTTCCTAGACTAAAGTATGGCATTTCATAAAAGTTAGATATGACTGTTGTTTGAAAAAAAAAACATTCTGAGAGAATGAGAGGCTAAGGTACAGATTTGTAGAAAATAGTTGCAATTCCTGTATTGATGGAGAATTCTAAGAGCTACTTATAAGGAGGTACCTAAGTAAAGCAGTGAAGGGAAGTTGTGAGAGACTTTACTGAAGACATGCAGATGGAAAGTCAGCTCTGAGAAAAGATACTCATCATTGGTGGGCAAGCAAACACAGATCAGGAAAGCTGCTGTATCCTTCCAGAATGTTTAAGTAGCACCGCACCATCAAGGGTTAACATGGACTGGAAAGGCTGAATTGAATCTCTTACAGACTGCAGAGGGAATATAAAGGACTAAAAACCACGTGTCAGCACAGTAGAACGAACCTGACTGCCTTTTCTACTCTTAGGAACGAGAGTATCCATCAGACATGTCTGTGCAGCTTTGGTTTGTAACAGCATAAATTTAAAAAGCAGTCCAAAGGGTTACCACCAGGTGAGTGGGTAGAAGAACATGGCTGTTACCACCATAAAATGGACTCCTCTTCAGAAGTTAAAAAGAATAGACTGTTGATAAAAGCAATGATAGTGGCAAATCTCAAGATAACTGTGGTTGTTGTAAGAGAAGAGAGATCAGGCCAGACTCAGAACATAGTACATGACAGTATTTACATACAGCTCTAAGAAATGCAAGACTAGGAATTCCTTGAGAATGACAGACAAGGGTGGGAAGAAAAGAACATAAAATAAATATAAAAGAATATAAACAGAAGTAAATATTTTGGAGTTAATTTTTTTTTCTTTTCTTTTCTAGAGAAGACTTCACCGTGTAGCAGCTGACCCGGAACTCACTCTGTAGACTATGCTGGCCTCAAATTCAGAGATCTGCCTGCCTCTGCCTCTGGACTGCTGGGCTTAGAGGCATGAGACACTGCTGCCTGGCAACCAATATCTCATGAGCATACAAACATCACAATTCATAAAGGAAGGAAACTTGAACTTAAACTTTGATTTCCTTCCAACCAGCTCTTTACAGGAATATTCTGAAACCAGTATAGAATGAAAACAGGGCAAAGATACAAGGACTTAAAAATATTATTGGTCATGTATATAGAACATTCAAAAAATTTTACCTTTATTTATACATATTAGCTAGCTACAAGGAAGTAAAAGTGGTCATTTTTATCTACCACTCAAACTGACGTATAGTACAATTCCAGTTTGGATCCCAATGTGACTCTCAACTTGGCAAGCACTCCCAGAGAACTAGGTTGGGCACTTTGTAAGCATTCCTTACAAAGCTGCATGATCAGACACACTGGCTAGAGAAACTGAATCAGAAGCCAAATGTCAGACTCACTCACAAATGGTAGCTGGTCTTATATCAAGTGCTACACTGTCGTTCCAGTAGACATTGAAGTATATCTGTATAGGAAATAGAGTGAGACACCTACTTCATACCATGTGAAAAAATTCAACTTGAGGACAATTCAAAACTAGATGGGATGTTGAGGACAAATTTTTCAAACTTATAAGAAAAGAAAAAGAAAAAGGAAAAGAAAAGGAAAACTAGGTATCTGTTTTAGGGTGAGGTATATTTTTAAACAAGATACAAAGCTAATCCTAAAGTAATTAAGTTATGAAAGGTTAAAAATAAAGTCCTTTGTTCAAATAAAAAATACATTAAAATGGACAGATAGGCCACAATCTATAAAACTTAAGTTGCTATTTACATTAATGTCAAAGGGTTTGTCTAGTTTTCCAGTTTTTATAAATTTGCACAAATCAACAAGAAAAAGTCAACCAACCCACCAAACAAACAAATAACCAACCCACAAAACCACCAATCCACCAACCAATCCACCCATCAACCAAACCACTAACCCACCAATCAATCAAACCATGAACCCACTAAGCAAGCAAGCAACCAGCCAAACCAACTAACCCAGCAACCAACCCAGGAACCAACCAACCCACCCACCCACCAACCAATCTACCCCAACCCAGCAACCAACCAACCAAACCTAGTATAAAGAAAAAGATCTGGAGGCGTTATAGAGAAGAAACATGATAGAGCTGAGCATGGTGACACAGGGGAGGGAGAGTCACAGAGGCAGGGGCAGAGGAAGAAGAGGCAGAAACATCAGAACCAACTTCAGTTGACAGTCTCAGTTACACGTAGCAAGTTAGAAGCTAGCCTGGGCTACAGGTGGCCCTATTTTAGAAAGGAGAAGAAAGGAGAAGGAGGTGGAGGGAGAGGAGGAGGAGCGGGAGGTGGGAGGCAGAGTAGAGAGAACTGGCTCAGGAGTATCAGCATGATACAACTAAATAGATGAGTGGAAACAACACTTGATCTTTAATCTCCTTAGGAGCTACGAGGGTAACTCTTACATGGAGACCTAACATACAAAAACCTTCATAGCTACATTGTTAAAAATATCAAAAAGAATGAACAACCCAGAAGTGTCTTCAAAGTATAATGAAGTAATAGTGTTTATTAAAAGATACATTATACAATAGTAGAAACTGAACTAAGCAAAGTTTAAACAGAAACACGTGGGTTAATTTTGAGTTTATTATTGACTGTCACGAGCAACTTAAGGACCAAGCCAGCCTCAGGAAAAACAAGCCTGAGCATTATGAAAAAGTTATTTTGAAGCAACCCCCCCCCCAAAAAAAAGTCTATAAGATGATTTAAAGCACTGGCTCAGTCAGTATCATTTGCAGGCAAGCGTAAGGACCCCCGTAAGCGTAAGGCAAGCTTTTATGTGAACCCCGGTGTTCACATAAAAGCGGTTTACACTGTAATCTTAGCCTTGTGGACATGGAACGGGGCTCCCTGGAGCTCAGTGTTCAGCGAGGACCCTGTCTCAAAATAACATCAGAGCAGGGAGTCAGCTCAGTGGGTAAAAGATCTTGCTTCAGAGACCCGGCAGGCTGACACAGACCCTCCAAACCCACATAGAAGCTATATGCAGTGGTGTACATCATGAATCCCAGCACTCCTGTGGTGAAATGGGAGGCTGAGAGGACAGTCCAGAGAGCCTGAAGCAGGCTGGGGAGAAGCAAACAGACTACTGTACATTTGTCCTAACGTGCCCATACACCTTGGATGCATGTGCACACACGTGCACACATATACACACATTCACACACATATACACACATTCACACAGCAACAGTTAACTCAAAAATAAGACACAATAAAATGGGCTGCTAAGATAACTTAGAGGGCAAAGGTACCTGTTGCTGAGCTTGCTGGATGACTTGAGTTTATACCTCATGGTAGGAGGAGAGAACCAACTCGGCCCTCTGACCTCCACACTCCTGCAGTGGCACACACTCAGCCACACACAAAAGAAATAACTAGAAGGTAGATGAAGTCGACACGGTGCAGAATAATTGAGAAGGATGCCCGACTTTGGCCTCTAGCCTCCGCGTTTACACAAATGCATATGTTTGTGTGTATGCTTGAACGCATGCATGGCTGTATGTGGTGTGTGTGCACGTGTGGATGAGTGTGTGCAGAGTTTACCTTTGTTAGGGTACAGGTGGAATGGCACAGGAGCCAGGCCTAAGCGTTTCTTCTAGCCTCTGAGTTTGCACTGTTAGTTAAGCTGGTACTAGCAGAATTTATTGACATGAAGACCTCATTATTTTTTCATGCTGTTTTTAGAAGTTTTAGCTGATACAGAGAGACAAGGAAAAAAAGTAATAAAGACAGACTGAAGTGAGTTTATTATTTATTTATTTATTGGGTTGGCTTTTGCACATGATGGTATTATCTGGAAAACTTAATATAACTAAAATTTTTATTTAAAATTTTTTTAAAAATTAAACTTAAAAATATCCACGAAGTAGATACTTCATTCCTCCTTAGAATAGGGAACAAAATACCCATGGAAGGAGTTACAGAGACAAAGTTTGGAGCTGAGCCAAAAGGATGGACCATCCAAAGACTCCCCCACCCGGGGATCCATCCCATAATCAGCCACCAAATGCAGATACTATGGCATATGCCAGCAAGATTTTGCTAAAAGGACCCTAATATAGCTGTCTTTTGTGAGGCTAGGCCAGTGCCTGGCAAATACAGAAGTAGATGCTCACAGTCATCTATTGGTTGGAGCACAGGGCCCCCAATGGAGGAGCTAGAGAAAGTACCCAAGGAGCTGAAGGGGTCTGCAACCCTATAGGTGGAACAACAATATGAACTAACCACTACCCCCAGAGCTCATGTCTCTAGCTGCATATGTTGCAGAAGATGGCCTAGTCGGCCATCATTGGGAAGAGAGGCCTCTTGGTCTTGCAAACTTTATATGCCCCAGTACAGGGGAATGCCAGAGCCAAGAAGTGGAAGTGGGTGGTAGGGGAGCAGGGTTGGGGGGAGTGTATGGTGGACTTTTGGGATAGCATTTGAAATGTAAATGAAGAAAATATCTAACAAAACATTGAAAAAAAAGATTTTAAAAGTAAAATAATAATAATAATAATAATAATAATAATAATAATAATAAAATCCACAAAGGAGCTGAAGAGATGACCCAGGGGCAAAGGGCTCTGTCTACTCTGGGCTGGGGTTCTATTTCTAGGACCTACTGAGCATCTATCTCAGAATCATCTCTAACTCCAGCTGCATGGGTTCTAGCTTCTCCTGACTGCTGCAGGGATGGCATGCGTGCAGTACATATACACACAGGTGAACACCCATATAAATAATATTAATTTTTAAAAATCCAAGGCAACTGATAAGAAACTAGGGAAGGAATGAGTTCTTGGTAGTAATCTCCCCCACTTGTTACTGACTTTGTGGCAGAAACTTTACTCAGCATTTTATATTCACATCTCAATTAAGCTCTGCTGTTAGGCTTTCTCCACAGGAATGAGGAAACCGCTCTTACTGAGAACAACTCTTGACTGGCAGGACCAGGTTTGAAACTTGTTTTGTCTGACTCATAGCTCATGCCAAGAAACACTGTTATCTTGTCTCCAAACAAATATTGACCTAAGATACTTTTTGTTTTTCCAAAACAAAGATAAACAGTGACCAGGAAAGTTGTTCAGGGAGAAGGTGGCTTTCTTTGGTGGTGGGCATTGTTCAAATAGGGTATCGTTTGTCTTATTTAAAAGTCTATGTGCTTCAGGTGGACTAAATGCATACACAAAGTAAATGAGAGTCTGCATCTTGAACAAGTCTGCAGAAGACAAAGGAAAGCCATCTTTGGGACTGGAGAAGTGGCTCAGCAGTTAAGCATGCTGGCTGTTCTTACAGAGGACCAGGTTCAGTTCTCAGCACCCATAGAGCAGCCCCTAACCTGTGACTGCAGTTTCAGGGAACCCAGCTCCATGGCCACTGCATTCTGCAGGCAAAACCCCCATACACATAAAAGTAAATTAATCTTTTTTTTTTAAAGATAACTACCTTTAAAAGTCTGTCTTTCATTTGCTCTTTCTTTTAAAACACTATTTAGATTGCTTGTTACCTTTCTGTCAATATTATTCAGTTACAATGTAATTGCAATTAATAATTAAAACTACCTTGATTGGTTGGGTGTTATCATATTGCTGTGAAGAGGCACCATGACCGTAGCAACTCTTATAAAGGAAAACATTTACTTGAGGCTGGCTTCGAGTTTCAGTCCGTTATCATCATGGCCTGAAGCATGATGACATGCAGACAGACATGGTGCAGCAGAAGGAGACTGTGTGCCTTAACTTGGCATAGCTTGAGTTCTTCAAAGCCTATCCCCACAGGACGCACTTCTTCCGCCAAGGCTGTACCTACTCCAACAAGGCCACACCCCTAAAAGTGCCACTCCCTGTGAGCTTATGAGGGCCATTTTCTTTTACTACCATGGGTGGCTTTTTGTGTTTCTCCTGCAAGAAGCTGTTAATGCTGCTTCCGTTAGCAGCTGGTTCTGTTCCGATTGCTCGCCGCAGCTGGTAGCTGAATACATAAAGACAGATTTTTGAACCATCTCTTAGGATGTGGGCATCAAATACCCTACTAGTATGCTCTAGTTTATTTTTAACTTCTGTTCTTTTGGTCCTGGAGACCCTTGGACTATCACAAAAGTTTTCTGAACTTAAGGTCTTTACAACTTCCCTTCAGAAATGCAGGGAACAGCCTCACTTTCTCCTGCCCACCTCTGCTAATCTCGCGTTACTCTGGAGGGTGCTGGGTGAGCCCAAGCATAGAAGGCTTACTTATTAGGATAAGAGGAGACATCAGAGGCCAATGAGCCACTGCTTTCTTATGCACTCCTTTCAGGACGCTGGCCCAGGATCTTGGCTATTTTCTTCTCAAACCCACAGACTCAGAAACAATGCAGAGCCCTGCAGCAGACAAACGGGGATCGAGGAACAAGGCTGCCCCCGTGTGGTGTGAAATGTGAACAGAGAAACGTGAGAAATAGGAAGTTGTAAAAGGTGAGCTTCCATCAACTGTAATGTCATTTGCAAATTCTTTGTAATTGGTATCAGGCCCTAATAACTACAAAAATGCAAAATCCGTTTTAGATGACACCAGGAACTCATGGCACATCCATGAGGTGTAGTAACCATAGAATAGCCTGAAATTCCAGGAAGAGAGTATAGTGGACAGATGTCTTGGTCTACAGAAGCTAAGCCTCCAGTAGTCCCCTGAGCTCTGCTCTGGTTTCAGTGTAGCAGATTGTAGACCAAGATCTGCTTTTGTTTACTTTTGTTACTTTTTGCTAGTTATGGCTTGAGATACAGTCTCACTACATGGTCCAGGTTGTTCTTAGACTCAGAGCTGCCTAAGCCTCCAGACAGCTGGGATTACAAAGGCACATCTGGTTTAAGCACAAAGTGGAGTCAAGAAAAACCCATTTCATAAGCATATATCCTGGGTATGTAATGGTTTTAGCAAGTTAGCTCAGGGTAAGGAGCACACAATGGAAAAAAAAAAGCTAGCCAAAAAGTATACGAGATAATATTTCCATCCCAGACTATTGCAGATAGCTGATAGAGTATACACGTGAATCTGCCCACCTTCATGGGAATCTGGGAGGATGGGTAGAGGGCACCATACCAGTGGCTGCTCTCTGGTAAGCAAAAGGTTAGAGGTAAGCTCCTGTGTTTGACAGCTCAGCATCCCCATCCCCAAAGGATCCCAGTTACTTCAGTAACTAAAAAGAGATGGAAAATAGACACTCCTTATTTTAGGTTTTTAAAAATATAGAATAGTCTAGTATAGACTATTCTATATAAAAGTATAGAATAGTCAAAACCAACAAAATTGGTACCACAAACAAGGAAGAAAGGTTAGCCAGGAGGGCACTGGGCTTGTGGCACTACCAGCAAACTAAATAATGCCTGGCTTCTGACCTATTTGGATTTAAAATCTATGGCTACCACCAAGGTACCACCTTGGTTACATTATTTAACGGCTTTAACCTTTAGTTTTTAATCCTGAACATGAAATCTCAATGCCTAGGTTGTGTCAAGGATTTCATCAGAGGACACAGGGCAATTAGCACTTGCCTAGCTCTTGCTCATAAATATTAGGCTAATTGTGTCGCACAGGAGCAGTAGTAACATGTGTATACCTAGACTCAGTGTGCCCACAATGAAGCTACTGAATTCACAATGAAGAACAGCTCCCCTAAAATTTTAAGGTATTTCCAGGAGGGATTTTAAGTACCCCGTAATAGTTGCTTAAAGGCAGTACCTTAATGGAGGTACCTGGAATTTAGAACATCGCAAAACCCTACTTTCAGGATGGGAAGTCCAGCCAGAGATTGTTAATAGTGTGCTGGGTTTACAAAAATCTCATGGATCCAAGAGTCACTCTTTCAGATGCATCACATGCTAGCTAGATGTCTTTGAACCTCAGTTTCCCTGCACAAGAATAATAGCTACAATTCATATACTGCTTACAAATATATCACATTGACTGTGATCCCAGGGATGTGGTATACGTAAATACCCACGTCAGAGAAAGCCTCAGTCAATACTTTTTTGTTCTCTTGAAAATCTTTGATGATGGTGGTGATGACAATGGAAACGTTCAAAGAAATCCTGCGATTTAGGAAGCTGATAGTGAGTTTATAGGGCCATTTAGTCTTCTGAGTAGAAAAATAAGAACCCAGGAAGACATATGTGGGAGTGGTCCCTTTAACAGAATGATAGATACTTCATTGCCTGCCCAAAGTGGGGCTGAATGTCCCGCAGCTCCGCGCTACACGTGGTCAGTAGAGAGCGCCAGAGGGATGCAATAGGAGAGAGCTGCTTTCTAACAGGCCCACAAGCTTGTTTGCCAACCCTTGCAAGACAAGCTTGCTCAGAAGATGGGGCAGGCAGCAGCTGTTAACAGCTAGAACAGCACTTTCATAGTGGGGCTTGCCAGCCAGCCATCTCCCCAGGAAGCTTTTCCGTAGCTTCTCAAGTGTGATGTAGGTGACTTTTCGTCTAACCCAGAGAGCAGATTCCTAGTCCTTTGCAGCAGCAGTCTTTCCTACAGACAGCTTCAGCCCACACTGCAGTGAAGTGTCTCCCGTCTGGGTACCAGTTCCAGCTGAAATTCCCAAGTTACCGGTTCCTGCTAGTGTGTGTCAGCTCTTACCATACATGAACACTTTTGTCTGTCCAAATGACCTCTGGAGAGGTCTGGACCCAGGCTCTGGGGAGACAGATTCCCTTCCAAGGTTGTTCCCACTAGAGGCATACTCGCTCAGCGCTATAGTGCTCCCTTCACAGTTAACCCTCCACCGGAGTTAAGTTTCTAAATGAAATTTTCTTGTTCAAACTGCTTTCTGGTAGGACAGGAGACTGTGAAAACCCAGCGAACTCTATTCCATGACTGAAGAATCATTCCTGGGACCGTATTTCCTCCACTGCCTACATCATCCTGGGACAATCTGGATGCTTATTGAAGATTTTTGTTCCTTTATATAAATCACATCCTTGCTATCAATCTATCCTTGGGTTGAGTGTAAAAACTACTGAACTGTGGAATTGATAATGATGGGAGCCTACAAACGTTCTTCTGCAAGACTCTTGTGGTATTAGCTGAGTAATTGGGTTTCCAATTCTGGCTGAGCAGGAAAGACTTCTTGGGAGAAATCGCATTTGAGTTGTAACTTCAAAAGAAAGGAACTTTGCAAAATTGCAATATAACTACAGTCATGGGAAACCTCCAGGCAGAAGGAGAGATGCAGACACACAGCCATCCATTTGGGACAAATGTCTTGAGACAGCGTTAGAGCCTGGAAGGTTTGAGTGCTGGGCACACGAGTACAGGAAGGCATGGAAGAATTCCATGAAGATTTGGCTTCTTTGTGGAGTAGATTAAATTGGGATCTAAGCAAAGTCACTCATAAGAAAATTACTACAGGAACCATGATATAAGGAAATCCAAACCTACAATTGAAACATGGGAAAGGGAAAGAGAAAATCAGTATGTAAAAATAATGTGTAGGAAGATCACAGTAGGTCCCAGGTGGGTGGCTGTGAGAGATGATCTTGATAAAGCTGGTGTGGCAACAGGAACAGAGAGTCATGGGGGAAAGTATTAGGGTTGACTCTCTAGTCTGGGTGGAGCATACTATGACGAATGGAAAGTTCTGGGCTGGTAAGATGGCTCAGCAGGTAAAGGCGCTTGCCAGCAAGCATGATGACCTGAGTTTAACCCCAGAGTGCCTATGGTGGAAGGAGAGATCAGACTCTGAAAGCTGTGTGTTCGCACATACACAGACACAGAGTGAATAAATAAGTGGGAAAAGATTTAAAATGGAAAATAATTTATAGTCAGTATGAACCGCATGCTGATATAATTCAAGCTCTCTTTACTCCCAGTCTCCTGTCTCCTGTTTCAGCAGGGGAGTTTATCCTTAATCCCCTAAATGAATGTTTGTAAGCCCTACAAGTTCCATGCTAAGTCTGAGACACTAGACAGTCCTCTAAGCCTCGGAGTAGTAATTCAGTAATGGGCAAGGAGAGTGGAAAGAGAAGAAAGCTATATTAAAAAAATGTATCGGAAGACCATTGTAGATGCCAGGTGGGTGGTTATGAGAAGTGACCCAAACAAAGCTGGGTGTGCAGTGTGTGTGAATGCTTGAAAAGCCCAGCTCCAGGCACCATTAGACACTATATTGTTTGCTAAACCTCAGATCTGCTTGAAGAGGATCAAGAGCACATAATTGGCTTCCTTGGCTCTCTCTCCCTTTTCCTCTTCTTCTACCCCTATGCCTGCCAGTTTAAATAGGAAAGGATAGGTCCAGACCTATAGAGCAAGAGCAAGATTGTACAAGAACTTATAATTTGGTTGCATGATTGCTGGATCTGAAGTTACTCATAGCCATTTTAACTCTACAAAGCACTGTCACGTGTCTCTGGCAGATACAAGACATCACATTAGGAAACCACTTTTGTCAACATGAATTGAGCCCACAGTGATTTCATGCCATTCACCTTCAAGATGCTCTGAGCATAGGTCTTGTTCCAGCATCTTCATCCCAACCTACCACATAGAAAAGACCTCTGTGATGTCCACAAAGGCCCTCCCCTTTGCAGGGACAACACTGTCACTCTCTGAGGACCCTCACTCATGTGACGGTGCTCTTTCTCCCCCTGTGATGAGGGTGGGTCACGCTCACAGTTCAGCCTCAATCACATAGTGTCTTCTTTCAAAAGCCTCTCCTCAAACACTTCACATCTCCCACACTTTCCTATCCGTCTATATTCTGGATTAGAAAGGTTGAAAGGGTTCAGTCAGTCTGGGGGCTACCTTCTTTTTAAGTACTTCATAAGGAACTGTGCTTTAAGTCCAGTATCTGTCATCACCGCCTCGGCAGAAACTCCAGTATGAACATTCTTTGACATGAAGACTCCTTCAGTGATAAACTTTCAGAGTTCTTTGATGGAGCACAAAGGAAGTCAATGCTAAAATGCTGAATTAAAGTTTACATAAAATTTACTTATAAAAATGTGCATATTTAAATATCTAAAACTACATAAATTTATGAAGTGTATTTGTGTGTGTCTGTGTTTTTATTCTAACTTTTTTTTTTTTTTTTTTTTTTTTTGGCTTTTAGAGACAGGGTTTCTCTGTGTAACAGAGTCCTGGGTGTCCTGGATTCACTTCACAGACCAGGTTGGTCTCAGGCATCTACCTGCCTGTGCCTCTCAACTGCTGGGATTAAAGGGATGTGCCATCACTTACACTGATTCCAAGAAGATTTTAAAGCAGCCTTTAGAGACTTGGTATATTGATTTCCTACTGCTGCTAAAACAAACTTTGCAGCTCAGATGGACATAAGCCTGTAATCTCGCAGTTCAAGAGGATCTATCAAGTGTCTCTGGAATGATCCTCCTGGCAGCTCTAGGGAAGCAAACATTTCCTTTGCTGGTCCTGAAGGCTGCCGGCATCGGTTTGGATGCCCCACGTTCCTCTGTAGTATGGCTTTTGTACCTTTCAGTGGCTGCTTGCACAAGCCACTCTCAGAACCATCAGAAAGGCTCTTCGCTGCCCTCTTCCGAGGGGAAGGGCCTCGGTGACTTTCCTTAGCCCCATCTGGATATTTTAAAGTTAGCTGTGGTAGATGAGTAGACTTAACTCCCTTCCATTGTGTGTATTAGTCCAGGGTTAATCAGAGAAGCAAAACCGGTAGGAGACACATCTCAAGAGATTTGTTGTGGAAAATTGGCTAACATGGTTGTCAAGATGGCTAGGAAGGCACAAAGGGCAGGCTGCCATGGTCACCCAGGACAGGCAGAGCACAGGATAATGTAAGTTGCCTATTGAGCAGATTTCCATACAGGTGTGGCTGGAGGATGGAGCCAGTAGGGGGCAGTGCATTAAAGGGTCCGAGCTCTGACTGTAGCGCCCAGGAATAGGATCTGAACCCTCAACCCTGGCTGGCACCTGATGTTGTGGACCTGGCAATGCACTTAACACTTCTTTATCCCTATCATCCTCTCTCTCCTCATCTTCCCTACCTTTATCTTTTTCCTTTCTTTTCTTCTTGAGAGGGTCTCCTGTAAGCCTCAAATTCTGATCTTGTTATGTAGCTGAGGATAGCTTTAGACTCCTGGTCTTACCATGTTCACGGTTCTGAGATGAACAAGCTTGTCTACATATTGTTGTTGTTACTTGTTTTCTTTAGACAAGGTTTCTCAGAGTAGCCCTGGTTATCCTAGAACTTCTTCTGTAGACCAGGCTGGCCTCCAACAACTCTGCATCAGAGTGCTGGGATTTTCAGAGTGTGCCGCTACCCTGCCTGGCTCATCTTTACTTTTGTAAACCAAAGAGACTTGTTTTCCAGATTTAAAGTTGTAATTGATATCAGATATATTTTTGTTGCTACTTTCTACAATTCTATTTAGCAGTACTGGTTCAATATTTGCAAGTGCAGTCTCCTTAGCTCCTCTAGACAGTGTAATCACCCAAGTAACAAGAATGGGCCACACTAGCCAGGCCATGGGGGGTCTCCTCTGCCTTCAGGCTTGGTAACAATTTTCCTTGGCAATCTAAACAAAGCACTGCTGTGAATGTAGAGATACTTCTTTGCTCATTAATGCTATTTAATCGGAAATTGGAACCGTGCATTCATTATGTGTTCTTTGTTCCTTAACACTAGCCTATTTTATCACAAATTCTTCCTGGTTGTTACATGTATTAATAACCCACTCTTCATTCTTGCTCTACTAAGTAACGTTCTCTAATATATGGACCTGGCAGAATCTGCCTCACCATTACTCATTAGCTAAAAGATGTCCAAGTTTTTTCTACTTGGTAAGTTATAATGGATAAGTTGTTGCAGACATTCAGGTGCGGTATGCATGTGTGTGTGTCTCTCTCTGGGTGTGGTGTACCTCTCAATGCAGTGTGTGTGTGTGTGTGTGTGTGTGTGTGTGTGTGTGTGTAAATGCAAGAGTTCCATTCTCCACACACAAAGGTCTGAAAGTTTGCAGTAGTTGTGTGTTTCACTTTTTAGAAAAGATTTATTATGTATACAATGTTCTGCCTGCATGGCCAGAAGAGGGCATCAGATCTCATCATACATGGTCGTGAACCACCATGTGGTTGCTTGGAATTGAACTCAGGATTTCTGAAGGAGCAGCCAGGGCTCTTAACCTCTGACTCATCTCTCCAGCCCCATGTATTTTATTCTTAAGTAACAAACAAGCTGTTTCAGCAAAACGTAAATGATCCAGCCTCTCTGTATGCTCAATAGCATTTGATATTCATTCATTCATTTTGCTTCAGTTCTTCTGAGAAGAATATAATGATAGTTCATTGTGGTTTAATGCTTCACACTTTCCAAATGGCTATCAGTATTTAACTTTTCTTTCTCCATGTTTATTTGCCATTTGTACTCTTCTTTGGTTAATGGGTCTTCCTGCGTTGTCTCACTGAATTGTTTGCCTATTTGCTGTCTAGCTGCGTGTATGCACATATGTGTGCACATGTGTATTTTTGCATGTGTATGTTTATACATATGAACACAGAAATCTATATCTCACAGATCAAGGCCCTGGCAGAGTTGACGTCTGGTGAGGGGATGCTTTCTGGTTTTCAGATGGCTGTCTTCCTTTGACAAGCTGCTCTTGGCAGACCTCTTAAAAAGACCCTCTCCTGGTTAACTTTAGTTGTCAACTTGACCGCCCAGAGTTATCTAGCGTCTAGCCCAGCGTGGGTGATGCCATCTCTGGGTAGGTGGACTGGAGCTGTACAAAAACAGTAGATGAACATAATCCTAGGAGCAATTGGCATTCCTTCATAGTTTCTGCATCAATTCCTGTCTCCAGGTCCTACCTTGATCTCCTGCCCTGGCTCCCCTCAGTGATGGACTGAAATAAGCCCTTTCCTTCTCCCAAGTTGCTTTTGGTTGTGGTGGTTACCACAGCAATAGGATTCGAACTAGAGGAGACAGTGATTCCACCCAAGGGGACTCTGCCCTCGTGACGTAATCAGTTCCCCCAATCTATACCTTGCAGACACTACCACAGTGTGGAGTGGTTCCAACATCTGCCTTTGGAGGGCAAGAAATATCAAGTCTAAGAATCCTCTACATTTCTTAGAGTTTACAAGTTTTCTCCTGTGCTTCGTTTTCTAAAAGTACCATATGTTATAGGTAGGTCCATTCTCCATGTTGAACTTGTTTTTGTATAAGGGCACCATCCCCTGAAGGGTTTGCTCCACTAAATTGTTTTTGGGGTTTTATGTACTGATAGTAATTGGTTACTGATATTCCAGTGAGTTTACGTTTGTTTTTATTTTTTGTTTTTTGTTTGTTTGTTTGTTTTTTTCTCTGTATAGCCCTGGCCCCTGGCTGTCCTGGAACTCACTTTGTAGACCAGGCTGGCCTTGAACTCAGAAATCCGCCTGCCTCTGCCTCCTGAGTGCTGGGTTTAAAGGTGTGCACCACCACGCCCGACACTGGTTTCTATATTCTTTTCCAGTGACCTATGCATCTCTTTACTAGTTCACACTCTCTGGATTATTGTAATGTGTGTAAGGTTTTCACACTCTTTGGGTTACTGTCATGTGTGTAAGGTTTCCACATTCTTGGGTTATAGTCACATGTGTAAGGCATTCACACTCTGGGTTACTGTCATGTGTGTAAGGTTTCCACATTCTTGGGTTATAGTCACATGTGTAAGGCATTCACACTCTGGGTTACTGTCATGTGTGTAAGGTTTCCACACTCTTTGGGTTACTGTCATGTGTGTAAGGCATTCACACTCTGGGTTACTGTCATGTATGTAAGGTTTCCATATTCTTGGGTTATAGTCACATGTGTAAGGCATTCACACTCTGGGTTGCTGTCATGTGTGTAAGTAGTTACACTCTTTGGGCTACTGTTATACATGCAAGACATTTAAACTCTCTGGGTTACTGTCACATATGTAAGTCATTTACACTCTCTGGGCTACTGTCATGTGTGTGAGGGGTTCACACTCTCTGGGTTACTGTCTTGTGTGTAAGTCATTAAAATTCTCTGAGTGACTGTCTTGTAAGTCATTCACACTCTCTGAGCGACTGTCGTAATAACAGGTAAAATAAAGCATGCTGTAGCTAATTTATATTAGTATTTTATTTATGCTTCCAGAGGAAATCAAGAGAGTATCCAGAAAAACTCACAGAATTGGCTGTCTGTAGCTTGGAACAAATTCGGGGAGTCATATAGGGGAGAAGTTGTATCTTTTTTAAAAAAATAATAATCCCAGAGAAGAAAATCTGTATTAATACTAAACACTGCGAACTCGGGAAAACGACTTGAAAAGGCTGGTTGGACATCCTGTAGGAGACCTGGCCCTCTCCTCTGCTTTCATTCCCTGGGAACTCTGCAGGTCCTCAAGACCCAGCCTTCCCCTCTGACCCCCATCCCCTTCCTGTCAGCTGCCAGCACCTTCAATACCAGGAGACTCTGCCTTGGGGATGACAGCTTCACCTTCATTCCTTTCCTCCAATGCAAATTCCCCTTCTCATCTCCCAGCCGATAGCAGACTAGCAGACACTGGCTAGCTCACACTAGCAGATACTGGCTGGCTCACAGGGCTTGTCCTCCCTTGCCTCAACTCCCTCAGGATGCCACTGAGCTTGGAGGGAGATCCAGCTTTCTTCTTCCCTTGGACCCTCTCAGCTGCCCTCTTCCTGACAAATTCCACTTCTTCCATACAGCCCCTAGTAATACTTTCTTCCTGGGATCCCCCAGTGGCCTCAACTGGGAGGGACTTACAAACACTTCCTACCAGGCAACTCATAGCCACTACAGTCCTCTGAGATCCAGAGGAAAACCAAAATCAAACAAACAAATAAACACTCAACCTCCCTGCCCCCCACAAAACAAGGAATGGAACACGCACTCAGCAAAGACAGGAGCAGTTGTCAACACCTAGAACTGCCACCGTTCTAAACGCAGACACCTAGACATCAGAGTAAAAATGTAATCAGTAACAGCCAAAAGGATCTGTTCCTACCACAGCCCAGCAACACTAAGCAGCAGGCCCTGAGAAATGTGGTATAGCCGAAGTAAAAGACAAGGGCTTCCAAATAGCTTTTATGAATATGTTCAAGGAAGGTCCTAAAGGGTGGTAGGAACGAAATCTGTTAAAACAGAGTCCACAGAAACACAAATGCTGGAAGTGATGGGGCGAGTTAAGACATGAAAATAGAAAGAGAATCATTAGAGAAAACCCAAGCTGAAGTAAAACTGTAGGAAGCATTCAGGGCTCTGGCCTGAGTAGCAAACTACAGATTCCCACCTAACTGCTCCTTTCCTCCAATCCAGCCTCCCCCTGCATTCCTCACTCTGCAGGCCACATGCTGAGGCCTCTCTCTCTCTCTCTCTCTCTCTCTCTCTCTCTCTCTCTCTCTCTCTCTCTCTCTCTCTCTCTTTCTCTCTCTCTCCCACCCCATCTCTAGGGGCTCAATTGCACAGATCCTCCCTCCTAACTTCCTTCCTCAACTCCAGCAGGTGATGCCTGGGGACCTACAGGCCACTCTAGCCAGAGAAGCAAGTAGGCTATATGCAGATCTTCCCTTCTTCCTCTGCTCCACCATGTTTGATTCATCCCCAGCTCCTTAGCAGACCTTTCTCTGTGGCCTCTCCTCATTCTCGGCCCTTTCCCAGGGAACTTAGCAGATACTCATGGAACATCCTGCTCTCCTCCCTCTGCAGACACTCAGCTCCTTCTCCAGTCCATTCCCATTCCCAAGTGTCAGCTCCCAATTCCTGGATGCACATTTTTAACTGGAATCCCCAGAGGTCACCAACAAATTGGGAAAGGATTTTTACCAATCCTAAATCAGATAGGGGACTAATATCTAATATATACCAAGAACTCAAGAAGCTGAACTCCAGAAAATCAAATAACCCCATTTAAAAATGGGGTACAGAGCTAAACAAAGAATTCTCAACCGAGAAATGCCGAATGGCTGAGAAGCACCTGAAAAAATGTTCAACATCCTTAATCATCAGGGAAATGCAAATCAAAACAACCCTGAGATTCCACCTCACACCAGTCAGAATAGCTAAGATCAAAAATTCAGGTGACAGCAGATGCTGGCGAGGATGTGGAGAAAGAAGAACATTCCTTCATTGCTGGTGGGATTGCAAGCTGGTATAACCACTCTGCAAATCATTCTTGCAGTTCCTCAGAAAATTGGACATAGTACTACCGGAGGACCCAGCAATACCTCTCCTAGGCATATACCCAGAAGATGTTCCAACTGGTAATAAGAACACATGCTCCACTATGTTCATAGCAGCCTTACTTATAATATCCAGAAGCTTGAAAGAATCCAGATGTGCCTTTACAGAGGAATGGATACAGAAAATGTGGTACATTTACACAATGGAGTACTACTCAGCTATTAAAAACAATGATTTTATGAAATCCTCAGGCAAATGGATGGATCTGGAGGATATCATCCTGAGTGAGGTAACCCAATCACAAAAGAACTTACATGATATGCACTCACTGACAAGTGGATATTAGCCCAGAAACTTAGAATACCTAAGATAGAATTTGCAAAATACATGAAATTCAAGAAGAAGGAAGACCAAAGTGTGGATATTTTGTCCCTCCTTAGAATGGGGAACAAAATACCCATGTAAGGAGTTGCAGAGACTGAAGGAAGGACCATCCAGAGATTGCCCCACCCCAGGATCCATATCATAGTCAGCCACCAAATGCAGACACTATTGCATACGCCAGCAAGATTTTGCTGACATGACCCTGATATAGCTGTCTCTTATGAGGCTAGGCCAGTGCCTGGCAAATACAGAAGTGGATGGTCACAGTCATCTATTGGATGGAACACAGGGCCCCCAATGAAGGAGCTAGAGAAAGTACTCAAGGAGCTGAAGGGGTCTGCAACACTATAGGAGGAACAACAATATGAACTAACCAGTACCCCCTGAGCTCGTGTCTCTAGTTGCATATGTAGCAGAAGATGGCCTAGTCGGCCATCATTGGGAGGAAAGGCCCTTGGCTTTGCAAAGATTATATGTCCCAGTACAGGAGAATGCCAGGGCCAGGAAGCAGGAGTGGGTGGGTTGGGGAGCAGGGCCGGGGGAGGGTATAGGGTACTTTCGGGATAGCATTTGAAATGTAAATGAGGAAAATATCTAATAAAAATTGTTTAGAAAAGAAAAAAGAAAAAAATGTGAGAGATCACATACTAATAACTTAATAGCACACCTGCCGGCTCCAGAACAAAAAGAAGAAACCACACCCAAAAGAAGATCACAGAAATAATCAGACTCAGGGCTGAAGTCAGTAAAATGGAAACAAAAGCAAACTAAGGTACATTTTTTGGTAACTTTTAAATCAATGAAATGATCAATAAGATGAATTGATTATTTAAGAAAATCAATAATATTGACAATCCCTCATTCAAATTAACTAACTGCCAAAATAACTCTAAAATCATTAGAGTTAATTTATATAAAATATAACTCTAATTTTATTAAAGTGTGTTTCTTTTTTTTTTAAAGATTATTTATTTATTTATTTATTTATTATATCTAAGTACACTGTAGTTGTCTTCAGACATTCCAGAGAGGGAGTCAGATCTCATTACGGATGGTTGTGAGCCACCATGTGGTTGCTGGGATTTGAACTCCAGACCTTCAGAAGAGCAGTCGGGTGCTCTTACCCACTGAGCCATCTCACCAGCCCCCTTAAAGTGTGTTTCTTTAATAAAATTAGAAATAAAAGAGGGAACATAACAGACACCGAGGAAATTCAGAGAATCATAAGAACATACTTTAAAAATCTATACTCCATCAAATTGGAAAACCTAAAAGAAATGAATAATTTTCTCATTAAAGATCAAATAGGCCATTTAAACCTACATATAATCCCTAGTGAAATAGAAGTGGTAGTTAAACTGTCCAGTGCCAGATGGCTTTAGTACAGAATTCTATCAGAATTCCGAAGAAGAGTTAATGACAACAATCCTCAAATTATTCCATAAAATAGAAACAGAAGGAACATTTCACAATTGTTTTATAAGGCCATAGTTGCCTTGATTCTCAAACCACACAAAGACCCATCAAAAATAGAATTACAGACAAATTTCCCTTAGAACATAGATGCAAAAATTCACAATAAAATATTTACGAACTGAGTCCAAGTACACATCAATAAAACCAACCTCAGCAATCAAGTAAACCTTATTCATTCCAGAAATTCCAGGATGGTCCACATACATAAAGTGATAAATATAACATTGATGAATATCAACAATATCGATAAACCTACAGAACACCAAATAGATTGGACCAGAAAAGAAAATGTTCCTACCACATAATAGTCAAAACACCAAATGTACAGAACAAAACAAGAATATTAAAACTGTAAGGGGGAAAGACCAAGTAATATATAAAGGCAGATCTATCAGAATTATATCTGACTTCTCAACAGAGACTCTAAAAGCCAGAATGTCTTACAGACCCTAAGAGACTACAGATGTTAGACCAGAGTACAATACCCAGAAAAACTCTCAGTCACCATAGATGGAGAAACCAAGGTATTCCATGACAAAACCAAATTTAAACACTATCTTTCTACTAATTCAGTCCTACAGAGGATGCTAGAAGAAAAACTCCAACACAAGGAGGGTAACTACACCTGGGAAAACACAAGAAGTTGATTATCTCACAACAAATCCAAAAGAAGACACACACACACACACACACACACACACACACACACACACAGAGTACCACCACCACCACCAAAATCACAGGAACTATCAATCATTGGTCATTAATATCTCTCAACATTGATGGAATCAACTCAACAATAAAATGACACAGGCTAGCAGACTGTCCTTATGTAAACAGGATCCATCATTCTTCTGTATACAAGAAACATACCTCGGAAACAAAGGTAGAGATTACCTCTGAGTAAAGGGCTGGAAAAAGCTTTCCCAAGCAAATGGTCCCACGAAACAAGCTGAAATAGTCATTCTAGTATCCAATAAAATAGACATCCAGCCAAAAGTAATCAAAAGAGATAGGGAAGCATACTTCATATTCAAAGGAAAAATATGTCAAGATGACATCCCAATTCAGAACATCTAGCCCCAAATGTAAGGGCACCCACTTTTGTTTAAAAAGAAAAAAAAACTTTACTAAAGCTCAAAACACACTGAACCCCATACAGTAATAGTGGGAGACTTCAAAACTCCACTCTCACCAATGGACAGGTCATTGAAACAGAAACTAAACAAAGACACAATGAAATGAATAGAAGTTATGGAGCAACATTTAACAGATATTTACAGAACATTTTACCCTGAAACAAAAGAATATACATTCTTCTCAGCATCTCATGGAACCTTCTACAAAACTGACTATGTAAGCAGACATAAAACAAGCCTCAACAACAGATACAAGAAGATTGAAATAACCCCTTGTAGTCTATCAGATCACCACCGACTAGGGCTGGATTTTTAACAACAGAAACAACAGAAAGCCCCCATGCTCATGGAAACTGAGCAACTCTCTACTCCATGATAACTTGATCAGGGAAGAAAGAAAGAAATTAAGGACTTTTTAGAATTCAATGAAAATGAAGACACAGACTAGTGAGATGGCTCAGAGGGTAAGAACACTTACTGCTCTTCTGAAGGTCTTGAGTTCAAATTCCAGCAACCACATGGTGGCTCACAACTACCCTTAATGAGATCTGATGCCCTCTTCTAGTGTGTCTGAAGACAGCTACAGTGTACTTAGTTATAATAATAAGTAAATCTTTAGGCCAAAGCGAGAAGGGACTGAGAGAGTGGGGCTTACCAGAGCAAGCAGAGGTCCTAAATTCAATTCCCAATAACCATATGAAGGCTCATTACTATCTGTACAGCTACAGTGTGCATTCATATACATACATACATTAATAAACAAACAAACAAATGGACGTTGACACAAAAATACCCAATAAAATTCTAGCAAACTGAATCTAAGAACACATAAAAACCATCACTCCGTGCCACGATCAAGTAGGCTTCATCCCAGGTCGCAGGGATGGTTCAATATATGAAGAAAATCCATCAATGTAATCGACCATATAAACAAATTAAAGGAAAAAACCCACACGATCATCTCATTAGATGCTGAAAAATCCCTTAACAAAATCCAGCATCCCTTCATGTTAAAAGTCTTAGAGAGATCAGGAATTCAACAAAGTAAATGGAGAGAAACTTGAAACAATCCCACTAAAATCAGGGACTAGGCAAGGCTGCCTACTCTCTATTCCATATAGTATTTGAAGATCTAGCTAGAACAGTAAGACAACAAAAGGAGATCAAAGGGATACAAATTGTAAAGGAAGAAGTCAAAATATCACTATTTGCAGATGATATGATAGTATATATAAGTGACCCCCAAATTCTGCCAGAGAACAGATGAACTCCTACAACTTCAGCAAAGTTGGCCGGATATAAAACTAATTCAGTAGCCTTCCTTTATACAAATAATAAATGGGCAGAGAAAGAAATTAGAGAAACAACACTCTTTACAATGGCCACAAATAATAAAAAATATTTTGGTGTAACTCTTACCAAGCAAGTGAAAGACCTATATGACAAGAACATCAAGTCCCTGAAAAAAGAAATGGATGAAAACCTCAGAAGATGGAAAGATCTCCTATGCTTATGAACTGGCAGGATTAACAGAATGAAAATGGTCATCTTACAAAAAGCAATCTACAGATTCAATTTAATTCCCATCAAAATTCCAACACGAGTTTTAAAAGACATTGGAAGAGCAATTCTCAATTTCATATGGAAAAACAAAAAACCCAGGATAGCCAAAACAATTCTGAACAATAAAAGAACTTCTGGGAGAGTCACCACCCCTGACCTCAAGCTGTACTACAGAGCAATAGTGATAAAAACTGCATATTACTGGTACAGACACAGACAGGTTGATGAATGGAATAGAATAGAAGACCCATAATTAGACCCACACACCTATGGACACTTGATTTTTGACACAGAAGCCAAAACCATACAGTGTAAAAAAGAAAGCATCTTCGACAAATGTTGCTAGTCTACCTGGATGTCTGCATGCAGAACAGCTCAAAGAGATTCATATTTATCAGCCTGCACAAAATTCAAGTCCAAGTGGATCAAGGACCTCAACATAAAACCAGATACACTGAATCAGAAGAAACCATGGGAAATAGCCTTGAGTCCATTGGCACAGGAGAAAATTTCCTGAACAGAACACCAATGGCTTAGGTTTTAAGATCAACAATTGATAAATGGGACCTCTTGAAACTGAAAAGCTTCTGTAAGACAAAGGATGCTATCAATAGGACAAAACAGATTGGGAAAAGATCTTCACTAACCCTACATCTGACAGAGGGCTAAAATCCAAAATATATAAATAACTCAAGTCTTCTTGAGTTATTTATATATTTTGGATGTACCTAATTGTGTAGAGACTTGATCCCCTACAGTTGGGGGATACTTAGGGGGTGCACCCTCTCACAGGCAAAAAGGATGGGGGATGAGGGGAAGAACTCTGTGAGGGGGCACTGGGAAGAGGGCAGCATTTGGGATGTAAATAAATAAAACAATAAAAATGCAAAACACAAAACAAAACAATAAAAACCATGTCACCTGGAACCTCCTACTGCTGATAATCACTTTCAGTGAAGTAGCTGATACAAAATTAATACACAAAAACCAGTAGCCCTCCTATATACACATGACAAGTAGCCTGAGAAAGAAACCAGAGAAACAACACCTTGCACAATATCTTCAAATAATATAAAATAGCTAGGGGTAGCTCTAACCAATCAAGTGAAAGACTTTTATGGTAAAAACGTAAAATGCACACCTATGGTCACTTGGTCTTTGACAAATAAGCCAAAACCATCCAGTGGGAAAAAAAAGACAGCATTTTCAAAAAGTGGTGCTAGTTCAACTGGCAGTCTGCATGTAGAAGAATGCAAATTGACCCATTCTTATCTCCTTGTACAAAGCTCAAGTCCAAGTGGAACAAGGACCTCCACATAAAACCAGATACACTGAGACTTATAGAGGAGAAAGTGGGGAAGAACCTCAAACACATTGGCACAGGGGAAATTTTCTTGAACAGAACACCAGTGGCTTAGGTTCTAAGATCAAGAATTGACAAATAGGACCTTATAAAATTGAAAAGTTTCTGTAAGGCGAAGGATACTATCAATAGGACAAAACAGCAATCCACAGATTGGGAAAAGATATTTACTAACCTTACATCTGGTAGAGGGCTAATATCCAAACTATACAAAAAACTCAAGAACTTAGACTCCAGAAAACCAAATAACCCTATTAAAAATGGGGTACAGAGCTAAACAAAGAATTCTCAACTGAGGAATCTCAAATGTCTGAGAAGCACTTAAAGAAATGTTCAACATCCTTAGTCATCAGGTAAATGCAAATCAAGACAACCCTGATATTCTACCTCACACCAGTCAGAATGGCCAAGATCAAAAACTCAGGTGACAGCAGATGCTGGTGAGGATGTGGAGAAAGAGGAACACTCCTCCATTGCTGGTGGGATTTTGCAAGCTGGTACAACCACCTAGAAATCAATCTGGCTGTTCCTCAGAAAATTGGAAATATTTCTACCTGAGGACCCAGCTACACCACTCCTGAGCATATACCCAAAAGATGCTCCAACATATAACAAGGACACATGCTCCACTATGTTCATAGCAGCATTATTTATAATAGCCAGAAGCTGGAAAGAACCCAGATGTCCTTCAACAAAGGAATGGATACAGAAAATGTGGTACATTCACACAATGGAGTATACTCAGCTATTAAAAACCATGATTTCATGAAATTATTAGATGAATGCATGGAACCTGAAAATATCATTCTGAGTGAGGTAACCCAGTCACAAAAGGACACACATGGTATGTACTCACTGATAAGTGGATATTAGCCAAAAAGCTCTGAATGCCCATGATGCAACTCACAGACTATATGAAACCCAAGAAGAAAGATCACACCAAAATGTGGATGCTACAGTCTTACTTACTAGGGGAAGAGAATAATCTCTGAGATGTAGAGGGAGAGAGGGATCTTGGAGGGAGAGAGGAGGGGGAGGGGAAAAGGGGAGGCCGGTTCAGATATGGGAGAAGATGGGGGAAGAGTACAGATGGTCAGAAATTAGCCACTAGAAAGTCTCATATGCCAGGGACCCAAGCAGTTCCCAGAACCCAACAGGGAGGACATGAGCTGAAATACCCAACAAAGGGGAGATAGTTCTGTAGAAACCATATCCAGTGGGTAGGCACGGCCCCTAATTGAGGGATGGGGCCACCTACCTCAAAAATATTAATCCAGAATTCCTCCTGTCAAAAGGAAATGCAGGGACAAAGAATGGAGCAGAGACTGAAGGAAAGGTCATCCAGAGACTGCCCCACCTAGGGATCCATCGCATTTGCAGACACCAAATCCAGACACTATTGCTGATTCCAATAAGTGCTTACTGATAGGAGACCAGTATAGCTGTCCCCTGAGATGCTCTGCCAGAGCCAGACCAATACAGATGCAGATGTACACAACCAGACATTGGACTGAGTTCGAGGAACCCAATGGAAAAGTTAGGGCAAGGACTGTAGGAGCTGAAGGGGATTGCAACCTCATAGGAAGAACAATATCAACCAACTAGACCCCTAAATCTTCCAGGGAATAAACCACCAACCAAAGAGTATACAGGGAGGGGGGATGGGGACCCATGGCTCCAGCTGGATGTGTAGCAGAGGATTGATTGCCTTATCTGCTATCACTGGGAAGGGAGCCCTTTGGTCCTGTGGAGGTTTGATGACCCAGGATAGGGGAACACTAGGGTGCTGAGGCAGGAGTGGGTGGACAGGTGAGGGAGCACCCTCATAGAGGCACGGGGAGGGAAGAAGGGTTAGTGGGCTTGTAGAGGGGGAACAGGGAAGGGGGATAACATTTGAAATGTAAATAAATAAAATAACCAATTAAAAAAGAAGAAAAAAGAAAAAACCCCTTTATGATGTTGAAGAAAATATCAGAAGATGGAAAGATCTCCCATGATCATGGATTGGCTAGGATTATATAGTAAAAATGGCCATTTCACCAAAAGCAACTTAAAGATTCCCCTTCACAGATCTTTACAGGACAATTCTCAGGTTCATGTGCAAACACAAAAAGCCTAGGATACCTAAAACAAATCTAAATAATAGAAGAATTTCGGGAGGTGTCACCATTCTTAATTTCAACCTGTATTACAAAGCTGTAGTGATAAAACAACATGGTACTGGAACACAGACAGACATGCTGATTAGTGGAATTGAGTTGAAGACCTATACATAAATCCACATACCCATGGACACTTGACTTTTGACAAGGAAGTCAGAATTACATACCAGAGAAAAGACAGCATCTTCAACAGATGGTGCTGGTCATACTGGACAGCTGTGTGTAGAAGAATTCAAATAGACCTGTGCTTATCACCTTGCATAAATTTCAACTCCAAATGGATAAGATATCTCAACAACAACAACAAAGACAGATAAGCTGAACCTAACAGAAGAGAAAGTAGGAGAATAGCCTTGAACGTATTGGCATAGGAATAGACCTTTTGAACAGAACTCCATTAGTGCAGGCACTAAAATCAACAATTAATACATGGGACCTTGTGAAACTGAGAGGTTTCTGCTCAGCAAAGGACAGAGTGGCAGCCTGCCAAATAGGAAAATAATTTTACCAACAACACATTTGATAGAGTATTAACATCTATCTATCTATCTATCTATCTATCTGTATATATACACATACACACTAGATACCAAGAAAGCAAATAACCCAATTAAAAATAGGGTGTAGATCTAAACAGAAAATTCACAAAAAAAGAACCTCAATTGGCTAAGAAGGAAATGTTCAACATCCTTAGCCATCAGGGAAATACAAATAAAAACTACTCTGAGATATTACGTCACACCTATAAGAATGGATAAGATCAATAAAATAAGTGACAGTTGGTGCTGGAAGGGATGTGGGTGTCTTAGTTAGGACTTTTATTGTTGTAATCAAACACCATGACCAAAAAGCAAGTTGGCAAGGAAAGGGTTTATTTGGCTTACAATTCTACATTGCTGTTCTTCACTGAAGGAAGTCAGGACAGGAACTCAAACAGGGCAGGACCTTGGTGGCAGGAGCTGATGCAGAGGTCATGGAGGGGTGCTGCTTAATGCTTAATCCCAATCCTTTTTTTTTTTTTTTGTAGAGCCCAGGATCACCAGTCAGGGATGGTACTACTCACAATGGGATGGACCATCCTGCTGAGCACTAATTGAAAAAAATGGCTTACAGCTGAATCTCAAGGAGGAATTTCCACAACTAAAACTCCTTTCTCTCTGATAACTCTAGCTTATGTCAAGTTGGTGATACACAAAACCAGCCAGTACAACTGACCTCTTGTCAACTTGACACACAAACAATTCACTATTAAGTCATAACCGTTCTTTTCTCATTCATCCCCAAGATCTCATCTTAAAAAACATAAATAACTTTAAAAGTCCCACAGTCTTTACAAATTCAAACACATTGAAATTTCAATCCCTTCAAAACAGTCAATCTTGTTTAAAATTCCAAGTCTCTACTGAGGGCCCCAGTAAGATACTTTCTTATTTCAAGAGAGAAGAACCAGGGCAAAGCAAAACTAAACTCCAACAATATAAATAACTCAATGTCCAGTGTTTGTGATCTACTCACCATCTTCTGGGCTCCTCCAAGGAGCTGGGGTCACTTCTCCAGCTCTGCTGTCTACAGCACACACAGCTTGTCTTCTAGGCTCTGTCTGGCTTCACTCCACTGCTGCTGCTGTTCTTGGTGGTCATCCCATGGTACTGGGATCTCCAAAAAGCTGGGGTCTTCTGCTGCAACTGGGCTGCACTTTCACCAATAGCATTGCGTGGGTTCTCTCCATGGTGCCAAGCCTCAACTTCTTTGCAAGACCCCTGCAGTCATGGGCCATCAACTGCCACTGAGGCTGCACCTTTACCAGTGGCCTCTCCTGGCCTCTCACAGAGCCAAGCCTTGGCTGTTCTTCATGAGACACTAAAACCAGTAACACCTGGTGACTCTTACATATTACCTTGGCCATCTCTGGCACACAACTTCTCTGTGCTCTCAGAAAACACTTCCCAGAAGAATTCACCCTAGTGATGGTCAGGTCTCTTCTTAATCACTTCTAATTTCTTAGCTCCAGCTAACCAGCACCAATTTTCCCAGTGATATAAGTTTCACTTGAGTAGTTCTGGTATCTTGTTAGTTGCAGCTGATTATTCAGCCCCAGCAAATCAGAAATACAGAATTTTAAATGCAATGGCAAATGGCCTTGATAGAGTTTATAATCTTCTCTCTAAAGCTTCACAAGCCAGTCCTCCATCTTCTGCACTAGTCTCAACATTCTTATCTTCCAAGCTCCCACAGGATATACTACTGAATTTTCAAAACTCAATGGCTTTTCTAGCCCAAAGTTTCAAAGTTTTTCATAATCCTCCCCAAAACATGGTCAGGTCTGTCAAGCAATACCATACTATGATGGCACCAACTTATCTTGGTTAGAGTTTCTATTGCTGCAACAAAACAGCATGACCAAAAACCAAGTTGGGGAGAAAGGGTTTATTTAGCTTACACTTCCTCATTGCTGTTCATTATTGAAGGAAGTCAGAAACAGGGCAGAATCCTGGAGGCAGAAGCTGACGCAGAAGCCATGGAAGGATGCTGTTAACTGGCTTGCTCAACCTGCTTTCTTATAGAACCTAGGACCATAGCCTACAATGACACCACCCACAATGGGCTGGGCCCTCCCCCTTTGATCACTAATTGAGAAAATGCCTTACAGCTAGATCTCATGGAGGCATTTCCTCAAGTGAGGCTCCTCCCTCTCGGTTGACTCTAGCTTGTATCAAGTTGACACACAAAGCCAACCAGTACACAGAGAGTAAGGGTAATTCTCATTCATTTCTGGTAAAAATGAGTTTTATACATTGTATTAGTCAGGGTTCTATATAGTAAAAGAATTTATTGATGACTTACAGTCGGCAGCCCAATTCCCAACAATGGTTCAGTCGCAGCTGTGAATGGAAGTCCAAGGATCTAGCAGTTACTCAGTCTCACACAGCAAGCAGGCGAAGGAGCAAGAGCTAGACTCCCTTCTTCCAATGTCCTTATATTGTCTCCAGCAGAAGGTGTAGCCCAGATTAAAGGTGTGTTCCACCACACCCTTAATCCCAGATGAAAGGTGTAGCCCAGATAAAATGTGTGTTCCTTAAACTCGGAGATTTAATCTTCTGGAATCCATAGCCACTATGGCTCAAGATCTCCATACCAAGATCCAGATAAGGATCTCCAAGTCTCCAGATAAGGGTCACTGGTGAGCCTTCCAATTCTGGATTGTAGTTCATTCCAAATATAGTCAAGTTGACAACCAGGAATAGCCACTACAATCCACCCCTTGTCAACTTGACACAAATAATATCTCATGTTCACATGAATCAATAACAAGGTTGTGCCACCAGAGAACTCCTAAGCCTGATAAACAGCTTCGGTGAAGTAGCTGGATATAAAATTAACTCAAACAAATCAATGGCCTTTCTCTACACAAAGAATAAACAGGCTGAGAAAGAAATTAGGGAAACAACACCCTTCTCAATAGTCACAAATAATATAAATATCTTAATATATCTTAATATATACAAATAATATAAATATAAATAATATAAATATAAATATAAATATAAATATATAAATAATATAAATATCTTAATATAAAATATCTTGGCGTGACTCTGACTAAGGAAGTGAAAGATCTGTATAATAAAAACTTCAAGTCTCTGAAGAAAGAAATTATAGAAGATCTCAGAAGATGGAAAGATCTCCCATGCTCATGGATTGGCAGGATCAACATTGTAAAAATGGCTATCTTGCCAAAAGCAATCTACAGATTCAATGCAATCCCCATCAAAATTCCAACTCAATTCTTCAACGAATTAGAAAGTGCAATCTGCAAATTCATCTGGAATAACAAAAAACCTAGGATAGCAAAAACTCTTCTCAAGGATAAAAGAACCTCTGATGGAATCACCATGCCGGACCTAAAGCTCTACTACAGAGCAATTGTGATAAAAACTGCATGGTACTGGTATAGTGACAGACAAATAGACCAATGGAATAGAATTGAAGACCCAGAAATGAACCCACACACCTATGGTCACTTGATCTTCGACAAGGGAGCTAAAAACATCCAGTGGAAGAAAGACAGCATTTTCAACAAATGGTGCTGGCACAACTGGTTGTTAACATGTAGAAGAATGCGAATCGATCCATTCCTATCTCCTTGTACTAAGGTCAAGTCTAAGTGGATCAAGGAACTTCACATAAAACCAGAGACACTGAAACTTATAGAGGAGAAAGTGGGGAAAAGCCTTGAAGATATGGGCACAGGGGAAAAATTCCTGAATAGAACAGTAATGGCTTGTGCTGTAAGATCGAGAATTGACAAGTGGGACCTCATGAAACTACAAAGCTTCTGCAAGGCTAAAGACACCATCAATAAGACAAAAAAACCACCAACAGATTGGGAAAGGATCTTCACCTATCCTAAATCAGATAAGGGACTAATATCCAATATATATAAAGAACTCAAGAAGGTGGACTCCAGAAAGTCAAATAACCCCATTAAAAAATGGGGCTCAGAACTGAACAAAGAATTCTCATCTGAGGAATACCGAATGGCAGAGAAGCACCTGAAAAAATGTTCAACATCCTTAATCATCAGGGAAATGCAAATCAAAACAACCCTGAGATTCCACCTCACACCAGTCAGAATGGCTAAGATCAAAAATTCAGGTGACAGCAGATGCTGGCGAGGATGTGGAGAAAGAGGAACACTCCTCCATTGTTGGTGGGATTGCAAGCTTGTACAACCACTCTGGAAATCAGTCTGGCGGTTCCTCAGAAAATTGGACATAGTACTACCGGAGGATCCAGCAATACCTCTCCTGGGCATATATCCAGAAGATGTCCCAACCGGTAAAAAGGACACATGCTCCACTATGTTCATAGCAGCCCTATTTATAATAGCCAGAAGCTGGAAAGAACCCAGATGTCCCTCAACAGAGGAATGGATACAGAAATTATGGTACATTTACACAATGGAGTACTACTCAGCTATTAAAAAGAATGAATTTATGAAATTCCTAGCCAAATGGATGGACCTGGAGGGCATCATCTTGAGTGAAGTAACACAATCACAAAAGAACTCACACAATATGTATTCATTGATAAGTGGATATTAGCCCAAAACTTAGGATACCCAAGATATAAGATACAATTTGATGAACGCATGAAACTCAAGAAGAATGAAGACCAAAGTGTGGACACTGTGCACCTTCTTAGAATTGGGAACAAAACACCCATGGAAGGAGTTACAGAGACAAAGTTCGTAGCTGTGATGAAAGGATGGACCATTTAGAGACTGCTGTATCCAGGGATCCGTCCCATAATCAGCTTCTAAACGCTGACACCATTGCATACACTAGCAAGATTTTGCTGAAAGGACCCAAATATAGCTGTCTCTTGTGAGACGATGCTGGGGCCTAGCAAACACAGGAGTGGATGTTCACAGTCAGCTATTGGATGTATCACAGGGCTCCCAATGGAGAAGCTAGAGAAAGTACCCAAGGAGCTAAAGGGATCTGCAACCCTATTGTTGGAACAACATGATGTACTAACCAGAACCCTGGAGCTCTTGTCTCTAGCTGCATATGTATCGAAAGATGGCCTAGTCGGCCATCAATGGAAAGAGAGGCCCATTGGACTTGCAAACTTTATATGCCCCAATATAGGGGAATGCCAGGGCCAAAAGAATGGGAATGGGTGGGTAGGGAAGTGGGGGGCGCTATGGGGGACTTTTGGGGTAGTATTGGAAATGTAATCGAGGAAAATATGTAATAAAAATATTAAAAAAAAATAACAAGGTTGTGAATACGCCTAACATGATATAACTATCCCTCGTACAATCGCAAACACATTTGTAAATTTACAATGGGGCATTCATATTACTTTATAATCCTCGTTTCTGCAACTGGTTACGTGGCCTTAATTGGTATTTATAAGTACCTTCCTCTACTACCCATTCTGTATTTCCTTCACCTTCGGCCAGCACCTCAGCAGGTCTTGGCTCTTTTCCTGGAGGATTGACCCATACCTTCATTCCTGACGGGTCTGCATCCTTTGTCACCCTGCTTGGATTAGGCTGTTGTAGTTTCCCATTGACTTTAATCACAGGACATGGTAGTACTAGGAGATGCCCTAAGGGATCTCCTACACTCCAGACATAATCTTGCTTACCTCCATTGTGAAGAGGTAATCCAATTTCCCCATGGTAATCTGGATCTATCACTCCTCCTAACATGGTTATTCCTTTTGTAGCATATTGGTTTAAGGGCATTAGAAGCCCAAAATGACCAGGGGGAAGTCTGAGCTTCCAGTTCAATGGAATGTTTGTTGTAGCTCCTGGTAGGAGCACTCCCCTCTCTGGAGCCAAAACTTCTAAGCCAGCAGAACCTAGAGTTATGGGGACAGGAAGCAAAAATTTTCCTAGAGGGTCACTAGGAGTGATAGTAAGTGGAACTATTCCCTTTTCCACCCCTTGATTCCTGGACCCATGAATCCTGGCTATGGGTGAAACTGAACCATATATGGAGCGCTGATTCAAAGCATATACTGCCTTCTGAAGAACTCTACCCCAGCCTTCCAAGCTGTTACCACCTAATTGGTGCTGTAACTGCGTCTTCAAAAGACCATTCCATGATGGGTAATTCAGGTCGCATAGTAACTTGGTGTCCTATTGTCAAACGTTCAGTTTCCACTAAGGCCCAATAACAGGCCAAGAGCTGTTTTTCAAAGGGAGAATAGTTGTCTGCAGATGATGGTAGAGCTTTGCTCCAAAATCCCAAAGATCTTTTCTGTGATTCACCTACAGGGGCCTGCCAGAGGCTCCAAACAGCATCTCTATTAGCCACAGACACCTCAAGTACCATCGGGGTCTGCTGGGTCATATGGTCCAAGTGGTAGAGCAGCCTGCACAGCAGCCTGGACCTGTTGAAGGGCCTTCTCCTGTTCCAGGCCCCACACAAAGCTAGCAGCTTTCCGAGTCACTTGGTAAATAGGCCTAAGTAACACACTCAAGTGAGGGATGTGTTGTATCCAGAATCCAAATAGACCCACTAAACGTTGTGCTTCTTTCTTGGTTGTAGGAGGGGCCAGGTGCAATAACTTATCTTTCACCTTAGAAGGAATATCTCTGCATGCCCCACACCACTGGACTCCTAAGAATTTCACTGAGGTAGATGGTCCTTGAATTTTGGTTGGATTTATTTCCCATCCTCTGATACGCATATGTGTTACCAATGAGTTCAAAGTGATTGCAACTTCCTGCTCACTTGGTCCAATCAGCATAATGTCAATCAATATAGTGCACCAATGTGATATTTTGTGGAAGACCCAAACGATCAAGATTCCTTCTAACTAAATTATGACACAGGGCAGGAGAGTTAATATATCCTTGAGGCAAAACTGTGAAGGTATACTGTTGGCCTTGCCAACTGAAAGCAAATTGCTTCTAGTGGTCCTTATGGACAGGTACTAAGAAGAAGGCATTTGCCAGATCAATAGCCACATACCAGGTGCCAGGAGATGTGTTAATTTGTTCAAGTAATGAAACTACATCTGGTACATCAGCTGCAATTGGAGTTACTACCTGATTTAGTTTTCGATAATCAACTGTCATTCTCCACAATCCATCTGTTTTCTGCACTGGCCAGATAGGAGAGTTAAATGGAGATGTGGTGGGAACCACCACCCCTGCATCTTTCAAGTCCTTGATAGTGGCAGTAATTTCTGCAATGCCTCCAGGAATACGATACTGTTTTTGATTCACTATTTTCTTTGGCAGAGGCAACTCTAAAGGCTTCCATTTGGCCTTTCCAACCATAATAGCCCTCACTCTACAGTTCAGGGAACCAATATGAGAATTCTGCCAATTTCTGAGTATATCTATCCCAATTATACATTCTGGAACTGGGGAAATCACCACAGGATGTGTCCGGGGACCTACTGGACCTACTGTGAGTCGGACATCAGTCAAAACTCCATTAATCACCTGCCCTCCATAGGCCCCTACTTTAACTGGAGGGCCACAATGTTTCTTGGGATCTCCTGGGATCAGTGTCAACTCAGAACCAGTATCCAGCAGACCCCGAAAAGTCTGATTATTTCCTTTTCCCTAGAGTACTGTTATCCTTGTAAAAGGCCGTAGGTCCCTCTGGGGAAGAACTGGAGAAAGGGTAACAGCAAAACCTTTGGGTGTCTTATCAGGATCCTTCCTCAGCGGAACCTGGCCACCCCTTCATTCAAGGGGTTCCGGATCTGCAAACCGGCTCAAGTCTGGAAATTGATTCACTGGCCGAGATTGCTGTTTACCACGAACTAATGTAGCCGTTCTTTCATTTGTTTGAAAATTTTTCTGCTTATACAGATCAAACAAATATGCAGTAGGCTTCCTATGTATTTCATTCCTGGAAATACCAGTACCAAAGGTCCAAGCGAGTCATGCCATTATAAATTTCACCTCTCCTGTGCTGACCATTACTGGGTATGTTATTATAAACATTCTTTTGCCTATGCTGTCCATTATAATAACTAGAATCACCTTGTCTCTGGCGATTCAATGCTGCCACCTGGCCCTTGTTACCTCGGAATCCAACTAAATCCAGTGAATTTAATTCATCTAATTGAGCTGAAGCATCTCCAATGCTAAGATCTGGCACAAGGAAAAGGGAAAGAACAAAACCCTTAAAATGTGCTGGTGCCCCTCTCACCAATTTGCGTCTTATAGAGCTGGTGAAGGGCATATCTTCTGGACCTTCCCATTGTGGACAATTAGGATTTACACAATATATCCACTCTAGCATTGCAATATCCCTAAGTCTTAAAATCCCTTCATCAACACTAAGCCACGGAATATCAGGCATCTCCAAGTCATTTCCAGTAGGCCATCTTTTGATAAACACCTCAGCCAACCAGTCAAACAAACTTTTGACACCTTTTTTAACCATGCGAGCTTCCGTATTAAACCTAGAATCTCCACTCAGAGGGCCCATGTCAATAAACTCAGCCTGCTCTAGTTTTATGTTCCTTCCACCCTTATCCCACACCCTTAAAATCCATTCCCATACATATTCACCAGGTTTCTGCTTGAATGAATTAGCAAACTCATTAAGCTCCTTAGTAGTGTAGCGAATTTCCTCATGGACTACCCTTTCTACCTCCCCTCTAGGAGCCTGTTTTGCTTTGAGTCTTGTTACAGGTCTAGAAGAAACTATTGGTGGGCCTTGAGAAACATCAGTATTGAAAGTCATTGCTGGTTTATCAGACTGCAAAATTAATTTTCTCATGTGGGGAAGGCATTATTTCAAGGGGTGGGGCTGAGGGTACTACTTCCTCAGGTGGGGCAAACCCTTGAGAATCTGAAGATTCAAAATTCTCAGCTTCAACATGGTCTTCCCACACATCCCCGTCCCAAGTTATAGGATCCCATTCTTTGCCAATTAGTGCCCTTACTTTAACTGTCAACACACTCTGAGGCTGAGACTTAAATTTTCAGTGTAGTTCAGCCAACCTTACAATGAGGGTTTCAGTTTGATTTTCTGCAACTTGAGCTCTATTGCTGCAAGAGAGAAGATTCTCTTCAAGGACACACTTAGCAACTTTTAGATTGTTTACTTGTGTCTGGAGCCTTTCGATTTTATCACACAACTCCTTCCTTTCATTCATCATTTTTTCCCCAGATACTAAGAGCAGCCAGCCAGTAAAATCATTTTCTGATTTTTTTCCCATCTTGTAGAAAGCTTTGTGCACTGAATCACCTAATTCATTAAGAAAATCAAGCGCATTAGCTTCTTTAAGTTTGAAATATAATTTCAACCATGGGTCTTCAAAATTCTCTGAGCTCCCAGGAGGGAGAGAATCTGGAGAGGTTTCAGTAGTTGAAAGCGCTGGTGGATCAACAAGCCAATTCCAGTATTTTAAAAGATTCATCCTTGTACTTCTGTTACTCTAGAACCACTCCTGGTACCAACTTCTGTATTAGTCAGGGTTCTCTAGAACAGGGTTCTCACAGAACTTATGGATAGTCTCTATATAGTAAAAGAATTTATTGATGACTTACAGTCGGCAGCCCAATTCCCAACAATGGTTCAGTCGCAGCTGTGAATGGAAGTCCAAGGATCTAGCAGTTACTCAGTCTCACACAGCAAGCAGGCGAAGGAGCAAGAGCTAGACTCCCTTCTTCCAATGTCCTTATATTGTCTCCAGCAGAAGGTGTAGCCCAGATTAAAGGTGTGTTCCACCACACCCTTAATCCCAGATGAAAGGTGTAGCCCAGATAAAATGTGTGTTCCTTAAACTCGGAGATTTAATCTTCTGGAATCCATAGCCACTATGGCTCAAGATCTCCATACCAAGATCCAGATAAGGATCTCCAAGTCTCCAGATAAGGGTCACTGGTGAGCCTTCCAATTCTGGATTGTAGTTCATTCCAAATATAGTCAAGTTGACAACCAGGAATAGCCACTACATACATCAATTATGAAAATTAATGTGGCAGTTCTTCAGGAAGATAGGAGTCAACCTACCTCAAGATGCAGCTATACTAATGTTGGACATATGCCCAAAGGATGCTTCATCCTACCACAGAGACACTTGCTCAACCATGTTCACAGCTGCTCTACTCATAATACCCAGAAACTGGAAATGACCTCAATGTTCTTTTAACAAAAGAACAATGGGGGAAGAAAAATGTACAATTATGCAATGCAGAGTGTTATCCAGACATTAAAAAGAAAAGAAAGAAAAAAAGAGTAACATCCTAAAATTGGCAGGTAAATGGATGGAACTAGAAAAAAAAAAATCATCCTGACTGAGGGATTCCAGGCCCAGAGAGAACTAGCATGCATGGGCTTCTATGTAGCTGTTAACTGTTTGGTAACCAAGTTATAATCCATTAAACCACAGAGCTTCTGTATGGAGTAAGAGACTAGGAGTGGGGACAGACTGTAGGAAACCAAATAGAATAGATAGTCATGGATGGATGGGGGCAGGGACTAGAACAGGAGGATGGAGTTGGGAAAAAGAGGGAAGAGGGAAATGAAGGAGAGAATATGGGAAGAGAAGGCTAAGTGTAAGGGGCATTTGAGGGGCTGTATGAAAACCGAATACAGTAGAAGTGTCCATATATACATATACATCTTCATATGTATCACACACACACACACACACACACACACGAAGGCGGTATAAATGGAACTGAAAAATAATGGGGGGAGACGGAGCCCCAAATGACTGTCTCTTGTCACCAAATGAAGCTTTCAGTCTTAGGATTGTGTTGTATCTAATTGAGTTGTTGGCCAAAGGGGTCCATAGGAGCCTCCAAACAACCCAGGCTGCTGCCAAGATGATTGGTTACTCCCCCCATGTGGAGCGCCGCTATCTCGTAAACATCCTGTGCTGAGTCATTTCCTCAGTACTATCTCGTAAACATCCTGTGCTGAGTCATTTCCTCAGTACTATCTCGTAAACATCCTGTGCTGAGTCATTTCCTCAATAACAACTCGTAAACATCCTGTGCTGGAAATCCCCGCCCCGGGCAGCTCCGCCTCAGGGATGGGGCAATCAGTGTTGAGCCAATCATGGCTTGCCACGTCCGAGGCAGGGAGAATTTCTTATAAAAGGGAGGGGCTCGGATTGCCTGGGGTCTCCGGTTGTGAAGCTTATGCTCTCCCTCTCAAGACGCATAAAGCTTGCTGCAGAAGAACCCTATTGTGTGTGGTGTCCTTATTCGCGGGCGAATTAGAGAACACTCACATCTGGTGCCGAAAACCCGGGAAAACAAAGAACATCGTGAGCACCGTCGGAGATCCCTCGGTGACGGGGAGGGTCCAGAACTGCAGGAACTACGTCTCGGAAAGGTATGCCTGAATTTTACCTGACCCTTTCGCACTCCCTTCAACTAACTGGGCCGTGGGAGGGATTGCCCGAGGCTTTAATTATCGTCTTCGTGGCTTTGGTTGTATGGTTCCTAGCCCGAAAGAAAGGGCAAAAGGTTTTAGAAGCTATGCAGGAAGGTATGTCAGAATCCGAGCGTAGTGAGAGGATGGGTGTGCGCACAAAAACCGTAAAAAAGGCAAAAAAGGGAAGTGAAAAAGGACCTCCCGGGAGAAATAGAAAGGGAGAGAAGGGGAGCAGCAGGCCCGGGTTATATCCGACCCGAGAACTGGCTGCCCTCCACCTAAGAGATACCTCGGATTCTTCTGAAACCGAGGATAGTAAGCTGACCTCGGAGGAAGAGGGCGAGTTAGAAGAAGAAGCAGTTAGATATAAAGGAGAAAGGTATCACCCAGATGAAGGCGGGCGACCTGAGTCAAGTAAGCCCGCGTCCGGTGTCTTCTCTAAGGATAGGAGATTGTTGGCTGCCGCCATTCCCTCCGCTCCCCCACCTTATGAGGCCCGGTCATCCACAACTTCCTTTTTTCCCCAAAGGATCCTCCGCAAGCTACACTTAGCGTTTCCTGTTTATGAACAGGAAGGGGGGAGAATCTACGCTCCTGTAGACTATAGTCAGATAAAAGATCTTGCAGAATCAGTAAGAAAATATGGTCCCAATGCTAATTTTACTATTATGATTCTTGAAAGAATGGCACAAACTGCCATGACACCTAGTGATTGGCAAATGGTGGTTAAGGCCGCCTTGCCTACCATGGGACAATACATAGAATGGAAAGCCTTGTGGCATGAGGCAGCCCAGTCCCAGGCCAGGGCCAACGCAATAGCCCTTACGCAAGAGCAGCGGGATTGGACATTTGACCTTTTAACAGGCCAAGGCCCGTGGGCCGCAGATCAAATTAATTACCATTGGGGGGCGTACGCCCAGATTTCCAGCACAGCCATACGGGCCTGGAAGTCACTTAATCACAAGGGAGAAACCACCAATCAGCTTACAAAAATTGTTCAAGGGCCCCAGGAGCCCTTTGCCGACTTCGTCGCACGCATGGTGGAGGCGGCAGGAAAAATCTTTGGGGACCCAGAGGGGATAGGACCCTTTATTGAGCAACTGATTTTTGAACAAGCCACCCAGGAATGCAGGAATGCCATTGCTCCTAGAAAATCAAAAGGGTTGCAAGAATGGCTAAGAGTGTGTAGAGAGCTTGGAGGTCCACTTAGCAATACTGGCCTCGCGGCCGCCATCATGTTAGCACAAAAGCATCCTCCACAAAAGAAGACCGGTGAACGGACCTGTTTTAATTGTGGTAAGCCTGGACATTTCAAAAGAGATTGCAAAGCCCCAGACAAGAAAGGGGGGGTCTTGACCCTCTGCACGAGGTGTGGTAAAGGGTACCACAGAGCAGATCAATGTCGCTCAGTGCGAGATATACAGGGAAGGCTTTTGCCTCCATTAAATGTTCCTGCTCCCAATGTGTCAAAAAACGGGTCACTGGGCCCACGGTCCCAGGGCCCTCAAAGATATGGGAACCGGTTTGTCAGAACATCCGGGAGGGCGGAAGAAGCGACCCAGGAAGACCCACAAGGGTGGACCTGCGTGCCGCCTCCGACCTCCTACTAATGCCCCAAATGAGTATCCAACCAGTACCTATAGAGCCAATGTCACCTTTGCCCCCTGGGACCATGGGCCTTATCCTCGGACGAGGATCACTCACCTTACGGGGCCTAGTGGTCCATCCTGGGGTTGTTGACCATCTACACTCCCCCGAAATACAGGTCTTATGTTCCAGCCCCAGGGGTGTGTTTTCCATCAGTGCAGGAGATAGGATAGCTCAATTGCTGCTCCTCCCCGACACCCTCTGGGAGGACTCCCCAGGCCCCAGTCCCAAAACGATGGGGTCATCAGGAACTGATTCAGCCTACCTTGTTGTATCCCTGAATGAAAGGCCCAAACTCTGCCTCGAAGTAAATGGAAAAAGGTTTGAAGGTATTCTTGATACCGGGGCAGACAAAAGCATTATATCCACACACTGGTGGCCAAAAGCTTGGCCCACTACAAAATCGTCCCACTCTCTACAAGGTCTGGGATATCATTCATGCCCTGCCATAAGCTCAATGAGTTTGACCTGGAAGGCTCCTGAGGGACAAAAGGGTAAATTCGAACCTTATGTGCTCCCGCTCCCAGTAAACCTTTGGGGGAGAGACATTATGCAACATTTGGGCCTAACCCTGTCCAATGAAAAAATCGTGTCGGAGGAAGGGTTGAACAAGGCAAAAAACATGATGCTATAATTTCACATATGCCGCTAACCTTTCTAAGAGTTTGTCCCAACAGCTGCTATATAATTGGACGTCTGATTTTGATCAAACCCTCCAGAAACTTAGATTGGCCATCGTCTAAATCAATTCCACCAGACTTGACCTCTCCTTGACCGAAGGCTTTTCGTCATGGATTTCTTCTGCTGTTTCTTATTTTAAGGAATGGGTGGGGGTGGGTTTGTTTGGAATTCTCCTTTGCTTCGGATCGGTATCTAGCTTATGGTTAATTTGCAAATTATATAAGAAAAATAATAGAGACAAAATCATGATATCCCAGGCGCTTGCTGCCTTGGAGCAGGGGCAATCTGCACAGGTATGGTTGGCGGCGCTTAAACAAAATCGATTTGCACCACTGGTCGCTGGCTGCCCGCGCTTTAGCGGGTGAGCTTCAGCAGCCCTAGAGGATTGTAGAGCAATGCATCGCACAGGTGGTCCCCCCGTCCCACCTGGGGAATATGCCGTCTAGTGGGGGTTTCCTGCCCTAGTCTTCCCCTCCTCGAAAAAATGGCAGAGGGACAGGTCGGAGCAACTTCGGGTCCCACTCAAGCCTAGTTGTTGCTTGCGGACATAGTTCTTACATCTCTGAGTAAGAGGATTCGGCCAATGTTCCCGTCCTCTCATACTGGGTGTCCAGTTGGTTTTATTAGACAAAAAAGGGGGAGATGTGGAGCGCCGCTATCTCGTAAACATCCTGTGCTGAGTCATTTCCTCAGTACTATCTCGTAAACATCCTGTGCTGAGTCATTTCCTCAGTACTATCTCGTAAACATCCTGTGCTGAGTCATTTCCTCAATAACAACTCGTAAACATCCTGTGCTGGAAATCCCCGCCCCGGGCAGCTCCGCCTCAGGGATGGGGCAATCAGTGTTGAGCCAATCATGGCTTGCCACGTCCGAGGCAGGGAGAATTTCTTATAAAAGGGAGGGGCTCGGATTGCCTGGGGTCTCCGGTTGTGAAGCTTATGCTCTCCCTCTCAAGACGCATAAAGCTTGCTGCAGAAGAACCCTATTGTGTGTGGTGTCCTTATTCGCGGGCGAATTAGAGAACACTCACACCCCCAAACTGACGACAAGACCCCATTATTGAAGACAACACCTACACAGCTCATTGCACATCATGGAGATGCCATGGATTTGGTTGATTGCTTGCATTATGTTAATTGGATTCCCAAAATTATTCAGGAATTCACAGGTCTGCTTGTAGGACACTGAGGGTCCCTGTCCCCAGTTGGTTTTGATCAGTAAGTGAAGCTGCCAAGCTGCTAATGGCTGGGCAGGGAGACAGTGGCAGGACTTTTAGGATTCCCCAGGGCAAAAAAAAAAAAAAATCAAGAGAAGGCACAAGGTGCAATGCTGGGGAAGGAGAAGGTCCAGGCCCAAGAAGTGTAGGACAGAGACAGAGAGACTCCCAACTTGTAAGAATTGGGGATTGGGGTCCAGGAGGGCTGTAGACTTCAGTCCAGGGTAGCAAAGATGAACATGAATTTTAGTAAGTAATAATTCAGGAGTATCAGAGGGGAGGCATTAGCAATGTGGATGTTTGGGGGTGGCCCAGTCATTGAGCTGTTTTAGGCTGTGTGTGCTTGTGTGCTTGTGTGTGTGTGTGTGTGTGTGTGTGTGTGTTTCATTCAAGAATCCAGAGCATCGGGGTGGCAAGTGAGGAGCACATGAGCAGCCGCCAGGGACACTAGAGCGGATTAATCAGCTACCACTACATGCAGATGTTCAGCTGGTGCCTACATAGGGCCATTATCCCTATGTGCTAGCAGCTTTGGTATAGGAAGGCACCCTGCATGGTTCCAAAAGAGAAGCATCAGCCCAGCCACAAATCATTTGATCTATAATCATGAGCTACCTGCAAGATATGTTAGGACCATGGTGGCACATAGCTTGTGGGAGTAACCAATCAAAATAATCCGAGGTATCCCAGACACAGCTGGAGAGATAGCTTAGCTTTATAAGAGTAGAGGACCCAGGTTTGGTTCCTAGCATCCACATCAGGTGACTTGAAATGGCTCTTAAATTCAATTTTGGATGCTCTGGTATCCTCAGACCTCCAAGAACACTTTCGTGCATAAGGTACACATACACACACACAGGTACATGTGAATACATATCAATAAAAATAAACCAACAAAATCTTGAGATAGTTATGCCTGTTTCAAAAATTCATATTCAAGGTATATGTGGTGGATGGCAAAGTCTACAATGGAATCTTGTAATATTGAGGCCACAGACAGCAATTCAACCAAACTTGTATGATCTAAGACGATTAGAAGGAGCAGGTTAGCCAGCACAGAGAATAGGGCTGCAGAGGAGGAGATGTTGAAGATTGGCAGAGGGAGTTGGGCTTGAACTTTCTGACTGTTCACTTCCCTAAGGCCTTGTTACTATTCTGCCAGGAGATGCCTACCACAGATTGCCAGCATCATCTACGCAGTACTTCATTTCCCTTTGATTTGAGACAGCTCTGAAGACCCAAATGGCCCCGGTAGATCTGCGACTCTCCTAGGTTTAGAAACATCTTGAGTTCCTTGTCGGAGAAAGCCATTGTGTGGTATAACATGTAAAAAGGTATTTTGTCATCGTCGTGGCTCGTGGCCTAACAGTTTTAAGGCTCTTGAAACTTCTTGGGCCGTACCTTTATTTTTTTCTTTCTAGGCAGGGTCTCAAACAGGTTGGTCTCTAACTTACTGTGTAGCCAAAGGTGGCCCTTGAGCTTCTGATGCTCTGGCCTCTCCTTAGAGAGTGAGGTATAACTTCCAGCAACTGTGCCTAGTTATGCCTTTTTATATGCTGGTAGAATGACTTATATTTGGAGTCCCTCAGAAACTTTAGGGTGATTTCTGGTTGTTGGTCTGATTCACCAGTCTTGGAGTCAGGGTTAAGAACTCTTCCTGTCCTGCCCTCCCGCCCTCTGCCCTGGGAAGAGGTTGAAGGTTGAGTTTATCATCATTGACCAATGACATAATCAATCTCAATTACACACCTTCAAGAAAAAAGAAATCTCTAAAAGTACAGACCTGGGAAGATTCCAGAGCAGGTATACTCAAACTCCGTGTAGACAGACACTCGTACACTCAGGACCTCTCCCTTGTACCTCACCTGGATTTCCACCTGCAACCTTTATAATGAATTAATTGGACAAAGGCAAATGGTGTCCTGTGTCAGGAGAACCATTATGGCAAATTTTCTGAGGAGTGGGTTATGGGAACCTCTGGTTTACAGCCTATGAGTCAGAGATTTGGCATCTGAAATGGCAAAAAAAAAAATGTGGAACTCTGTCTCTTGTGGGATCTGATGCTGACTTTAGGAGGATAGTGTGAAACTAATTACTGCACATTCACTCCATTTAGAGTCAGAGATGTTAGTTTATCTCACACTTGGTGTCAGGAGGCTTGGGGTGTTCATTTATCATACACTGGGTGTCAGGAGGGCTGTAAATATATAGAAGAACTTTTTTTTTTGAAATGAGAAGAAAAGGTAGTAACTCCTTATGACTGGGGACTGATGAAGGACTTTGGAGTGGGGACAAATGTGGGGACGAATGCTTGAGAATGAGATTGAAGGGTACCAAAAGCTTTGGTTATTCACAGAAGCCACAGAAGAAGAAAAAACAACTATAGATGAGATTCATTAGCAAATGAAAATGATCAGATATGTTTAGAGGGGGTTGCCTCTCAGGGCTGACAGAATGCTGAGAAATGTACACTTCAAAGGCACCAAGCTTACTGTGACCTTACCTGGCACATAGTGTTATAAAGTACTGTGGACCAGGATTTCCAGTTAATGCTCTCTCAATATGCCTTAGTTTTTCTTGTGGACGATGTGACTGTTAAACACCAAGCTCTGTGTTGCATCCCCAAATTCTAAATTGAAGTGTAACTATATTTGAGCCAGTCTGACTGGAGGCGCATCATGGCATTTATTAACAGATGCCCCTGTCTCCAAGAAGCACACCCTTTGAACGCTTCCCTGTGCCTGGCACGATGCTAAGTGCCAGGGGTGGGCAGCAAACCAGGCATGCGCAGTCAGCCCTGCTCGCATGGAGCTAGTAGAGATGGACCCAACAAACAGAGCAGACAAGTGAGCAAATCACTTCTTCTTGAGGTGATGGTCACCGGAATATGAAGGCAAGGGTGGAATTCACTGTAGACAAAAATGGGAAGGTCTCATAACAGAAGAAGAGAGAGCTGAGGACATTTCTTTATTGCACTCTCAGTGGTTTGGTCCAGTTTAAGCATCTCAAACACATAATAGCCATCTTTGATTTCTTACATAATTAGGGGACATCAATATCATTCTTTCAGGTACTTTTGTGACTGAATTTTCAAATGGCTGGTCAATATTTTATTTTTTCATTTTGAAACAGGATCTCTGTATTGTGCAGCTCTGAACTTGCTATGTAGACCAGACCAGCCTGGCCTCAAACTACAAAGATACAGCTGCCTCTGAGAGTTAAGCATGAACCACCACACCTAACTCCCACGTTTGTAATATAAAGTCCAGAAATAGGCAGAAACAGGCTGAGTACCTCTCATGAATTTGGTGTCTCCTTACCAGAGCGATTACTGCTCTGCACTTTACAGATGGGAGACTGAAGATCCCGAAAGGTTTAGGATTCTCTCCAAGAACCCAGTTAAAGATTTTTTCCCCATTAAAACAGAACAAAATTTACATGGGTAACAAATTACTTTCTTTCTCTACAAGTCAAATTACATTAGGTTTTACTGTAGTGTCTTGAGTTATTTCTATAGTTAGACTATCTTTTAAACTAATAAGATCCAATACTATTTCCACTGGAGAAAGAAAGAACACAATTTACCTAGTGATGATATTCTTGTCTTCTGTTGATTCTATCTGGTTCCATTACAAACATCTTCCTTAGTTTTTCTTTGTCACAGACTTGTGCCCGTTTTTTTTTTTTTTTTTTTTTTTTTTTTTTTTTTTTTAAGGCTTAAGAATAGTTTAATCCCAGAATCATTCTTTTCTCTTTCGTTTCTCTCTTTTGTTCCCCACATTTCTAAAAGTAATGATTTGTTTTTGAATCAATACTTAATGAGATCTCCAGCCCTAGGCTAGGTGCTGGGTACAAAACCAAATCAGGTATTCTAACTCCGCTGTGGTAAAAGGTGCTTCTCACCACCTTTCCTTTCCTTTCCTTTCCTTTCCTTTCCTTTCCTTTCCTTTCCTTTCCTTTCCTTTCCTTTCCTTTCCTTTCCTTTCCTTTCCTTTCCTTTCCTTTCCTTTCCTTTCCTTTCCTTTCCTTTCCTTTCCTTTCCTTTCCTTTCCCTTCCCTTCCTTTCCTTTCCTTGCCTCTCTCCTCCCTTAGCACAACTGCACAGTGAAGGAGGATCCTGGAGCTGATCCGGGATAGTTAACTAGGGGGCAGGAAGATCAAAGAACCTGTTGAGCCGAGCCGCCAGGAGGAAGCCAAGGGCTGGAGAGTGCAGCCTTTGGCTCTGACAGTTTCAAATTTGAAAGAAGGTGGAAGGAAGGCTAGGAGGCAAATTCTGCTGATCAGCTGGACCCCGCTCTCGCTTGCGTGTACTTTCGTGCAGCAGTAACCCAGAGCCTTCCCTGAACTGAGTGCACCAGTTTTCCCAACATCACACCGCTAAAGGAAGCTAAGCGGAGGCTGTGCGGACTCGCAGGCTGGGGACCCAAGCTTCTCTCACATCCTGCTAACTTCCTTAAACCCGAGATGGCCTTTCCCTCCTCCATATCTGCTCCCTCCCCTCTTCCCCGCAGCGCTCATCCCACGCCCACCCTCACCCCTGGCTTCACAGTCCCACTTCCTGAAGCACAGGGCTGCAAGCCCGACTCTTCCTCACCCGAGAGAGGAAGAAATCTGCAGATCTGGGATTGAGTCGTACGAGGTGTGAGCCCACAGTGCCCAGAGTTCTTTCCTTCTTAGGAGTGAGTCTAAGGGATCCAGCAATACCCTGGTCAATACACAGCCTTTTGATTCATTGATTGATTAATAACTGGAATTTATCTTTTAGGGAACAAGATGAGCGCCCACCTGGTCGGGCCACATCCTTAGGACAGAACTGAACTCATGTTTTCTAAGGGCGAGCAACTCTAGGCTGACAGTTGGGTGCATTTACTCTAGAGTGAGCAGCAAGCATACACTCGCACACATGCACACACACGAGCATGCGCGCACAGGCACACTCTCTTTTCCTCTGCCTTAACCTTTAACTCTTTTTGTTTCCTTAATTATGCATTTCAAATCATGGTTCTCAAACTGTCCCCAGACCAGCAGCAGAAACATCACATAGCAACCTGTGACCCCAGACCTCCAGATTCAGTCTCTACGGAGGAGGACAGGGACTCACAAAAACAGCATTGGTTTAACAGTCGCCCTGGGTGGTGTTCTCTTAAGGACTGGAGATTTTATATATAACCAGTAAATACCCAAGCTCTGTTTATTATTACTTTTTGGAGTAAGTCTTTGATTTGAGAATAGGCACACCTGCTAAAAGCACACTGAATTGCTTGTAAAAATTTTAAGTCCTACAAGCAATGGGGGGAGGAGGGGAGAAGGGATATAGAGAAGGAGGGAGGGAGGGAGGGAGGGAGGGAGGGAGGGAGGGAGGGAGGGAGGGAGGGGGAGAGGTGTCATTTGCTGCCACATTATGAGTCTGTGTCTGAGAACTCAGACTTTTGGAAACACCTCATTTTTCTCCTAGGTGGCTATAGTAATTTGGTCATTTGCCTGGTCCTTTTTGAAAGTGCTTTCTCTAAGATACTTTTAATAGCTTAAAGGTCACATGACACTCCTCATTCTCTCCCCTCTCCCCTCCCAGCTCTACTGGCTTGGGACAAAGATAGTCACTACTCCTTTGCAACCTCATCTTAAATTTTGGCACTGGAAACTAGACTGGGTACCAGGCAGCCAGGGAGTTGCAAACTTTGGGGAAGATGTGAGAACAAGAGGAGCAGGGAAGAAGGGGAACATGGGAACACGGTGAGTGTGGGCAGGGTCTGGTGGAGGGGGCTAGTGGCCAGTGATGCTCTGTAGGAGAGGAAGGACAAGGGCTGGAGAGAGGGAGGAAGGGACTAGGGGTGTTGGGAAAGAAGGAGAGAGAGAGAGAGAGATGGGGAGGGAGGGAAGGAGAGAGAGCTCGCTCGCTCGCTTATTTCTGAAAAAAGTTTCATTTTGTAGGAGTAATTTTAGTAAACAGCTTTATGCAAACTCAGAGAACACCAGAGGGAGGTGGAAACATAAGAGGGGCCAAAGCTGCTTTGAAGAGACACATTTTAGACCATACAATCAAAGGACCGGTCACCACCGCTGCTAAAAACACACCCTCTGTTTGGGTGTAATCACCTGCCACTGGATATTTATTTGCTGGATCCGGTCTTTCACAAAGAGGTCACACATATTATAATTTCGTTGAGCAGGATTAAAGCTTGGACAGCAACTGGGGAAAACACAACCCCGACCCTTACTAATGTTATCATCCTCTTTTCTTGTAAGGAAGAGAAAGCTGGATCTGGCCCTCTGAGAAAACAGCCCGGTGTGGAGCCAGGACTTTGGTTTCTCATGACCTTTCTCCTCCAGCCAAGGCTTCAGATTATAAGTAGGATGAACAAAGACTTTAAAATCGTGTATGTCTCCTGTTTGTGGAGAAAAGGCTTCTATGGGGCCGCCCGCGCAGAGTGCGCAGAACGTCAAGAATTTACTTGGTTGGTAAAAAACGTGACTAGAAACTTGGGAATTTTCCTGGGTTAACCGCAGCCTGATTTCTGTTGGCAACACTAACCTTCCTTCCTCCGCCAGAATCCCTGCGTCCGTCTGGCGAGGGCCCATCTCTTAGGTGGAAGGGAAGGCGGGTGAGAGTACGAGCAGGTGTTACCACCTAGAGTTTGAACTGAACTCTTGAAAGTCAAGTTTGGGATAGGTCTGAGGCGTCGCCAGACGCCTTGAAATATCATCCAGTGAAAGTGTGCAAACGACACGGATGAAGAATCACTGGACAGCGGAGTTTGCACCTGGGGCTCGGTGGCTTCTCGCTGGGACAAACGCCTGGAATAGGTGTTTCCGGGAAGATCTCGCGAAGGCTCCGCCCCGCGTGGTCCTTACGTGGGCTGGAGTCCTGAGTAGAAGTTATCCTAGCCAGGTACCAAAAGCAGCTAAGAAATAATGGGGGGAGGGGGTAAGGGGTGTCTAAAAGCGAAGCGGAAGTTTCAAGGCCTCTAAGAGGGATAACAGTATAAATAACCGAGGGCGTCTTGTAAACACTGCGGTCATAACCCCGAACATTAAACAGCCGCGGTGGCATCTGGCACATTGCCGCGGCGGGCTGCGCTGGGGCAGAGGCAGCAGGGTCCCAGGCTCCTCTGCCTAGCCTCTCTGTTTATCTCAACTTAATCTTCCCCTATGTGCTGTTCCTCAGTCTGGAAGATGTTTAAGTTACGACCCGGCCCGCGGGAAATCTTGGCGGGAGCTTAACGCAAGGGGTAACCGCACCCGAAAAGCAGGCAAGAACGTTTACTGTTGCAATTAATTAATTACCAGTCAGTAACAAACAAAGTATCTTGCTGCATTTGAAATTCACATGAGAGCTTCAATCTCTTCTTCACTGGATTGCAAGCAGCGTTTGGTTTTGTTTTTAAAATCACAGAAACACACGGAAAGTTATAAATCTCTCCTAGTTTACTATCAGGATCCTCAGAACAAGCACACTGTAAAACAGTGCAGAGTGAAATTTTCTTTTTCTTCGTTGTCCTCGGGTCTGTGTGACTGGATAACTGTAATCCTGTTTATTCTCTATTTACAGTTATAGTATCTTTAGTGAGCTTAAAATAACTGGGATGGACTCTTCAAGTTTTCAGTAGGAAACATGACTTGTCTTTTCCTAGTTGGAATCAGAGCTAATCTTTTTCTAGGAGCTTGGGCTAAATGTTAAAATAACTACTTTTTAATCATGAAATGTCCCCATGGATTCCAATGTTCTTCACAAAATTTTAAAAAAGAAATCACACCAATGTCCAGGCTTTTTTTTTCAATATAAAGAAAGATTTATTTTCGGAAGTAGCAAAACCTGTTTGAAAAAAATATATTTCTTCGAGTGACTTATTTTATAAATGTGACTGTCAAAGTCAGCTATTCTATGATCTACATTTTACAACATATTGTACAAAAGATACACATTGATAGGCTCTTATTATCTATTTATATATAATATATATAATTACATATTGCACTTGGACCAGCCAGGCTCGCAGTCATTCATGGTAGAAGTTAATCAAGTTAAATAGATGGGAATCGGTAAGTACAGTTGGTCTCCTTTGGTTTGGAAACGAATCTCCTCGTCGCAGGTAAGTGTTCTTGCGGGGTGGGATAGGGAGAGGAGCGATGCAAGGCACCAGCAGAGGCAGGGAGGGAAGGGCAGGGGTCGTCACCCTCGCCGGCCCACTGCCCCCAGAGCTCACGGTTCCCAGACTCGCACCTCCAAGGTCAGGATGCTGTGGTTCCACACAAGCGGTTGGCGGTCACCACTTCCTTCAGGTCATTCTCTGGTTTGCCGGCCACCATAAAGGGCCACGTCTGGAAGAGAGAAAAGGGTGGAGAGGGTGAGTAGTCGTGGGGAGGCGGCCACGCAGGCAGGCTAGGACCAGAGAGGCCATGGGTCTGTCACTTCCTAGGTGTTTTATTAATGCCAGGCAGGGTAAAGCAAGCAGCCCCAGGTGGTGGTGGTGGTGGAGGTGGAGGTAGAGGTGGAGGTGGAGGTGGGGGTGGGTGGTGGAGGTGGTGGTGGAGGTGGAGGTGGTTGGTGGACTTTTGGAACAAGGGCAAAACAGGTCTCCTGAGTTCTAACTGGAACCCCAAAACAAGCCCAGACTCAGCTCTGAGGCAGATGTTCCAGGAGTCCTAGCAGGGTGGGTGGGAGGACCCTGGCCCTAACTACTCAACTGCAGGTCTGTGGAGGCTCTGGTCTAGCATCCTGGCCTTTATTGACTTCCATTTATCTCCCAGTGTAATCCTAGCTATGGCCACAATTTTAAGTTAGTAGTAACCCCCGAAGGGGGTGTGCACTTATAAAAGACACAGGCACATTTTATTTGAGATCCTCCTACTAGCTAGAAAGCAAAACTGTCTCTTCCCTTTCTTTCTTCTTCCTTTCTCTGGACTGTTATAAAAAAAGCACATTCAAGTTTTTTTTTTTTAATATATTTAAAGATGAAGGTAGCAGCAATTATAAATGTTCTAATTGATAATCTCATTCTAGTTTTAGATTGTAAAAAAAAACACTACCCATCACTACAACAACAATAACAACAACAACAACAACAACAAAAACCAAACCTTGTTATTTGGAAGGAAAATATTTTTCCTGGCGAAAAGTGTTTTAGCATCCCCTCCCCCAATTCCTGAGACAAGCTGAGTGAGAATACAATTCAAGCCTCTTTGTAAGTGCTGGCCAGAGGGATATCTAATCCTTATCATATGTAAACAAAAGTCCTCGAAAGGTGGTGGTTTTCTTTGGAGCCTGCACGTTTTAAAATGAAATGAAACGAAAGAGGAAGTTAAAAACAACCTTAAACAGTAAAATACCTCTGAGAAAGTCGGTTCAGTAACCAGCACTTGCTTTTCAAAAATTAGGCTCATTCATTGTGACTGGTGGGACCCATGGCTGTTATTTTGTCCAGTACACTAGGACCTGAGCGGATTTACTGATTGCATTGACAGTGGCTGGAATTTCTGGGATTTAAAATGGTAATCTACTTAGCCAAGCACAGAATATTTAAGTAGCTGGGGGGATTGGCATAGACAGTTATGGAGGCGGAAGAACATAAATATGTCTGCATTTAATAGTCCTAAATATACCAGGGGAAAGAACTGACCTAGGTGTTTATAAGAATCGGAGGGGGAACTCAAGTTTGCTCTTAGCCAAAAGAGACAAAGTAAGATAGGTCTTCTGGGTGCCCAGTGTCTGCTCAGTTTCACGACAGAGGAAATGGCACCCTGCGCGGGGATCCCTGGTCTTTGCCAACTAAATACCCTCGGAAATCCCTTAATGGGGTGCCACGTCAAACCCTAGCACAAATCACTCGCGGGCTCGCAGCGCTTGGTGCAGAGAGCCAGGGCGCTGCGTGGAGCCCGCGCGGAGGTTCCCAAGATGCTAGGGCAGCGATTTAAGGTGTCACGCTCTCGCCCCGGGTCCCCAGGCCCAACCAGAGGCGCGGGAGGACTCACCAGGTTGACTGGGTGAATGTAACCATTCTCGTACTTGTCGTTGGCCAGGATCTGCCTTAAGTGAGCGATGTAGCTGGACGCCAGCCTGAGAGTGTCCAGCTTGGAGAGCTTGGTGTCCGGGGGCACCCAGGGCAGGGTGGTCTTGAGCCTGGAGAAGGCCTTGCTCAGCACCCGCATGCGGGCCCGCTCACGAGCATTGGCTGCGTTGCGCTGGACCTGCTTGCCCTCCTGGCTGACCCCGCTCAGCGGGCTTTTCTTAGTGGGCGCCTTCCTCCTCTTGCCAAGGCCACCGCGACCCTTCTGTGGAGACCCGTTCTCGCAGTTGGAGCCCTCCTCGGTGCTCTCGTTGGAAGTTCCAAACTCCTTGTTGGAGTCCATTTTCAGGGAGTCACAGTCCAGCATCTCCACCTCTTGAAGGTCTTCTACATCGCTGAGGGAGCCAGTGGACATGTTTAGAGAGGTGGAGGGAGGGAGGAAGAGAGAGACGCTGAAACGGAAACGAAAGGGTCTCAAAAGTAAGGAGCTGCCACTTCGTGTGTTGGGTTTGAGGTGGGATCTGGCAGTCCCGTCCCCCAGCTTCCCCTTTACAGAGTCCTGAAAACGACCACAAGGGATCCCGCGACAGGGAAACCAGTGCTCTATCTCCCCACCACTGGAGTCCTGGCCTTAACGGAGAGTGAAAGAGCGCCGAGGAATTTGGTGGACACTAGGAATTTATCTGGGGAATAGAGAGGCGGATCCATGCAGCCCAGGGGAGGGGCCTGCTAGGCCCAACAGACTTCCCAGACCCCTTTCACAAGCACAGGAGACTTCAAGCTCAGACCTGGTTTCCAGCAACCGATTGCAACATGCCTGTACCGGATTCCTTCTTCCTCCCAAGTCAAGGAGTAAGCCCTACTTAGAACCCTTGCTCATCTCCTAAGGCCCCTTTCCTTTGAGGGAATCTCAACTGATTGTTCTGAGAACTCAGAGAAAGGGCCAGATCCTTTGCTCTAAGTGGCCTTTCCCCCTAAAACATCTCACAGTCACTCTTTCTCCCAAGAAATAACAATCAAAACCCCGCAGCCCCTAGTTAATACCGGCTAAGACCACAGGGCTTTACCAAGACTGCGTTACCGCTCACTGGCTAACACAGCAGTCACAGGTCCTGTCTGTCTGTCGGGACGAGAAGAGGCTTATTTTACCAAACCAAATGTTTGAAAGGAAAATGCTGATCGCTGGGACGATTTTTTTTTCCAGATGCGTTTTACTGTTTAAAATTTACCTGAGGTAAATTGGGAAAAGAAGTGGTAGAAAGAAATTACCGGAGAGAAGGAAGGGAGAGAGGAAGGAGGAGAGAAGGAAGGAGGGAGGGAGGGAAAATAAGAAAAAGAAAATCCATTACCATCCAGTCTTGTTGAAGGTATCAGGGAACTGCTAGTGCATAGGAACACACTTGACTAAGGAACACACGTACACACACACACACACACACACACCACACATGCAGTTGACTGGGAATGGGTAGGCGATGAGAGAGGTTATATGGATTTGTGGAACATATTTTGCGAGCTGAGAATCTTTCCAGTGAGATGCAACTCACTTCTTCTCTCCTGTCTTAAAGACTCTGTGGCTCCTGGAGGCCTCTCTTTGCCTGACACCTTTCTTCTTGTGCTTGCTTTCTCTTCTCCCATCCTCTGGGCTACTAGGGTTCCTCATAGAGAGAGAGCTGGCCTAATAAAACACAAAACAGGACTCATGGCTTTGGAGAAAGAACCTTTCCCATCCTTCATTCCAGTTGGGACTGTCTTTCTCAGGGACTGGCAGTCTTCTGGGAGGTAAGAAGAAAAGCAAAGGGAACAGGAACCCAGGGACTGAATGAAGGGTGTGCCAAGAAACCAGGAGATGAGATGGTTTTTGTTTTTTTTCCCTCATGAAAAAAAAAAAACAAAAAACCAGTCAGATTTTGTAGCCTTACAATTAGACACTGAGGATTGGTGGCAGGAGCTAAGAGTAACTCTTCAGAGGCTGACTCTGAGTCCAAACCCCTCTGTTACACTTAGATATGGGTCTCTAATCCGGGCTCAGCTGGGAATTCACTAACCTCTAAGATTTTGTTTTGTTAGCAGAGATCTGTTTGCTTTCCCCCTATGCTGTAAACTAAACAGATTGTCAGCAAATCAGTCTCTATTAATGAATTAGTGAACCCTCTCCCCGCCCCCATAATATCTTTCTTGAGGACCCAAAATTTGCTAATCACCAGCGTGGAGATTTATGAGCTCTTATTTTCTGTTGTTTGTGCAGGTGGAGATTTAAATGACCGCATCCACTCCCAAGATTTATTGCAAGAGTGATTGATGTTATAAACCAGGAAAGGACTCTTCCCACAGCAGGGATGACAGAAATATCAAGTTGAAGTTGCCTTTGTCTGCATGCACACGTGAGCCAGTGCTACAACACAGACAGCTTTGAGAGAACACCCACCAAGCCTGCTCACTGGTTCCTGCAGATTTCCAAACCAACCTTCCTTGGGTTGCACAGCCATCTCTTTTCTCAGTTTCAGTAGGACCCGAAAGCTCCAGCTCCTAACTTTTAGACTGAAGAGCTATATGAGAATGGGCCAGCATTTTGTGGCTTTGTGGGGAGAGAGAGAGAGAGAGAGAGAGAGAGAGAGAGAGAGAGAGAGAGAGAGAGAGAGAGAACTGAGACATCTGCAAAGTGGCCACAAGTCTCCTAATGAGGTGGTGATAAAGACTATTGATTGGGGCATTATTACATACCAGATTGCTAAGCTGTGGCAATTTTTATCTTCCTTCCCCTTTGTCCTTTCCCTCTTTTGGGTGTGTGTGACAGAGACGGCCACAGAAATGCACACATTCCTCTGAAGACTGCTGCTGTCTCTTCTGTTTTGTTTTGTTTTGTTTTTCAGTGTTGGAAACTTAAAACTAACAGTTTCTGGAGGGGAGCATAGCTAGTCTTTTATCATAACCAAGTTTTTATGACTGCAATTAATTTTTCTTTATAGCAATGTAAGCAATAATTAAGTCTCTTGTCCATTTATCTCCTGGTGATATACTCAGGCTGGGAAGGAGTAGTGGGTTGATAATGAGGCTTGAGAGAGAGTCTGAATTTTTGCAAGAAATGACCACCAGTTTGGGGATAGGATGTGCAGAGGGCTGCCAGTTAGTTATCTTGATGCCAAATTCTGAAGAAAGGAAATTAATAATACTTCTTTTTTTCCCCCCTGCTTGAATTTTGTATCTATCTCTGCTAATAAACACAGAGGGACAGATGGATGGGGAAGTGAACGATGGCTGGATTCCACTGAGCAGATCAGCTAGGCTGTAACTTAAGCTCTGCCAAATTCCCCCCAAATATAAACTATATTCTGTGAGAAGAAAAGCACTTTGAGGAAGCTAATTAACCCTTACAACAACTGGAGGATTGCTTTGAACATGGTCACTTCGCTGCTGTAAACAGAAGGTTCAAGGTTTGAACACAGCAGGTAGATCCATTCTTACCTTGTTTTTAAACCACAGCTCATGTAGGCATCTGGCCAGTTTATTCTGTACCTCTAACAAACTGTCTCACTAGGAAGGCTGTCTCTGAGAGATTTTAGTGCTAAGGAAAATTTATCTGCAGAAGTTGTAAAAAGAAGATTAGAGGAGGAATGTGTCCTTGAACTTCACTCCTGCTTTATCCATGGGCGCGCTCTCAGGAAGTTCATACTTGATTCTGTTGCATGTAGATGGTTTGCTTCCCGTTTTTATGGGAAGGAAAACATCTCAGGCTTCTTTTGAACTGAATTCTATGCCATAACCTTACGTTCTGGGGCATGGGGGAAGTCTTCGTTTAAATTGAAGTGTTTGTCCTTTTCTTTCACTCTTAGTTCAGAGCTAGCAGGGATCCTGTAGCCACCCAATCTATCATCCACAAACCCTATGGAGATGGGTTGCCACAGCACTAAGATTTATGGTTGACAAATGGCAATTATAATAACTAAAGGAAGATTCTTTGTGGTTCTTTGGATCTAAGTGTTAGTCTCGGGCCGCACGTTTCATATTCTGTATGATTCGTATGTAGGGGGTCCTTCTGCCACTCCCGTGGGTCTCTGTGCAGCTCAGACTGGCCTGGAACACCCAGTGCTTCCCAGGCTATGTATTCTGCTTCCCGCCTCTGCCCCTGGAGCACTGGGATCACAGGCCTGCACCACCACACTGAGCTCATAACGTAGAGTTGAAGACAGCCCAGTCCATGCATGCAGTTGAAGGTCTGGGTTTATTCTAGGAGCAACAACTGAATGGAAACCAGACATTTGGAGGAAACACTTTACACAGTTAGATAATATCCTGTTTTCTAATACTAAAATAATTTTTTTTTACATCTGCTGAATGTTAGGAAAGAACGGGGAAACTGTAGAATAACTTCCAAGCTAAGTATCACGCAGGGCATTTTGCTTTCATTCTTTCAACTCTTGTTTTTTGGTCATTACTAAACAAAAAAGCTACTACAGGAAATGAAATATTTATTAAATATGTATCCCAGAGGCTCTTCCGGGTCACAACGAAGTCGTAGAAAAGTGGACTGTGATTATTGTCCTGCATTTTTAAAAAATAAGAGTAACATTTAATTGGGGATGGCTTACAGGTTCAGAGGTTCAGTCCATTATCATCAAGGCAGGAACATGGCAGCATCCAGGCAGGCATGGTGCAGGAGGAGCTGAGAGTTCTACATCTTCATCTGAAGGCTGCTAGTAGAAGACTGGAGAAGACTGGCTTGCAGGCAGCTAGGGTGAGGGTCTTAAACCCTATGCCCAACAAGGCCACACCTCCTAATGGTGCTACTTGCCCTGAATCTTATAACAAAGCCTGAGAGTAAATTTTTGTTTTCCTGACAATGAAAGCTCATGGATTATACAGAAGATACCTCTAAAGTCCTTGTAGATTAAATACAAATGTTTGATGGGCATAAGAAGGAATGGGTTGACTTGTGGATGGGATCCTTCTTGTCAGGTTAGGAGGAGGTGGCCTGAGACAGGTGCTTCCAAACCTTGAAGAAGAGAGGGTGGAGTTGGGCTCTAGGACGAGCTGGAAAGTTTTGAGATAGTGAATCTTGACTTTGGGAGAACAGAATATTTCCAGGTTCCACCACATTTTAAAAAAATAATTTATTTTTACTTTACGTGCATGGAGTTTGGCCTGCATGTACATGTGTATGAGAGTGTTAGATCCCCTGAAACTGGAATTATAGACAGCTGTGAGCTGCCATGTGGGCACTGGCAATTGAATTTGGATCCTCTCTGGAAGAGTAGTCAGTGTTCTTAACTGCTGAGCCATCTCTCCAGCCCCGTACTATCACATTTTAAATAGACACATACAGTAATGTATGGCTTGTGTTGGACTAGCCCAGAGCCATAGAAACTTCACATGTTCAAAAATTCTACTTCCATGAAATGTCAAGGACACCAAGTCTGTCTCCTGATTTGCCTTGTCACCCATCCACAAAACCATGCCACCTTGCAGAGGGGCTATATACCCAGAACTGGAGTAAAGTATGGTTGTGAGTCAACATGCAGGCGGTGGGAACTGAACCCAGGTCCTCTGCAGGAACAGTGCCCTGAAGCACCAAGCATTCTCCCCAGTCCCTGCAGTCTCTCAGTCTCTTCCCGTCTCTCTTTTTTTTTTTTTTTCTGTTCTTGTCCTTTCAAATCCATTTCCAGCAGAGAGACTCAAGCCACTCTACTGATTAACGTCTCTCAAAGCTGCCTACTGTGTCTGACATGTAACCCAAATCCCTTTGTGTGTGTGTGTGTGTGCATGCATGTGTGTGTGTGTGTGTGTGTGTGTGCATGCATGTGGGTGTGTGTGGGTTAGTGTGTGTATGGTTGGCATGACTTTTTACTTTTCTTCCCTCACTGGGTATCATACTGGCCATGTCAGTGTCTACTTTGTGACCTTTGTCTGTCTGAGTGTTTTTTGCCTGGCTCTCTGTATGACTGAGTCTTTATTTTAGGATAAATCTCAAGGGCTATTGTCTATAAAAGAACTCCCCTGAGTGAAAATCAGGGACATTTTAAAATTCATCATCTTCCCCCTACCTCCCGCCCCGCCGTCCCGAGACAAGATTCAACTGTGTAGCCCAGGCTAGCCTGGAACTTGCTATGCACGATAGGGTGGCTTTCATGTCATTATAATGAATCTGCTTCAGACTTCCAAGCTATAAGATTATAGCACAAGCTACCAAAACCGGTCCCAACATTCATTTTTCTTCAGTACTCTGATGTGGTACATTGTGTGTATGTGTGTTTTCACACCTTGGTGCTTGGTGTATATATGGAGGTCAGAAGAGAACTTTGTGGTGCTTGCTCTTTCTAGCCTTTTTAGCTTGGGTTCCAGCCTTAGAACTCAGGTCTTCAGTCTTGTACAGTAAACATCTTTACCCACAGAGCAATCTCACTGGCCTGCCCACCCTTCCATTTCACTCATTAACAATAAAGGATGGCAGCTAATGCTTGCTAACTTGCTGCTACACACCAGGCACTACTGTAGAACTTTCTGGATTCCCTCCTCTAGCTCTCATCACAACTTTGTAAGATTTGAAAGTCCTGGATGAGAACAAGGGAGTACAGAGACATGAAACACCTAGTTCACTGGCTTCATCTTCTAGAGATCTGTTCATGGGCCACTTCCTGGATCAATGATGTAAGCTGCTCTTACTTCTCTTGCTATTGTGTGGAGACAGGGCTCAGGTTTGTACTTCTCTCCTGGGGCCTGACACACTAAGGTAGCCCGAGTCATGTGGGGCTGGAGTCATTTGAAGGATCCAGTAGGCTAAGGATGAATGCCAAAGCAAGTTCTTCATGTACTCCTGCAGGCTTGATCTGAGTGGACAGAAGAATGAGGGCATGGCTTGCTTCTCATTCTCTCAGCCTGTCTACTGGGCAGTACCAGGGGCTGATGTCTTGTCAGATGGCTCCCTTCAGTCAGGTTTTCAGAAGACCCAAGTGGGGGTCAGTAGCTTTCAGATAGCCTTGGAAGCCACAGGTCACTTCTGGCTTATTCCATTGGGTGAAAATGAGTGAAACGTATGGCTGATAGGGCATCAGGAACACCCAGAGGGTAAATTCAGTGTATAGGTGTGGCCACCATTCAAGGCAGATGCTACCTGGCCAAATGCCAGAGCCTGGTTTTAACAGCCACTGTGATTGTTGAGGCCCCAGTTGAACTTAGTGATGTCCTACAAAAAATTTTTAAATTTTGCTTTGTTTTTCTGTCTCTTTTTCTCCCTGTTCCCCAACTATATCAAGTATGTCACAAGTGCAGAGGGTTGGTGTTTCTGGTTTATTTGAGTACTCAGAGCCTAAAGCAGGGCCTCTGAACCTGACACATGCTTAATAAGGGTTAGTAAATCAAAGAATGAATGAACAGGTAGGTGTTGCAGAACATAAAATATTTTAATTCTCAACTCCATCACACTCCGGAAGTGTCACTTCTGTGCTAAGTTAAGCTTAGACTCATCACTCCCCAGGCACTTCTAGAGAAAGGGTGTAAGAAACAAGCTAAGAAATAACTGTCTCAAAAATGTACTTTGCATCAGAAGGGAAGAGACTCGGTGGCCCGAGGCAATGACCAGGCAGATCTCGAGAAGTGGCTATGCAGGAGCCTATCCTGGTTATGGGCCTGCAAGAGAAACTCGCTGGGGAATGAGACTGGACTAAGGGATGGCCTCACTTAAAATATACAGAAGAAGAAAGGACTCAGATTGCTAGCCACCCTATCAACTATTACCTAGAGAAGGAAGGACAATGGTGCATACAAGAAGGAAAAACTACACTCCCCATAAAGCAAGCAAAAGACTTGGCCAAATGCATAAATGGACTTATTTAGGGGATAAGGTCATGCAAGCAGTCAAGGGATCTAAGGTATATGTAATAGACCTCAGAGTTTTAGCCTGGTACAGTAGAACAGTGTAAGGTATGCCAGCAAGTGAATGCTTATGTGGCCCAGAGAAAACAGGGCAAAAGACCTGGGAGAGAACGGCTTGGAGTATATTGGTAAGTCAATTTTACAGAAGTTAAACCAGGAAAATATGGCTATAAATACCTTCTAGTGTTTGTGGATACTTTCTCTGGATGGGTTGGGGCTTTTCCCACTAAGCAGGAAACAGCTACTGTGATAGCCAAGAAGATATCAGAGGAAATTTTCCTGAGGTTCAGAATGCCCAAGGTAATTGGATCAGACAATGGTCCTGCTTTTGTCTCTAGGGTAAGTCAAGGATTGGGAGAGATACTGGGGACTAATGGGACACTCCATTTTGTGTACTGTCCCCAGAGCTCAGGGCAAGTAGAGAGAATGAACAGAACCCTATAAGAGACCTTGACTAAATTGTCCTTGGAAACTGGAGCTAACTAGGTGGAGCTCCTTCCCCTGGCCCTGTTCTGAGCCTGGAACACCCCCTACCATTTTAACCTGACCCCTTTTGAGATCCTGTATGGGACCCCCACTCCCTGAGTGACTTTTCAGGCTGACAAGGATCTTATGGCTTGATTGCAAGTTTCCAGGTCAGCCACCAGGAATTGTGGCCTAAACTCAGTGCTCTGTTGAGTTCTAGGGCATTTGGCTCGTCTCTGGAGCTCAGAACCAGTTGAGTGAGCTTTAATAACTCACCTTCAGCTACAAGCCTGAGAGCACTCTCCTGTGCAAGCTTTCCCAAAGGCTGTTTGTTATCCCTGCCTTACCTGCCTCAGAAGAAACAGCTTTATAAAGTCAGTTTCTGAGGGTAGGTCAATACAAATGTGTAAGTTATTGAGTAGTTTTACTAAAGGCCATTGGCATTAACCAAACCTTTTCACATTACTGTTTAACTTAATAGCAGTATACTTATATATCAGGTATACTACAAGATAAGATAGGTGAAACTTCTTTGAAATTTTTTTCTAATATGTTTCCAAAGTTTGATAGAAGTTTATTGTTTTAGTAAGACCAGGTTGAGTACAAAAATGAAGATTTTATTTTCTCATAATTCTGCAGTCTGGAAGTGCAAGATCAGACTACCAGCATGGTTTGTTCTGGTCATGGCCCTCTCTCTGACTTTCAGATGGTCACTTGTGTAATGTGTTCTCTTAATTATCTTTCCCCTGAATGGATACACTGAGGGACAGAAAGATATAGGAAGACATATATGAGGTCTTCCTTACAGAAGACCACCAGGCCAATGGGAAGGACACACCCTTATGAACCTCATTTTCAACCTAATTACTTTCTAAAATCTTCCTCCAAATACAGTGAGATTAGAAGTCAAGACTTCAGCAAACTAGCTCTAGGAATGTAGTCTAATTTCCATTAGAAATTTTAACTCCTGAAATGATTCTTCCTGTTTCTAACTTACAGCCAATTAAATATCAAGATAAGATTATGACTTTTCTGTAGCTTTTATGCCATTGATAACAAAACAATAGCAACAGACCTCAGGTTTTGTGAGAAATTTTTGTGATGAAGAACTGTACATCCAGAACCTTGGTCTACGATGAGGAGGGTCCCTCGGATTCCATTCCTGAAATTTGCAAAGAGAGAGTAGGGCCATCCTCTAGCTAAGAGCTTTCAAGAATTATTAGTGGAAGAGTTTAGGAATTCTTTATCAGAAGAACATTTGAGAGCATCATACATGCCCTACATGGAAACAGACATGGGTTAGATCAATTTGGTCATAAAATATGCCAACAAGTGTTGAGGGGTTTCTCCATAGACAAACACAGTTGACTGATGGCCGGGGGCTGTTGAGTTGGTCACTCTGACATGTTAGATAAAGTTAGTTTTATTTTAAGCTAGAATGTTATGCAGATGCTAAACTTCTCTTCATATTGCTAAGTAAGTTCATTTCTCTTTTAGCCTAACTGCAAAGATGACCATGGCACAAAAGTTTGTATGGGAAGAGTCTAAGGCTTCTCAAAGGAATTTGATCAGAAAGCTGAGGTAAAGGTTGAGTGGGGAAGGTGAACGTCACCCCCCCCCCACCACCACCACATTCTAAAACATCAAAGGCATGAATAGAACCACGATCTTTGTTCTTTTTATTTATCTCTTACATTAGTCTGTCTCAGTATAACACTCCTGAGCTGAGTGACAAGGGACAGTGCCCAGATCCTGTATGCATACTTATCTAGCTGTGTGAACTTGAATATGGACAAATCTTTTAACTGGATGGATCCCTGTCCCTTCCTCCTCAGTGTGGTGACTACAGAATGGATTCTGTGGTGTTAATTATGGTTCATGCCTAACATGTAGTCAACAGTTATGATATTGGTGATTGTGATGGCAGCTGTTACTATGGTCATCATCTGAAAGGGTTCTCATCTTTGTTTATTTCTACTAGTGGTAAGATTATACATAGACTCAAAGACTCAGCCATAGCAGCAAATCAAAATCTCAGAGAGGGCTTAGGACATAGCTCAGTTGGTAGAGTACTTTGTTCAGTGCATACAAAACCTGGACTGGCTTAGCAGAATTGCATGACACTAGATGTGGAGGCTGTGGTTTCACTGGGGAGGTAGAGGCAGAAGGGTCAGAAGTTCAAGGCACACAGAGAGTACAAGGCAAGCCTTTGGGTACATACGTTCTTGTGAAACTGAGACCTAGACAGAAACCAAAACCTGAAGACACTTTTTAACTAGTAGGAGATAGTCCCTAGAAACTTCCCATAAATTATGCAGGTTAGCAGAATCTAAGTTTTTAAAAATGGACTGCAAATCCTTTTCTTGCAGAGCACCACAGTGACTCCTGATCAGACAGAGAACACCACAGTGACTCCTGACTAGACAGACAGCTGTGTAGGTTTTTCTTGTCCCCCTTTAGGGCCTTTTCAAATTGTGTCATTTCTTCTAACTATATACATAAGGGTGAGGATATACTCTCTTGAAGTTGGAGAAACTTTAAAAGACAGTACAAATATGGTATGTCTCTTCAGCTCATATGTTCTCTACTGATGGGCATCAATAACTCACATCACAGAAGGCTTTGGTCTTAGGTACTGAAAATGCAGTCCCCCCACACCACGTGGGACCCCCTGAAAGAAGAATGCTATCTCTAAGCTTCTTCTTTGTCTTTTATCTATGAAAATACATTCAGCAATAAAGCATTCATTATCTTTCCTAGGATACTCACAATTTTTAAAACCAGTAACTGGTGTCTTTTTTTTTAAGAGCAGCATTTTAAAATAAAATATAAGAAAGGATAGTGTGAGGTTGTTTGTTAGACAGCACCACACAGTTGGTCACCACCAAACTTCATAGGATGAAGTTGAGGTTGATTATGTCTTGGTTTGTGAGTAATTGTTTCTGTGAATGTGAGATTTATCAATGAATTTCACTTACATTGCTTCTGCACAGCCAAAGCCATTAGATGAACTTTCTTTACTAGGATAATCCTTGACAGTTTTCTTCAAGAATATACAGATGATAGGCACACTAGTGTTTTGGGGGAGGGGGAGAAACGGCTTAAATGGTTTATGTTTCTTTTGTTACATTAATGTCACTGTAAATTTTCAAACGATGTTGAAACATTTTATATTTATTTTTCTGAGAGTTTAGCATTAAGTCTGGGTCATATTGTCATAAAAATGATCTCTTTCATCTAAAATTATACCCCAAGGAGGGAGATTGATCTGTCCAAATCATTCTTAATCCTCAGCTTTGAAGACATCCACAATGATTTTCTTCAGTTATCATCTATGTCTTTGCCAACCAAACTTGACTGATAGTTGCAGACTTCTGAAAAAAAATTGCAAGTGCCTTTGACAGAAGGAAGAGGAGTTCCAGAAGAGCAGGTAAGACCCATGTGCTGACCATGGGGAAGGAGATGCTATAGTGCAAGTAGCTTTTGACCTGTCCACTAAATTCCTGAAACCTCTGCTGGGTGCCAGGAAGAAAAATAAAGTGTGAGGTGTTTCCTGTAATCCCCCTCATCCTGACATAAGCTCCTCTATGACTCAGTGTTCCTCAGCATCTCTGTTCCCATGTGGCCTGGTGTTGTCTGTCAGACCCCTCGAGGAAGCAATTCTGTCTTTTCTTCCCTCAATATATTTTAATTGATTCTTTGGGAATCTCATATCATGCACCCACCCCTATCATGCTCCCTTTCCAGTCCTCCCAGACCCAACCATCCTCCCACCCTTCCTTCTGGCCCTCCACCCCTCCCAATGCTCACTGGAGCATAGTTAGACTTCCAGTGGCTGGTTCCTTAAAAAAGCCCTGAGTCCTTGCGGTCACTGCAAACAGGTTTCAAGTTGTTGTGTTTTTTCCACTTCCAAAAGTAGAGTCAAAAGGTTTTTACTCCCAGTACTTGGGTAGCAGAGTCATGTCGATCTCTGTGAGTTTAAGGTCAGCCTGGTCTACATGACAAGTGTGAAAGTACCAGGCCAGTTGGAGAAAAAAAAAAGTCCATGGTGGGTATTAATAAAAATGAAAAAAAATAAATGAGCCAGACTTAGCGTTAGTCTAATTTAATTTTAGTAAATTTCTATCCCCGTGTAACCAAGGTCACTGCAATCCAACGTTGCCTCTTGTTTTTGTTCACGCCTTATTCTTGCTCCTGTTTCTGGTGCCAGGCTATTGCTGTTCAGGCTGTGTCTATAGACTTGTCTGTGTGGCACACAATGTGCGGTGTATGTTATATAAATTTTAAAGTAGGTAGTCATAAAGGACGTGACCTTCATCCTTTCACTTCACATGTTTTAGAGGTTCACTGATATTTTGGGTTACATTAATGTTTTATTCCTCTTAATTTGATGGAGACTATAATTTTTAATGAGCTGCTTGGCACAATATGGGAGCCCAGACTCACCCACTAGCCAACATTTAAAAGCCCCTTTTACTTTTGCTTATTTATTTATCTATTTATTAATCTATCTCTCTCTGAGTGTGTGTGTGTGAAAGTGTGCATGCAGGGATCACAAGACAGCTTGTGAGAATCAGCTCATTGTCTTCCATGTGGATTCTGGAATTAAACTCAGGTCCTTGGGCTTTTTTTTTTTTTTTATTCTTTTATAACTTATTTTTTATTTTTTGAGAATATCATACATTACTATTCTTTGTGTATAATTTCTACCTCCCTTATCCTTCTCCCTTCAACTCCTTCCCGAGCCTCTCTCAAACTCATGACCTTTTCTTCCTCAGTTTCCATTGTTATTTTACACACACACACACTACAACACAAACAAATACCTCACTGCTGAGTGACACACACTGAGCTGTACCCCCAGCCCAGTGTCAGCATCCTGTGTTTGATCTTAGCAACTGTATGCTATTTCAGTGGTTTAGAGAGAAGCAAGACAAATGCACTGTTCTCTGTAATTGTGGTGAGCACAACCGTGGTGTGTGGAAAGTCATTGCACAGTCTCCATTTAAGCTTCTTAGGCAGACAGCGCTCCAGTTTGTTCCAGGAAGGCTGCAGGAGTCACTAGCCTTATTTTGCTGCCATCAGTTTCTGAGAGAAAACAAACACACAAACAAAACACAAAACAAGATCATTAGCTCAGTCTTGTTTATTTTTAAAGATTAAAACATTTAAATTATGTGAATGCATGCGTCTGAGTGGGGTTAAGTGTGTGTGGGTGCGGTCACATTCAGAGGCCAGAAGAGGATGTCACATCCCCAGAGTTAGAGTTACCTGTGATGAGCTGTCCAACATGGGCACTGAGAACAAACTTGGGTTCTCTGTAAGATCATACTACATGTGGTTTTCTATGGCTTAAATATTCACTTAACACCTCTATAATTCGATGTATGCACTCTTAAATGCCAACGTTCAGCTAAGTCCACGGTGTACTAGTTACTTGTTTGTTTGTTTGTTTCTGTGATAAAATTCCCTGAGAAAAGCAACTGAGGGAAGAAAGGGTTTTTTCTAGTTAGAAGTTGAGAGAGAAGTCTGTCACAGGGTGGGTGGGGAGAGGGGAAGGCTGGCTGGAGTTGGAGGCAGCTGAGCCTATGGAATGTGCCACCCACAGTTAGGGGGCTCCTCCCATGTCAATTAGTCTAATTTAGGCACTTCTTCATAGTGTGCCCAGATATTTGTCATCCTACTGAATCTAGATGCTGCCAAGTTAGCGGTTAGTCTGAGTCAAATAGGCATAAAGAGCAGCGGTTTGAGAAGTACAAGATACACAAATAACAGCTTAGTATTAGATAGCAGAGAAAATTATGTGGCTATACCAACATCCAACAACAGGGGCAAATCACTGAACACAATGGAATTATAGGGGTGTTACGTGAATATTTACGCCATAGAAAACCACATGTAGTATGATCGCCTAAGGATGAATACACGTGTGATGACAGGAATAGAGACATAGGTGTAGGGACTGTGGAACACAAGGTTCAAAGTGTGATTATTTTTAACTTGGGGGCAAGGTAGAGGAATGTAATTAGGGGTGTGTGTGTGTGTGCACAGACATAGAATCATTGGTATTGTGGTGTTGTAGTTTTTATTTTGAATGACTAGTTCTAGGTGTTTTAAATTGCTACACACATTAGTTGTTATCTCTTGCTGTGACAAAATACCAGACCAAAATAACTTAAGGAAGGAAAGGTCTATTCTGGTTTGAGCCCATCTAGCAGGGGAGCAGGGCATGAGTGAGCACGGAATGGCTGCCCACGCTGTATCTGTAGTTAGGACTAGAGATGCTCCAATGTGGCTGCTTGGTGGAGCTCACTCATTTTTCTACTTTGTTCAGCCCGGGACCCCAGCCAATATTACCACATCTTTCAAATTGAGGATGGGTCTTTTCTCCTCAGTTAAGTCTCTATTGCACAGTTATACCCAGAGGTGTGTCTTCTAAGCAACTCTAAATCCACTTGACAATGAAAATTAACTGTCACACAATGCTTCATAATGTATAAATGTATAAATTTCATTATTGTGGGTAAAATGTTAGTTATATGGTGATCTCATATAAAATGATGAAACAAACTCAGCTCAACTCCATATGTTTTAGAAAGCCAATAACATCTTGTACATCATTGTGGAAATATTTATATTCATAAAATTAATAGTAGTGAATATTTCAAAACTTTAACAAGAAAATTCACCTTTTCGCTCCAACAATATGCTAGAAAGATTAACAGTTGAAGTCAACACCTGCATTAGTTTTGGGGAGCTGACCATCAGCAGTTTTTCTCTTTCACCTCTGAGACTTTTCACTACTCATTAAGCAAAGGAGGGAAGGTGAAATTCAAACCGCTTAATGTTATTTCAGTGTTGGTTAGTGAGCTGCGCTGATAAGAGCTGCAGGTCCCACACTAAAATTAATAGCCAAAGGAAATTTTTTGGATGAATGGAAATTCACTTTTAAGCATTTTCTGTAACATTTGTAGATATAGTTTCAAACAAAAAGCAAGTTTTGATGGTGTTTGCATCAAATGGCAGAAACTCAACCTGATCCAAGGGTAAAGGGGATTGCTTTTGCTTATAGGTAAAAAACCTAAGTCACAACAAGCTCACGCAGAGAGGCTTAGCACCTAACTGATTAGTCCACTGTCTGACTTCTTTCTGCTGTCTTGACTTCTGCGTGTTCAGCTCTGTGTGAACTCAGAGCTGCTAAGTGTTCCTTCATGGACACCCCACTCAGTTCTTCTCTCAGTGCTGTCTTTGTTCGCCATGTGGTGGTGCATCTTAAAGTTCATCAAAAACATTTTTTGGTATCTATTTTCTATCTATCTGTCTATCATCTATCTATCTATCTATCTATCTATCTATCTATCTATCTATCTATCTATCTATCATTTATCTATCTTCTATCATCTATCTATTTTCTATCACCTATTTATCATCAATCTATCTTCTATTATTTATCTATCAATCAATTTGTCTATCATCTGTCTATCTGTCATCTATCTATCTTCTATTTATCTATCATCTATCTATCTACCTATTGATATTAGTCTATCATTTATCTGTCATCTATCATCTATCAATTAACCACATCTATCATCTATATCTATCAACTTTATCTATCTTCATCATCATCACCAATAACAACATTATCAGTTATCTCTTATTAATATGTATATATATGTGTGTGTCTAGTTTAAATGGCAATTGTATGTAGTTTATTTCAAACTTACCTAAGTAGTAGATATTTTATATATTAAGGCTTAGTATCCCTTTGCTTCCCCCCACTCTCTTTCCCTCTTTTTCTTTCTTCTTCCTGCTAGTGCTGACCTGCTGGGCAAGTTCTCTTGAATAGGTGCTCTTCATCTTGAGAGTTTCATTATATTCTATGATTTTTTTCACTATAACTTAACTACTGCCTGTTGATGAGCATTTTTAGTTATTCAAAGCTTTCCCCCCTGTTATTACATAGAATGATACATCAATTAAGTTCTTTTCTTTGCGTGCATCCTGCAACATTACAAAATGATGACTTCAAGATGTCATTGATCACTGCACTCTCAAGTGTGTTCTCCTTACACAGCTGTAGTGAGGGCTTGCCCAAGGCTGTGCTCTTCATGTTTTCCCAGTTAATGACTACAAACATTGTTTTGCTCTGTTTCTAAGACAGCGTTCTCTCTGTGTAACTGTCCTGAAACTCGCTCAGTTAGACCAGGCTCAGAGATCTACCTGCCTCTGTGTCCCTAGTGCTGGGATTAAAGGTGTGTGGCACCACTGCCAGTCAGCCACTTTCAATTGCATGAGTGTTGAAATGTATGTATGCATGAGTGCATACAGTTGTACAGTTAGCTCCTACTGTAGATTTAGTTTCTAGAGATCAGGAATGAGGGCTCATCCACTTATGAACACTTCCATAGGAATATGTCTTAACAAGCACCATGCTCAAAGGAAAGGTCTTTATTTTTCTATTTTTTTTTTCATAGTAGCTCCTGGTCTACCAGTGTCTGTTGACACTGGTAAAAAAAAAAAAAAAAGCCCAGTTACAAACAAGAAGGAAGAAATGGGCCAGACATTTCAGATTCTGAAACCAGTCCAGGCCTGAAATGATGAAAGTGTGGTTATGCAATACTATAAAGTAAAATCTAATTAATAACAGTCATCATCAAATAGAAAAATCAATTAGGTTTTAAGATACCAGAAATCGTCAGATTCGTCAAGGCTATAACATTCTTTAGAACGCTATGGTGAACAAGATCTACCCATCCAAAGGGACTCTTCATTTCTTCTTCTTCTTCTTCTTCTTCTTCTTCTTCTTCTTCTTCTTCTTCTTCTTCTTCTTCTTCTTCTTCTTCTTCTTCTTCTTCTTCTTCTTCTTCTTCTTCTTCTCCTTCTCCCTTCTCCCTTCTCCCTTCTCCCTTCTCCCTTCTCCCTTCTCCCTTCTCCCTTCTCCCTTCTCCCTTCTCCCTTCTCCCTTCTCCCTTCTCCCTTCTCCCTTCTCCCTTCTCCCTTCTCCCTTCTCCCTTCTCCCTTCTCCCTTCTCCCTTCTCCCTTCTCCCTTCTCCCTTCTCCCTTCTCCCTTCTCCCTTCTCCCTTCTCCTTTTCCTTCTCCTTTTCCTTCCTTCCTCCTCCTCCTCTTTCTTCTTCTTCTTCTTCTTCTTCTTCTTCTTCTTCTTCTTCTTCTTCTTCTTCTTCTTCTTCTTCTTCTTCTTCTTCTTCTCCTTCTCCTTCTCCTTCTCCTTCTCCTTCTCCTTCTCCTTCTCCTTCTCCTTCTCCTTCTCCTTCTCCTTCTCCTCCTTCTCCTTCTCCTTCTTCCTCTTCCTTCCTCTTCCTCCTCCTTCCCCTTCCCCTTCCCCTTCCCCTTCCCCTTCCCCTTCCCCTTCCCCTTCCCCTTTCCCTTCCCTTCCCCTTTCCTTCCCCTTCTTCTTCCTCTTCCTCATTTTCCTTTTCTTCAAAGCTAGAAGGAAACCCTCGGCCTGTGCATGCCAGGCATATTCTGCAACACCGTTTTAGCTCCAGCCCTAAAGGGTCCAGTCATCAGATCACCTTTTGGTCAGAGCTTAAGTCACTTCAGATGGTGTGAACAGATACTATGTGCCAAATATGGATAAGTTATCTAATAACGCAGATGAACCTCAGGTAGTCTGAAAAAGTAATCTTTCTTCTTTGAGTTTTTAATGTGAAAATACAGGACAGTTAAAATGGAAATAGTGAACACCCAACTCTGCCATGGGTCTTCTCAATGCTCATATGCCCCCAGATTTAGCTAGAACAGCTGAGGGCCAGCGGACAGGGGAGCAGAGTGCCAAGGTTTGCTTCTGTACACTCAGCAGTCAGAACTTGGCAGCTAAATATTGTGCATATTTTCTGTCCAGAATGTGAATAACTATTAAAGGAATGAAAATACGTACAAGGGTGATGAAGTCATGATTTTAAATTCAAAGTATAAATATACTTTAATCTGTGGGACTGTGGTGGAAAGTTCAAATCGACTATGGTTTGTGGGATTTGTTTGGAACATTTAAATACGTCTCATGCTTGTTGGAGCTTTCATTGAATACATTTGACATCATTACTGTCATACTTAAGCAACTTTGTGAACTTACAGGTTTTGATTTATAGTATAAGTAGTCTTTGTATTTAATTAAAATATAAAACTAGCACGATGATCAATATAAAAAGCACAATTTAAGTATGTATAAAATCATGCTATCAATACCTCTGAAAGCTGGTGTCTGATATTCTGGCCCCCGGGGTCACTTTTCATTTAGCAGGTATTCACTACAACCTTCCGCAAATCAGGTAATTTATGACCCTGTGGCTTTATCACTTGCATCCTTTGCTCCCTCTTCATTTCTACCTGTTTCCTGGCTGATGCAGGATGCGCTTTAGTTATGACACCTTATGAGGTGGCAGTCTGTCCATGCAAAAAGAGAAAGCTGTACTCACATTTTCTTTCTTTCCTTTAACTAACACATGCTTTAAATAACCTTTCTCTGCTGTAAGCAGTTTTATAGATTTAAATCTGGGCTCCAAATAAAAGAAGTGTGTTTGTTGGCTCCAATATAGCCAGTCTAAACCAGCCCTTCAGGGCTCTCTTTTATTTCATTGAATTTCCTAGAGAGAAACAGGAGAATTTACTATAAAGAAATGGGTACATAGGAGAGGCAGGATAACACTTAGGTTTGGAGTCAACTGGATGGAAGTTTTCTTCTGGCTGCAGGAGCTGGAGCATAGTTAGAATTAATTTGCCTAGTGCCATGTGGTTGTTTTACAGATGAAATGAGACGCCATACACAGGTGCACACGCACACGTGTCAGCATGCATGTGCTAATTAGTAGGTGCTAACTCTTGTCACAATACGCTCTGCTTGCATTCTTATATGCTTCTTCCTCTTCCTCTTTCCCTTTCTCTTCCCAATCTCTTCCTCCTCCTCCTCCTCTTCCTCCTCCTCTTCATTATTTCTGCCTGTCCGGTTCTTAAAGTAAGATGTCTAGTTTTCTGATTGTTTAGATGTATAACTGCAACCAGTGCTTCAAGAGAAGTTAATCATTATGCTCTGTCTTGCATGAATTTTTAGTGAGTTATGAGCTGTGAATCTCTATTCTATGTACTTAGTCAAGTCCCGTAACTGTGAAAATCTCTGTACTATCTATCAAGATTATTTAAACCATATGGACTTTCTGTATTTTAATAAATAACAACTGAAATGCTAATTTCAAGATCAAGACAATTAAAATAGCTGATATTTTTAGATACTCAAGGTTTGTGTGTGTGTGTGTGTGTGTGTGTGTGTGTGTGTGTGTGTGTGTGTGCTTTCTAGATAGGGTAGACCCGGCTGTCTTGGAACTTGCTCTGTAGACCAGGTGGGTCTTGAACTTATAGAGATCTGCCTGCCCCTGCCTCCCAAGTGTGTGTGCCACCACTACCCAGTGATACTTAAGATTTTAGTATAATAGAATTAGATCTACTTGTGGGCCTTCCCAGTTTTTATAGAGCTGGAATGCTGTGTTCTGTGTGTGAACAGAGATTCACATACAGAACCTTTAAGGAAGCTCAAAAAAGGAGCACATGCAGAAAGGCTAACTCAGTCGAAAGGCTTATCTGATAAAATTAATGTTTTATATTTCTTCAACATACGTGATCATTTTGTAAAAATATAGTCTGTTATAGCAATTACTTCTTCAGTGCATATTAAGTGCTAATAAAATCACAAATTTGCCTTTACAGTGCTAGTCTCTAAAAAGCACCATTTTTATTTAAAAGGCTTGCAAAGTGATTTTCACCCAGATGGGAAGAGTGACTGGCTTGCTTTCAGGAGGGCCTTGTGAATTGTTTGTTGACAGCCCAGGTCCCCTCGGGTTTAGAGGGAAAAGGCAACAGAACAGCAGGGGGCTGAAGGCTTGGCACAGCGTCTTTTTCAACCCTTAGAACAAAGTTCCCAGGCAGAGTACTGTGACTCTTTACAGACATAAGCCATTGCGCTCGCTCTTCTCACTCTTCTCGGAGCTATTCCTTGTTCACGGTGATCTAGGAAAGGCAGGGAGAAGCTGATGGGGTCCAGCTCTTTCTGATGGACCCTTCCCCCTGCTTTACACAGTCTTTTAATCACCTCTCATGGTCGATCTGGTCCTTAATGGAGACGTTTCCAAACAGACTATTTTGTCAAACGAACTGGTGTTTTTTTCAGAGATTTTTTTTTCATATCTTCTTTATAATGATTCAGGATATTGTTAGGGACATAGTCTGGAGTCTTTGTAATATATGTAGACACTTATTTGTGTAATATATCTATGCTAGCTAATTAGGTGTGTCCATATGGTCATGAATCTCAAAACCTGATGTACTTGCCCGAGGGCCTAGGCCAAGGACAGAGAAGGCTTACTTCATTCTTTGGGAGCAATTCCATCGCAGAGATTAGAAAATCAGAAATCCAGGACTGGTTAGTGAGCTGTCTCATCTTCCGTATAGGATAATCCATCAACCCTTCTGTGACTCGACTCCCTAAACATCTTTGGAATTGATCCCACGGCATCCATCTTTCCATCCAACGTTACTGTGGGAGCTGCTGTTTTCATTCAGACTTTAATGAGGTTTAGTTCTACCCTTTTCTCCATTTTTATGATATAGCCAGACTAATCTTTGAACACAAATTTATGCAAGTCACTCTTCTGCTTCTACTGCATTTAGATTAGCTGGCTTCCTTTGGCTTGGGCAACCATGACAAAAGACTCTAGAGGAGGTAACACATAAGTAGTCAAAATTCATTGCTCACAGTTTTGGATTGTTTATATACTGTCTCATTATAGTCAGAGACAAAGCCTATATTAGCTCTGCTAGTATAATATGGTTCTGGGAGTCTTAACCAAGGCAATTAAGCAAGAGAGAAATAAATAAATAAAACATCATCATTGGAGGAAATTATACTTTCAGATGATAAAACTGCATATCTGCATAACTAGAAGACCTATAAGAGAAGTAGTTGAAAATGTACAGAAAGAATAAGAGAGTGATAAATATGATACATTGATGTTAAAAGTAACATTTTTTTTTTGAGACAGGGTTTCTCTGTGTAGCCCTGGATGTCCTGGAACTCACTCTGTAGACCAGGCTGGCCTCAAACTCAAAAATCCTTCTACCTCTGCCTCCCAAGTGCTGGGATTAAAGGCGTGCGCCACCACTGCTCAGCTGTAACATTGTTCTTAATTCAAGTAATACTCTTCCATAAAGTAAAGACAAAAGAGGAAAGGTCCCAGGACAGTAACTAGAAGGCAATTGACCCAAGCTCCTTAATGCTCGGGTCCCAGGGAGAGCAGCGCTGTGGAGGAGCTGGTGCTGCCCAGCAGAGTCTTAGGTGCTTTAAGGAGCTTCTCACTTAACTCCTGTTATGTCTCCCTGAAGGAGAAACCACGGCTGTTGCTTCATCTGGAACAGACTGTGTCTGCAACGTGCACGGTTACGTTTTCAAGAGCTTCCACGGAGGTACAATTTCTCGTGTGCAGTATCTACTTCACAGAGAAATATCTAAAAGACTGGGGTGGGGTGGGGGATGGGGTCTCACTTAAAACACACTCACCCTCAACTCTGAACTCTCAATATTTTGAAGATGTCACTTCTTAGCTAATAAACTTAATGCAATCTCCATGAAACTGTGTGCAGACCTTTAACAAGCTTGAGTACCCCGTCCTCATATTGCCTTAACATTTGAAAGGGTAAGTAATAAACTTATGCAGGAGAATGATGTGCTCTATTAGCGCATCTTATGAATATTCATTAATTTAAATAATCGTTTCTTGATGCCCAAGTAGACAGAAACACTTTTAAACTTATATGACTTCATGAATCCAAATGCAGGTGCAAACTTATGGAGTAAGTGAAATTTTAAATGAATGAAAAATGTATTTGTTCATTAAAAAAATGTTAACTAAGCCAGACATGGCAACACATGCCTGTAATCCCAATCCTCTGGAGTTTGAAGCAGGAGGATTGCCACGAGTCCGAAGCCAGCCTGGGCTACAAAATGAATTCCAGATCAGCCTGGGTTATAAAGTGAGACACTGTCAAAAAACAAAACAAAACAAAACAACAACAACAAAAAAAAAAACAAACCCCAAAGCAAATAAAAGAAATACAAAACACAAAACAAAATGAGGAGAATATGACAAATAACTTGATGTCTTAGGAAGTTCTTCTGTGACATAATTGAGAAAGCCATTGATTTCCAGTTTTTTTTTTTTTGTTTCTATAACTTTTTTTTTTAAGTAAGGCAGTTTCATAGATCCTTAATTCTTCCTCTCAAACAAATTCCTCCAAACAGAGTTTAAGTGTTGCCCTGTAGCTCAGGATGGCCTCAAGCTCACCAATTAGCCCAGGCTGTCTTTGAACTCCCGACAATCCTTCTGCTGAGTGTCACAGTGCAGTGAGGACAGGAAATGAGCACCACTGCCAGCTTCATTGAATACTATAGAATTCCTACAAACGAGACTGGATTTTTATTATACATGCATATTGATGTTTTTCTTTTGTTGTTTAGGCATCTGTAGAGAAGATCAATGTTGTTCCTTTTTTGGCTAAAATAACTACATGGATGAGGATAAAAAGGAATTGATTCTTTTAATTTCTGTGATGCCTGAAGTACTTTCAGCCACTTTCGAAATGGGTCCCTCAACTCTCCACTACATAGGGGACCTGGCTGAGCAGAGTCAGAGGGAAGACAGGATAGGTCTGCACAGACCCTGGGAACTTCTCCAGTGCTCCTGCTGAGGGTAGCCGCATCCTTAGAGAAGTTCCTACTGTTTATTATCATTCTTTACACAAAAGCGGGATAATTTAGCATTCCCCTCCAACCAAATTGGTTCTATTTCATCAGCCAACGATGCAAACACCTCCATGTAACAATGTCAAATTAAGCTACCCTGGAGGAGGGGGAGAGCTGGCACTGTGATAAATGACCGGTCAGTTCATTGTTTTCTTTCCAAGAGAAACCACAGCCAGATTCCACTTTATCTCACCCTGACTTTTAGCAAGATAGATAGCCACGCAAAATTTTCAGGTTCAAATAGTTTCCATCAAAGGGACTAAAAAACCTTCACGTTCTAGCTACACAGAACCTTCATCATTTTAACAGAAGGGATTTGATTTCTTTTACTGTGTAAAGAGGAGCTTAATTCAGACCACTTTCCTAATCTCAGGGCTTTAGCCAGAACAAAAGTGAAGAAGTAAAACCATATTGCTTTAATCACAGCGAGAGTAACAAAGGAATGTTGGTCCCAAACTTCGACACAGTTTTTATTTAGAATTGTGTATTATAGATTCACAGCACACTTGCATTATCCTTAAAGTTGAGGCAAAACTGTACTGCAAGCAGTACAATGCTGGTAAAATTAATTGTCTGCCTTTGCATTTGATTGTATCACAACTTAGAAATTTATCCACCCATTTTGCTGGTGAATAGAGCAAATGTATTTTAAACAGATTTTAACGTAGCAGTGAATATAACATCGAAAAATCTGAAAATGAATTAAGTTCATAAATATAGAGAAATGTCTGTCGGCAGTAGCTTGAAATTTTCAGATTAAGTACTGGACCGTTAAACGCAAAGGCTGTAATTAGTGGGGGATGGGGGTGGATCCCGATTCCACGATTCCACGATACCGAGGTTATCTTCAGTTAAGAACCCAAGTTATATAAAAGACACCGGAGGCTGCCAACCTAAAGGATTTTTACTCAGGAGGACCCTTCCTGGTATCGGGTCACCAGTAGGACACCAGAGCTGGATATCAGATTTGATGACCTGACAGGAACCTGGAGAGACAGGATCCAGGGAGAAGGAACTGCTCCCCACCCTAACTCCCAGCCCCTGCAGGCAGCACAGTCAATCCCCCTCAAACAGGGAAGGGGCACCCTGCCCTCAGGGCTGCAGGGACCAGTGCATGTGTGGTCGCTTCTGGGCATGCCCCTTGGGGATCAGCAGTGCGTGGGTGGCTCCTGTCTTCTGCTCTGGCATCTCCCAGGGTCACCCTGGACCGAACTCTTGGATTGCTCAATTTATCAAGGCCTCACATGCATTGGATCAATAGCGGTCTTTCCCGACCTTTAGGACGACTACTTCATATACATAGCATTCACTTTTGCTGTGCTCTTCAGTCCTTCACCTGGTTTTACACGTTCTGCCTTTTCTGCCGCCAGGGAGGGCTCTGTGGAAATGTCAACCAACTTTATTGGCCCCAACAGTCTCTGTTCACACTGCTGGGCTCCGGGGATAACTGGGAACAGTGGCAGATGTCCCAAACACTCAGGGGAGCTCAGCCTCTTGGAGTGCCCTCTATGGTGTCCAGGGCAAAGGATGCAGGTAAATCTCACAGTGCAGCAACTCTCCTTTGTCTGGAGGGTGGGAACCGTGCTGTCTGCCCCTATCTCTCCCGGGGATCTTGGTTATTCCTCGACCATTCCCATTCCCTCTGCACTAAGCCTAAGAAATTATTAAGTGTCTTCTTCAACCTAAAGCCAAGCAACCCGGAGCTTCCAATTTCCTCTGAAATCTTTAAAGCTTTGATCCCACATTTGCAGCTCGGTTTCCCCCACCCTACCGTGCTCCTCTGGGATCCCTCTGGTTCCTTGCTCAAAATACCTGCTGGCGCCAGAGGAAATTCACTTGTAACAGATACCCAGGGAGTGTAAAAGCAACACCCCATTTCCAGGGTCATGTTCCTCCCCCCACCCACCCCGTCTTCTGACCCATCAACGTGTCCCTTAGCGAGCCCCAACACCCGGAATTACTGTGGATCCTTAGCGCGCACTGGACGATCAGGGCCCTTTTAATAGAGTTGATGATTGCTATCTTGCACTCGGCGTCTCCTGCACTCCCTTTTCCCTTCGTGCCTTCCATCCCCACAGCAGCGCAGGGAAAGAGGGAAGTCTGTGAAATAAACCAGTGGTCAGAACTGATCCGCAGGTCATTTTTGTGAGACTCTGTTAAGATTTTAAGTAAACTTCAAAGCATCTGAAATAAGAGAAATATTACATTTGTTTCTAAAACTGTTATTGAAATGGAAAACAAAGAACAAAACCAACACACACACACACACACACACACACACACACACACACACCCCAAATCACACTTATAAAGTATCCGGAAGATTTAGCAGGTGATCTCATTCTACAATCTGTTTACTTTGTTTTTTCTTTTTGCATTTCGCATGCAAAGTGAGCCGCAGGCTGTGAAGAAAATCCTGTTACATAAATGCAAATGGCCAAGACTTGGAAAGAAATAAGCTTCAGAGAAATGACACACAAAGAGACTCACTTTCTATCTAAATATTTGTGTCAAGTGGCTTTTATCTAATGAAATAACATTATTTTATTTCTTTCCAAAGAAGCAAAGAAGTAAAGAAGGGTTTCCAGCCCATTAGGAAGCCCCTTTTGATGCTGTCAGGGTTTTAGTATGGTTTCATTACGCAATGCTCTGTTTCATTCGTGATATACTCCAGTAACACAGGTGTTGGGTCCTGGGATTCCAGGCAAGCACCCTCACATCCAACTTCTTATTCGGTTTTCTTGTCTAGTCCCTGGTCCCTTTCAATTCTACACCTTATAGACACTAGACATGAATCTGACTGTTGTACAATCCTCCGGGCTTCAATAACACTAAAAGGAAAGAAAGCATATATTTTGTTAGTATTTGTAGACATCTGAAGTCCAGTGAGATAGTTCTAAGTAATTTATTGAAAAAAAAGTTAGGACTCTGGGGCTGTTTTTCCTTGGCCTCAAGGCCCGAGTACTGCTGGGCAGAGTTCTTAAGTTCCTAGTTGAAGTAGAACCAACCCACCTTGATGGATAGCCAAGACTGAAAAAACAAAACAAAACAAAACAAAACAAAACAAAACAAAACAAAACAAAACAATGATTCTCCGTGTTTTAATTTCTTTTGCAACATCAATATTTTATGATTATTAATGTCTGGTCTCCCCTGAGCAAATAATTTCCATATTTAAGAGTCTATTTATAGACGGTGCCTGCTTTGTTCAAGATAGCATCTCAGCAGTGGTTTAAAGATAAAGTATGGATATACACAGGGGGCTGGGCTAATATGATCTTCCTTCCAGGAGAAGATCTGCCTCCTTTCAGAGGTTGGCGCACTTGTGGGGACTAAGAGCTAGCTAGAGTGATGGATAGCATTTGTAACTTCAAGTATTTTCCACTGTGTTTATTTGTTGAATGGCAACGTCAGGGGTTGTAATCATACGAGCCACTAGAAAACTGTATCTTCTTGATCCTAGGAATGCTAAGACTACTTAAGAATACCAGGGACAGCATGAAAAATACTTTACAAGCTCCAGATAGGATGTCAATGTTGTAATTGCTGTTTTTTGAACCTTTTAGGGAAACCAAGGGAGGGCCAGGGAGTTCCTCCGGGTTACCAAATTAGATTGCTAAGCTGTCCATTATAGAATTTATTTGACAGTTAAACTGTGTAAGGTCAGCTAAACCAATTGAAGAATTTCTTGCTCCAGAATATTTTGATGGGTGACAGAGTACAATAGTGTTGTTTTAGATAATATTAACTTATCCTGAAAATAAATCAGTTTTTGATAACTCCTAAGGTGAATGGCTAGCTTCAGGTTAACACTGACATGCAGGAAAATCAGGCTTCCTTTGGGCTTAGCTGAGACAAATTAACTGTAGGCTTAGAGAAGAAAAACAGCAGCAGCAAAGGAGCGAATGGGATAAAGTATGGAGATCTAAACAATAATGCTCTCAATAATGGTAATAACAGCGTTTTTGAGTATCTTCATTTAGCTTAATAAAAAATTCTACTTTGTGTCTCAAATTTTAAAGGAAAAGATTTTAAAGCCTGTAGTATTACTTAAAGCCAACATGTATTACGTTTCTGATAATTTGAGTTGTATAGAAAATGAAATAAATGTTGTACCTCCAAATAAATTCAATTTCAAATAATTAGTTAAATCTCTTGGCTTAAAACAAAACAAAGTAGAGCAACAACAAAACCAACTTAATTGTGCAACTTACTCAAGATAGAATTTACATATCTGACTTACACAAGTCAAGGAATTGTGTAGAATATTTGTTGATCTAACAGTCATCACTACAACATAATTTTACATGTTTTTATTCCACTTTCTCCTAGAAAGCTGTGTTTCATTGACAGTTTCTCTCTTTCCTCCCTCCCCAACACTGCCCTGGGCAAACATTAATCTGCCTTATCATGTGTTTCTGAAATTTCATGTAAGTGAAATAATCCAATTGGTGGTCTTTTGTGATTAGATTTTTTCACTTATGTTTATTAGGTATATATATATATATGTATATATATATACATATGTACATATATCTATATACACACATATTTACAGTTGAATAGCTTTACATCTCAGGGATGTGCTACATTTTATCTATTCACATCAGATGACAAACATTTTATCCATTTTGAATATTAGGAACAACGTTGCAACAATTGTAGGCTCTGTTCTCATTGTGTAGATATTACTCAGCTCTGCTTCTTCCTTGTGAAAGAAAAAAAAATCTGTTTTCTGCCATGAAAGAAATAGTTTTATTGGTTGAGCTTCCTATGTTATGAACTGTTTTTCCTGGAATATGAACAAAATTTATTTCTAAGGGGTCTTGTAAAAATGCTTGAAAAGTAGAAAATATGTTTTGGTTGAATAAAGGTGAATTACTGAAGCAAGCCAAAGAAAGCTACAGTCAAACATTAGAAAGTATTTGCCTGTGTACTTTCAGATCAAGATTTATCTGTTATCTATTATTTATTATTTTTCAGTGCTGAGGATCAAACCCAGGGCTTTGTGCATCCTGGGTGCCAGGCAAGTGCTTTACCACAGAATTTATCCTCAGATCCTTTGCTTGTAATGACTGATCCAGTGCAATAGGGATATCCGGCTATCTTTGACTCTGTCACCTTCAAATTCTTGGAAGCTTGCTGTTGTGATTCTTGTGTTCCCACACAACAAGGACTTTTTTTTTCACTGTAGACTTTGTTCTGCTCCATCTGGTGAGGGAGAGTTTCTTTAGAGTTTTGGCTTTCACCGTTGCTCATCATCTGATTTCTGTGGGATAGGCAGAAAACTTAGGATAGTGTATAGAAGCACACATTTTTGAATGTCTATTGTTTACCAAGTAACTCCCAGGAGATAGCATGGTTTATATTAGCTGTGAATGTGTTCTCTGTAGAAATGAATCATATGCGGATCGGACCAGTATTTATTGATTGCCTTCAACAAAGAGTTGATGCTGTTGATGAGTTTGTGCCAGTTTTCTGATAGAGGTAAGAATTTGTATTATTCTTATTAAACATACACAGAAGTCTGCTCAAAGTTGAACCAAGGTATCAAGGGAGGTCAAACTTGTTTTTATGTTAAAACCAAAGATCAAACCTATAAAACACAGAGACCTTTCTGACTGAGAATTCATACAGCTTCTACTTTTTATATAGATCAACCTTTTAGAATACCCAAGCCCTTTCAGGCACTCAAACTACATGGGACGCAATCTTTAGCACACTACCATCCAACGCTCCCGACAAAGAACTTAATTTTCACTGAATTAAAAGTTACATCACACAATCTGAATCACTGAGCTGGTGGTAAGATAATAATGAGTACTCAGACTGCCCCCTGCCCCCCATCCCAGCATCAGCAGCAACACTGCAAACATCACCATCTCTGTGCTGTTTCATGGGAAATCAATTTCATTCTATTCCCAAGTAGGAATTTTAAGGAGAGATTCTGTCTGTTCAGTCGCTGAAGTATCAGTTCAAATCCCAACCCTCCAAAAGACATCTACACTTTTGAAATCTCAGAAGCCTAAGACCAGGGTTGGGTTTCAGTTCAAAGAAAACATAGTCGTCCCAAGCTACTTGGGATTAGCATTAATGCCTCCTGACTCAACAAGACTTTAGGGCTTTCCTGTTTCCTCTCTTGTGTCTATTCCTAAACCTAGATGCAATCTATCTCTCTTATCTTGAAGTCTCTTTTAAAATTGGGCTAGGTCAGTGCAATGAAGACGGAATTTCCAACATGGAAGTATAGCTCCTAGGCTATAAAGGGACTACAATAAGTTGACATCTTACTGTCAAAGTTTCCAACTGTCTTTCCCTTTTCAGGACATCAGAAGAGATACAAGCAAGTCTCTGAGCTTTGGAAAGCGTGGCTCCAAGCATGACTCCACAACTCATGAGGGTGTTGTACTCATATTACAATGAAGCACCTGGGATCCATTTGCCAGTATGCCTGAACATTCTCAACATAGGGCGCTTCACTGCAGAATGATTCTCTAGTAATTAATTCCCTTTGCAAACAAAGAAATGAGAGAGGGCTGGAGAGATGGCCCAGTGGTTAAGAGCACTGACTGCTCTTCCAGAGGTCCTGAGTTCAATTCCCAGCAACCACATGGCGACTCACAACCATCTGTAATGGGATCCAATGTCCTCTTTTGTTGTGTCTGAAGAGAGCGACAGTGTAGTCACATACATAAAATAAGTAAATAAATCTTAAAAAAAAAAAAACCAAAAAACCCTGAGAACCTGACCATCGTTCATGGATTTAAAGAAACCGATCCCATCTAGTTGCTGAGGTTGTTGATTTCCTTAGTTATGCCAAGATTTAGAACTCATTTACATATATAATGCAAGGAGTATCCTAACAAGATGTCTTCAGAGTACAAAAGCTATGCAAGAGCATTGTATAGAGTCTCTGTCTACCTGCTCCCAGCCATCCTTGGAGAACATAAAATAAGGGCAATCCTTCCCTGATGGAGGGAATCAGACACCCATCTTACAGGAAGCAGGGAAAATGGATCATAACCTTTGGATGGACTCGAGTTACAAAACGGGGGGGGGGCGTTTCATCTTATTCTAAGGATACAGCTCCTTCCTTTGTCTCCTTGCACCACAGTGACAGCTTCCCTTGTTGAGAACTGCAGTTACATTAGCTTGTGTGTCTTTACACTATGTAGTTCAGGCCCATGTTTTGGGGGTAAGGACAGAGCAGTTGGAAGATAAGCTTGTGCCCTGTTGGAAGCATAAACATTTTTGTTTTGTTTTGTCTGTTTTTGAGACAGGGTTTCTATGTGTGGAACTCACTGTGTAGACCAGGCTGGCTTCAAACTCAGAGATCCACCTACCTCTGTCTCCCAAGTGCTGGGATTAAAGGTGGGTGCTGCCACCTGCTAGTTTAAAACTGTTTTTATAAACGTCTTTGAGACTGATGGGAGTAAATGCAGTGAAGGCGAAGGCAAGCGTGCTCAACAGGAGCCTTCCCACCGTGGGAAGCTGAGCTCTGGGTGTTCACAAGCAGGCCAAGGCCGAAAGAAAATGTCCAGTCTGTAAAGATGAGCTAAGGGAGCACGGAGAGGGAGTACTGCTTAACCCAGCAGTGCCTAGCGAAGGCCAGTGACTTATTGAACTTTATTCCTAGAGGCCCAGAAGCACAGCTCTGTTCAAGTGTGCGTGTGCGTGCGTGCGTGCGTGTGTGTGTGTGTGTGAGTGTTTGTGTATGTGTGTGAGTGTATGTATATATATATGTGTGTGTGTATGTACGAGTGTGTGTATATGTGTGTGTGTGTATATGTGTGTGTATGTGTGAGTGTGTGTATATGTGAAGGTGTGTGTATGTGTGAGTGCATATGTGTATATGTTTGTATGTGTGTGTATACATGTATGCATGCATATGCATGTGTGTGTATGTGTGTGTATGTGTGTATGTGTGTTAACTATCATGAGCTTATGTTTATGTATTGGAAGGCATACATTGTCCTCTCTGGGGCAGAACATAGAGAAACTGGTTCTTTTGTTGTTCTAGCCTTTGATATTAACACAGTAACTGCAGAGGAGAAAGAGCTAGAAGGTTTGTGTTTAACCAGAAGTTCATTCCCTTGCTATTCTTTGTCCTTCTTCCTCAACCAGTGCAGAGAAGTTCTGTTTCATACCCAACCATCGAGAGCTCTTACAGAAGACCCAAGTTCTGTCTTCAGTACCCATGTGTGGTGGCTACACTGGATGTAACTCTTTCTCTGCGGGGTCTTACTTCCTCTTCTGGCCTTCAAGGGCACTGCACTCAGGAGCACAAACCCACAATTCACATATAATTTAAAGTAAAAAATATCCCCTCCCAACACTCACACTCACACACACACACACACACACACACACACACACACACACACACACCAGGCAGCTGGGCATAGTGTAACACAGCTATTATCCCAGTACTTGGAGAGAGAGTGGGGAGAAGCAGAATCAGGCATTCAAGGTTCATTCAAGGCTGCACAGTGAGTTTGAGGACCTGTTGGGTTACATAAGGTCCCCCCCCCCCAAAAAAAAAGGTGTGTACATTTGTTCCATTTGGTAAAAAAATTGAAAATGGAGACACCATATAAAAGAATGATTTAATTCTGTGTCAGGGAGATGGCTTACTGGTGTAGTGCCTGTCAGGCAATTGTGAGGATCTGGTTTTGAGTCCCCAGACCCCATATGAAGTCAGGCACATCTGTAGTACCACAGTGAGCTGGGAAATGGATAAGGAGAACACCTTAAAGGTGGAAGGCTGTTGACCAGTTGTTCACAACAGTGAATAACAAAAAAAGAGATCTTGTCTCGACCATGATAGAAGGCCAGGGTTGTCCTTGGTTCACACATGAACACGTGCGCACACACAGAGATTGGAATGATGGTTAGTTATTAATGCATTCCTCAGTACATACATGCATACGTACCTACATACTTGCATTCTTCCATGTCCCGGTGAGCATGTAACACCTCCTGTCTTTTCCACACATGAGGGAATATTACCATGCAAGTGTGCAAGCCAGCACTTCCTAAGCCTTTACTTCCCTGCAGAGGTAAACTGAATTGACCTCACAAGACAGAAGAAAAACACACACAGGCTCCCTGCTATCTTCCATCTTGAAACTAAGAGTTTATACAGACATTGCTATGGGCTGCACACTGTTTATTCTAGAGGAAATGACTTTAAATCTGCTCCTCTTGGCTGCAAAATTTTCAAAATATGCACTAAAGCAAGAAATGATGAATAATGAATAAATTATTGTTGCTCATAATTCTTTCTTCTCAGGAAAAAAAAAACCAACCGTGGTAAACTGAAGAATTATTTGTTCAACATAACTGAATATTTCTTGCAAATTATATTTTCTTTATTTTTTTAAACCCAACCCTGCCAGTCTATACCATTAAGGCTTACTGTGAGAAAAATGCATACTGCCTTTAGTTTCTAGCAAATACTGTTGTGTGTGTTTTATAATCTGTTTAAGTCAGAGTCTCAAAATGTATCATTGAATACAGAGTAATTCAAAGTAGGCATTTATCTTTTTAATTGATATTTACAAAAACTTCTAAAAATTATTGAAATGTCTTTATTTGTTTTTTCCTGCCACAGACTCATGGGATATAGTAAATGAAGATGGATCGCCTCGCCCCTGATAAGAGAGATCTAGAGAAGAGGAGGAAGTGTGAGGAATTTTTGTTCTCAGCAGAAATCAGTGTATACTAAAGAGGTTGCCTTGGGCCCATGGCGTGCCCTTTAAGTTTCAAGCCATCCCCGGGAAGACAGTGAACATTGGCAAAGATGGAGACTTCATTAGATGTTCATGTCTAAGCATGAGATACAGTGCATAGCAAAATATTTACCCCAGTTTTTAAAGGATCGTACTTAACACAGCGTGCTTCAGAAAGTGAGCAGAGGGCAGCGGCTCTAGCTCGTGGCTTCGCAGCTGTAAATCTCCCCAGTCCCACAAGACTGTTTACAGCTCCACGTTGCTTGATACAAACAACCTTGGTGAGAGGCTTTAAATATTTCTCATTAAATTTTTATAAGAATGTTTGGCTTGGGAAAAGGAAGTGTCCACACTGCGACGATGCCGGATCACTGATTCATCTCAGGAATGGAGAATTTCCAACAGGGCGCCTTGTTGGAAGGTTTCTCAGCGAGTTGTATACGTGAAGCCATTGACATCATGGGAAGTCACGTCAACGGTCAACCGGCCCCATAAATATTTAAATGTGGGGATGAGACACTGATTTAGAGTCTTAGTAGGTGTGTGTGTGTGTGTGTGTGTGTGAGTGTTTGTGAGTGTGCTTCTGCTATATATTAACTTATAGAAATTATATCACCCTTTTTTTCTGTTTCTGATTTGGATGTGAGCATTCTTCTCTCTCTCCACAGCATTCCTTCTACAGTCATTATTCGGAGTATTAGCGCATCTCTAATACTTTATAATTAGATTAATGTCCATACATATAAATGGTAAGTTTCCGTGATATGTTTTTTAGTGTTCTATTATTGTAGGGTAGTAATTCAAGATTCATTAATATTTTGAGAATCCCACTGTGGGAGACTGGTGATGATGTTGATGATGTTGATGATGTTGATGATGTTGATGATGGTGATGTTGATGTTGGTGATGGTGATGGTGATGATGGTGATAGTGATGATGGTGATGATGGTAACTACTGTATAGCTTGGGAAAGGCTATTTTTGTGGGGAAAGATTCAATTTTTTGACTCACAGCACTTTATTCTGGACAAACTGGAAAGATTTGTGATGCTGCTGATCTGAAGCTGATCTTCTCACAGTTGTGTTTATTCTTCTTTAGGGATTTGGCATTTATTCAATGAATGTGTGTTTAGAAAGACTACTAAAAAGTACACTGGGGTAAGATGACATCGAAAACATATATTGAATCGGTCTCAAGACTTTGAGAAGAGACACGCTGTAAAGAGATTTGTTTATATTTATAAAAATTTCCACACTGAATCTTTAAAGATTATTTTTTTTAAATTTGTGAATTTTTATGTGTTATGTGTGTATTCCTGTATGCACTCTTGCATGTGTGTATATTTGTACTCACATTTATGTGCTCATGTGTGTGTGTGTATTTGTGCGTGTATACTTTGTGTGTGTGTGTGTGTGTGTGTGTGTAGTTCAGAGAATAATGTTAGGTGTCATGTCTTCAGGCTTGTGTGGCAAACACTTCACACACTGAGCCATCTTGCTGGTGATATAGTGAGTCTTGGTCAATTTCCTGAGCACAATTTTTTTTTTTTTTTTTCTGATGCAGGATCTTACCTTGTAGCTGAGCCTGCCCTTGAACTTGCAATGCTCCTGTGTCAACCTGCTGGACGGTGGGCTATTAGGTGAGTCCCACAACTCCTGACTCTAAGTACAGTTTATGAGTCATGGGAAGTTTACATTAAGATGCCTGTCATGTCTTTCGGTGCTTAGCTTGGGCCATGCCCTTGTCTGAGAGCTGGAGCTGGCTGTAGGGAGGAGGATGGTTATAACTCAGGACCCACTGATGTGTGATTATCTTGCAATGCACCCCAGAGACCATCACTAGGGTGCCTTTCTCATCTGTAAATGAGATCACTGGTCTCTGACTTTTAGGTCACATGTCCAATTTCCCATGGCCATATAACCAAACTGGATTTAAAAGGCTCTTCTCCCAGTGGTCTCTGGCTTGTGTTGCAGTTGCTTCTGAATGGAGTTAGTGTTTGCATTTCAAAATCTGGAATTTACATAAATATTTAGCTACCTATGCTCTCTAGAGAAGTCTTGAAAGCGCATGCTTGGTGTCCCTTTCAGTAGGTTGGTAGCACAGGACACTGGAGGGCCACTTTCTGGAGGGCACACACATCTGTTTTCATCTCTGCATGTGAACCACTTCACCCTGCTGGCCTTTGAGTCTGAAACATCTATGACTGGCCTCCGGATAATTCAAAATCACTTAAGGACACGAAGCAAAAGTGTTTATGGGCAGCAATAAGGATCCCTGCACAGTGACTTTAGAATGTTGCAGCTCTCCCTCCTCATCTTAGATCCCTGGGGAATGAGGACAGAGCAAGGGAGCCTAAACCACAGCGTAGAACGCTTGGCATCAGGCAGCATCAGGAATCACAGATGGGTAGTGTGGCTTATCAGCCTCAGCACTGTGGGCAGTGAGGGAAAAGGAGCAGAGGAGGCAGTGGCCTTGGCTCGGTGGGCTTTCTGGAGACCTGCTTTATTTACTTGTTTATTTTGGTATCCCTGAGAATGGAACCCAGAGTGTCATGTGTCACTCAAGCTTGACAAACGCTCTACCTAACCAGCAAGGGGGCAATGCTAGATAGCAGGAGGTGATGCTCCCTCCAGAGAGGCCTTTTCTCTGGAGTCCCGCCCCTGAACACTCATTTACACCGTCACTAACAGATCCACTATGTCTCTGATAGAAAACTCTGAAACAAAACTCATATTTCATGTGAAGATGCGCTGCTGAAACTCAGCTGAAGTTCGAAGAGGATGTGTTCTGCTATGATATCATTTCCGGACCGTGCCTCCTGAAAACAAACAGTCTGCGTTTGTTAGGGGTTGAATGTCAAATGTTTCCTACAGACTCCTGTGTTTGATGACTTGTTTCCCAGAGTGTGGCACTATTTGGGAAAGTTATGGACTCTTCTAAAGGTAGAGCCTCAGTAGACTGAGTGGGGCCTTGGGATAGCCCCAAGCTTCTGCAGTCCAGTTCAGCTTCCTGATCGAGTTCTGACTCCTGGTTGCAAATACAAAGTCATCGACTACTGCACACTCTCTTGACCTGAGAGCCAAAAGTAAGTCTTTCCTCCCTTAATTTGATCTTTGTTGGTATTTGATGACAGCAATGAGACAAGCCAGTACACTCACCTACTCATCTATATTAAACGACCACTTCCTGGGTGGCAGTGGATTCCCCGGTAGATGACAGCATCATAATTCAGGGTGAATGGTGAACATTTTATTCAGAGGCAAAAAGTAAGTCATGTGAGACTTAAAGGGAACCCCGGATGAGGTTACTTGCATAACCACGATTGCTGAGAAGTCTTCAAGATGTTGAAAATTTGCATTTGTTTTGAGGTTCCATTACCCACAACCGTGCAGATAATTTGTGTCTGTCTCTGTGTGTGTGCGCGCTCACGGGTGTGCGCATGTGCACATGTGCATTCAGTGGTTCTCTTCTCCAGAGTATTTTTAGCGAGCTGATAGTTTTCTAGTGTAACTCTCATAATGTGGCACTAAATGAATAGACAGTTTGCTCACTAAAGTATATCTGTCTGATAGCTGCAGATATTTGCTCTCGATCAGTTTTACCTGCAGGAGAACGTCATTCTAGCAGAGACATCCAGAAATGTGAGTGGAATATTCTCTTTTAGTGCTTATTTGCTTTACCAGTTCTTGTCTACCTCGACTCACCAAGCTCTGCCCAGCACCTTTTTTTCTCACTGAGCCAAAAGCAGAGAGGTTCCTGTTTAGATTTTTATGAATCCTTATTTCATGAGCACCTGTGTGTGTTCCCATGTACGCAAGCATGTGTGCGTCTCTCTCTGTGTGTATGTGTGTGTGAAAACAAGAGGTTGACTTCTGCCGTATTTTTTTCTTCCCCTTTCTTACTCACTCGAGATAGCGTCTTTTGCCAAACCTAGATCTTATCAGTTTGCCTAGAAAGGCTGTCCATCAAATCCCACAAATCCTCCCATTTCCCTCCACCCTCTAGTTACTTGGAATTTTGTAAGTTGTCATGGACATTTAGATGAAAGGGCATACATAAAGCATAGACTATAATATGCTTTTCCTGGTTTCATTTATAATCTAATAATAAAAACGAAGAACTGATTTCTAGTGGGTATTAGCTTAAAAGCATAGATTCTCTGTTTTTCTCCTTTTCTTCTTTCTTCCTTCCTTTCTGTTACTTTTTTCTCCACGTGCTCAGCTAGAGTGTTTGGCTGACAGCTACGTCTTGCATGTCATGTGTGGATGCTTTCAGATAAAAAAAAGTGCAGAGTTGCATTTATTTTTTTGGCTTCAGACAAAGGACGAAAGCTGTTTCTGTGCTTATTCCAAGCCAGCTCTGTGAAGCATGATAGTGCTACTTAAACTTAAACAAGTCGAGGGTCTCAACCATTCTGTTTTATGTTCCTCCCTCTGGTCTTCCTTTGCATTAAGAAAGATCATTTCCAATGTTTTATAATTCGCACAGTGTGGACATCCAAAATGTCAGTAACACTGCAGGGCCCTACTGGGTCTCCAAAGGGAAGACAGCACAGAGAGTAAAGAGTAACCCTGAAAACCACTTTTATTTCAGCAATGAATACTTCATTGCTTGCGCGCGCACACACACACACACACACAAACACACACACATACACACGCGTGCGCGCACGCACACACACATACAGACAGACACACACACACACACAGACACAGATACACGCACACACACACACAGAGACAGACAGACAGACACACGCACACACACGCAAGTGTGTCTGTGTGGTGTGCGTGTGTAGGATCCAATTTTCACCCTCTACTGTGCAGGTTCTCTGGGTGGAACTCAGGTTATCAGGCTCCCAGCCAAGCGCCTGTGGAATTGTCTTCACAGCCCTGCAACTGGTTTTTTAAAGTTTTGCATTTGTGAGTTTCACTGAGAAGCAAGTGAAAGCTGTAGATCCAAGTTTCCAGAGAAATGCACAAACGGTAAACAGATCTGAACATTTCACAAGGCTCATCAGAACCTCTCAGTTCATGGATATGAATTAGAAAACCCAAAATAGTATATTTAATAGATAAATTTACAAGCGTATGAATGTGTACATATATATGTCTATATAATAAGATGCGTATTGAATCGTTTAACATTTTCCTTTCTACATGGGCAAAGAAGATCTGGCATGTGGTAATTTTTTGATTCGGTTTATCTGGACAATTCTGAACTTTTTTGTTATCTAAAAATTTTAAGTTTTCCCTGGAAGCCACGAAGAAACAAGGAATTGTCAGAAAAAAAATCAACAAAAGGAAATTGCTTTAAAAGACTTATGTGCAGAGGACAGGGGTTGAAGTGAATGAAGCAAATGAGTCTTCCTTTTCTTCCATATGTTTATTTTTTCACTCTTTTAAAACAATGTTTTCTATACATCTATGTAAAATCTAGGCACCACAGACAAGACCCCCAACATAGCAGTAAATATTTGTCAGTTGTACTACCAACTTTAGGTCACATTCAAATAAAAGAACACGAAGATGGAACTACTTTTCCAAATCACAACCCGAATCATTTATCAGTCATCAACTGTCGTTGGGCCAAGTGCTGGCTGAGGCTCTGTAGCCTTGGAGGATCCAAAGTTTCAGAATCCAGCAGGCCTGACGTCCAGGTGCTGTCTGCGCAGTGCAATGGGGAGAGCTGTGTGCAGAAGACCCGTAACACTGGCCAGACAGACCACTCCAGCTCACAGGTGTGATGCTTCGGAAGCACGCAGTTAATGCTGCCTTTTTGGCTAAGTCTCCTCTCCCTGCTCCTGGGTCTTCTTAATGGATCCCAGTGGGCTGAGGAAGTGAGGCTCAGTAAGAGAGCAACAGGAAAGAAGTCTGTGTGCCTTTGGCCAGGTGACAAAGGAGAGGAGCAGATAGGTAGAGGATGCAAGCTGCTCCTGTATCCCGGGCCCGAGGCACTGATGAGGCGGCAAACCAGAACATTATAATAGCAGGAACCAGCCAGTCTAGCACGGAGCTGTTTTAGTTTCATATCACCTTTGCACTGTTTGAAAGATGGTAAATTCCGAATCAGAGGTTCCCATTCCAAGATCTGGGGAGCAGCTAAGGGCAGGATCCCCTGGGGAGCTCTTGGCACCTGTCATCCAAGTTGAAGCCTGGTTATTCATCAAAAAGAGCAGCACTCACAGCCCCGACTTGGTAAAGGTTGGGCACGTATACAAGGATGGAGGAGGCCAAAGCAGAGAGGTTTGGAGGGCACAGACATTCCCCCCCCCCCCATCTTCCTAACCATACCTTCCCCCTGGCAAGCAGCTCACTTTAGACTCCATAGAAACGGCGCCCTCTGGAGGCGAAGAGGGGAGGCGTCCAGTGGAAAGCGGCAACAACAAAGCTTGAGACTACTTAGTTCAAATAGGAGGCTGGGGAAGCTGAAGGCTAAGTTAAAGAGGATGAACACCCAGCTCTCTCTGCAGCGCACCCGCTACAGGGTAGGAGGCAGGGGTTGGAAAAATGGAGAAGACAGGTCTCTTAGAGTTCTTCTGTAGGTTGTCTTTTCCTTTCGAGTGTTGTTAGATCAGCGAGGACAAAGATGAAGGAGTTTAGCCTCATGGGTTCTTAACCTCAGGCACGGCCAAGCCCCTTTGTGCAGCAAATAGAACAGGTCTAGGAATGTTTTATCCCTACAGTTAAGATCTCTGACTGTGCGCGTCCTAAGGAAATATAGATGAATACCTTATATGCTACACACCTCAATGTCTTCGTGATTCACATGTTATTACTCTAATCACACAACTTTGCGGAATAAATGTCAAAATATCATCTCTCCTCGCCTTCAAAGGATTTTTATTTTAAGTGACATGTGTGGGTGTGCATCTGTGTGTAGGTACGCACACGTACATCCCTTTGCAGTTGTGAGCAGCCCAGTGTGGGTACTGAGATACCCATTCGGTCTGTGCAAGAGCAGGATGCTTTCTTAATCACTGAGTGGTCTTTCCAGTGCAGATGGTTCCCTCGGAAATAAAGTAAAAGGATGTATCTGACACCTACCAGAGGACAGGTTAACAGCATTGCAGAGTGCTTGCTCTGGAGAGACCGGTTAGGAGCAGAGCCCCAGACAGGAAGGGATAAGATTCCAGGGTATAGTTTGGCAGGATATCAGCTGAGGAGGCAGGGAGGATCAGTAGGTAGGGACAGTAGGGAATCAGCAGGTCTAGCAAGCTGCCATAATTTCATTATATGTGTGATTTCTGTGCTGTTTGACAGATAGAATCATATGCAGAGGTTACTGTTATTATCATTATTTTTTGCATATGAAAGCATCTTAGTAGTTTTGGTTCATATGTCTCTGAAAGTATGGCTGGGCTCTGAGGAAAATAACGCAATTTCTTTCTTTGTTTCTTTCATCCTCTCTTCTTTTTTCCTTTCTTTTTCTTTTTGAGAATTGTTAAAAATGAAATAACGTCCTGCCCGACTTTAGAGGACACTGTTGCTTTTTATTAGGTACATTGAGAATAGAAAATTAGATTTTGTCTATCCTCCGAGGAAGGAAAGAGCCAAGACCCATTGGTTATTCAGGAAGTTACAGGCATAATTAATCTCCAGTCCTTCTCTTGTTGTGAGGTGGCTACTAAAGCCGAGTTAGGCTATGGGAGTGTATTCTCAAGCATCTGTGTTTGGAGAACCATGCGTGTGTGAGTGCCTGCTATGCAAGGGAAATGAAGACTCAGACTTAGGTAATCCAGGACAGAATGAGTCAGGAACTGTGTAGCCTTTGAGCAATGAGGCAAGGCTGTTACAAAAGCTCAACCCTCCTCCAAAACTCTTCTTGCCATGGCTAGAGATGGAATATCACTTTTACTGGGAAAGAATACATTCCAGACTTGGACTTTGATCAATGCATTGAGAATCCCATTTCTTCTTTCTTTCAAGAGACTAATAGTACAAAAATCTTCAAAATGAAGATGGAGTTGTTCTGGTCAATGCTGGTTTTGAAATGGCCATGAAGTTAGGCAGCAGTGAGGGAAGAGCTGCTCTGCACGATCGCCGATCGCCTGCTAGTAACTATCATAGCCTTTTGACATCTAAAATATTCTCATTTTATGTCTGTTTTGCCCAGTGTATGCCTGTGTACCTAGCAACAGATTCCCTGGAACTGGAGCTGCAGACAACTGGCAGCCACCATTTGGTGCGGGGATTGAACCTGTGTCCTCTGAAAGAGGATCAAGAGCTCTTAACCAGGTCCATTCTCACGGACTATGCTTGTAGTTCACTGTGCATGTTACCATGGGGCACTCTGCTGTTGCTGGGCAATGCTCATTATTCTTTGGAGAATTGGTTTGCTTTATATTTAAGTTGTCAATACCGGTTCTAATTTTTAGCCCCCAACAAGGCTCAGCAACACACAGAGAGACTTTGCTCAACACTTTTTCTATTTAAAAAAAAAAAAAAAAAGACAGGAGTATCCAGGGCTAGTAGCACATGACTGTAATTTCTGCTAGTTGGGATTGTGATCTCTCTAACTTTCGGAAGCTGGACTTGAACTCATTCTGCAGCTCAGCAGGCTTTGGACTTGTGATCTTCCTGACTCTAAATAAACAAATAAAAAGAAAGATGTGGTTAAGCACACCTGCTAGTGTGTGAGTCCCCAAATTCAGCCTTCAATATCACGCCCCCCCCCAAACAGGGACATGTTCACATATAGGGTGTGTGTGTGTACATAAAGTTTATCACCTCTTCAACCAAAGTGTTACTGTCCCAGAGAATTTTGCAGAGCTGAACTCAATCAATCCTTTCTCAATTCTGAGACCGCTGGAGATAATCTGTGAACTCTGGCTGCTCTGACTCTTTCTAGGTGATATATTATAACCTTTAAAATGTGCCATGTTACATTGAAGCAGTCAGTGGGTAAGACCAATGCATGTAAATAATCACAGGTGACTTGTGTGTATACGTGTGTATATGTGTGTACACGTGTGTGTATATGTGCATATGTATGTGCATACGTGTGCGCATGCTTGTGTGTATATATGTGTGTGTATACGTGTGTGTATGTGTGTGTGCTCCCTATACTGTTCAGGCATGGTACTCTCACACAGTGTCTTCCCACTTCCCACTTCACACAGTCTTCACACACTGTCTTCCCCAGCCTGATAAGGTCAGCACATTTTAGAGGACTCTGTGAGCTAGGTGCTAAGCTGAGCATGTTGTCATGCATTGCTTCTGAACCACATTAAAACCAGGAACTATTCCTAGCAGTTCTATTTTAAAGACAGAAAAAAGAAGAAATTAAGGCTCACCCCACTTTTGGCTCAACCTGTCATTCCCATTTCATAGAGGAGTTAGTTGAGGGTTTTTAGAGTAAATCCAATCTCATTGTTCTGTAATAAGTATTAGCTAGTGACTCCCAATTCCACTCAAAGAACAAGCTGTCTCCCAGACCTTAAGCATCATGATGTTTCTCTGTTTGGACATTATCTTCTGCCTCCTCTGGGTGTCCACCAGACACAACTACCCTTGTTGATTCCCAGTGCTCCCTGCAAAGCACCCACCTCCTGAGCTTTAACTGTGCGTCCTCTACTGGAACTGCTTTCCCTCCAGATGTCTACAGGCTTTCATTTCTGTCCCCTCATATCTGGTCCAGCATCTTATTAGGTGATTCCTGATTGGTTTATGTCAAGTTCCCATCCTCCATCCTACTCTCAAGCCCCCAACACTGCACCCTCTTCCTTCCCTCATCCTTGATACTGCCAATATTTTTAAATTCATGTACTAATTAATAGCTATCTCCTACTAAAGTATAAGCTTTCTGAAGGGCAGTTATTTTCATTTATTTATTTATTCATCCATTTATTTATTTGTTTATTTATATTATAGCACCAGCATTTATGACAGAACAGAACAGATTAATGGGCTAATTAACAGTAGATAATAACAGATAATGATGTAGCAGATTATGTGTTAAGAATCTGGATGGGCATAGTTTTCCCATGGTTTTGATACTATTTTCCTCAACAGTCCATTTAAATGTTCTTATCCGAGTTGTCCTTCAATAAAGGGACAGTTTCTATCCCCCCCCCCAAAAAAAGGTAAAAAAAAAAGAATCTGGATGGGTGACTCAAGGTCAATTAGTAACAGGTAAAGTTACATATTGCATGGTTACATAGTTATAGACCTAGCACTGAGTTCTTATACACGCAGTATCTTTCTCAGCTCCTCTCCCAAGTCCCCTGGGCTTTAATTCTAACAGGCCCAGTGAAAGGGAATAAACAAACCAAACAGAAAAAAAGGCAACATTTGTTACTGTCTCTTAAAGTGAGATACTTTAAAGTGAGATGGAATCGGAGGCAGGTCAGGGAAAGGGGACACTGGTCTTTAGCAGAAAGGGAGTTGACAAGTGAGGCAGTCAGGAATGTGCTGATGTCTCCGGGCTTTGTGACGGGCAAAGTGTGGGATGTGGGAAGGTCCTGGGCGAAGCTGGTGTTGGGTTAATTAATTAGGAGGGGATGCCTGCACATTAGGGGGAGGAAGGAATCGAGGCATTGATTGGAGTGAACTGCAGTCTCAAGCCGCCGTTACAAAGGAGCCTCCAGGCAGAGAAAGAACGGGAGAAGTGTTGGGTACAGATCCATTTGGCCAATGGCCAAAGAAACATGTCAGATATTAGTGAAAACAGGCTGCAGCTGCTGCACTTTACAAGCTAAATGGCAGCTCTTCACTTAGCCCTCCTTCAGCGTCCCCACCAGCCCCCCTTCCTGGAACGCTTATTTTCTTCCTAAGGCAGCCACTCATACATAACTCAGTTCTCACTTGAGGGTGTACAGGAAGGCCAGTGCTCAGGCCCTGCTGCTAATGGAAAAGAGTTCACTGCCCTAATGAGGACTCAATTTCTCCTGAAATGGAGAATTTCAACATTAGTGTCCTGAAGTCCAAACCCTTTTGTTCCCAGCATGGTTTCTGAAGCTGAGGTTAATTTTAATCTCCTGATATCTATACTTGCCATTTCTAAGACTTCTAGAATGCATAAAAGTGCCTTTTCTCCTTCTTTTGCATATTTTGTATATGCGTGTATTTCTTAATCCAAGGAAAGAGATTCTAAATCGCCCCAAGTAAAAGATATGCATGTGTGTATGTTTGTATTCATATGTATCTATATGTATATGTGTGTGTATATATCACATTGGAGAGTTTAAACATAGAACAAAACAACCCCAAGTAACATTGTTATTGAGTAACAAAGCTTGGCTGGGACCTACCCTGGATATTTCCTGTACAAAGCTTAGGCAGAGGTTAGTTCCTGACAAGACCAGAGCTGGGCTCAGCCTCTCCCACTTTATAACTGTGGGCGGACACTCCAGCTCTCCACTCTTTATGTCCCTTCATTTTGCAGACCTGTAAAACATGGCACCGATATAATTTTTAACTGTAGAGGCTTTTGTGAACTTGAATTGACTCTGTATTTGTGTTGTATACCAGTGTGTTACATATTCACAACAATGCTAAATGTTACGTATTATGCCATTATTTACACACGCTATAAATTCTTGGATAGTTGTTCTGTGGGTTTGTCATTTGGGAGCCCTGCTTTGGTTGTTTATTGTATTTTGAAGCTCAAGGGTAGAGGAAGGTGGCTTTTATCTTCTTTTATACATCACTGAGGAAGGAACCTAAAGAGGGGTACTTCAATGTGTATAACATTCAGGAAAATAAAAATATAAATTATACATACATATGTATATATTTCTTGTTTTTGATGAAAGGTATAAATACATTTGAAAAACTTATTTAGGGAACTGAAAGTCAATATAATATAAGTGTGGGTTCAAATCATATTAATTTTATCCATTATCAGTTTTTTTTGGGGGGAGGGAATAATGTTCAACTGCTGTGTTTGAGCAGCATGTATCTCATTTGTATGCTGAGATGGAGTAGGTTCCAGGACTTCCAAGAACTGTACACTGTTTTATGTAGGGGAACAATGGTTTGTCAATCACACCTGCTAAGAATAAAGGTTTTCCCCTTAAATCATTTTCTTCCTCAAATTTCTTCTAAGCTGAATGAGGACCAAGCTCACGAGGACACAGGAAGTGTGGAGGAAGACTGGTAAATAAAGAAATGGGACTATGTTCTATAGAAGTTGCTAATAAATAAATTTACCTGCAGTCACTTTGGGGAACTTTACTGTTTAATTCCTTATTTTACTGGCACTTGACTCTTTAAGTTAAACATTTAAAAATTCACATAAAATAATGGTGGATGCTGTCTAGGGAACTTGATCTGGGAAGCTGAATAAAATTAAGCCCTGACTTCAATCGAAAGCAATGGTTGCCGTAAGAGATGTAACTCAGGTCACAGAGCAGGTGGCAGAGAGACAGTCTTAGTACAGATAAATGACTAGAGGGTATCAAAAATCGAAGGGTTAATCCAGATGGAAGTGTGGGCTGTGGGTGGTCTGACAGATGAGTAGAAGGAACATAGTTTTAACATAGGGAGCAGCTGGACACTAGCGTGCCAGAGAAAACTCTGAATTTCAGAATTTGTCCTAGGCAAACAGGCTGCTGAGAAAGGATACACGTTGCATGGTAGTGGCTGGCATGACACATGGCTAAATAAAGAATAAAGCCCCAGACACAACAATGGCAACGACAGAGGCCCAGAAACAGTTTATTATGTAAACTTTTTTTTTTTTTTGAGGTATGATTGACAAGACCTGGTGACTAATGGGTGTGAGGTTTCAGGAGGCAGGAACTGGAGACGGTGTGACTTGAGGTTATGCCATCAGCCAAGATAAGGAAGAGATCACTGGCGGACTTTTGCATTATGCCTTATATTTCTTAGGTTGGGGCAGACAGAGATATCTCGAGTTTGAATATTTTGTCAGATGCGATCAAACCTCCCTTTGCTCTGCCATCTCTGGGGGCCATGAGCTCTTGGCATCCTGACTTGCACACTGGTGTGGCCCCTCTCCTGGCCTCTGCTCTACTTTCTAAACAGAATGCGACATCCCTGCGCCAGAGTGCATGAGTTTACCTTTGGTGTCAAGGCCTAGAACCGACCAATGCCAAATAAGTAGCCATCTATGATTCGTGCAGACAAACATCTAGGTGATACACCATACCCCTGGATACAGTATTCCAGGTGACCATTCTGACCCTTGCAAATGTTCAGATCTCTAACTGGGCAAGAGACTAAGCAAGGGGAATTGAACAGTCTATGTGAACACACAAGAAAATGTTTTTCAACTCAGAGATACATTCCCAGACCTGAGAAGTATAGACTAAAATATTAGCTAAACATCGGGATACAACTAAGTAAAGCTAAGGCTTTAAAATCACTGAAGAACATGCACGCTGTAAGCCACTTGGCAGGACTCAGTACTTCCTTCTGCTCCAGTTCTTAGTATAGTCTCTTTAAAAATCAAGTTATGTGTTAAAAGACACTTGAGCACGCTTGTATATTCACAGTTTTCCTCTTAAGCCCAAAGCTTCAGTTCACATTATTGGTAGATGAAGTTTTTTCTTTTTTCCTACTAAAACTACTTTTGAATTCATACCACAAAATGTAATGCCTTTCAAGATTCTTTTTTGAAACAGATGAAGGTAAAATTTTTTTTGGCTTGTCAGTTTGCTATAGATGTCAGCATGACAGAGGTTTAAAGTCAAGGTAATAGTGGCTTGCATCTACCTGCTCTCTGCTCTGTGCAGTCAAAAGGGCAGTGGCTCCTGAACAATTTCTACCATTTATTTTTATTTCTGTTGTGATCTATTTGCGTGTTTTTAAAGGACGAAGATAGAAATGTGATCAATTTTGCTGTTTCAGCATGACTCTAGTGCAAAAGTTGATCAGGTGGAGAAAATTTAAATTGCTGTGTTCCATGAGTTGGAAAAGCATGTTTAATAATCGATGAATTTGCATTTATTCACATCAGTTCTTCCAGCTACTGTTAATAATGGAAAAATTATTTTAATTTTAGGAATCTTTGTATTTTAATGTTAGTTTCATTGGTGTGAGGTATGTATAACGCAATTGTGTAATAATATGCTTTCTTTCTAAGTCACTAAAAAGGTCTATTTATTTAAAATCACAGATGTTTTAGGTATCTAAAATACTGTGTGTGTGTGTTTATGAGTGTGTGTGTTTGTGTGTGTGAGTGTGTTTGTGTGTGTGTGTGTGTATGTGACTCTAATTGAGCAATATGAGTTCACACAGTAAAATTTTCTCTCTGGCATATTTAATTTTTTGCAATTATTTTATTGCATTTTATTTTTAGATGAGCTAGGAAAAAGTTATGTTTAAAAATTATGGAAGAGTTAAGATTTAAAAAAGTTTTATTATTTGATGGGTTCATTTAAGGGTAAATTTAAGAAGTATTTCAGGCTGGGCTGCTGTTCTTTGGCCGAATTCCTGTTAGTTTTGATTTGTTTCATTTTAAATTGAAATTGCTAGTATCAAGCTCAACAACAGTAAGGAAGTTATTTAATTTTAGTTAAAAGTACCACATGATTCTTGGTTGATCATTCCACCTTTTTGGGGAAGCCACCATCCAGAATCAATCCTAAAGGGACCATTGTGGGTTGGAATTTTTCCTCCGAGGTTCTCCCTGTGACAGTGAGGAAGGAGGTCAGGGGACAGTGTTCTCCACTGTAGAACTTCCTGTCCACAGAGCTGCCTGCCTGTGTCCCCATTGAAACTGTCCTCTTTCCTCTTGGACTCAAACACTAGACAATTAAAACGTTAATGGCCCACACACTTCAGGAATTTTTACTTTCTGGGTAATCCTTGCCTACACAGCAAAGCAGCAGAAACTTCAGGGCAAGGCTTCTTTGCAACAGAAACCTTGGCCAGAGTTCCCTAAGTCTTGCAGTTAAGAATGGGCTTGTCTACTTTGATACTGATTTCTCTCATAATCCCATAGTTACTTTATGCACAGTGTGAGGTCTCCCAGGAGTGCTTTCTGCCCAGGCATCCGAGGTTCTCAATGGAGCGATAACCCTGGTCCAGCCTGGGCCCCACACATCTGATAATGTCTGGGACACTTCTTGACTGTCACAGCAGGGGAGATCCCACTCACACTTAGAGGAAACAGGACAGGGACTGCCCATCAAGGATTCAAGTGCAGCCTCCCACAGCAGTGTTTACTCAGCCCTAGTGCAAATGGTGCTGAGGTGGAGGAAGCCTCCTTTGAGGTCCTGTCAGCCTAGGATGGAATCAGTCCGGGTAAAATCAGCCTGTCTCATTTTAATCTGGAGTCAAAGCTGTAGTGGATTGTTATTTCATTCCCAAGAGTGACCCAGAAACTTGTGAAACCTGTGATATTTTCACACACACACACACACACACACACACACACACACACACACACACATTTTCAAAACTGGGTTTAAATTTGGCCTAAATAGAATGGGCTTTAGAACTGAGATATTTAACAATATTTTAGCGCTGTTTCTCTCACTCATTGCTTTTCTTTCCTCTAATTTGAACTATCCACTGTGAGGGTCTGTGCTGCTTACTTTCAGTTTTCTTGGACAAATAAAATCCACTTTATGTCAGTCTCCACTTTCCAAGTATCCCAGCTGCAACAATTCTAATGGATAAAGAAAGAAGAGCATGGAGATATGGTCAATTTTATGTTTCCATAGCGACTGGGCTAGTTTACTGTACCAGCATCATGTAAGGGTTCCACGCATCTTACATATGATCCAGCTACATCACTCCTAGGTATTGACACAAAGGACCTCAGGCCCACTTAGCTCAGTGATTTGTACACACCAATGTTTATTATAGAGCAATTCACAATTGATAAATCATGGAACCAAGCTAGATATCCAACAACAGAGGAATGGTATACATACATAACAAAATTTTCAGCAATGAAGAACAGTCTTGTTATTTTCGGGGAAATGCATGCAGCTGGACACAAGTGACTTAAGGCCATGTCAGAAGCATAAATAACATGTTTTCTCTTTTTTTCTTATATTTATATAGATGTATAGATTCATGAGAATATGTATATATAATGTGTACTGTGTATTGTGAAATAAGCATGAGATATGAAAGTAGAAGTAACGTGATTGTTTTTATGTAGTTAGGAATGTGTTTGCATGTACACATATTTGTGCAGAATAGCAATTAATAAAAAAGGAGGCCACGAATTTGAAGAGGACAGGGAAAAGTATATGGAAGGATTTGCAGGGAGGAAAGGGACAGGGTTGAGGAGAATGATGTAATTTTATATTATAATATAATTACTTGATATAATTATATTATAATATAATATATATAATATAATTATTATAATTATAAAAATTAAGGAAATGATAATAAAAATCCCATGTATGTTGGCAAGGGAAGAGGGCAAAGTAAGAAAAGGAAGAATAGAGGGTATGAGGGGAACATGTTCAACATACAGTGTGTATAAACATACATACATACATATATACATACACATATACACATATGTACATACACATATATGCACATATATACCTACACATATATACACATATATACATACACACATACATATATATACACATATACACATATACATAAATACATACACATATCTGCATATACATACACATATACACATACATCTATATATATTCGCATTTATACACATACGTACACACATACATGTACATATACATATATATATACATACACATGTATACATACATATATAAATATGCACATATATGTACACATATATATGCATATACATATATACACACTTACATACACATATACATATGTACATACATATATATACACATATACATTTATACATATACACACATATACATACATATACATATATACATACATATACATATATACATACATATACATATATACATACACACATATGCACACATATAAACAAACATATAAACATACACATGTATACACATATACATATTTATACATATATACACACACATATATATACACACACACATATATATATATACACACATATATATATACACACACACATATATATATATACACATATATACATATACACACATACACACACACACACACACACACATATGTGAGAACCTTAAAAAAACAGGAAACATTTGAAGGAAAAGAAAGAACCATTCATTTCCCTCACATGTATGCCTTTTGAAGCAATTTTCTTTCTTTGACTATTTTTCTATGACCATTCCTTGTTCCTTCATAACTTCCAAGGAGAAGGGAAAGTACCCTGTTTTTATTTTCTGGCTAGTCCACAGGAGAGCAGTTTGCCCTCACACTGTGAAGTAACAGCTCAGCAGTGGCTCTAGACAAGGATAGGGTGGAGGAGTCAGCCTCAGCTTGGGGAGTTTCCCAAACTCCACATTCCTGGTCTCATTATCTCTGTGGAGGCTCTGAGTTTTTCCTACCAACTCCCATTTGAGAATCAGTTATCTGCCGCACATCCGCAAGTTTCTGCTTGCTTCCAGTTGGCAAGATTTAAACTAATAGTTAAAAACTAATGAGGAATTCTGTTAAGTGAAAATATGTCTAGAGCATTAGAAGAGATTAAAGTTTTTTCATCTTTTGAAACCCATTTAGACCCAGACAACCTTTTTGTTTAAACATATTTAGAAACTCAGTTGGAAAACTTCAGTCATTATCCTTAAATGACTATGTATTTTTATCATTTTCTCCCTAGAATTAGTCTTTTGGGAATATTGAGGGGGGGCAGTGGAGGAAGGTCACTCTGCCCTACAGATGTCAGACTGCTATTTCTCTCTTTCCAAGTATGCTCTCAATATTCAGCACACATGTGGCCTGCGTGCCACCACGTGAAGTACTATTTGTACTTGACAGTGGCCAAATACACTATCTTCTGTTTTCTCTGAAGGCGCATCCAGTTCTCTGTGGGATAACCCCACATCTTCTTTTCCACTTGCTTGGTGGGTGGCCTGCTGACCTGAGTGCACACTGCTTAGTACGTACTCATTTGGCCAGGCTTTAATTAGACCAAGATTGTGGCATGTTTTGCTTTGTCTAAAGGAGTTTTGGTGACAGAGAGGAGACAAAGACCTAATCTTGTGCACCTGATCTATTTATGGAGACAGCAAAACTATGAAAATGAAACCCACACAACCAGAAAAACAAACACATACCCTGGCACACACACAAACCCCAAAGAAAGAAATTAGAGATGCATGTAACAAGAAAATTGTTCTAGCTTCATCATGTAGCAGTAGAATCACAGATTGTACAACTGTTATATAAAGTGCGTATCACCTTATTCTGTTGATCCTCAAATGTAGTGGACATTGAATCCACAGTGTAACCCAGCCAGTAGATAGATTAACTTTCATAACACCTTTGATTTGTATGAGACTGACAAGCTGTCTGCTGCACTTAGAAGCTGACAACACTTTTGGGTTTAATATTTTTTTTCTGTGTAACATACTTCACTATATGTAGTTTTACTATCTTTCATAATTACTATGAGCTTTTAATATTAAAATTTATTGGGACACTTAGAGTACTTAGCATTCTTTCCTTACTGTGATGATTTTTCCTGGAGCTTAGGAGGGAGTGGCTGTGGCTTTCAGCGACCTCTGCAGGTCTAGTCTTTCTTCTGCTTCATAACCAGGTAAATAACCCACATGTCAGCTCTCATCCTCTCTCAGCATTTCCCTGAAGCACCATGAAAGCTGGGCTCCCTAGAACGGTCCTCTCTGATCTTCAGCTTCTGGCAACTGGATGGAGATGCTGCTGCATTTCTGGAGGTCACAGAGACTTTCAGATGGAGGGGGAAGTGGTCCTGGGACAGTGCATATAGAAGAAATGAATTTCTACAGCTTCTGGATTATGCCAGTTTTCATCACTGTTTGCTACAGTAGTTTAGCATCTTTTAACCCACAGCCTTAAAATGTATTCATTTGGTGGTAACAAAATTAACACCTAGTCATCAAGTGTGTGCTGGATGCTGTGTATGAGGAAGCAGAAGTTCCGATGGTGCTCTTGAGGAAGGCAGGGAAACGCAGAAAAATGAGATGCGAGTTTAAACACACAAAATGAGAGGGCTCAGATTTCTGACTGCTTCACATGGCCTAAAACCTGTCCCTGACTTCACTATCAAGTTCCTATGAGATGCCTCATCAGACGAAGCAGGCTAGACCACTGCTATTTCCAAAGAGCTTCAAGTACTTTTGATGAGAGTATTGCTGTAGTTTTTGAGCCAGTCTTTGAATGTAATTTTTTTTTTTTTTTTTTTTTTTGGTTTTTTGAGACAGGGTTTCTGTGTATAGTCCTGGCTGTCCTGGAACTCACTCTGTAGACCAGGCTGGCCTCGAACTCAGAAATCCACCTGCCTCTGCCTCCCGAGTGCTGGGATTAAAGGCGTGCACCACTACGCCCGGCTGAATGTAATTTTTTAAAAGAAATTGTTAGTAGTTCTCTCCTGTTATGACTGGCTACTGTTGCTATGTACAGTGGCCCTGCTTTGTGGCTTGTGAGTGGAACTTCATCACACAATCTTAAAAGTACAAAATGAACAAAGTGTAACCTCTTGACTTTCTCCCACCTGCCTGCTCTATGTGTTGCTCTTCAATTTGCAAAATTAACGACAAGGTACATATATTTATTTGTGTATTTAATGGAATGCTGAATATACATATTTTATATCTAATAATATATTGCTTAATATTATTAGTAACACAGAATAAATGCTTTTAATGCCCAGGTCTAGGTCACGATGACTAATTTGAATTATTGGCTCTGAAATTCTTTTTTAAGATCCAGGAGACATTCCTCAGAAAGATTTTTGCCCAAGTGCCCTATGGGAGAAGCAGGGGCATGAAAGAGGTGGACAGGCTCCAGGTCAGCTTTCAGACTGCTTTGGGCTACAAGTCCTGGCTCTCACTGGAGAATTCCTTCTCAGTCAGGGCAATGGAGTTTGGACTCATTTTCCCTCTGGCTCTTTCCGTAGTCATGTTTCCCAGTGCTCACAGTCTGACTTTGGTGCCTACCTCCTGGAAAATCTTTCTTTCTCCATGCAGGTAAGTTCTGGGCATGGTCCAACGTGCTGTGAACAAAGTAGGAAGTACTCCAGTAGGGGCACAGGCAATACTATATTTGGCTAACATAAAATTCCTGTTGAAAGCACTGTAGAAGTTATGTAATGAATTATTTCTGTAAGCAGTCACCCCTTAAATTCCTTCCTCCCTCCTTCCCCCTTCTCTCCCTCTTCCGCCCTCCCTCTCGCACTTCCTTCCTCCCCCTCCTCTTACTCCCTCTCTCCTTTTTCTCTTACTGAGGCAATATTTAATTCTGAATGCCTAGGCTGGCCTGGAATTTACTCCGTAGCCCAGGCTGGCCTTGAACTCACTGCCTTCCCCCTATTGCAGCCTCCCAAGTGCTAGAATTACAGGTGGTAATGTCTTTCCTCTAGTAAATAGACTTAATATAAACAGAAGAGCATTTGGGTTCTGTGTTCTAAGTAGAGAATTAAGCCTTCGTTTTAATATATTAACTCTGGGGAATAAACTCCTCATTTCTTAAAAGGCGAGGGCAGTTTGCTCGGAGTGGGATGCCCAGACTCTGCAATGGCGTTAGCCACCGTGTAATAAACCTCTGGAGTCCCCTCTCTCCCGCTTGATTAAATGTAGACAGTGGATTGCACAGGTATCCAAGGCTCATTAAATACACAATAAAACTCTGGGAAGGAGGAAAGGGGGTCAAAACCCATCCAGGACCCTCCCGAGAAACTAAAAGGCAAGCGGTCAAAGTCTCCCTGCATGTGCTTAAGTTATTTTGAGTGAAAGAAGACACTGTTTTTATGGCCTATGTTAACAGGAAGAGGAACAAGCTGCGCTCACATTCTCTGGTAACCTTGAACTGAGAATGTCGGGGCCTGTGCCTTTCTCTTTCCATGCATCACACAGAGAGGTTAGCCACATACACTTGGCAACGCTCAGACAAGCCATTTCCTAATCCTCAAAATAGTTTTTGTTTTAAGTGTTTCCCCAAAGTCTTAAAATATGTTCATGAGCTGTATATATATTTCATTTGCTAAACTGTTGGGTTAAAAATTCCTTAAAGGAAAAGCAAAACTTGCAAAGCAAAGATGTTTAAATATTGTAAGATGTAGATGAATGGAAAGCACTTTAAAATATCACAGCTTTTGGTAACAAGTAGAGGGCATACAAACATTTCCATTCAGACTAGAAACTCAATAGGACTAGAAAGCCTATTGTTTTTTAAATTGCTTCTGTTTCGATTCACACTAACTTGCTGATAGTCAATGTAGAATATTTTTACTTAAAATTATTCACTGAGTAGCAAACAAAAACTAGTATGTGAAGGGGTTCAAAATTAAGCATTATTTCCCAAGCATTTCACATGAGTTTTCCTCCAAGGGTCATATACTCTTATTTACTGAAATTGTAAACTCATTAATAAAGTATTTGTTGAATGTTTGTTACTAGTGTTGGTGATACGATGGCGAGGGGGGGTAGGCATTAATCCAACAACTATATACACAAGTCTGTCAAAGACTTCATGAAGAGAGAGAAATGTGGGGAGCCTTGAAACACCTGAATTGGGCTAGAAACCCTCGAGATGCCACCAGGATAGGAGGCCACCAGGAAAAGGCTGAAAAAGGTGGAGGACTCAGAAAGTGCCTCTACCTCAGCCGGTCTAGACTGGCTTATGACATTGAATGTGATGACAAAACAGCCCAAAGTACTGCTTTTTAAAAATGTGAAACTAAAATTTTTACTCCAATGCACAAGAGAGAATATTTCAGTTAACGGATGTAATATAAACTACAAAGATAGCTACTAAAATATCTGAGTATCTCTAAAACCACATCTTCCTTGCAACAGATTTGACCTCATGTTTAACTAACAGATTGGTTGTGTCCAAAGGTATTAAATGATAGTTTAGATTCATTTAAATATATTCTCGTATAAATCTACGTAGAATCAGTGTCTCCCGAAAACATTGACAACAAACACATTTGAGTTCTCTTGATTTTGACAGAGGGAAAAGAGCTGGTTACTTGGGTGAGGAAAGGGACTCCGGAGCTCAGCAGCTGGCCCCCTGATCTCTCAGCAGGCAGCAGGAGGAAGGAAATCGCTGCCATTGTCACAAATGGTCACATTTACTCAATTTACATCACATAGCTTTTGGAAGAATTCCTAAAAGACTAGTGCCAGTAAGTTTACCTATTACTAACTCCAAAGTAGGTCTTTAAAAGTTTAAAAAGGTGTGGAGACTAAGCATAGGTGCACATCAGAACACCACTTGCTGTTGAACTGCTGGACAATAAGTTAGTGTGAGAGAGATAAGGACGAGGAAAGGCCGGGCAGGGCTCCATCTATGTGGTCCAGCGAGAACTCATGTAGAGGTGGAAACGTTCGGAAGCAGAGGGGTGCATGAGATTTTCAGAAAATAAAATTAACTGAAACTTCCTAATATTTCCCCTTAGTGAATCTTAGAAATATGGGCAAAGTCGAGGTTGGTTAGGCACCAACCTCATGTTAAGGGCAGGTGACATCGAGGTGACATCCTCAGAGGTGGCCACTCAAGAAGATAGACAAGGGATAGGCTGTCTCATGGTAAATGTTTCAATCAGAAGCAGGGAAGCTCGCGTAGGGTCAGGCAGCAGCCAGGCCGAGGCTGACAGCAATGGCTGGGGGCTCTCTGAATAACGGAGCCAAGTTTCTCCCTGTTCCCTATGTGGGCTGGCTTGTGATCCCCAGGCAAATCTGCTCATGCCTCGCGGTGTAAGCCAAAAGCTCAGACTAACCAATTGCTTGGTTCTCCTGAGTGTCTCCTCAGCATCCTGCAGAAATACCTCTCTCTTCTGCTGTGACAGGAGTCAAGGGTCCTTGGCACCCTTCCCTCGGTAACTGGTAAACTAGAGATTAAAATTCAAGCAACTTGCAGAGTTCCCTGTCATCACTAGTTCAGACTTTTTTGTGATGCAGTCTCAAACCCAGGGCCTTGAGCAATCAGGAAGATGCTCTGTATTAAATTACATCCCCAGGTGAGATATCTTTTTCTTTAAATTTTCTATATAGTTTTCTGTTCTCTCTGTCTCTCTGTCTCTGTCTCTCTCTTTCTTCCTTCTTCCCTTCTTTCCTTACTCTCTTTCTCCTCTCTCTCTCTCTCTGTCTCTCTGTCTCGTCTCTCTGTCTCTCTGTCTCTCTGTCTCTCTGTCTCTGTTTCTCTGTCTCTTCTTTATTTTGAGACAAGTCTCACTGTTATCTCCAGCTGGTCAGGAACTCAGAATGTAAACTAGGTTGACCTTGAACTCATAGAGATTCGCCTGCCTCTGTCTCCCCCGTGCTGGGATTAAGGGCATGAGCCACCATGCCCAGCACATCCTCTTCTTTTATCTCACCCATGGCTTCAGCTCTGCCTTTTTTTCTTTTTTGGCCAACACCACACACTTGCCAGGCACCTGACATGGCAGACAAAAACACCATAATGGTGGTTGAGTGGAGAATTATCTTTGTCCTCACAGATTCTTGACTCTGCCAGCAAGGATAGATGTTCAGAGAGCTCCATTTATCAAAAACTTTATCCTTTTCTTCTCAGGTATGTGACGGATGACAACTCTCAGTCTTTTGCAGTAACTGTCACTAGTAATGGAAGCTCAGGTGACACGTACACCATTTCCTGGCCAACATTTTAAAGACACAGGCATACTTCCTCTGTATTCTTTTTGTTTCTTTGGTTGATGGGTAGAGATGATAATGCCATATCCCAGGAGACAGGGGATATGGCTTGAAAGAGAAATGTCACCCCGAGACTCCTGTTTTTGAACACTTGGCTGGCATCAAGGGTCGGGCCTGCTGATGCTGTCTAGCTAGAGAAAGGGAGTCACTGTGGATGACTCTTCAGGTTCCTTAGCCCTGCTCCTTTCCTGTCCTCTCTCTGGATACCATATTCTCCTGCCTTGCCCTCTCCATCATTACAGGGTCTATCCTCTCGTGCTGTGACCCCTGAACCCTTACCCTCCAAATCTGCCTCCGTCAGGATGTTTGCTCACAGATCCAAGGAGGTCAACTAATACAAAAGTCAGAGGCAAGAGAGCTCTCAGGTTCCTGATGTGGAATGTGAAAGAGGCCTTCCCAACCCAGGAAGATGAACTTTGCAGTTTCCTGAGTAATCACTAAATTTTTATTATGCATTTGCTACTGCAATCAGACACTCTGCCTGCAATCAGACACTCTGCCTGCTTCTGCCGTTTCTGGAGCTCTGTTGTGCTCTTCTTGGTAGCCTTTTTGCCGCCAAGTCACCTCAGCCTCCAAACGTGTCACAGCATTTAAACTTTCAAAACCTTTTTCTGACCTGGTAGTGGCACCAGCATTGCTCATGTTCCCCAGGCTTCATTCAGAGGAGTCAGCTCCCCCCACCTCTCTCTCCTTACCTCCATTCCTCCCTCGCTCCCTCTCCTCTTTTTTTTTCCTCTCTTGCTCTCCTCTTCTTGCTCTCCTTTCCACAGAAGCCATGGATTATCAATCTCTGAATCTCTTTCCTTGCAATTCTTAAATGTAACCTCTCTTTTCCATTTCTTTTTTTTTTTATTTTGAATAGTTTTTTTTTTATTACATACTTTCCTCAATTACATTTCCAATACTATCCCAAAAGTCCCCCATAGCGCCCCCCACTTCCCTACCCACCCATTCCCATTCTTTTGGCCCTGGCATTCCCCTATATTGGGGCATATAAAGTTTGCAAGTCCAATGGGCCTCTCTTTCCATTGATGGCCGACTAGGCCATCTTTCGATACATATGCAGCTAGAGACAAGAGCTCCAGGGTTCTGGTTAGTACATTATGTTGTTCCAACAATAGGGTTGCAGATCCCTTTAGCTCCTTGGGTACTTTCTCTAGCTTCTCCATTGGGAGCCCTGTGATACATCCAATAGCTGACTGTGAACATCCACTCCTGTGTTTGCTAGGCCCCGGCATCATCTCACAAGAGACAGCTATATTTGGGTCCTTTCAGCAAAATCTTGCTAGTGTATGCAATGGTGTCAGCGTTTAGAAGCTGATTATGGGACGGATCCCTGGATACAGCAGTCTCTAGATGGTCCATCCTTTCATCACAGCTACGAACTTTGTCTCTGTAACTCCTTCCCTGGGTGTTTTGTTCCCAATTCTAAGAAGGTGCACAGTGTCCACACTTTGGTCTTCATTCTTCTTGAGTTTCATGCGTTTAGCAAATTGTATCTTATATCTTGGGTATCCTAAGTTTTGGGCTAATATCCACTTATCAATGAATACATATTGTGTGAGTTCTTTTGTGATTGTGTTACTTCACTCAAGATGATGCCCTCCAGGTCCATCCATTTGGCTAGGAATTTCATAAATTCATTCTTTTTAATAGCTGAGTAGTACTCCATTGTGTAAATGTACCATAATTTCTGTATCCATTCCTCTGTTGAGGGACATCTGGGTTCTTTCCAGCTTCTGGCTATTATAAATAGGGCTGCTATGAACATAGTGGAGCATGTGTCCTTTTTACCGGTTGGGACATCTTCTGGATATATGCCCAGGAGAGGTATTGCTGGATCCTCCGGTAGTACTATGTCCAATTTTCTGAGGAACCGCCAGACTGATTTCCAGAGTGGTTGTACAAGCTTGCAATCCCACCAACAATGGAGGAGTGTTCCTCTTTCTCCACATCCTCGCCAGCATCTGCTGTCACCTGAATTTTTGATCTTAGCCATTCTGACTGGTGTGAGGTGGAATCTCAGGGTTGTTTTGATTTGCATTTCCCTGATGATTAAGGATGTTGAACATTTTTTCAGGTGTTTCTCTGCCATTCGGTATTCCTCAGGTGAGAATTCTTTGTTCAGTTCTGAGCCCCATTTTTAAATGGGGTTATTTGACTTTCTGGAGTCCACCTTCTTGAGTTCTTTATATATATTGGATATTAGTCCCTTATCTGATTTAGGATAGGTGAAGATCCTTTCCCAATCTGTTGGTGGTTTTTTTGTCTTATTGATGGTGTCTTTAGCCTTGCAGAAGCTTTGTAGTTTCATGAGGTCCCACTTGTCAATTCTCGATCTTACAGCACAAGCCATTACTGTTCTATTCAGGAATTTTTCCCCTGTGCCCATATCTTCAAGGCTTTTCCCCACTTTCTCCTCTATAAGTTTCAGTGTCTCTGGTTTTATGTGAAGTTCCTTGATCCACTTAGACTTGACCTTAGTACAAGGAGATAGGAATGGATCGATTCGCATTCTTCTACATGTTAACAACCAGTTGTACCAGCACCATTTGTTGAAAATGCTGTCTTTCTTCCACTGGATGTTTTTAGCTCCCTTGTCGAAGATCAAGTGACCATAGGTGTGTGGGTTCATTTCTGGGTCTTCAATTCTATTCCATTGGTCTATTTGTCTGTCACTATACCAGTACCATGCAGTTTTTATCACAATTGCTCTGTAGTAGAGCTTTAGGTCCGGCATGGTGATTCCACCAGAGGTTCTTTTATCCTTGAGAAGAGTTTTTGCTATCCTAGGTTTTTTGTTATTCCAGATGAATTTGCAGATTGCACTTTCTAATTCGTTGAAGAATTCATTTGGAATTTTGATGGGGATTGCATTGAATCTGTAGATTGCTTTTGGCAAGATAGCCATTTTTACAATGTTGATCCTGCCAATCCATGAGCATGGGAGATCTTTCCATCTTCTGAGATCTTCTATAATTTCTTTCTTCAGAGACTTGAAGTTTTTATTATACAGATCTTTCACTTCCTTAGTTAGAGTCACGCCAAGATATTTTATATTATTTGTGACTATTGAGAAGGGTGTTGTTTCCCTAATTTCTTTCTCAGCCTGTTTATTCTTTGTGTAGAGAAAGGCCATTGATTTGTTTGAGTTAATTTTATATCCAGCTACTTCACCGAAGCTGTTTATCAGGCTTAGGAGTTCTCTGGTGGAATTTTTAGGGTCCCTTATATATACTATCATATCATCTGCAAAAAGTGATATTTTGACTTCATCTTTTCCAATTTGTATCCCTTTGATCTCCTTTTGTTGTCGAATTGCTCTGGCTAGGACTTCAAGTACAATGTTGAATAGGTATGGAGAAAGTGGACAGCCTTGTCTAGTCCCTGATTTTAGAGGGATTGCTTCAAGCTTCTCACCATTTACTTTGATGTTGGCTACTGGTTTGCTGTAGATTGCTTTTATCATGTTTAGGTATGGGCCTTGAATTCCTGATCTTTCCAAGACTTTTATCATGAATGGGTGCTGGATCTTGTCAAATGCTTTTTCCGCATCTAAGGAGATGACCATGTGGTTTTTGTCTTTGAGTTTGTTTATATACTGGATTACGTTGATGGATTTCCGTATATTGAACCATCCCTGCATCCCTGGGATGAAACCTACTTGGTCAGGATGGATGATTGTTTTGATGTGTTCTTGGATTCGGTTAGCAAGAACTTTATTGAGGATTTTTGCATCAATATTCATAAGGGATATTGGTCTGTAGTTTTCTATCTTTGTTGGGTCTTTTTGTGGTTTAGGTATCAGAGTAATTGTGGCTTCATAGAATGAGTTGGGTAGAGTACCTTCTGTTTCTATTTTGTGGAATAGTTTGTGAAGAACTGGGATTAGATCTTCTTTGAAGGTCTGATAGAACTCTGCACTAAACCCATCTGGTCCTGGGCTTTTTTTAGTTGGGAGACTATTAATGACTGCTTCTATTTCTTTGGGGGATATAGGGCTGTTTAGATCATTAACCTGATCTTGATTCAACTTTGGTACCTGGTATCTGTCTAGGAACTTCTCCATTTCATCCAGGTTCTCCAGTTTTGTTGAGTATAGCCTTTGGTAGAAGGATCTGATGGTGTTTTGGATGTCTTCAGGATCTGTTGTTATGTCTCCTTTTTCATTTCTGATTTTGTTAATTAGGATGCTTTCCCTGTGCCCTCTAGTGAGTCTGGCTAAGGGTTTATCTATCTTGTTGATTTTCTCAAAGAACCAGCTCCTTGATTGGTTGATTCTTTGAATAGTTTTTCTTGTTTTCACTTGGTTGATTTCACCCCTGAGTTTGATTATTTCCTGCCGTCTACTCCTCTTGGGTGAATTTGCTTCCTTTTGTTCTAGTGCTTTTAGGTGTGTTGTCAAGCTGCTAATGTGTGCTCTCTCTAGTTTCCTTTTGGAGGCACTCAGAGCTATGAGTTTTCCTCTTAGAAATGCTTTCATTGCGTCCCATAAGTTTGGGTATGTTGTGGCTTCATTTTCATTGAACTCTAAAAAGTCCTTAATTTCTTTCTTTATTCCTTCCTTGACCAAGGTATCATTGAGAAGAGTGTTGTTCAGTTTCCACGTGAAGGTTGGCTTTCTATTATTTATTCTGTTATTGAAGATCAGCCTTAGTCCATGGTGATCTGATAGGATGCATGGGACAATTTCAATATTTTTATATCTGTTGAGGCCTGCTTTGTGACCAATTATGTGGTCAATTTTGGAGAAGGTACCATGAGGTGCTGAGAAGAAGGTATATCCTTTTGTTTTAGGATAGAATGTTCTGTAGATATCTGCCAGATCCATTTGATTCATAATTTCTCTTAGTTTCACTGTGTCCCTGTTTAGTTTCTGTTTCCATGATCTGTCCATTGGTGAAAGTGGTGTGTTGAAGTCTCCCACTATTATTGTATGAGGTGCAATGTGTGCTTTGAGCTTTACTAAAGTTTCTTTAATGAATGTGGCTGCCTTTGTATTTGGAGCATAGATATTCAGGATTGATAGTTCCTCTTGGAGGATTTTACCTTTGATGAGTATGAAGTGTCCCTCCCTGTCTTTTTTAATGACTTTGGGTTGGAAGTCAATCTTATCAGATATTAGAATGGCTACTCCAGCTTGTTTCTTCATGCCATTTGCTTGGAAAATTGTTTTCCAGCCTTTCATTCTGAGGTAGTGTCTATCCTTTTCTCTGAGATGAGTTTCCTGTAAGCAGCAAAATGTTGGGTCTTGTTTGTGTAGCCAGTTTGTTAGTCTATGTCTTTTTATCGGGGAGTTGAGTCCATTGATATTAAGAGATATTAAGGAAAAGTAATTGTTGTTTCCTGTTATTTTTGTTGTTAAAGTTGGCATTTTGTTCTTGTGGCTGTCTTCTTTTAGGTTTGTTGAGGGATTACCTTCTTGTTGTTTCTAGGGCGTGGTTCCTGTCCTTGTATTGGTTTTTTTCTGTTATTATCCTTTGAAGGGCTGGATTCGTGGAGAGATAATGTGTGAATTTGGTTTTGTCGTGGAATACTTTGGTTTCTCCATCTATGTTAATTGAGAGTTTGGCTGGGTATAGTAGCCTGGGCTGGAATTTGTGTTCTTTTAGTGTCTGTATAACATCCGTCCAGGATCTTCTGGCTTTCATAGTCTCTGGTGAAAAATCTGGTGTAATTCTGATAGGCTTGCCTTTATATGTTACTTGGCCTTTTTCTCTTACTGCTTTTAGTATTCTATCTTTATTTAGAGCATTTGTTGCTCTGATTATAATGTGTCGGGAGGTATTTCTTTTCTGGTCCAGTCTATTTGGAGTTCTGTAGGCTTCTTGTATGTTCATGGGCATCTCTTTCTTTAGATTTGGGAAGTTTTCTTCTATAATTTTGTTGAAGATGTTTGCTGGTCCTTTGAGTTGAAAATCTTCATTCTCATCCACTCCTATTATCCGTAGGTTTGGTCTTCTCATTGCGTCCTGTATTTCTTGGATGTTTTGAGTTAGGATCTTTTTGCATTTTCCATTTTCCTTGATTGTTGTGCCGATGTTCTCTATGGAATCTTCTGCACCTGAGATTCTCTCTTCCATCTCTTGTATTCTGTTGCTGATGCTCGTATCTATGGTTCCAGATTTCTTTCCTAGGGTTTCTATCTCCAGTGTTGCCTCATTTTGGGTTTTCTTTATTGTGTCTACTTCCCTTTTTAGGTCTAGTAAGGTTTTGTTCATTTCCATCATCTGTTTGGATGTGTTTTCCTGTTTTTCTGTAAGGACTTCTACCTGTTTGATTATGTTATCGTGTTTTTCTTTAAGGATTTGTAACTCTTTAGCAGTGTTCTCCTGAAATTCTTTAAGGGATTTTTGTGCTTCCTCTTTATTGTCTTCTGCCTGTTTAGCAGTGTTCTCCTGCATTTCTTTAAGTGTGTTATTAACGTCCTTCTTGAAGTCCTCTATCATCATCAGGAGATATGCTTTTAAATCCGTGTCTAACTTTTCCGGTGTGTTGGGGTGCCCTGGACTGGGCGAAGTGGGGGTGCTGGGTTCTGATGATGGTGGGTGGTCTTGGTTTCTGTTAGTAAGATTATTACGTTTACCTTTCGCCATCTGGTAATCTCTGGGGTTAGTTGTTATCGTTGTCACTGTTTAAAGATTGGAGCAGAAGCTGTGTTCCACTCACCAGCAGTCTCTAAATCCTGCGGCGGGGGGTCGTGGGTAGCTGATGGTACCCCGGTGCTGGTCCAGCCGGAAGAGGCCTGTGGTCCTACTCAGGCCGTTTTTCTGCTTCCCTAACTAATGCAGTCTCTGGTCCCGCGTGCAATTGGATTGGAGCAGAAGCTGTGTTCCACTCTCCAGAAGTCTTAAGATCCTGTGGTGGGTGTTGTGGGTAGCTGGTGAGTGTCAGCCGACCCTGCGCCCCAGCTGCCCCGGTGCTTTTCTGACCGGAAGAGGGTTGTGGCCCTATGTAGGCTGGATTTCTCTCTCCCCAACCAGCTCAGTCTCAGGTCCCGGGTGATTGGACTGGAGCAGAATCTGTGTTCCACTCACCAGCAGTCCCAAAATCCTGCGGCGGGGGTCGTGGGTAGCTGGCGGGTGTCAGGCAACCCTGAGCGCTCCTGCTACCCCGGCACTGATCCGGCTGGATGAGGCCTGTGGCCCTACTCAGGCCGGTTTCTGCTTCCCTAACTAATGCAGTCTCAGGTCTCTTTTCCATTTCTTATGCCAGCAGTGTTACTGCAAAAATTGTCTGGAGAGAGGGAACACTTTTGTAATTTGGGTAAAGGCGGGAGCCTGCTGAGTTCACCTTTGTTGTTCCTATGTGAGTGGTTTCAAGGCTAAGCGCTCTGCAGTCGACAACCAGTAAAGTGCTCATGGGGGAGAGGCTAAGTCTCTGCTCTCAGCTGTCAATAGTTGTCTGCCACTCTTGGCCTGGAGTAGAATCCCTAGAAGGTTTTCTCCCTGTTTACTTGTGTATTGATACTGCGGTTGCTCCTGCCATGCTTATGCGTCCATTTCTAGGAGAGACTGTTTCACATCAGACTTCCTGGTATTCTAACAGAACGAGCTCATAGCCTCGTGTTCTAAGCTTTCGGTGACCGAGTATCACCTGACATCTCCAACTCTTCCATTACTCTTCCTTATACTTCTAAGTAAAAACAGTAATGGGAGTTTGAGAAGGAAAGCCACCAGCTCTGCCATAGTGTTTCCAGCATGACAGAATACTTAGCCACATTGAGTCCACACTAAATGGGAAGACATCGGAACCTTGGTATTCATAGGCTCTGTTTTCAGAGAGGAGGACTGTGCCTGGCTGAGAACAAAAAGAGTATGCCTTTATTGTCTGCCTCACTTTGTCAATGTTTACTTAAATTTTTTATTCTTATTCATTGTGTGTGTGTGCTGTGTGTGTCTGTGTCTGTGTGTGCCAAAGTGTGGATGTGTACGTGCAAGTCAGAAGATAAGTTTGAGGAGTTAGTTCTCTCCCTTTACGTGGGATCCAGGATCTGATCTCAGGTCATTAGGTTAGTACCATTGCCTGCAGAGCCATCTCATTGATATAATTGCTTTAGTAACCCATGAGACATTTCTCTGAGCTAGGTGCTGTTCTGCCTTTATACATGGGAAGATGCATCAGGGAAATGAGAAGACGTTTATCCAGGAGTTGACAGCTTTTGTAAGTTAGGTGTGTGTGTGGGGGGTGCTCCAGATGGACAGACGAGAGTCCGAGTGGTACTGAGTCATGAGTTACTTGCTAGTGTGTTTTATTTCACCTTGATTTCCCTCAATTTGTTTATTCTACTTGAAATACTTCCCTGTCCATTTTCCATGGAGGAAAAATAGAATGTATAGAATAAGGAACAACTACAGACACAGTTACTGAGAAATATTAGCAGTGATTAAAACATTAAGTATTTAACATTTAAAAATCAGTGCTTTGTGTGTGTGTGTGTGTTGCCAAGTGATTTGACTGGAAATACAGACTGGAATGGGCTGGTTTCCACTGAATGGATTCGTGGCCATGCACTGGACTGGCTTCCATTGAATTGGTTTACTTTGAACCTTCATACCATCCATATTCACTCCGAGCCCAAGAAGGCACCGACCTACCCAGCAGGCTTTCCTTCATATTATCTAGTAAGCCCCTGCATTAACTGGCCTCACTAGTTCAGGCAAGGGTGGAAAAATGAGACAGCCCCTTGGCTTTGTTTGGGAGACAGGGTCTCACTCTGCAGCTCTGGCTGGCCTAGAACTTGATATGTGGACCAGGGTGATATAGAACTCATGGAGAGCCACTTATCTGTCTCTGTTTCCATGTGCTGGGATTAAAGGTGTGATTCACCATGCTGGACATGAAAGTATCCTTATTTCTGATCCTTGTTTACAGGAACTCACCGAGCCTTAAAAATACATTCCTACAACTCTGAAAAATTGTGATACCAATTACACCAGTTACTCAACTGTATTTTCTTCCAGTCATCCATCTACCCATTTCCCATCCTTCTTTTGCATGCTTCTATTTATACATTCATCCATGTACTTATCTATCCATTCATCTCTTAATTATAGAGATCTGCAGCTATGAGTAAGAAGTCATCTTTCCAGACAGAAGGGGACATGGGGAGAATTTCAGAGGAGTTGGGGGAGGGGAAACTGTAATCAGGATATATTGGATAAAAACATGATTTCAATAAAAGAGAAATAGAAAAGAATTCTCTCTCTCTCTCTCTCTCTCTCTCTCTCTCTCTCTCTCTCTCTCAGAACACTGTCTTAGTTAGGGTTTTACTGTTGTGAACAGACACCATGATCAAGGCAAGTCTTATAAAGGACAACACTTAATTGGGGCTGGCTGACAGATTCAGAGGTTCAGTCTGTTATCATCAAGGGGGGGTCATGGCAGCATCCAGGCAGGCCTGGTGCAGGAGGAGCTGAGAGTTCTACGTCTTCATCTGAAGGCTGCTAGTGGAAGACTGACTCCCAGAAACCTAGGATGAGGGTCTTATAACCCACACCCACAGAGACACACCTCCTCCAAAAAGGCCACACCCACTCCAACAAGGCCACACCTACTCCAACAGGGCCACACCTTCTAACAGTGCCACTCCCTGGGCCAAGCATATGCAAACCATCACAAACACTGTAATAATGGAAGACAGAAATGTAATAAAATGAACACAGTCATCAAGCCAATGACAGACACATGTATGACATTCAAAGTCATCTTTGGTCGTTCAGCCTTTGATTCAACTGAGGACTCTTTGTAGTGTTTAAGGGAATTATTAGAAAGAATATTGCTTTGCTAAATATTGAGGAGTGAGTGATTAAAATTAGTTAAGTGGATTATAGCTGTGCAATCTTGGATTTAGTTGAAAATAATAAAAGCTCAGTGGTTCTGGCTTAAACAGCAGCAGGAATCATTGTGAGGATAAGGGGTATTTCATGACATCAGTACCCTCAAATTGTTATTTCTCCTCATCTCTGTTTTTTTTTTTTCTATTTCATAACTTGCTCACTTTTTCATTCAGGATATATTTGATTTAAGTTCCTTGGAGGAAACACTGGCTATCTCTCTTCTGACCTTTTTTCTCTCAGGAGGAACCTGATGGGTTCAGATTGGAGGAACATTTAACTCCAGGCCAATCAGCTATGGCAAGTAGGAGCAGGAGGGAGAAACACACCAGAGAGCTGGGAAAACACACAGAAGTGATCCCACTAGATGCTGACCACAGCAACCTATGTCTTCCACCAGGCAGATGACTCCGGAGTGTCATGTAGAGACAAGACTCATGTGCAGCTCAAATGCAGGACAGATGACACTATGGACAAACTGTTTTTCTGTTTTTCACTATTTTTATAATATTATTCTACTTTTCTATTTGGGCACACACTTACAGTATTATGTTATGCTAGGCAATGTATTAGTATAACTAAGACATGGCATTTAAATACAGAACCACAACCAAGGCCAGTAATATGACTAATTTAACTATTTCTTTCTATCTTTTGTCACCTTATTAATAAAACAGAAGAATTTCCCACTCATGAGATTATAGTGACTAGCACACGAGATTACGCAGGGAAAGCATTTCCCAGAAAGCCGAGCACATGCCAATGGACTGTTAGCATAATTTTTTAGCTTAATTTAAAGATTTCATATTTTGTGCAAGTGAGTAAATATGTATGAAATGAGTTTAACACTTTCAGTGTTGAATTGTTCACGGAACCAAGCTTCTCTTGGGAGCTTATACAAGTTTTCAACAATGTCCCCATCAAGAGAGATGGTTTACTGTTGTTACTAAAGAGTGCAGTTGGAGATAATGCAACGTATTTTCATGTTTTTTTCCAGAATTCTTCAATTAAGTTTTCAAGAGCTCACAATGTAAAGCATTGTATTTTTTTACCCTTAGGAAGAAGAAAACAGATATAATACCGTGATAGAGCAATTTGTGCTAATACATTAAAGGTTTTGCTCTATTTTTTTTTAGTGTGTGTGTGTGTGTGTTTGTGCACATATTTCCTGTAGTGCGTGCATGTGTCTATGCATGGACCTGCAGCTGGAGGAGGACGGTGGGACTTCGGGTGTTTTTCTCTATCACTTGCCACCTTATATGTTGAAGTTCACTGTTGTGGCAGCAAGGTTGACTAGGCATCAAGCTCTGGGGACCATTTGACTCTTTCAGTGAATTCCGAGATTACAGGCATGCACATCTATGGTGGACTTTCACATGGAGGCTGGGTATTTAGATTCAGATCCTTTTGCTTGCACTGCAAATCCTCTTTCCCACAGATCCGCTCCTCAGCCCCTGGCCTACTATTTTTCGATATAGTGGAGAAGTTATTTATAGAGTTATAGAACTTATTTCCTAAGGTTCTACAGCAAGGGAATTAAATTTTCTGCATTTTAAAGGTTTTAAATATAAAGAGCATATTTTACTTCACCTTCTTGTCTAGAGCCCTTTAACTCAGTGGCTGTGAGCATTGCCTCTCCTATAAGAGAGTGTTCTGTCTTCCCCAAGCATCTTCTGCTGATAGCTCCTAGATCGCCTGTGAGCTTTCTGCACAGTTCACCAGTGCTGTCCTACTCATTGCAGCCCCAGGGAGAGACAGGACAGACAGTCCTGATGTTTTGGACTTTCTATTTGTTATCTTCAATGGCCACTGAAGAAACCGCTCTCATGATGGAGGAGCACAGCTGCTAACATCAGCAGATACAGGCTTGTTCTTCACATAATGGTGAGGCTGGAAGTCTGTCTCTCTAGCTGCTCTCATCTGCCCTTGTAGCAGCTCAGAGAGCTGGGTATAGAAGAATTTCCAGCCTCAGTGACTTGCTCCAGATCTTGCTCACACCACACCAGGGTGCATGATATTCCATAGAGAAAGTTCCATTTGTTACCAAGAGATGTAAAACACATACTCTGTTTCTCAAAGATGTTAAACCAACATATCCACAATGGTTTATGGATATTTTGTTTTAAAGCTAGAATAACTGCTTTATTTAGTTTGCAATGAAGTAAGTGAAATCGTGCTTTGTTATCAGTAACATCCTTTGCTTGTGTGACTATTCAATGCTTGGGACAGCTTGGCCCCATCATGAAGATAATAGATTCAGTGAGAAACTCAACTGGAAAACTGACAAATGAAATACACAAGTTTATCACGGTTCCAAAGGGAGAACACGAGACTTTGCTGATGGGATGGTAGGATCTGTTGACTTCCGTCTGCGTCAATGCATAAAACAGGTTCCAGAACTTTCTGGCGCTTTCCCACTTCATGATGCTAAGTTACAGAAGGGGCAGGCAAGTAAGAAAAATATTCACAGACAATGCAGAGCACATTTTGGGACCTTCAGTATCTCACCCTGTCTTTATAATTGCTCTTTTTGGGCCTTTGCTCTCTTCCCCCAACTCCATCACTAGGTCACTGTGTACTTCCCCCAGCCCTCTTCTGGACCTCAGCCCTCCCTCTTCTCATAGTTCTCATAGCACAGCATCAAATATCAGTGCTGACGGTAGGCAGGCTAAGCACCGAACCACATTGCCTTTATCTCCTGATAGAAGAATATCTCATTTGTTTATTATTTAGAGCAGGAAGATTTTCCCTGAAAACTATGTTCTCACATAAATAATGAAATAATGGACATCAGTTTAGTTCAAAGCTGCCAAATAAAAGAATGTAAATGACATTAATAATAATAGTATTATTTTTAGATTTATTAATTTATTTAACTTATGTATATGAGTGCTCTATCTGCATGTACACCTGCATGCCAAAAGATGCCAGCAGAACTCAGTAGAGATGGTTGTAAGCTATCAAATAGTTGCTGGAAATTGAACTCAGGACCACTGGAAGAGCAGCCAGTGCTCTTAATCTCTGAGCCATCTTGTCAGCCTCTAGACATTAGTCTCTCTCTGCTTTTTTAGATTTGTTTAGGTGACTGGCTTTAGGTATAAGATCTAATTGTGAATCTAAGTAAATATGATGTGCTAAGTTCTGCAAGAACCCTTTGGGTGATCCCTTTAAGGGATCCCAAAGCTTTCAAGAATATGTATGATGGGGCTGAGTTCCTTAAATGGCTTCAAATATACCTTTTCCTTTTGGAGAGTCAAGCCAACATTGGACATTAAGACATGCCTAATCAAGAGACTCCTATAGCTGAAAAGAGATACCTGAAAGTTGAGTATTCAATACATGGTGCTACCACAATGGACATTTCATACCCTTCATATTTGTGGTCAGTTCCACACAGAAAGAGAATTCTCCTTGACCTGGATGCTTTTATGTGTCAATGTGACACAAGTAACAGTCTTCAAAGAGAAAAGAGCCTCAGCTGAGGAAATGCCTTCATGAAATCCAGTTGTAGGGCATTTTCTCAATTAGTGATCAATGGGGGGAGGGGCCAGTCAATGGTCAGAGGTGCCATCCCTGGGCTGGTAGTCCTGGATTCGGTAAGAAAGCAGGTTGAGTAAGCCCTGGGAAGCAAGCCAGTAAGCAGCACCCCTCCATGGCTTCTGCATCAGCTCCTGCCTCTAAGATCCTTCCCTGTTGGAATTCTGATCCTGACTTCCTTCAGTGATGAACAGTGGTATAGAAGTGTAAGATGAATAAACCTACATATTGCTTTTTACTCATGCTGTTTTGTTGCAGCACTAGAAACCTAACTAAGCCACTCCTGGGAAGGAAGGATGTTGGCTAATCACATTTCACCACAGAAATAGAGAATCTGATTCTCTTTTCCTCGGATTTTGTATTTGCTACTCAGAATACCAGTCAACATCCTCCAAGCTAGGAAAAAAAGAAGTGTTCATTGCATGTGATGCAAGGCGCATCTCAATTCTGAACATCCGTGGGTGCTCTAAGAACTCCATGTTCTTAAGGACCTGGATACTCTGTTGCCAGGATGGGCTATGAGCCATTGAATGAGAGAAGGAAGGAAGGAATGGTAATTAGACTGCCTGCACTGCCCTGGACCAAGATTTTCTTTCCTCATCTCTGGGAAGGCGAGCCTTTATCATCCCCTCTGTCACCAAACATCTAGCTCCACCTTCTATTCGTCAGTATCAGCTGCTGACCTCACTTGTTATTCTCTTGAGGAAGTAGCAGCTTTCAGAAAAGATGACTTCATCTCGGCGCCAGCAGATTTGTCAGCCTCCCTTGGGATGATGCTGGCCTCTGCTAAGGCCATGGGTCTCATCCTTTCATTTGCAACTGTCCTCTTTCCCCGAGTCATTATTTCACCTATTGCCAATAGAATTCTCAAGCATTGAAGCTGGTGTCTTAAATAAAATAAGCTTACACCCATCTCTAATCTATTCCTTATGCTTAGTAAAACTAGTGGTGTGATTTGTATATGTTCAATATATCTTAATCCTCTACTTACATCCTTTTTCTAAGAATCTTTGATTTTAAAAAAAGGTACCTTTGGCATTCTTTCACACTAACTTTCAAATGTCAAATGAATGCTTTATACTTTCTATTTCATAATAAAGCTTTGAGAATGCAGTATTTTTCATAATAGCAATCCATACACTATTTAACACAAAGGATAATATGCTTGTGGATCAGGACTCCCCTCCCCGCCATGTTCTCATTCTATATAGAGTATACAGAGGCATCTATGGAATTGTAGCCACAATGGCAATCGTTTGCAAATCCCAGTCCCAGATGATTGTCTTTTCATTTTTTAAAAATCATTATCCAGCATCTCATGAACTATAAAATCCATGTTTAGTTGGTTTCCATTGGTCAGATGGTCTTCCAAGACAGTAATGAGGGATAGGTATGAAATCTCTTCATGTTTTGCACTTTAGTTGATACAACTCGCAATAACTATTTCTTTGTAAAAATTGTGACTGCCATTTAAGGTTTGTATGGAATCGTTTGAACTTATTTAAGAAGCTTTCTGCTTTTGGAAGTTCAAGTGTTGCTCAAAGAAGGTTCACACCCAAAATATAAATAAATATAATCTGCTTGGCCATGACTCATTTTCTTCTTTGTGACTACTTCTCTGTCATTATTAAAGATTTGTCGCAAGAAGAGTTAGAAAGCATTGGATATGAGGAGGTAGCTATAGAAAATTAGGATCTTCTCTGGTCATTCACTTAACCCAAAGGTGGTGGTGGATTTACAAGGATATGATCTCTCTACCCAAGCTTCATGAAGACTTTGCTGAGGTAATCTGTCGCATAGACATATATCTTTTAAGACAAACACATCTTGCACAACTCCTACTTCAGAGTTTTCAATACCTTTTTATGTTTTATTCAGTTAAGGACAGTGTAGGTCTTGTAATATAATAAATGCTAAGCTGTAAAATTATCCAGAAATGGAAAGCTCTGCATCTGCATTCTGATTCTTTGATGAGAGGAAGTCATACGCCTCTTGTAAGGTCCATGAACTAGTCATGATCACTACAAATTTGCAAATTGCTACTGTTTTGTAGATTGCTCACACTGGACAGAAAGTGGCTGCTGGGTGCCCTGCTGAAGGACATACCAGTAGGTGCGTACACATATGGCAGAAGGTTAGAGTCAATATTTCCAGCTGGAGTTCAGCAACTGGAATCAAAGGCAAGATAAAGAAATACGTGACTGGATGAAAGTTCTGTGAAAAGGGAGGCCACTTGGTTAGGTTACTGTTCCTCTCTTCAGAGATAAGCAATCCCTTTTGAGAAGCTTGAAGCTAAATAGCATAGCTGGTAGACAGGGAAAAGGGTCCTAAATGCCCATGAATTGCTTTGGAATCAAAACATTTCTTCCTGAAGGAATGTTCAGGAAGAAACCTACAAGATTCATAAGTCCCCCTCCTTAAGCTTTTATAAGTAGTAACAATTACTGTAGGAAAAAACCGTCTCTTCCATGCTGAGCTGTCTGCAAGTCCTACATGGAGCTACAAGGATACGCCCATGCTCTAGTGGGCTTTTTGGTGATATAGCTTGTTTTGAACCACCTGTGACTTTCTAAGTAATTCTTCACTCTTGATCAATAAATAATCCAACAATCTCTCTGGTAAACTCTCTCTTGTTTTCTATCTATTGACAGACTTTCTTTGACCATTGAAAACTGAAAATGTGAATATTCATTGCTAGGGGACACTTGGGCAAACACACTGAAGACTTCATTGTTAGAGAGGGCCCTCTGTCCTTCCTACATCTAGGCACAAGTCTTGCCAAGGATGAGGGCAGCAGTAATTGCTGGACAGAATCACGAATACAAACAACTGGTAATTTGCTATGGGATAATGGCATGTTTGGAGATTAAGAGGTGTCAACTGCTGGCTCATCCTACATTGTCTCCTCAGATAAGACCTAGAAAGCACACATCCAAAGGTAACATTATGAATACCATCAAAGTGGTGACTGAAGCACTGGGATAATGGGCACATCCTGAGTTGGTCCCAATCACATCTTCAGGAAGCTGCTCCTGTGTCCGTCCACATCAACAATCCCAAGAGTTTCCCCTTACTGGGAAATCTCTTTGTAGTAATCTAGTAAGTTCTTCAAAATCTCACATAGAGTTGCTTATAAATAAAGATTTCTGCATCCACTGTGGACATTTCTGTCAGCTACTTTACCCAGTCCTTTTTCCTTCCATATCTGCTGAACACACACTAGACTCTAAGCTTCGTGGAAAGTTTTATGAATACATAAAGTGGGTGGCATTCATCATCTCTGTGCTCAGGAGCTGTGCAGGACCCATTGACTGGAGGAGTGTTAAGGTTTGGGTATGAGATATCCTTTGCCGGCTCATGCTGTTGAAAACTTGGTCTCTAGCTGTTGGCACTGTTTAGGATGAGAGTAATCCTTTGGGAGGTGGAGACTGGCTGGAAGAAGGAGCTGCTGTGTGGGTGTATGGATAGGAGCAACTATGACAATTTCTGAGGGTTGTGCCTTATTTGTGGCATGAACGCTCTGCTTCATGGTGGTGGGGGCATCATACCCAAAGCTGTTCCAGGATCCCACCTTCATGAACTAAGCCCTCTGTCGTGCCTTCCCTGCTATGATAGACTGAACACTTGCAACCGTGAGCCAGAATAAGTTGTCCCCACTTAAGTTGCTTCTATTAGGTATTTTGTAATAGCTGAGACACTGGCCTAAAAGAAATATCAAACCAAAAGTTCCAACATAGCGAGAGGAAAGGGTGGTGAAGGAGAAACAAGGGTGGGGGTGGTCAGCCTGCAGTGAATGGTGGGTAATATTGAAAGCCTGGAGTGAGATTCATTTCTGATTATTTACACAAACCTTTTCAAGAAATTCTGATGATTAACAGGTGTGGGATCGGGTAAACTTTGTACCCTCAAAGCCAAAGGGACTTGATGAATGTTCCTCCTTTAGATGTATCACAAAAGCAAAACGCAATTAAAAACGTTATAATAGTGAGTGTACTTTTTTTTATGTGATCCGTGCCCTTTGGATACTCTCCTATCCCACTGCTTGTGTGAGATTCTGCAATTCCGTTGATCTTCCATATAAGGATGACACATTTCATAGGCACCAAAGACTCGATACCAGTTCAAGCAAAGTTGTAGTGTGACAGAAACATGACCTAAAAACCATGTCTTCTAATTCTCAGCTGTGAAAGACCATGTCTGTCATCACATGTTCCTCACACTTAAACTCAAACACGAACTATGCCTGTGCCTTTCGTAGAGTCACTTAAATATGCTATGGTGTAATTGATAGTGGCTATGGAAAATGAGTCTGTTTCAGGCAAGTGACATTTTTCTTTTTCTAATAAAGAAAGCTGTGGGAGTCAGTGCAGGTTCCTGATATGCCCAACAAGCTCTATTGATACCAAGACAGAGAAAGACTCCAAGAACCATCAGATCTGTAAGCCCATGTTAAAGACCTAGGGATGGAAGCCTGGCTTTTCCACATAAAAATCCTGGACGTTTTAGTATCACAACCATCTTTTCACCCATTAATGTGATTATTTTGGGGGTGGTATCATTTCATGGGCCAAGGCCTTTGGCTGAATTAAAGACCGTGAGTAGACCACCAGCATTCATCGCTCACTGCTTCTTGATGGTGATGCCATGTGACTAGTTGCTTAAGCTCCGCCCCCATGGCTTCCTTGCCAACGTGGAACATATTCTCTGTATGTGAACAAAACCAAACTCTGCCTCCAGTAAGCTTGCTCGCTGTCACCCATTCTGTCACAGCCCCAAGACAAGTAAGTAGTGCAGACGTGTCACAAAAAGTTCAATGTATATGCACATCTTGACGGAGCAACTGAGTAAAAAGACAAATTAAAAATTACACTTGTTGTTTGTCCATTTATTTGTGTGTAAACATGTGTGGGACATGCATGAATCATGGTGCACGTATGGATATGAGAGGACAGCTCTTGAGAGCAGTTCCTCACCATGTGGGACCTGAGTATTGAATTCAGGCTATCAGGCTTGGTAGAAAGCTCCTTTAGCCACTGACTGAATCATCATGTCAACTCCAAGAAATAATTTTTTAATAAAAATTTTGAATTTGTGTTTTTGTGCATGTTTGTGTATGTGTTGTGCATGTGTATGCCACATGTGTTCAGTTACCTGTGGAAGTTAGGAGAGGGTGCCGGATCTTCTGAAGCTGGAGTTAAGGGTAGGATATAAACTCCCTGACATGGGGGCTAGGATATAAACTCAGGTCCTCTGGAAGAGCAGCAAATGCTCTTTACCACTGAGAAATTTCTGCAGCCAATCAAAAGACCATTCGCAATCGTATCAGAAGAAAAAAAGAAAGAGAGAAAGAAGGAAAGAAAGAGAGAAAAAGTAAAAGAAAGAAAGAAATGAAGAAAGAAAGAAAGGAAGGAAGGAAGGAAGGAAGGAAGGAAGGAAGGAAGGAAGGAAGGGGAGGAAGATGAGGAATAGTATCAGCAGTAATTGCAAAATCAGTTGTAGTACAGAATAAAATATAGCCATAATTTCATATGTGCCAGCAATAATAGTTATTAGAAATTCAATAAATTTGGTATTTAAAAGCCATTTATTGTTTACTGAGAGGAAGAGAAATAGCTAAAATATATATACACAGAGAAGTCAAAAGGAAAAAAAAGGTATAATAACCCAAATCTACAAAAAAAAAAAAAGACACATGTGCCAGTCAAGATGGTGTCTGGGGGAAAAAATCATTAAGCATTGGGAGAATCTATGGTCATTAAAACTTAATTCTTCAGATACCCTGTGTATGGATTTCATAGCAGAGCCTCAAAACATTTAAGGCCCACGGTGGGCAAATTTATGATAAGAAGGTAAGAATTTAGAAATTTCCTCCAAGTTATTGGGGAATCAAGCAACAAATCTTTGACTAAACATTTGGTCACGGTCATTAACAGCACACTATGCAAGGTAGGTAACTCCTAATAAAGTCATCTTTTTTTTTTTTTTTTTTTTTTTTTGGTTTTTTCGAGACAGGGTTTCTCTGTATAGCCCTGGCTGTCCTGGAACTCACTCTGTAGACCAGGCTGGCCTCGAACTCAGAAATCCGCCTGCCTCTGCCTCCCGAGTGCTGGGATTAAAGGCGTGCGCCACCACGCCCGGCTAATAAAGTCATCTTATTCTCAACCAGCAAGGAGGAGCTATTGACGACAGCTCATTCTTAGGCATGATTACATAGGTTTTAGCTCTGAGAACATTTGTAATCAGATACATGTAAGTATCTGAATATTCGGAGAAATGTGTACCTTTAAATATCTATTTAAACACTTTTCCATGAACTCAGTTAATGCCAAATAATGTACGCGCGCGTGCACACACACACACACATTTTGACATTTATATTTAAATAGCCTATGAATTTATGTGAAACCAGTTTATTCAAGTGTTTATTTCTGATTTTTAATTAAATTTAATAAGTAGAAAATATCATTTTTTTTGCTTTTATTTTTGTTTTCCTAGTAAACTCCCACTTTACCCCAGTTTTACCCAAGAAGTTGAAGCTCCTTCCTCCTGAGGCCTCTGCATTATCTACTTATCTGACTTGTCATTTTTAAGATTGTTTATTTGTGTCGTTTCATATTTTCAAAGATCCTCAACATGTCTATTTTATTAGCTTTCTTCTTCACAAATGAACTTTTGCCTTAGGCGATTCCCTCCTCTGTATATTTGCTTTTCATTTGATTGATTCCCACTCTTATCTTTATAGTTTCCTTCCTTCTCCTCTTTGTGTTTATTTTGTTGTTCTCTTCCTTAAGTTGCTTAGCTCATTTATTTTCGGCCCTCTTTTCTTCTATAAGCATTCGGAGCTGTAAATTTGGCCTGCGGTGTGCTTCAGTTCTAGCTCACTATTCGGGTGTGCAGCGGAAAGTGACTGCATTGTGTTTTATCCTGCAACTGACCTGGAGGCAACTAAGCAGCCTTTGCAAGAGTGTCGCACAAGTGCAGCAAGCGTGGGCAGATGTGCGTAATCAATGCTGGCATCCTGGGCCCCATTTGCTGCACAGTTTTGTTTTGTTAAGAAGAAGCAAATAGAGGGCAGAGCTGAATTTGTTGATTTGGGCTGTGGCATAAGGGCGTTCACATGATTATTGCTTATGTTTCCCCGAGCATGCCTTAAAGGGGAAACCAACAGAAGAGCATATACCAGTGCAGCTAAGCATCAAGGAATTATCTAGAGAAGAAAGCCAATGGCAGTCAACAATGAACAGGGCTTGCTAATGGATCGCTCAAGCAAAGGAGAAGACTACAGGACGAAGTTAGCAAATGCAGACTAAATAGCCACAAACCAAATCAACATGAAAAGACAATAAAAGAATTTATGAGGACTTCATGCAAACCTGAAAATTGTAGGAATAAAAAAAATATCAAAATGACACTGGAATAAAATTAAAAAATACGGAACATATGAATAATAATTAAGTCTATCTAGAAGAAAAGGTACCACAAAGAGCCTCAGTTATAATCTTTATGCTGAGGAAGTTCTAGATGAAACTCACCACACTCTTGATGTATAGGAGCAGCAAGTGGCTTTTAGGATGAAGAAACTGCAGGAGGACTCTCAGCCTGGGACAAAGGCTCTAAAGATCCAGCTCTAGAGAATCACAAAATTTGTCGGAAAACGGATGCACATAGAATGTATGATAGAATTATGTGAGGTTATACAGTCTCAGAAAGAGTTAGACATTCTCCCTCATGTACAGGGTCCAGCCAACAATGCATGTGTATATGTCAGTGAAGGCACATGTGAACACAGTATTATAGCACACAGAAGAGAGAACAAGAATATTAGTCTAAATATTACAGAATGAGGGAGGTCTGAGTGCAGGAGATGGGCATAAGTTATGAGGGAGGTTATAAAGCAAATTGTGTTTCTAGTTCTAACCCTGTGGTGGATCTTTTGTTTGAGGTAGTAGGTAAGTGCATAAAGTATGTTTGAGAGTAAAAGTGTGTAATCAAGTATAGGGCTGCAGGCACGGCTCTGTTCCAAATGGCCATTAAAGTGAATAGAGGTTTATTAATATGCAAACACTCTGTGTCTGGCTAATTCCTGTGTGCATCCTTTTATTTGTAAGTTTCTTTTTTGTTTTTTGAGACAGGGTTTCTCTGTGTAGCCCTGACTGTCTTGAGACTTACTCTGTAGACCAGGTTGGTCTTCAATTCAAGATCTGTCTGCCTCTATGTATGCCACCACCTGCCGGCTATTTGTAAGTTTTTAAAAATATAATTTATAAAATTTACCTTAAAGAAGATAAAAACCCTAGACTAAAATGGTACAGGAATCAAAAATTATGAACAATAAATATTAGGTAATAAAATAAATGCAATTAACATCTCCAGAACGTTCCACACAACAGCGACAGAGAGCACATCTGTTTCTCCAGGGAGGTCACAGAACAAGCAGGTTTATTAAGCCTGAAATCCTATCAGTCCACTTTTCTGACCAGAGTAGAATGAAACCAGGAATCAAGCACAGAAAGAATTGTAAAATATTCACGAACACACGGAGATTAAACAATGACGGTCCTCATCAACAAAGGGATCCAAGGAAAATCTAAGGAAATAAAAGATTATCTGAAGACACCAGCACACAGAAACATCACACTTATGGGGCGAGGGAAAAGGGGTTTTATAGCACAAACGCCTCAGTCGTCAAAGTCAACTTTAGCTAAATATATATATATATATATATATATATATATATATTCCACAGAAAAGGAAGAAATTAACCTTGAACACAACTGAACGAAGGAAATGGAGAATACCAAAGCAAAATAAGTGAAATTTGGACTGAAATTACAGTAAAAAAAAAATCAATGGAAAAGACAGACACAATTGAAGAAGCATTAGCCAGGAAAAAAAGGGGGGAAAAAGATTTAAATAAAGCCAGAAAGGAGGATCACCGGCGCTACCTACAGAAGTGGAGGAGCACAGGGGAGCACTGAGTCTACGAATTGGACAACCTTATATAGAAATGGGCCTTTCCTCCGTGGACTGTCCTGTGCAGACTTCGACTCTCTGCCCACTCTCTGCACATAACAGAGAGATGACCAGTGCATCCACTGTATCCTGACAGAAGTGACAGGGGCGTCACGGCCAAGGAACTCCTTCATTTTAATTAGAATTCTTCAATATTATCTTTTTGCCCTCTGACTCCTTTCCATCCCACCTCTTTTACTCTTTTGCTCCACTTCCTTCCTTTCTGTGTTTTCATCCTGTCCCCTAGACAACTTCCTTCTCCTCCTCCTCCTCTCTGTCTCTTTCTGTGTCTCTCTGTGTCTCCCTATCTCTCTGTCTGTCTGTCTCTCTCTCTCTCTTTCACTTTTTTCTTCTGATCTAAACTAAAAAGATTCCCCCACTGCAGATAGTGTTTTAGATGTTCATGCTGAAGACCAGCCTTTCCCAGTAAGTGCAACTAAAAGTGAATAGCTTTAATTTGGAGCATTGGGACTGTGGGTGTTTATTATATTATTCTTTGTACTTGGCTACCTTTTGAATGTTATTTTTCAAAACTAAGCAAACATTTCATGGAAGCCCAGCTTCGGCCCAGAGCGGATGCTCTCCGTGAAGGTCTTTGCACCGATTTTTAGAATTAGTCTAAACCTAGGCACCAAGGCTTATTAAGAAAGCATTTTACTGTGGCTACCTCTAGTTTTTATTCATAAGCTCTGAATTGCTCAACATTGTATTTAGTTATTATTTTTAAAAAGTCAAAACCAGACAAGAAAATATGCATTCATGTGAAAACTTCTCTGAATACCAGAAATAAACTCATAGTCTCAGGGCCAAAAAGAAGGCATTCAGAATCCTTAAAAGGAAGCTTTATCTTGCCTTGTAATAAATGCGTACATGTCAGTTTTCTCATAAAATCCATCCCTCCCGACTGACACCTTTTCCCACAGTCTCTTTCAGACACTGGTGACGCTTGATGCCTGGAAGATACCCTGTGCCTCAGAAGAGAGTGGGGCACAGTCCCACGGGGATAGCATCATGAGGTGACAGTGACAACATCTTCCTTTAGGGCAGTCACTCTCAGGCACAGGAAGGCATCCAGTGGGAAGCTGTATTCATGATGTACTTGCCAGAGAACCAACAATAACTGTGATTTTATCTTTCCTAGGAAACAAACACATTATCATGATTCTGATTTTTAAACTCTGGGAACAGTGATTACAGGAGCAAAACTTGAGTTTACTGGAACCCTTGTTTTTTGTGGGTAGCACCTATGTCTGCACCATGAGAAAAATACTAAGGTCTTCTTGAGTGTTTTAAGGCCGGGAAAGTCAAAGGTGGGCGTAAAATAGAACTTGCCACTTGCAACTTGATTGATGTCCAGAGTGCAGACTCCAGACTCAGATGATGACCTGGGCGTTTTCTGTGTGTCGATCTTCTGTAGTCTTTTTAACTTCATTTGTAGATGACGATGATTTATAACCTCTCAAGGTCATGCTGATGACATCATTAATGAAACAATGAATACAAAACTCTGACGATTACCATGGGCTGCTATTTGGATCAGCAGCTCACCCGAGTTGTTGCTTGGGTTCTTACTTGTCTCCCCTTATCCTATCCATTCAATACTCATTCGCAGCTTACGGCATTTTCCTTGCACAATTTCTTATTTAAAACATCCTTCTAGAGTTGACTTTTCCCTTCTCCACTCTTTCGTTGAGTTTGGGAGGTGAACAATATTTTATATTTATCAAAAGCTTTTGTTTTTCTCATCTTTAGATGTCTGTTGATCAAGACTGAATGTGGGTGAATTAAACTAAATAATTCAGTGTGTCGTGAACTAAATATATATGCCAGTTTTCCAAACAAATGTAGAGTTTGGGGAGGAAATCATAAATTTTTTTAGTATTTACCATAAGATATATACTAGTGAACAGGAGCATGGGAAATTTCTGGCATTACAAAACCACAAAAAATTCTATTTCATTCGTTTTTAGTAACAAAAATGTATTGGTCTTCAATTAATATCTTGCATGTCATACTTGTTTGTAAAATAATACATATTATAGTTAGAAGTATTTTCTTACCAAGTGTCTTAGTCAGGGTTTCTATTCCTGCACAAACATCATGACCAAGAAGCAAGTTGGGGAGGAAAGGGTTTATTCAGCTTACACTTCCATGCTGCTGTTCATCACCAAAGGAAGTCAGGACTGGAACTCAAGCAGGTCAGAAAGCAGGAGCTGATGCAGAGGCCATGGAGGGATGTTCTTTACTGGCTTGCCTCCCCTGGCTTGCTCAGCCTACTCTCTTATAGAACCCAAGACTACCAGCCCAGGGATGGTCCCACCCACAAGGGGCCTTTCCCCCTTGATCACTAATTGAGAAAATGCCTTACAGTTGGATCTCATGGAGGCATTTCCTCAACTGAAGCTCCTTTCTCTGTGATAACTCCAGCTGTGTCAAGTTGACACACAAAACCAGCCAGTACAATTGACCCCTTGTCAACTTGACACACAAACACATCACTAGTAAGCCTCAACCCTTACATTCTTATTCATCCCCAAGATCTAAATAACTTTAAAAGTCCCACAGTATTTACATATTCTTAAATTTTCAATCTCTTTAAAATATCCATCTCTTTTAAAATCCAAAGTCTTTTTACAATTAAAAGTCTCTTAACTGTGGGCTCCACTAAAACAGTTTCTTCCTTCAAGAGGGAAAATATCAGGGCACAGTCACAATCAAAGCAAAAATCAATCTCCAACCGTCCAACGTCTGGGATCCAACTCACGATCTTCTGGGCTCCTCCAAGGGCTTGGGTCACTTCTCCAGCCATGCCCTTTGTAGCACACGCATCGTCCTCTAGGCTCCAGATGCCTGTACTCCACTGCTGCTGCTGCTCTTGGTGGTCATCTCGTGGTACTGGCATCTCCAAAACACTGCATGACCCCTTCAGTCCTGGGCCTTCAATTACAATTGAGGCTGCACCTTCACCAATGGCCTTCCATGGCCTCTCACAGTGCCAAGCCTGAGCTGCTGTGTGACCCCTTCATGCCTTCAAAACCAGTACCACCTGGGTGACCCTTACACATTACCAAGTCCCACTGCAGAAGAAGTACAACCTTGCCTATCTCTGGAACACAGCCTCTTTGTGCTTTCAGAAAACACTTCCCAGAAGATGTCACCTCAACGATGCTGGTCTCTTCTTAATCACCGCTAATTTCTTAGCTCCAGCTAACCAGCATCAATAGTCCCAGTAATGCAAAGTTTTTGCTTTAGTAGTTCTGGTATCTTGTTAATCACAGCTGATTCTTCAGCCCCAGCTAACCAGAACTACAAAATCTTCACAATAAAAACAGCAATGGCCCTGAAGAGTCTCTTTAATTTTCCCCCTGAAATTTCACAAACCAGGCCTCCATCTTCTGCACTGTTCTCAGCATTATCTTCCAAGCTCCTACACAACATCTGACAGAGCTCTTAACAATGAATGGATCTTCAAGCCCAAAGTTCCAAAGTCCTTCCACAGTCCTCCCCAAAACATGGTCAGGTTGTCACAGGAATACCCCACTCCTGGTACCAATTTGTCTTAGTCAGGGTTTCTATTCCTGCACAAACATCATGACCAAGAAGCAAGTTGGGGAGGAAAGGGTTTATTCAGCTTACACTTCCATGCTGCTGTTCATCACCAAAGGAAGTCAGGACTGGAACTCAAGCAGGTCAGAAAGCAGGAGCTGATGCAGAGGCCATGGAGGGATGTTCTTTACTGGCTTGCCTCCCCTGGCTTGCTCAGCCTACTCTCTTATAGAACCCAAGACTACCAGCCCAGGGATGGTCCCACCCACAAGGGGCCTTTCCCCCTTGATCACTAATTGAGAAAATGCCTTACAGTTGGATCTCATGGAGGCATTTCCTCAACTGAAGCTCCTTTCTCTGTGATAACTCCAGCTGTGTCAAGTTGACACACAAAACCAGCCAGTACACCAAGCATTACAATTTCTTCAGGGTTTAACCTTGTACTTTTATCTCCATAAATGAGTCTTTTGCCATTCTGGAAACAGGCTTTAAAACGATACAGCTAAAAATATAGTAAAATTCCACAGTTACAGCCATTTTATACCCTAGCCTTTTAAAAACTACAGACGAAGTGATATTGAAATAGTTAACTACATAAATATGTGATCGATATTACTTCAAACAGCAGCCAGTTCTAATACTGATGCTGCTACTTTAAGACCATTGAATAATGTTCTATGGTTGGCTATATTTCATTACAGACTGGTGGAAGGCGAATTCTGAAGATCTTCTGGATTAAAGGAATAAGTGTTTTAGTTTAGAACAAACATGTGTCTTGTATATTAACTAACTTTAATAGCTGGGAAAGATTTTCCTATTGAGTATTGTCTTAAAATCTTTTATGTTAATCTATTGTTGTAGTAAGCTACACCAGTAGAGTTTGACAAGATTGAAAAGTTAGGCCTTAAACAGTTGAACATTTTTTTTTCTGCCCATGTGAGTTACCATATAGGTCACTTGTCTGAGTCTAAGGTCTTTGATTTACTGAGTTTTCCCCCAGCTTAGCCCTTGTTGCTGAAATACTAAAATACCAGGCTTAAAAAATCAACCCTGCAAGACTAAAATGATATTTTCCACTTTGAATATATTTTTAAGAGCATCTGGGATTTCAATTCTGCAGTGTGCCTTCCTTTTAAAGTGAAATTTGGGCTTTCAGCCTCATGCTTCAATAAGTTCTGTATTTGTTCTTGTTTTCTATAATTTAAAAGCCATAATAGATATTAAGGACATACTTTCACTTGAAGGAATTTACTTAAAATTTTCATCATAAAAGGATAATAAGACTGCTATGAACATAGTGGAGCATGTGCCCTTGTTATATGTTGGAGAATCTTTTGGGTATATAGGTCCTCAGGTAATACTATGTTCAATTTTCTGAGGAACCAATTGTCTGATTTCCAGAGGGGTTGTATCAGCTTGCAATCCCACCAACAATGGAGGAGTGTTCCTCTTTCTCCACATCCTCACCAGCATCTGCTGTCACCTGAGTTTTCATCTTAGCCATTCTGACTGGTTTGAGGTGAAATCTCAGGGTTGTTTTGATTTGCATTTCCCTGATGACTAAGGATGTTGAAAATTCCTTTAGGAGAATTCTTTGTTTAGCTCTGTACCCCAGATTTGATTCTCTGGAGTTCCCGAGTATATATTGGATTTTAGCCCAATTGGTAAAGATCTTTTCCCAAACTGTTGGTTGCTGTTTTGTCCATAGCAGCCTTATTTATAATAGCCAGAAGATGGAAAGAACCCAGATGTCCTTCAGCAGAGGAATGGATACAGAAAATGTGGTACATTTACACAATGAAGTACTACTCAGCTATTAAAAATAATGACTTCAGGAAATTCTTAGACAAATGGATGGAACTAGAAAATATCATCCAGAGTGAGGTAACCCTGTCACAAAAGGACACACACGGTAGACACTCACTGATAAGTGGATATTAGCCCACATGCTTGGAATACCCAAGATACAATTCACAGACCACATGAAGCTCAGGAAGAAGGAAGACCAAAGTGTGGGTGCTTTGGTACTTCTTAGAAAGGGGAACAAAATACTCATAGGAACAAATATGGAGACAAAGTGTAAAGCAGAGACTGAAGGAAAGGCCATCCAAAGACTGCCCCACCTGGGAATCCATCACATACACAGTCACCAAACCCAGACACTATTGTAGATGCCAAGAAATGCATGCTGAAAGGAACCTGATATAGCTGTATCCTGAGAGACTCTGCCAGAGCCTGACAAATACAGAGGTGGATGCTTGCAGCAACCATTGGACTGAGCACAGGATCCCCAGTAGTGTCCCCAATGGAGGAGTTAGAGAAAGGACTGAAGGAGCCGAAAGGATTTGCAACCCCATAGGAAGAACAATAAGATTAACCAACCAGACCCCCCAGATCTCCCAGGGACTAAACCACCAACCAAAGAATATGCATGGAGGGATCCATGGCCCCAGCTACATATGTAGCAGAGAATGGAAAAAGATGAAAATAAGATAGCTTGAGGGTAAAGAGGATATTACTCTTCAATCATGAAAGCTTTGAAATAGGTGATTGCAATGTATACTCAAGGTGGTTACGAAGAACCACTGCCCCAACAGACAGTAGATCTTGGGTACTTCTGGCAATGCAAATGCCCTGAACCCCACCTGACAAAGGCCATTGACACCAACTAAAGTAACTTCCCCCAAAACCACTTTCATTTTGTTGTTGCTGTTTAGAGAAAGTGAATGCTTTGGTAAAACCATTGGAAACGTTCTTCCAGTTATAAATTTTTATTATCAAGATTATTTTAAAGGGCTTCTAAAACTAAATTAAAATAACAGAACGTCTCTATATTGAATGATTTATAAAGAGATTCCTGCCGCCTCATGATGTTATGACGTCTTCTGGAAGAGGTTTTAGTAACTTTAAAGTGTGTGCACAGCATCTAACATGAAAATTTGGTATTTTCTCCATGAACCAACAGAAAATGCTGAGATCAGATTGACTTGTCTTTTGCTCCTGGATAAGGGTAGTTGGACTGCTGTGTTGTTCTGACTTAATTTTCCTCGCTGTGATACAATACCCCAACAAAAACCAATTTAGGGGAAAAGGAGTTTATGTCATCTTAATTTGAGGTTTCAATAAATCAATGTGGGGGAATCAAGGCCGAAACTTTAAACAGCTAGCTCCATCTAACCCACAGGTAAGAGCAGATTGAAATGAATGCACACATGCGCACTTGCTTCTTGGTACTTGGCTGGAGTCTCTTCTCTTACACTGTTCAGAATCCCCTGCCTAGGGAATGGTACCATCCACAATGGGCAGAGTTTGTCCACATTAATTAAGTAATTAAGACAGTTCCACAGAGACATGCACACAGGCCAGCTCAGTGACAACACTGCATTACTCTTCCAAGGTTGTGTCACATTGGCAATTAAAGTTAACTATTATATTTGTTGAAATTAGGTTGTAGAAATAATGGTTTCTGAACAGTTCCAAGAATTGCTTTGTTCCACCAAATTTTACTATATTCTTTAGATTACAGAGCCAATTCTGAAACTTTTGGGGGGCATGATGTATATTATAGACATTATTTAGGAAGATAATCTTTCCCCCTTTTTTTTCTTTGAAAATATACTCTTCTCAATGGATATATCTCAGTGGATATATATAGCATGTTTGAAGAATTTCTGAAGGGTTTCCGCCTTCTGGAAGATGATCCTTCCAGTTTATGATAAACTGCTTCGCTCTGCCGCCTTTTGAGTCTCTAGCTCTCAGAGTGGTCACTCACGAGGGACCACAGTCCAAGGAATGTTGCCTGTTCCTTGCAAGTAGTACTATTCTAGAGCTCTCTGGCAAGGTAAGATACCAAAGTCCATACGTGCCTGGTGGATCTCTGTACTGGCTGGTTTTGTGTCAACTTGACACAGCTGGAGTTATCACAGGGAAAGGAGCTTCAGTTGAGGAAATGCCTCCATGAGATCCAGCTGTAAGGCATTTTCTCAATTAGTGATCAAGGGGGAAAGGCCCCTTGTGGGTGGGACCATCTCTGGGCTGGTAGTCTTGAGTTCTATAAGAGAGCAGGCTGAGCAAGCCAGGGGATGCAAGCTAGCAATGAACATCCCTCCATGGCCTCTGCATCAGCTCCTGCTTCCTGACCTGCTTGAGTTCCAGTCCTGACTTCCTTGGTGATGAACAGCAGTATGGAAGTGTAAGCCCAATAAACCCTTTCCTCCCCAACTTGCTTCTTGGTCATGATGTTTGTGCAGGAATAGAAACCCTGACTAAGACAGTCTTGCCCAGTGGTTTCTTCTCGGGTTCACTCTGTGAATCTTCTCCTTGTCTTAGAGCCTGAGACCTATGAATGATACACTTATGTTTTCACAGGGAGAAAACTAGGGAGATTCTCTGCCTTACTTTTGTCTTGTTCTCTGGTGGCCACTCTCACGGTTCCAATTTCCTCTGCTGTTCTCTATGACCTACTCTTACCACAGGTTCTTCAATTTATCATAGCTCTGTTAGCATTCATTTACTGGAATGTGGTTTACCCTGGGATGAGCTGGCATCACACCTATGCCTTTGTGTCCTTTTCGTTTGACTATAGGTATATTTAGTGTCTAGTGTTTCTGATCGTCATCTAAGGAAGTGACTCCTATGACTCAAAATGTAAAGCATCTAAGTATATATAGGCACTTGAATTGTACATATGTACATACGTTTTGTATGAGTCTGTAAACGCATGATCATATATTTTTCCAGTGTTGGGGATGGAGCTGAGGATCTCATGTACTAGGTTGTTGTTGTACAGTGCAGTTCTATCTCCACTCTTCATTCTATATTCCTATGCTCTCATTCTTTCTCATTATTTTCACAATATGTTGAGAATTAGGAATTCAGGAAGGGACCTTTTTGGCTGGGTGGCCCTCATTTGAAGTCACTCATGAAGCTGTGGTCAGATGGTGACTAGAGCTGCAGTTTTCTGTAGACTTGGCTTAGCATGACGTTCAAGACGGTTCACTCCCAGTACTAGTGTTTGCCGCCTGTGCTGCAGACTGGAGTGCCAATGGGGAGCTCTTCCACGTGGTTGTCAGGGTAATTTGTATGTTTTTTGTGATGGTTGGCTTTCTGTTTTATACAACATTCAAGAATTCTAGGCAGAAGTTGTACAAGATTTTTCTGATCTGGAGAGTCCATCTGAATGCTTCTCAACTTCCAATGGAAGGAATATCATTCAAATTGTTGGCAAAGTCATGAACTGTGATTGTTTGTCTATGTTTTAGACACAAACAGTCATTCCTTTTGCATTCAAAATACACTCATCTCTCTAAATTCCCCATAAGGTGCCCCTGTCTGAATCTCATTTGATGTGAACAGGAGTTCAGAGGTCCAGAATCTCACATCATATGGCAAATTATAAGGAGGAATCTGTGGGTGGAGCTCCTAGCTCAGTCTAACCCTATGAGTACTATCCTAGATCTGGAGACTATAACACAAACACAAAAGTAGTAATCCAGAGTTTATTATTAATTATATATTATTTATCATGTTCTACATGACTAATAAGAAAGGGTTAATAGGCATCATGTGACATCATGTGACATGATAGCACAAAAGGAAAACTACCAAAGGCATTGAAATATTGTACTCCTACATCTCAGGTGTGCTTATTGTACATTTTAAAATAAGAATCAACATTATTCTTTGGCACTAATTGTCTGTGGATTTTGGGTTATTTTTGGATTCTTACTTCAATCTAAACATATCTTTTCTTTCCGTGAGAAATGAGGCTTATCACAAGTGAGTTTCTTTTCTAGTTCACACCTTGCTGTAAGGCATCCCTGAATTTTGCATCATGTCTATTTCAACGCAAGATGATGGGATTTCTTTAAAACCTGAAACTATTCCAAAGTCACTGTTTCTACATTGGGATGCCTGGGACGCTGCCACAGAGCAGACCCACAGTCTTCACATACATTTAGAAGTGAGACCCAAGGGAGTGTGCTTGAAGATACCAGGGAGGCCTTTTGCTGTTTGAAAATGACTTGAATTCAAACAATCTTAAAATTTAGTTTCATGTAGTTTTATATTATTATATGACCACAGTTTAAGAGATTTCGTAACAATCATAAAAGATTTTTTTGAAAGAGACTGGGAATCATTTACATTTGGGAATGAAATCTTGAAATGAAACTCTCTTTGGCCTATCTTTCTCTGGTCATCTATTATGCATGGTCATGAAAACCAAGCTGAATGTCTTATCTCGCATGCTCCCAGGACAACCCCTTACTTGCCTATATTGTCCATATAATTTTTCATTTTGAATTTTGTATAATGTTTATTTTTAAACTCTACAATGTAAACTTATTTTATCTTATTTTTGTCTTTAATGACCTTAGTAACTTTACTTAATTTTGAGTTTTTAATACAACATATTTGGATTGTGGTTCTTGTCCCAACTCTTCTGAGATTTTCCCTCCCTCCCCTCCCATTCAAATATCCACCCTTTTTGTTGCTTTTAGACAACAAACAGGCATCTAAAGAATAATAATGGAATAAAATAAGGTAAAAGAAAAATGAACAAACTATAATAGGAAAAAACAAAATTAAGAAAAAGATCCAAAGGAAAAAAGCACAAGAAACCGGAAGACACACAGATCCTATCGATACACAGACACACTCAGAAATGCTATAAAACCACAAAAGCAGCAGCTGTAGTATATACAACAAAGACCTGTAATAGTAAAAACATTATAAGACAAAGACCCTCCAAAGATGCCATTTTTCTGTGGTGAGCACCTACTGCTGGGCATGGGGCGTGATCTTAAGAGCAGTTTGTCCCCAGTGTGACTCCTCTGGAAAAAACTAATTTTTCATTTGTGAAATGATTGCCAGTTTGAGATAGCTTCTGGGGTAGGGATGGGGATTGTGTTAGGACCCCATCTGGCACAGATCTGTTTCCTGACCTGTCAGGGTAAGGGCTGTATTGTAGATATCACATAGGGTGAGCACTCCATGGTCAGTTATTCTCTGTGATTGACCCGGTTATTTCCTTCATTGGATCCATTGTCATTTCTACAGTCATCTTTTTAATTTTCTTTTTTTTTTTTTTTTTTTTTTGCTACAAAGAGAAGTTTCTTCGAAGAAGGTTGAGAGCTTATCTGTGAGTATAAGGATAAAAAATTTAGGATGCAGTTAGGAATTACACTGGTTTAGTGTCAATAGTAGGAACAGCCATGGGTTTTGGGTGAGGGTCACAGTACAAGGCACAAATTCCCTCCTATTGACTAGAAATTAAGTCCAATTAGATGGCTATTGGTTGTTCCTAAGATATAAGTGCCACCAGTATATTCTTGGGGCTCCTTTGACATGGTGGTCAATGTTGTGGTTTGTAGGCTTTAGAGATGGATAGGCAGTTGATTGCTTTTCTTTGTTGGCAGCTTGCACAGTACCTTTGGGCTTTGTGCTGGGATCTGTCAGGGCACTCGATTGTAGTAAGTTGTAAGATATTTCATGGGTTATTATGAAATGCAGCCAGAGTCAGCTCGCTGCATAGGTTGATTTTGGTTCCATCTTCCAGTGTGTTTGTTTCAATGATAAAAAAAAATGAACAAATAAATTAATAATAAATAAATTTAAAACAAATGGAGTAGATAAAAAACAGTGGAAAATACATGAGTAATTGGTGTAAATAATACCTTGTTGAATAAGATCCAAAGGTACAAAAACAGAGGCAAAAAGTAAGCAAATGAGATTGGGTAAACAGGATTAGATGCCTCTGGTTACACTTCATAATATATTTAAAAGACAGGTGGTACATGCCCAGTACACATTTTTTATTTAAATTGTTTCTACTTCAGATAGCAGTTTAGCTAGCTGGACACTCTTACTACAGAGAAGGGGCTTATCTCCTACAACATTTAGTTTTATGTTTTTCTTAGTTCTTTTTAAGCTCTGATCGACAAACTCTTCAGTGGCAATTTAATTTCCACCAGTAGACTCCTTAAGGCCTTTCCATTGTTCACTTACTGCCCAGTGCTCAGTCTCAGAGTCAAAGCCAACTCTTTAGGTTGTGGTTCTGCTTGTTTTTACTACCCACAGCATTCCACCTCCAGAATACTCTTCAGGCTTGTTTACTACTGTCGTGTAACCCATGATCCCAACGCTCAGCTTCTTGGAATTCATCTTTTATTTTTTCTCACAGTTTTGAAGAGTAGGAGTTGGGAAGGCCCTTGAAGACCCACTGTTTCTTGGCATCTTTTATAGAGTCAGAGACTGTGTTAGTTGGGATATGCGGACTGAAAGTTCAGTTGCCCTGGATATTTATGATGCCTCCCTTCCTTCTGACAGGTAACTGACATTGACTGTCCACACAGGTCTCAGCTGGGCTCACTCTCCAGTGTGCTGCTTCCAGGAGCGAGACTGGCCTGCTGCTTGAATTCTTTCACAAAGTGTCTCAGAAGGATCAGGCTCTAGCTATGTGGCCCTTTCTGACTTATTTGTGTGTGTGTATTTATATTGGTGTGTGTATTCGGGTTCTTTTGTGTGTATTTATCTTGTGTGTGTTCATGTTGTTCTTGTGTGTGTATTCATATAGGTGTGTTGTATTGATGTTGGAGTGCGTATGTGAGTGTGTGTGTTTGTGTTGGTGTGTGTGTGTGTGTGCGTGCGTGTTTGTATATATGTTTTTGTATGCTTGTGTGGCACAGGGAGCAAGAAGACAACCGCGAGCCTCATTCCTCAGAAGGACCTCTGCCTTTTTTTCTTGAACCCTTCTGTCATTGACGTGGACTGCACTGAGTAGGCTAGGCTCGCTGGTGAGTGAGCCCAAAGGATGTGCCTGACTCTGCCTTCCAGTGTTTGGATTACAAGCCTATGCTGAGCCTGTGAGTGGGGATTCTGGAAATCAAACTTCATGCTTGTAAGGCAAGCACTTACCAATGGAATCACTTCCCAAGCTGTTCCCTGAATAAGCTTAATATTCTGTTTGTTCATTAACTTGACAGCACAGCACCCTGGTCACTTGAGCAATGTCCTTCATATTCTTCTTATTATTTTTATATTAGGTATTTTCCTCATTTACATTTCCAATGTTATCCCCAAAGTTCCCCATACCCTTCCCCCCAACCCCCTATCCACCCACTCCCACTTTTTGGCCCTGGCGTTCCCCTGTACTGGGGCATATAAAGTTTGCAAGTCCAATGGGCCTCTCTTTCCAGTGATGGCCGACTAGGCCATCTTTTGATACATATGCAGCTAGAGTCAAGAGTTCCGGGGTACTGGTTAGTTCATAATGTTGTTCCACCTATAGGGTTGCAGATCCCTTTAGCTCCTTGGTTCATATTCTTCTTGAAGGTGGTCTAACTGTGGCAATTATGCCAATGCATCTTTTACTGTAACAATTGATGGTTGAAAAATGTGGCTGTAAAATACTAGATAAAGCATACTGGCAAAAGAAAACCACTAAGGCATATATAGTAGTAAGGGCAATTTTCTGAAGTTTATCTTTCAATGTAGACATATGGTTTAGCCAATCTTTTTCTGTTAGTTTAATGAATAACTATAAGGGCACTCATAGACTATATATACTGTATACACACACACTCAGCTAGAGATAGAGAGAGAAAGAGACGGTGGGTGGGTGGGTGGGGGTGTCCCAGGATAATGCTTGGCTCAGCCAGTAAGTAACAGTTCTATATGTGTTTTGTACAGATAAGAAGTCAAATCAGAAGACTACAGATTTGGCTTTCCATGCTGGGAAAATGACCGGGGTCCACTGTGAACAGATATCTACATCATATATATCAAGACTGTCATTAAATGCAGAGGTGATACTTGAGGCACTCACATAAAGAAGGTGACTTTTGACATGATCAGCAGAATTCTTGTGAGTTCAGACCGACCTGACCTTGCTTTTGCATTATGCTGGTTGGGGCCCGCTGTTGCATAGATTGCCATATTGCCTTCCCACACCCTGTAGACCTGAAGGACTGCTAGAGCACAGCCATTGAGTTAATGTGGTGTCAAGAAGGAATTAAAGCGCTGAAAATTATTTCACTTAAGACAAAGATAAAAAGAATCGGAGTTCCTTCATCATTAATCCTCATGTATCCTTATCTTTATCCAGCCCAGTCTTGTTCTTTCCTGGTGGTCTGAGGCCTCCTTCTCTCTGCTGGCTCTTCTTCAAATCCTTTCCATAGCAAACCAAGGTCTTTTTGCTAAGCTTTCCACGGAGTGCTTGCTTTGTCTCAGATTAATTGAAACATGTACTTGCTCTGATACTCTGAGACTCTGTCCTTCAAACCCAACCAGAGAGGGGTTAGCACACACTCTCTCTCCTCTAATCCTGGGGCTGGGAAATTGAGCCAACATTCCCTAAGCAATCTGATTTGCCTGTCTGTATAGTATCATGAGTCTTCAATTCCCCCCTTGAAACTCTCTGTTCTTTTAATTGCCAGTCTATTGCTCTGTGACTTTTACCTCTTCATCTAGTCAATAAAGCAGAATGGCTTTCAGATTGCTGTGTTTTCTCCTTTCCTGTGTCCTGCTTTCCCAAGACCGGTATTTTCTTAGGGTCTTCCCTGTTTAAACTATGCCCCAAATCATCAGCTTTATCTCCTCACTCCTTACCTCACAATGTGCTTCCAGTTCTCATTTGAAGTAATATATTGATCTGGCACCAAGATTCCATCTCCAATACCTTCATGATGAACATTCTCTAAAACAGTCCCAATCTTTGAATAAATGGATCAGATGTGATTCTGATCTGACGTTGTGAACCTCCTATCTGAGTCTATGCCCTTTGAAGCTGTGGAATCACAAAACCATTTTCTGAGTGAGATTATTGTGATCTTATAAATATACAAGTAGAGTAATACTATGTTCTCATTTAGAATTACCTACTGGTTCTCTGTCTTCTTCATGATGAGGGCCATAGACACAGCCTACATCTTTATTTCAAACACTGTCTGACTTGCTGATTTTCTTTTTCTATAGCATCTAGGGAAGAAAAGAGAACTAACAATAGCTTTTGAGAAGTAGGTATTTACCAAAACATCCAATCAAATGTAAAAAATTAACACTTCACTTAATCTTTACCAGTAATTATTGCCAGTCTGTTTTAAGATGAAGACCTTACTTCAGGGTGGGTGGATAACTTCTTGAGTATGTTAATTTAGGTGTGACAGAGACTATATCTACCTAGCTCCATGTCCATAGCACAGAATTCACTGGCTAATCATATAAGCACTCAGTGAATCTTCACCAGATAAAGAAAAGTAGAAGGCTACTGCATTAAAGCACTGACTATGGGGAAGCAAACATCTACAACAGAAACTATCAGGATAATTGGGACTGTTGTAACACAGAGTAAGAAGTAGCAGTACAAAACTACAACAATCACAAAATAAGATGAATATTTAAAAAATAGAAATGCAAAATAAATAGGAAACTTGAGGATGAGTAGGTGGTGTTTGTCAACTCAGAAAAAAAAAATGCAGTATTGTTTAAAAGACCACCTCTTTGAATTTAGTGTAGGGTTTTGAGAACACTCTAGTCCAGACTCTTGGTTGTTAAGTAACTGAAGCAAGGCAAAGCAGGTAAATGATTGATTGCAAGACAAGGCAAGAACAACGGTTACCAACAAACACTTCCAGGTTAGAGTTTGATTTATGGTCACTACTAATTTTAACAATATTTTGTATTATATTTTCAGAAGTTCATAAGTGCATGCAATGAACTTCAATCATCCGTCACACACAGCTCCCTCTGACTTCTAGTGACTCCATTTCCCCTTCCAAATCCACATTCTTAAAAAAAAAAAAAAACAACAACAATAAACCATTGAGTCCAATTTGTGTTGCATGTATCCTCATGGGTATAGTGACCTATCAATTGTCTGTATACTGACAGAAAATTGGCTCTCCCTCCACAAGAAGCCACAGCTTTTCAGTGGTGGTGGTGATGGAGGTGGTGGAAGTGGTGGAGGAGGTGGTGATGGTGATGGTGATGGTGGTGGTGATGGAGGTGGTGGTGATGGTGGTGGTGATAGTGGTGATGGAGGTGGAAGTGGTGGAGGAGTTGGTGATGGTGGTGATGGTGGTGGTGGAGGAGGTGGTGATGGTGGTGGTGGAGGTAGTGGTGGTGATGATGGTGGTGGTGGTGGTGGTGGAGGTGGTGGTGGTGGTGAACCTCCATTCTCCATGCTGGAATGCTGACAACCTTGATCTTGTCCAGTTCTTGTGCAGAGACCTATAGCTGCTGTGACCTCATACACACAACCCTGTCATGTGAAGAAAACACATTTCCTTCTTGTCTGTCTGTTTCATCTCTGACTCTTACAATCCTTCTTTTCTAGAGCCTTGGGGAGAAGCACCTGGTGGTTGAAACCATAGCTTTACTCTGCCTAAGTCCACACTCCACCATTGGGATGCCACTCAAAGCCCAGCCTACTGTCTTTATGGTTATAAAGTGAACCGAGAGCATCATTTTCAGAGGATGAACATAGGTGTCCGATGGCATCAGGACACTGGCACTCATGTGTTGGCCAAGGGAGGAGGGGTTCAGTTAAGTTTCCATCACCTTCCAGTGAGATCGAGATGTAAAATGTGGTAAACAAGCCCCCAAATATGCTTCAAGCCTTCAAGATGAGTTATAAATAACACAACCTAGAGAGGCAATTAGGAGGCCATGCTTACTTCAGGGTTTCCAGATTACATACAACCCTACATTTCAGAAGAACACTGTTGAAACCAGGAATACTTTGGTTGATTTGGGGGATAGGGGTGAAGAAAGAAGGCAATCAGAAAGTCAATTAAAAGAAGAAATTCTTGCTTCAAAAATTATCTTTATGGACGGTAATTGTAAACTCTTCTATACTCTTTACTTGTGAAATAAAAATTATTATTCACAGTCTTTCCTCTCCTCTCATGCTCGAATCTTAAGTTTTCCTCTGAAGGGCCGAAGGGTCTGCTTTTACTCAGGGCTTTGAAGAGTTCCAGAACCCGGGTCCTTGCTTTTCTCCCACTAGTACTTATCCAAAGCCGAGGTATCCGGCTCAGGGCTGTTTGAGAGAAAGCCCTTTGATTTGTCCTGTGTCTGGCCAGCTTCCAGCTCTGCTGCAGGATGATTAAGTGTGCTTTTACCCCCAAAAGTTCAGAAAAGCCTCAATTATTCTCAAAGACCAGCACGTCTTATCATCAGACTTTATACACAATTTGAATGCCAGATAATGCTCACTTTTTTCCTTCTTGAGATAGACTCTGCTGTGAGACCAATCAATATTTATAGGGCAGAAACACAGGTTTAAAACACGAGATGGCAACTCACATGCCTGAAATCACCACCAGGTGCCCCTGTGCCCTGTCCCTCTATGGCTTTCCTTTCCAGCCCTCTTTTCTGGTCTCTCTCAACATCCACATATTATGTGAACTCTCATTATGACAAATGCACAGCTTTATGCTTGTGAGTTTATAGAATTCATTTGGCTTTACTGGCCACACTGTTGCAATCAGTTCAAGGACTCTAAGAAATTCAGGGGAGATGCTACAGTGAAAAGACCTGTGCTGAGAATAGAAGAGCCGAGAGAAGCCTTGGAATTTAGGAGACACTAAAACTTGCAGATCTTTGAAATGCTTGGGGCAGAATATTTATGGGGTAGATTGTTACACTGCTTATCACTGGAATTTCCATACTTTAGGTATTATCTTTTCATACAGAGTAAAACAAAAAACAAACAACTACCACCACCCCGTTCTGCCCCACGCAGAAAACCAAAGACAACTCCCCCCAACATGTCCTGTTTGCGTCTTACTGAGGCAGGTCGAGTTCTAAGCCCCACCTTGGCCCTGCATTTGAGTTTCAGCTTTTCTATTTTCATGACACTCTGCTTTCTACGCCAGCTAGGAAGAACTCCCCCCCCCCCCGCCCCCCTTCCAATGCTGGTCACTTTGGTTTTTGGCTTCTGTTAGAGCACACAGTTGTATGTAGGTGGAACAGCACAGCTGTTCTGAGCTTTCTGTTGCTTGGATTTGTTCTGTCAGTGCATTTAAACCTGAGTGGTTTTGCCACTACTTTATCCCATTCAGTGTTTATTAATTTATTGGTTTAAAATGGAGCAGCTATTGAGAGACTGAGCACGATGGTTATGGTCTTAGAACTCGAGGTGTACTTTGGAATGCAGCTAAATAAACAAGCAGTTGCACATCTTTAAATGTTGGGAAGAAGAAAGGATAATGTGTTCTATAATCACTCCAAAAAGAATGCTTTATCCAACCAGGAACATCAGGGAAGGCTTCCTAGGAAAAGGTGGCAGGGAAATTGAGACTCCCAAGATAAGCAGGACTTAACAAATGAAACCGAGAAAAAAAGAACACTTTGGATAAAAAAAAAAAAATAATGGCATGGTGAGTCTGGAATATGGAAGATGCATTCACAAGAGGAAAATGTGATGGTCAGTTCTTAACTCGTCAACTCAACACAACCTCAGATTCCCTGCTGTGATGGTGAACTTTAACTATTAACTTGACACAACCTACAGTTGTGTCATACAGTGTGGTAAACAAGCCCCCAAATATGTTTCAAGCCTTCAAGATGAGGAGTTATAAATAACACAACGTAGAGAAGCGATTAGGAGGGACATTCTTACTTGGGAAGAGAGCCTCAGCGAGAGATTGTCTTGATCAGCTCGGCCTGTAACAAGTCTGTGGAGGATTATCTTAATTAATTTAATTAATGTGGGAAGACCCAGCACACTGTGGGCAGCACCATTCCCTAGGCCTCTCTAGGCCTGGCTGTATGAGAGTGGAGAATGCAAGCTGAGCACAGGCAAGCAAGTGAGCATGCATACATTCATTTTTTTTTCTGCTTTTGACTGTGTGTGTGTGTTGATCAGCTGTTAGAATTTCCTGTCTTTACCTCCTTTCAAATGAAGGGTTGTAACCTAAAATTGTACATTGAATCCTTTCTCTCCTAGATTCTTTTTTTTGGGGGGTGGGGGTGTGTGGCAGGATATTTTGTTACAGGTCCAGAAATGAAACCATACATAAAGAAGTCAACATTAAAGGATACTACAGGACTTGGGATGCAAGCTGAAGGAATGGAATGGTGGGAGCTTGAATAAGAGAGTAAGTGAAGGGAGAGGTCTTTGCCCATCACAGCAAAGGAAAGTTGGGACTTTACCTTAACTGTAACATGGTTAGAGTCTTCCTGTGTTACGATCACACTGGCAAGGCAATGCAGGGTATGCAGTGGGCTGTACATTTGTCTGGGTGGGAAGTAGAAGGTTTGACTAGTTCTGTAGCATCAAGGCAGGCAGAGGAACAACGAGGAGACAAAGGTTTCAGAAGGTGGATGATAGATGTTCTGGCTGAGGAGATGCAGGGGGTGAAGGAGAGTAAGCCATGTGCCTGCATCTTGGCTTCCAGATGTATCAGATGACATTTTCTTATTTAGTACAGGATAATCACTAGGTCCTTCTGTAAGGAGCACTGTTAATATATTTTCTCTTTTCTCCCCATCATTACTGTTACTAGTTTGTCTCATTCTCTTAACAAAGAATTACTTAAACTGTCATTTTCTCTCTCTCTTTCTCTCTGTGTAGGTGTGTGTGCATGTGTGTGAGCATGGCTATGCATGAGCCATAGTACACCTGTGATGGTCAGTGTCTTAGTCAGGGTTTCTATTCCTGCACAAACATCATGACCAAGAAGCAAGTTGGGGAGGAAAGGGTTTATTTGGCTTACACTTCCATGCTGCTGTTCATCACCAAAGAAATCAGGACTGGAACTCAAGCAGGTCAGAAAGCAGGAGCTGATGCAGAGGCCATGGAGGGATGTTCTTTATTGGCTTGCCTCCTCTGGCTTGCTCAGCCTACTCTCTTATAGAACCCAAGACTACCAGCCCAGGGATGGTCCCACCCACAAGGGGCCTTTCCCCCTTGATCACTAATTGAGAAAATGCCTTACAGCTGGATCTCATGGAGGCATTTCCTCAACTGAAGCTCCTTTCTCTGTGATAACTCCAGCTGTGTCAAGTTGACACAAAAATATCCAGTACAGTCAGAGGACAACTTTCAGGAGTCAATTCTCTGCTTCTGCCTGGTTGAGACAGCTCACTCTTGTGTCCATCCCAGAGTGTACTCCAGGCTAGCCGGGTCCATACACTTCCGAGCATGTCTAGTCTCCTGTCTTTGCCTCCTGTCTTTCTGTAGGAGCTGGGGTTGGGGATGCACCCTACCCCACACAGCTTCTTGTGCATTTAGGCGATCAGCTTGGTTGTTAGACAGTTACTCTATTTGCCCAGCCACCTCACTAGCACTACTTTCTTGGAGTTGTTGGTTTCTCAGTCTGTGGCCACACTTAATTGAAGTTAGACGTAGGGCTTTCCCATTTTAGAAGTATTGACTTCTTATACTGAAACCTTGCCTCATAAGCTTTGCCCTTCCACACTGGCTTTCATTTTTTGGTGAGAAATACGATCTCTGTGTATTGTTTTCCAGGTAAAGTTTTGCTACTCTGTATAAAGCCAGAGCAGCTCTGACCTCATCCATGAAGCTGTGTGGGAATCCCACAAGCATGGGTAAACTCCCTGTGACAGTTACTTTTCCTGCTGGTGTGATTCAATACCCAGACAAAAGTGACTCAAGGAAGAAAGGGTTTACTGTGGCTTACAGAGGGGTACAGCCCTTCATGGCAGAGAGGACATGATAACAGGCTGGGAAGACATGCAGTAGCTCAAGGGTGGCTGGATGCATTGCATCCATAATTGAGAAGAGGAGAGTGAAGAAGAAGTGAGGCCAGATTATAAGGTCTTAAGCCTGATCCAGTGACATTCTTGCTCCCAGGAGGTTCTACCTCCTGAAGGTCCCCCAAGCTTTTCAAAGAGCACCCATGAGCTAGAGATAAAGTATTTGAACACAGGAGCCTGTGAGGGCATTTCAGGGTTACCCCCACCAATCCCCACCTCATCTTCCATGTCACCTGTGCTGTGCCTGGCTCCATAACAGAACTTCCCATTGTTTATATCTCCTTCCCCAGATTTACAGTCTTGCTGCCTAGTCCAGGCTTTTTGCATCTCTCTGAAGTCAGAGATCCATATTCGTATTGTCACCAAGAAAAAGGCTTGCTCCTGTTAAATAGTCACTAAGAGTTTAGTGCAAAATAATGAGTTGATATGTTTTCCTTACAATGCACTTCCATGTACAGCTCCTCAAGACCATCTTTCAATCACGTTTGCTAGCCAGCCTTACTTGGGCATCCTGAGAAATGTTATATTCAATAAGAACAAGCTGTGTGTACTATTGAGCATACTAATTCCCCAGTACCATGTACTGTGCTGCAGATGTGGCATTAGTGTGACATCTAAAATGAATTACTTAAGTTTTTTTTACATCGAATTATTGAAAGCTTTTTTTTTTTTTTGGTTTTTCGAGACAGGGTTTTTCTATATAGCTCTGGCTGTCCTGGAACTCACTCTGTAGACCAGGCTGGCCTCGAACTCAGAAATCCGCCTGCCTCTGCCTCCCGAGTGCTGGGATTAAAGGCGTGCGCCACCACCGCCCGGCCTATTGAAAGCTTTTTAAGCCTAACACATTTAAAATAGCGATTATTCCCAGAGTATTAACTTATTTAAAGAATTGAGAAAAATGCCTTCAAAGTACTTAGCAAAATACCTATAGCAGTAAAAATGCCCAATAAATAGAACCTATTAATCACCAACATCTCTATAATTAAAATGAGTACATTTTATAATTTGTGTTCTTCAACTTTAGTAGACCGTGTTTGTGTGTGTGTGCGTGCACATGCACACACGCGCATATACACATATGTGTGCATTTTGCATATGGCAAATATCTTTCTAAATAAACTAGTGAACATTAAATACATTCCAGTCAGTCAGGAAAGTTCATGGTTTATGTGTCTGTCTCTGGCAACTACTTCGTGAAATCTCTTGTTTTGCTGTTAACTTTCATAAATGTTCTTGTTTCTTTTTTGCTGCAGCAGGAGCCATATCTGCTGTCTGGATCCCCCCAGTGCCAAGCACTATGTTTTGTGCTTATTAGGCACTCAGTAAACATCTGAACAACTCCAGCCTTGCTCTCTTGACCTGGAAACATGGGAGAAACTGTCTAATCTCCCTAGTTATGTCTGCAAAGAGCCGTGGGCCTCTGGAGGAGAGAGGAGGAGGTCAAGAATGGTCATTTCCCATTAGTTCAGAATGTTTTGTGTCCTCTCATTCATTTCCTGACGTTGTAGGGAGTTCTTTTTGCTCTTACCAGTGTTCATTCCAAAGTGAGTTTAAAAAAGAAGAAGGTGGAGGAGGAGGAGGAGGAGGAGGAGGGGAGAAGAGGAGAAGAAGAAGAAGAAGAAGAAGAAGAAGAAGAAGAAGAAGAAGAAGAAGAAGAAGAAGAAGAAGAAGAAGAAGAAGGTGAAAAGAAGAAGTAAGGGAAGGCAAATGTTGACCCATGGTCCTTCTAATGCTGATGGTTTCAGTATTCAGAGACTCAACACTGTTTAAAGGTGATGAAGAGCTTCCGTGAAACGCAGGGTTGAAGCCACTAGGTTGTGTACTGATGTACCACACATCCTTTCATCCCGCCTCTTTTATTGTTTTCTTTCCTCCCTTTCTTCCTGTTTCTTTATCTTCTCTTCCTTTCTATTCCTCTGCTGTCCTTTTTTTTCCTGGTTAGAAATATCTTTGTAAAAATTCTGGGTACTTACTACAAAAAATTCAAGTGGTATAGTGAAATAATTTTTTTTTTCTCATTTAGAGTGATCCCAGGCTTTCACTAGATCACCTCTTTGGAACAGGATGAAAGTCTTGTTTTTGTGGTCCACTCATGTGACAATGACAGCACTGCTACAAGGCAATGTGTCCAAACTGGCTCCGGAGTCTTCTTTATGCTATATCATGGTCTGTATTGGATTCCCAGGATGCTCTGTTGGGGTGTAAGTTCTGTAGTGATCCTACAATTTATCCATTCATTGGAACAGATTCATTTAATGTGTAAAGTTATGGAGCCATGATATTTACTGACAATGTAGAATGTGCTAGTATGTGTGCTTCTCATTACTCTCAAGTTGGTGTTTGATCAGACCTTTCTGGAGTTCTTATTGCCATTCCAATGTATACGTGCGAATGTCCTCTCTGCAAATGAAGTTTTAAGCTGACTTAAATAATGCTTTCATGCTTTATTAAAGGAGTGAAAGAGCTGTATGCTTCTCACAAACTGGTCTTCCTTTTCTTTTAGAATGTGTGTTCATGTTTCAATTCAGAGAAACAGCCCTCAAGTTTAAATACACTTAGACCCTAGGTCTCAAAGCTCTGCTCTCTATGGTTTCTTTGTGGTAGGGCTGTGTCCTACCAAGTGTTGCCAGACAGATGCTGTGGCTTTCTCATTTCATTCAGTTATGTATGTGATATCTAACTGCAAGAGAGAGAAATGTGCTCCCATCTTGCAGAAAGGGCACAAACTGAACATTTTTGCTTGATGTAGGAGCCAGCACTCTACCTAGAAAGCTCTTACCAAGCACAGATTTAAAGGTAGGGATAAGCATATAGAGACAGGAAGACCAAGACTATCTTGTTCAACCCAGAGTGTCGATAAATGTCAAAGCAACATCACCTCACACCTAAGTAAGTTTTTTTTTTTCAATAAATGAGAATCTTTCACATCTTTGATAATTTACTTTGCAGTGAAGACCCTATCAGGGGACATTAGAAGTGCTCTGGGCTCCCTGAAAAACATTTCTTCATGACTTGGCTGCTCCACTTGGATCTCCCTTTTCTATTTGAACTTTCCCCCTTTGTCCATTTTTTTTCTTGGTGACACCCAAAGAATTGCCTGTTTGTGCACCAGTCATCTACCTTCCTTGTGAGGCAAGGCTTGAGAGTCACACATTCACGAGACATTGGATGTCCATTGACCTCTGTGGCATACACAGTCATGCATCCTAAAGCTGCCTCTAATCGTGTGGAGCACTGTACAAGACGGGGACGAAATGGGACACTGTTGAGGAAACTTTGCTTCAGTTTCTTTCCCACATTGCATATATGCACCAGGTCAGGTGCTCTGATATATACTGGGAAACGGGCAAACGAGGTTGACATGATCCTTATCCCTATTGCTCTGATAGTCTGGGTGGAAGGGTAGAGAGGAAAATTAATTACAGAAGTAGAGACTTCCCTTCTCTCTCTTTCTGTCATCCTTCATCATTTCTTCCTCTCTCTCCATTATTTCCTCCCTCCCTCCCTCCATCCTTTCTCCACCCTTCTTTCTCATCCCCTTACTTTCTTCCTTCCTTCTTTTTCTTTGGGCTGAAGTTTGAACCCAGCACCTTACAGCATGATAGGCTAGCGATCTGCCTCTGAGATATGCCCCTGACTCCTCCTTAGTAACCAGGTTTGAAAACAAGATGAGAATATGTGCACTCTGGAGAAAGAAATGGGAACCCCTGTGATGATGATGATGATGATTTTATTATTGCATAGTGTCTAATGAACACCAGTATTAAGCCTTTGTAGCCAAATCCATGCAGGCACGTTCTGAAAACCATTCATCACAAAGCACTAGCATTTTCAGGAACTTTTTCTTTTATCTACAAATGACATGTGAAAGAGATATTTTTAGAAATGATTCACCCATTTTACAGATTGAAATATGATATTTGGAAATGTTCCCAGCTTTTACAAAGAAAGACTGCAGATAAAAGCTAGAAACTTGGGAATTTATTTCTTCATCTTGCACTGAACCAATTGGAGACATGCTGTCTCCAGACTATATTTTCTTTTTAATAGCTCTGAAGTGAATGAACTCAGTGGAAAGTCTAGTGTCTTGCTGCGAGTGATATGAACAAGGAGAAGGCATGAAAAGATTCCTCATTAATGGATGTGTATTTTAGTGATAGGGCTGGGGGTGGAAAGGGCAATGTGAAAAGAAAATGAAATATGGACAATGTGCAGAAATTATCTCCTTATCTGACTCAGAGGCACGGGGCTGCACGTTATCCTCTGTTCGTTTATTTTTCTGCTTGATTTCCCTTTTATTTTTAGATAAATGTGAGCCAGACAGTTGAGACTGAGAACAATTTTTAGAAGCCATCTCTCTCTTTTTTTCTCCCCAGGGTTTGTGGGAGCACAGTTTTGCTCTTCTTACACATTCTGATTAGAAGTGCCGTTTGAAAGTTGAGGAAGAGAATCTAGGCGCATGAAATTGATTCAAAAAATCTTGGGGAAGATTGGCTGGCCAAGCTACCTGTAAAGGGCGAGATTTCAGGCTTTTAAAGTGAGTTCGATAACAATCAGGCAAAATCTAAAACAGTCGAAGTGAAATCGAACTTCTCTCTGCTTTTTGTTGGTTTTTTTTGTTGTTGTTGTTTAGAGAGAGAGGGAGAAAGTGAAGAAAGGCAGGAGGGGGAAGAAGAGAAGAGATAAAAGGGGAAGAGTGGGGGAGGAAGGGAAGGAGGGAGGGAAGGAGCAGAAATAACTAATGGAGGGAAGTATGGGTTTAGAAGGTAACAATTTAGGTAATCCTGTGCAACATTTTTTTTTGTATTATAATCAACTTCATTTAACTTTCAAGTTCTTGACCAGGAATATTTTCTTTTCTTCTACCTCTTTCTCTTCCTCTTCCTTCTCATCCTCCTCCTTTTCCTTCTCCTCTTCCTTCCTTCTCTTCTTTTCCTCTCTCCTTCTCCTCCTCCTCCTTCGTCTTCTTCTTATGTCAGTGAGGACTTTAGGTGCTGTCAGCAGTGTCTGAGAGGTTCAAGTCCAGCTTTGTGAATGCTCATCTGGCTGCTCTTCAGCATGCCCCAACATCCTCCAGGTTTCTCCTAGTTTCTAGTGTCAGGGTATAGGTGAGTTAAGCTCATCTCAACCTCCTGTCTTCACATCCAAATATCTCCATGAATGAGACACAGCTTGTGACTTAAGTCATAACACAAAGGTGGAAAAGATCAGTTGTGTTACATTGGGGGTGAAACTAGGTAGCCAGACTATCATGAAGAGGGGAAGAAAGCCAATCTGGATGAATCTTCCTGTCAGAGGATATAGTAGGTTATCTGAGATGGCTGGGAAAGCCTGGACAAAAAGGCTTGGAGTAGCATGCAGGGTCTTCTTGGGACTGCGCAGAGTTGAACTTCAGATAAATGACACCTAATGGATTAGTGTAAGAGCTTATGCAAGATTTGAAACATGCTTCTAGTAACTCATTGCGTGCTGCTCATTGACCATTCATACTGAACGGATATCCAGTAAGCTATGCTGTGCCCTTGGGTATATTGGCCTGTAGCATTTAGAGCCTGGGATCCAATAGATATGAAGAGAGCCTGAGGTTGAAGCTTACTCTTCGAAGGCCCTGTTTTGTCCATGTGCAGGTAAGCAGGATTAAAACATCATCCCTCCACATCATATATACCACCCATCAATTAAAAACAGCAAGCGATTAGAATATAGTGTCATTTCTACTAAAAAAGGACTTTTGGGTTTAAGGAGTCCCGCAGCAGAATAACTTACAACAAACTTTAGTCTTGTTATTTTTTCTGACATAAAATAAATGTGTGAGAAGAGAAAGAAATGCTTGGGTTAGAGAGGGAGGAAAGTTAAATAAAACCAGCAGGATACAAAGCAGACACTTTTGTATCATCTATACCATGCATGTGTGTTTCCTGTTTAATTTGTAAGTGGGGAAAAGAGACAGATGGAAGTGCCTCCCTCCATCTAAATCCTGTCTAAATCAAATCCAAGCCATGTGGCTCTGACTCAGTAGCCATGGAAACAGGCACTGCATGAGGACAGCTGGGGGCCACTCTGAGTATGGTAGGTAATGCCTTCACATTTATTTAAGAGCTCAAGTTTATGAGAATGCTCCAGAAGATATTCTGATTGCATTCGAACTTTAGGCTGTCTACCATGTCAGTGACATGTTTTTGTGCTGCATCTCTGCTTGTGGTATTGGTTCCACTGAGGCTCCTCAACACCTCCACAGTACATTTGCACAGCACAGAGGTTGGGGGAGCAATGACTGCAGTCCAGTGTGACATTTCTCTCCCTCCTCGTTAAATAAGTGGCTGTGTCTTTTCTTTGCTGTTCATTCTCTAGAAAGTATTTAAAGACACTCATAAACATGAGTGTGAGTGGCCGCTCCCACACATGCGGTTCCTCAAGCATTTTAATAACTGTTCCTTTTAAACCTCAAGACTCATGATTCCTGTGTACACTTCAGGGAAAAATATGATAATCATTATATTTTATCTGCACTACTTTTTAATTGTTAGTTTGTTTTATCTAGTAAACACATGCCATTCAATCCTATATGAGTTGTGGTATAGCAAACATACTTTGAAAACTATGAGATGCAAAAGACTCTATTTGACTTGGGACAACTTGTTTTGGTTTCCTTTTAATTTAATGGGACACGTCCCTGTAATTTGTTGAAATGTGTCTTCACTCTACACAAGGTCATTAAGGTCAGACAAGATCCAACTGTGGTAAACACAGTCTGAGATTCATCATTAACACATTTATAGATGGAACAGACCAGTAATCATAATGGCATAATGAATGGTTTTGATTCATTAAGCTGTCCTGGAATAGTTTTCCATTAGTAGTAAATTCTAAAAGGTACAAGTAGTAATGGGTTTGCATTGGATGTGGCAAAGCTCAGGGCTTTGGGATTTTAATTAGTGATGAGTTTAGTGGAAGTGAAGACAGGGTAGGGCTGCTATCAATCAGGAGATGGTTAGAGATGACCTTTAGAGCAAACTTGTTGGCTACAGAAAATATGAAAACCTGAATCTAATTTCCAAAGTGCTGTGGTCCAAACTGATTTTTTTTTTTAAAGCCAAGTTTGTAGCTGGCCACTGTATTTTAAGCACATGCTCTCTGCTTGTTAAGAGGATATAAAAACCATGTCTAAAGAAGAAAAATCACTGGAATAAAAAGTATTTTACACAGAGGAAAGAACCTTGTTGTTAAACGTAAAAGGCTTATGCTTTCTGCTGTTAAAGGTATACAAGGACCAGAGGTTGGTGTCTCACTGTGAGGAAGGAGGGTGTGAGAGGCAGTTCTTATGCAGGTGCAGTGGAAGGCTGTGTGACTTCAGGATATCTCACCTGCTGGTGGGGCTAGAGAGCTTAGACCTTTCAGCTTGGATCTAGTTCTAGACGTCTGTGTTCCTAAAGATGCTTAGGGTTTTTAGGTGGTACACATATCTTCTAAAAGAATTTCAGTAAATTTACTGATATTAAAAAAAGAGAGAAAACTTCAGTGAATGGGGTCTTTGCTATCCTACAAAGAAACTGGTTGATTTGACTGCAAGTTGTGCTCTGAGTCTTAGAAACCTGTGTGGTTGTGAAGTTCTCAGGCCTGTGTGTGCAGCCTTTTCAGCACGGTTAGTATATAGAAGGGCAAAATGTAAAGACCCAGAGTCAAAGCAGTTTCTGGGACTGGAGACACAGCTCAGTGGTAGTGTGCTTGGGTTCAATTGCTGGCACTGAAAACAATAAAAACATCCCTTGCAGTTTGTCCCATGCAGTGCCCACTATAATCAGAAGTTCTGCACTTCGTGCTCTTATGTGCACTACTGTTCTTTTCCCGATTTTTAATCAGTAGCAAAATGTGTTCAGACAGCACGTTCATGTCAAGCCACAGCCAATGGTTCCCTTATCCATAGGGATAGTTGATATTATAAGATATTTACATGGAAAAATAAGTCAGCTCTTTGGCGTTTGCTTGGGTAGGGTTCATGAAATCACTTTGATTCATTGCTTTCTTCCTCTTAACACCATGTCTGTCTCAGTTCTGCTTGCCACCAGCTGGCTTCTTTTGGTTGTTCCCATCACAAAATGACTTTAAGCTGAAAGATAATTATACAACAAGAAATTTGCTCCAAAAGTTGCACGAAGCCAACTATGTTAGCAATGCAAAGAACTAGTACATTTTGTTTTGAAAATTAAAAAAAAAAATAGACCTGAAAATTTGTCTACTTAACCCCTTAGTAGTCTTTTCAGCAGAATTTCTAGTGAAATAAGTCACTCCTCTCCCCCCCCTTTATCTCTGAAACGTTAAGATCAAATTCTGGAGGTGTTATTGAATAACATCTTTTGTAAAGTAACTATAAGAATATTAACTATACAAGAATATGTGTGTATGTGTGTGAGAGGGGGGAGAGGGAGGGAGACAGAGAGCTGCACACACCACACACACACACACACACACACACACACACACACACACACACACACAGAGAGAGAGAGAGAGAGAGAGAGAGAGAGAGAGAGAGAGAGGGAGGGAGAGACAGAGAGAGACAGAGAGAGATACAGAGAGAGAGACAGAGAGAGAGACAGAGAGACACAGAGAGAGACAGAGAGAGAAAGAGGTGGGGTCAGGACACAATTCACAAATTGAACTGTATATAATTAAGAATCAGAATCATGACAATAGTTCAATCCTTTTCTCATCTATATATGGCAGGTATTCATGTCCTCTCATATCTTATTTTTGTTTCTTTCCTAATCTCTTAGTGCTATTACAATGTACACTTAGTTCCAGAGTTCAGAGAGCAGTTCCAAAAGCTCAAACCAGAATTTTCCAGTCAGCATTATCTCAAAATAATGTTCAGAGAGATGAATTTTAGGGCAGAAAAGCAGATGCTATGTTCCCTCCTTATCGATGAACAGATCAATGGAGTGTGGGGCTTCCTAGGTGAAACACCTACGAGAACCCTGTGGTCTGTGTGGCAGTGGCAGGGATAGGCAGAATACTGGAGCCAGAGAGGTCTGTGGAATGACATCAGACCTTTAGACTGAAAAGCAATGTTCCTGCTCTTGTTTTTAAACAAACTTCTACCATGAAAAGACTTTGTTTTACACCACTGTAGTATGTGTTATGCTGTCTAATTGAAGTGCAACATGGTCCGTTCCAAGTGTGCATCTTGGAAAACCAAAGCTTCGCTGGAATATGAGGTCTTGTGGGTTACATATCATTTTAATAGCACCACATGCAGAGCAGCATAGCTTCAGGTCATGAAAGTGCTTACAGCCTTCAGGTTGTAAGAGATTAAGTTCTAGCCCAATTACTTTCTCAGCAAAAGCCAGTGGAAGATTAGATACATCCCACTAGGCAATAAATATATCACACTAAACAAAATTTAAAGGAGAGAACAATCGACCTCTTTCTTTGTTCTTTCAAAGAAGAAGTGGATTAGACCTTTTAAGAAAAAGATCAAGAGTATTTTATGGGAAATTCATGGGGAAAACTATTTGGACTGAAATCAAAATGTTATGAATAGTACTTTCTAAGTAATGACACAGATCAGCCGTATTTGTAGCTGTAAGGACAGTGTGATAAATTTTAATCACTTGGGACTCCAGCTCTGTGGGAAGGGCTTGCTATACAGGCATCATTTATAGGTTTCCAGTTATGACCTACGTCTAGAAGACATTTTAATGATAACTGGAGAAAGTAGATGGATTGTGTTCCTCGAGTGTTGAAATCCCTGCTTGCTGTCATCCTCAGTTAAAGGCTTTCAAAGGTACGCTTCATCCTAGCAGTCAGGGTGCAAGACCAAAGGGATGGAGCTATCGGAGATAAAATATGCCAGCAACTGACACTCCTCAGGATTTCCTGTGGGAGTCTGACCAAAATAAAGCAATATTAATAAATATAAATTCTGGAACACTGTTATCAACAGAAACAGCGTCTTGAAATGTACCCTTGAAATTCTTCTAGTTTCCTCGGGCAGGTCAAACTATTTCAGTGTAACTGTGGAAAATGTCTGACCTTCCTTCAGGACAATCGCTTTAAATTATATTAAAGACTCAAAGACTCTAATATGTCTGTGAGAGGAAGGAGCTTAATTTGCAGGATGCTTTAAATCTTTGTGCTCACTCGGGGTCCTTTAGTCTCCTGACCCTGAAAATATTTTGACGGGAAAAAAGTGCTTTCAAAGCATCTTAACATTAAAGGACATGCAACTGGCCAAATTACCTTTTTTAATGGTTTCATCTGTCTTTTTGTTATTATTGTTGTTTCTTTTTTTCTTTTTCCTTTTCCTTCCCTTTTCTTTCTTCCTTCCTTCCTTCCTTTCTTTTTCTTTCTTTCTTTCTTTCTTTCTTTCTTTCTTTCTTTCTTTCTTTCTTTCTTTCTTTCTTCCTTCCTTCCTTCCTTCCTTCCTTCCTTCCTTCCTTCCTTCCTTCCTTCCTTCCTTTCTTCCTTCCTTTCTTTCTTTCTTTCTTTCTCCCACTGAGCTACACTTTCAGTCTCCTTTGCCTGGGTTTCCTGGCATTGCTTGGAGAGATAACAAGTTCACGTGGTTCCGAAGGAGTAAAGGCAAGATGAAAACATTCCCCAAGCACTTTTGTGCTGTAAAACTCCGAAGAATTGTCACACTCCTTAAGGTTTTATCCCAGCAGTTTGAAAAGCTTTCATTTTCTTGCAGTGCAAAGTCAAACAAAATGCTCTGTCCCAGACTTGGTCACGTTGGTCAGGAATTCTTAGGGTTTGAGCCTTCAGTTTCTCATGAGCAAATCTTCCCCCAGTCAGCAGGATGCCTGCTTGCAACCCTTCTTTTCTTCCTACTGTTTGTCCACCAGTAACAGGGAAATTTTTTTCTCTTATTTTACCGAACACATTGCTTATGTCTTTGGTAAGTTGTTATCTTTATATCCATAGATTAGTACATCTCTCAATCTTCATGCAAGATGTTTTTGTAGTAGGTGGCAATTAATAGAGACTCTCAAGCCACCAACAAGTAGTGCAGAGAATACGAGGCTGGGGAGTTGCCATCTCTTCATGGGACTTCTATATCACACCCTTAGACCAAGGCTTAGGGACAAGTGCACAAGAGATTGTAGGAGTCAGAGAGAGCAGATGGCTGCAGTGACATCGTATTTGTCAAACTTGACAGTGTCATTGTACATATGAACTCCCATTGCTGTGGTTCCATGTGTAAGACCAAGCCAGCTCAAGGCCCAGAATGGATTAGGGAACGTCTTAAGTGTCACCCCTAACAGGCAGTTGGTTACTTCTGAGGCAGAGAGTGATTTTCTTTAATGCTACAGAGCCTTGGAAACTGCCTGTGTACATAGTACTCACAGGCAGCAGGCAGCACTAAATGAATTCAGAGGGTACTAAACACACACACACAAACACACACACACACACACACACACACACACATGAAATGTAGAGAAGAAGTAGAGAGATAGGGAGGGATTGGAAGTAGATGTGAATTTGACCCAAACATATTATATGTATAAAATAAAATAAAATCTGATAAATAGATAGAACATGAGACAGAGAAAGACAGAGACAGACACGGAGACAAAGTGAATGAAAAACATTTGGCTCTTTCTTATTACAATCTAGTTTCCAAATATGTTTTTATCCCACAATATAGTTTTTCTTAATATAGTTAATGAAAACATTGGGTGAAATGCACTGTAGTGTTAAAATTTTTTCTGGCTAATTTTGGCCCAAATCTTTTGCTTTACTCTTAATTTCTCCGTAGGACTACTCATAAAAAAAAGCTTAATTTCTCCAGAGCTCTGTGCAGTCCATAAGAATTAGCATTAGAAAGTATTGTATATAACAAGAAGAACAATAGCCACTGCTCTTCCTTTACAAGGTAAAGGGGATTGAGAGAAGACTCAGGAGTTAAGAGCGCTCGTTGCAGCAGATGACTTGGGTTCAGCTCATCGTGGTTCACAACCATGTGTGAGCACAGTTCAGAGGATATGATACTCTCTGCACGCAGAAGATAAATACATCTCAGAACCTTTACACACACTCAGAGCTGAAGAAACTTCTGTTTTCCGGGTGGCAAACTCTAAAGTTTATTCCTTTGAAAGCTACCTTCCTTAAAAGAATGGGTGAAGTGGTAGAATGTCAAAGATAAACTGAGAAAATAAAACATGTTACAAAAGAGCCAGATTTCAGGCTTTTAACAACTCTCAGAACTATTGTCTTTTATTGTTTCTATATGAATACTTCGTCTAAAGCCAACAAGATAAAGCACTCTGCGTAGAGGCTTGTTGGGCACACGGATGCAACAGAGTTCACACTATCATCAGGTTACTCAATAATTATAAAGTTGGGCCTCTGTCCAGCTAATTTGACCATCAAACGAGAGACCATGGTTCAGTTCATTGAACACACACTCTTGAAAGCATAGACCTATCCAACACCACTGATTGCTTTAAATAAAGGGGCTCAATTTCAGTTATAGAATTTTCTTCTTAAATGGCCAAAGGTCTGGACCCTTTTCTTTTCCTTGCATGTCCCTGCTCACCCCTACCTTGAGAGAATCGTGAGTTCCTTGTCTTCCAATGGCAGTGTGCAGAATCAGTGGCTTATTTTAATTAATCATTATTATCATTATTATCTTTGTTGCTAGAAACCCACAACTGTAATCAGGGTTTTTTGTTATAATTTTTACCTTGAAAATATTTTTATTGTTTTTAATATTTTAGGGAGGAGTTGTTTAAAAAGTCTTTCAAATTTTATTAGTTTATGTGTATAAGTCTTCTCCTGCATGTATGTCTGAGTGTCATGTGTGTGTTTGGTGTACACAAGGGTCAGAAGAAGGCATTAGATTTCTTGGAACTGGAGTTCCAGACAGTTTTGAGGCACTATGTGGGTGCTGGGAATCAAGCCCAGGTCTACTGGATCAGCAGTCAGTGCTCTTAACCACTGAGGCATTTCTCCAACTCCTAGGGAAGAGTTCTTTAACATATTGGAAACTCATTCAGTGGGAATATTTTCTTTAAAGCTTTTTATTTTCTATCAAACTATTCTTTCCAGAATGATTATCAGAGGAAGAAAGGAAACAAAGGACCTTATCAGGAAATGAACATCTGTAAATGTGTTGAACTTAGAAAACAGTAGACTGATTCTCAGTTTCCTGGTTAGGTTAACTTATTTTACATTCTGTGTCTGATAAATTACTTTAGGTTTGGGGAACATGGCTCAATCAGTAAAATGTTTCCCATGCAAGCATGTCGACCTGGATTTGGATACTCAATACCCATGTAGACAGCTGGACATGGCAGCATGCTCTCTCTGAAGCTCGATCTTCTCTCTCTCTCTCTCTCTCTCTCTCTCTCTCTCTCTCTCTGTGTGTGTGTGTGTGGGGGGGGGCTTGCTGGTCCACTGGTTTAGTAGATCACTGATCTCCAGGATTAAGTGAGAAACTTTTCTCAAAAATAAGGCTAAATGAATGAAGAAGATAATCTAGATAAACCTCTGACCTCTGCATACATGACTGTGTACCCATATTTACATGTTTATGTCCATGTGCCATGAACACACACATACAGCATGCCTGCACACATTATTTTACAAATGAGACATAACATCTAGTTATTTAATGATAACTTTGGGCCTAGCACAGATGCAATAGCTTACTCGACAACTTTTCTGAACTCATAAAATACTATGAGTTTCTAAAATTTCAATTGAAATCCCATGATTCTAGCTCTTTCTCTGCTGTCTATTCCTTGGCTGCGGACAAAGGGTAGACAAAAGACCAGTTCAATTAGTCATTTAATTCAAAGTCTCTGTGATAAAGCAAACTTCTACTGCTTGGTAGACTATGTTCCTAGTTCACTTTCCATGATGTTTACTGCAAGTTCTAGCATCCAGGCTACCAAAACTGTAAAGATAGCAAGAAAGCATCACACAGAGAGGAAGTGGGTAGAAGTTTTATGAAAAATTCCATAACATAGAAGGTTCCTGGCAGCTAATAGATAAATGGTAGCTCACAAAGATGGCAAGTTATTTAAACACTTTAGGACTAGAATGGTTAGCAAGAACATCCAATTCAGACTGCACTGGACTTTAGAGCTTCTCATCTTAGTGGGAAGGTCTTGTCAGAGAGAAGTCTGAATGTGTACAGAATAGAGAAGGGACACTATACTGTGTTTCACAGTCTTTAAAGTACAGGCTCTCCGTGAGTACAACACATATCATTCCAACACACATAAAGTTCAGCTGTGATGCACAGTCTCACTGAGATTGAAATTTTTCAACCAATTCCTTGCCTCATCAGAAGCCCTTTGAAGGTCTCTGTGTCTAGGGGAGAGAGGTAATCTCACCAAGGATCAGGAATCAATCAAATTGATTGCCTGCTATTGTCACCTGGAAACTGACCTCACAAATCTTAACTCTGCAAAGGCAAGTGGTCAGGTCTCACGATGTTTGCCCTTAACTGAGGGGCATCACAGATTCACTTTTATTAAAACACCACCGGACCTTCTAAAGGTTCGTTAGTCAGAGATGCCAATGTGAAATGCATTTTTAAATATCGAAAACAAAAAACTTCCAAAAGATTTTTGTTTCCAAAGTTCTCTTTCCTTTTGTTAGTCTGTTTAAAATAAAGCCCAGCTTAACCTTCATCAGTAAGCCTGATTTTAGAAATGATGTCCTGGGCCAGAGAGATGGCTCAGTGGTTAAGAGCACTGACTGATCTTCCAGAGGTCCTGAGTCCAATTCCCAGCAACCACATGGTGGCTCACAACCATCTGCAATGAGATCTGATTCCCTCTTCTGGTGTGTCTTTAGAGAGCAACAGTGTATTCACATACATTAAATAAATAAATAAATAAATAAATAAATAAATCTTTTTTTTTTTAAAGAAAAGCAGAAAAAAAGAAAGAAATGATGTCCTTGCTGCTTATGTAAGCACATCTTACTCTTTCGTAATTATCTTCAAATTTCATGAAACGATCACCCACTGACTGTCAACTTTGCTTTTAAAACATAGTAGGATGTGCAAGGTCTTTCTTATCGTCCAGGGGGAGAGATCACTGTAGTCAAAGCGCACAGTTTCATTTTCAAGTAAAAGTTTCAGATCTCCATCATGAATGCTTGGAATTTTAAAACGACAGCAACGAGCCACTGAGATATTTTTCCAAGGCCTGAAATCTGAAGCCTTCTCATTTACCCAAACCTCCCACCAGACAAGTAGGAAAGATAAACAAAACTGCAGCCCTCGGGCTGTCCATATCCACAGGGCTGTGGGACTTCAGATTAGAAGGCTCATCCCTGTATCCAGTGTCTCCCAGAAGGACCTCTTGTAGGAGGAGGGAGGAAGCACAAGGTTAGGAATTTCAGAAGATTAGACAGATAGTCAAGTCCTGGATGGATGGAGCAGCCTGTAACTCATTAGCAGAGCATCTCCCAGGGGTCCTGTAAACTTCCTACTGCCGGCAAGGAAAGGTGGGGTCTCTGGTAGCCTGGATAGACAAAGTCTCTGTGCCCACGGGCATCAGTGCTGTTTACAGTAAGGGAGACTCCAGGACATGTGGCCAGTGTAAAGCTTTAACAACTGCAGAGCTGAAGATATGGTGGGAAGTTCCACAGCCATGGTGCTTTTCAGGCAAGAGGCAGAGGGTAGATGATGAATAATGTGACTTTTTAAATGTCTATTTATTTGGCTATGTTTAGTCCTTGTTTGGCAGTGCTGGGAATGGAACCCCGGGCCTCATGTGCGTTGGCACATGCCTTCACAATGAATGGTCCTTTCCACTCTCTTTTTCAGGCAGTTTTTACCTAGTGGTCCAGAGCAGACTAGAATCCACTCTATAGCCCAGGCGAGCTTGGATCTTGCAGTCCTCACATCTCAATATGATGAGTACCTGTACCTGGGCTTATGAGATGGGGCTGGCAATGCTACCTTAAGTAGATGGTTATGAGATGTTCCAGAAATCATAGGATGCCAAGTACATGCTTCAAGAAGGGAGGAGAACATCTTTTTTTTTTTTTTTTAGCTTAGTTCTTGGAAAGATGCTTAGGGTGGTTTTTGTTTATTTCTAGTGACAGAGAGTATTGTAAGGACAGGCACAATCTGGTACTGAAGGATGAATTCTTGTTGACTTTTGCTCTTTCAGTCTGTCTAGAGTCATTAAATCTCCTATGTCTGTGTTTGTCTGGGCATACCAAGCGACCGAGTGTGTTAGAGCAAGGCCCTCCTTTCCTCAGCAGGGTGAGGAGGGCTCGAACCACAAGAGCTTACAACTCACCCACTCATGGTTTTCCGTGGCTGAGTGTCTTCTTATTCATAAAAATATTATCTTCGCTCTCTGAAATAAAATTCATAGTTTTCCCATCTCTGTGCATCATTCTGAAAACTTAAAAAATCCTTGGCCTAATGAAGTGGTCTCTATTTTTTGATGTTGTAGTCAATAAGTAGGTATTTAAGACTGACAAATCTACATAGGTAGGTATTTATATGTAAAGCCAACTACTTTTAGCAAATGTACTTTTGAACTCATGTGTCTCTCTGTGTATGTCACACGTATTCATGGCCGTCACATATACTGCGGAGCCAGTGGGATAGTTGCATCCCGTGAAGCTATGGTTACAGTTGGTTGTGAGATGGATGGGAAGTCAGGGAGCTGAACTCAGATCCTCTGGGAGAGCAGCTAATGTCTGCTTAACATTGGCCCCAGTCAAAGGCAGCTTCTGCATCTATCTGTCTTCATGTTGGGCATCCATAGTCTTGACCCTCATGGAAGATCAAGAAACATCTTGGTAGGAACAAAACCTCACCTAACTCTGTGTTCTGTAGTCAGCTTTTGCCAGCATTCAACATTTAATACTCCCTGAGACTTGCTTCTCAGTGGTATCATTGTATCACTACAGTGTATGTAATCCCAACCACAGGGATACTAATAATTTAAGATAGTTGATGTTGCTGTCCAAGACTGAGGCAAACCGTAAGTGTCATGCAACATGGCTGGGCTGAGGGAACATCTGGGAAGGAACAACAGAGACCCTGGGCTGACTTTCTTTCAATGGTCAGGAAATGAAGAGGTGCATTCCTAGCAACGGCCGGCCCACTTTGTATTTTGGAGGCAGAGATATAAACAATGGCAGGCTCTATGAGAAGCAGCTGCAGTTAGAAATCTCTCAACAAGCTTCGTATGTGCAAATGACAAGAAGGATTCCCGGTGCCATATTGGGCTTCTCAGTCTCACAAGCAGCCCAGGGTAATCACTGTCAGCAGTGTTACTATGAGGACCATGTAGAACAGTGTGTCCGCATCCTACTGGCCTCATGGCTGAAGGTGAGAGATGGATGGGGTGGGTGGGGCCACTGACATTCACTGGTTATTTTTTAACTTGTTTGTTAACCTTGTGAATTCTGAACAAATTCCATATTGAGAAAGTCATTTTTGGAAAAAATCATCTTCATCTTCATATTAGATAGGCACCAATTTTTATAGATCATTTCTACTTCCTCTCTTCTTCTTCTGAGTGTCTGCTGATTGGCTGTCAGGTTGCTTGGTTATCACCTTCTCATCTGATCACTTTATTGTAAGAGGACAACACATGAGACCTAACTTGATGTATTGAACGTGTAAGTAACGAAGCAAAAATGTAGTTCAGCTTATGGGTTCTTTGGAAACGTGCACAAATATTTACAAGTATAGAAATAAATCCAACTTTTTTAAAAAATGAATTGTATTCCTCTTTATTTACTTACTTATTTACTTATTTATTTATTTTTGTGAAAGAAATAGCCAACTTCTGGAGAGTAGAACAGCAAAAAGATTCTGGAAAAAAGTGATTCATTTTACAGCCTGGATGCTTGGTAACCGTGGTAACCATACACCTTCAGAACATTTTCTCTCAAAATCTTTACAGATTTGCAAGTTTTAAAATGCACGTCTCTCTCTCTCTCTCTCCCTCTCTCTCTCTCTCTCTCTCTCTCTCTGTGTGTGTGTGTGTGTGTACACGTATGTGCTCATGTGCATGTTTGTAGTGTAGGTGGGATGAGGATACATGTTGATGATTAAATTCAGCACAGGGCCCGTTGAAGTCACTAGGTCCTTCACTGTTAATGCTATTGATCATGTCTCCAGCTTCTCAAGATGGCAAGTTTGCGAGTCACAGCTTTCAATGCTAGATTTGCCAATAGTGGGAGTGTTTCAAACCTACTTCCTTTTAAGATTCATTTTATTTTTAAGTTATGTGTATTTGTGTGTCTCTGTGTGTGTGTGAGTGTGTGTGTCTGTGTCGGGGGCATCTGTGCATTGAGTATAGGTGCCTGCAGAAGGCAGAGGACCTGCATCCCCCTGGAGCAGGAGTTACATGTGCTTGTGATCTTCCAGACATAGGTGCTGGGAACTGCATTCTGGTCCTCTGCAAAAGCAGTATGTGCTCTTAACTGCTGAGCCCTTGCCTGTTTATTTCTTGCCCTAGAATATGCCTCCACTCACAGACATGAAAGCAATTAATTTACATATCATTAGTGTTGGTAGAGATAAAATCCAAGGAATGACCCATCAAGCACAGGTGTGACCATTCTGTTCACTGCTTGTCTGCAACCCGATCTTATGAAGGCATTTTCTCAGCTGAGGCTCCTTTCTCTCAGATAACTCTAGATGGTGTCAGGATGACATAAAACTCACCAGCTAGCACTGTGTGTGTGTGTGTGTGTGTGTGTGTGTGTGTGTGTTGCACCTGAGGGTTAGTGTTCTCACCTATGGGCTAGAAAAGAATGCTGAGTATCTCCCTCTACCACTGTTTCCTTAGTGAACTACAGATTTTATTAAGCTGTGGATTGTGAGCTCCTGGGTTCTGCTTGCCTTTTTACCTACCACACTGGGGTTATAGGCATTCACAGTCAATGCTGATATCTTATGTGGGTATTTTTGTATCATGAAGAAGATCACTTGGGGCAACTTTTGTGACTGCCTGGTACCAAGAATTCTCAGCTCAGAGCACCTGCTGCAAGGCCCTATGGCGCATGATCAGTAGGTGAAAGATACATTCCCCAGGCCTCATTACAGATTAAATATCAACTCAGAGGAAAGCTGCATCCTTACGGAGAAACTCAACCTCCTCTTCAGAATGATGAAACCACATTTTTAGATGCTATCCTATCTTTCAGCTTCATGTCTAACGTGGAGCCTGCACTTGCTACACCTCAAACTGAGCTCGCCTCTCCCATACCTCAGGGTCTCCTGCACTCCCAACCAAAAGTCTACCATCTTTTAAGACATAAAAGGTGCTTCTCGAGGAGTGGTTTCGCTATCATCCCATCTGAACTAAGCCCTCTCTCTTCCCTATTTTTATATATTTCATGTTAAATAGTTGAACAGATTTGGGGGAGATAAATAGGGAATGTTGTCATCTACACAAGATTTTTTAAAAATTATTTTATTAGATGTTTTCTTTATATACATTTCAAATTTCACAAAGTTCCCTATACCCTCCCCCTGCCTTGCTCCCCTACCCACCGACTCCCACTTCTTGGCCCTGGCATTCCACTGTACTGGTGCATATAAAGTTTGCAATACCAAGGGGCCTCTCCACCCAGTGATAGCCGATTAGGCCATCTTCTGCTATATATGCAGCTAGAGACATGAGCTCTGGGGGTACTGATTAGTTCATATTGTTGTTCCACCTATAGGGTTGCAGACCCCTTCAGCTCCTTGGGTGCTTTCTCTAGCTTCTCCCTTGGGAGCCCTGTGTTCCATCTTATAGATGACTGTGAGCATCCACTTCTGTATTTGCCAGGCACTGACATAGCCTTATACAAGACAGCTATACCAGGGTCCCATCATCAAAATCTTGCTGGCATATGCAATAGTGTCTGGGTTTGATGGCTGATTATAGGATAGATCCCCAGGTGGGGTAGTCTCTGGATAGTCCATCTTTTTGTCTTAGCTACAAACGTTGTCCCTGTAACTCCTTTCATGCATATTTTGTTCCCTATTCTAAAAAGGAATGAAGTATTCACCCATTGATCTTTCCTCTTCTTGATTTTCTTGCGTTTTACAAATTGTATCTTGGGTGTTCTAAGTTTCTGGGCTAAGATCCACTTATCAGTGAGTGCATATTTAATGACTTCTTTTGTGATTGGGTTACCTCACTAAGGATGATTTCATCCAGATACATCCATTTGTCCAAGAATTTCATAAATTCATTGTTTTTAATAGCTGAGTAGTACTCCCTTTGTGTATCCATTCTTCTGTTGAGGGACATCTGGGTTCTCTCCAGCTTCTGGCTATTTTAAATAAGGCTGCTATGAACATAGTGGAGCATGTGTTCTTATTACCAGTTAGAATTTCTTTTGGGCATATATGCCCAGGAGAGGTATTGCTGGATCTTCCAGGAGTATTGTGTCCAATTTTCTGAGGAACCTCCAGACTGACTTCCAGAGTCATTGTACAAGCTTGCAATCCCACCAGTAGTGGAAGAGTGTTCCTCTTTCTCCACATCCTCGCCAGCATCTGCTGTCACCTGAATTTTTGATCTTAGCCATTCTGACTGGTGTGAGCTGGAATCTCAGGGTTGTTTTGATTTGCATTTCCCTGACGATTAAGGATGTGGAACATTTTTTCAGGTGCTTCTCAGCCATTTGGTATTTCTCAGTTGAGAATTCTTTGTTTAGATCTGTACCCCATTTTTTAATGGGGTTATTTGAATTTCTGGAGTCCAGCTTCTTGAGCTCTTTGTAAATATTGGATATTAGTCCCCTATCAGATTTAGGATTGGTAATAATCCTTTCCCAATCTGTTAGTGGCCTTTTTGTCTTATTGACGGTGTCTTTTGCCTTACAGAAGCTTTGCAATTTTATGAGGTCCCATTTGTCAATTCTTGATCTTACAGCACAAGCCACTGCTGTTCTGTTTAGGAATTTTTCCTCTGTGCCCATATCTTCGAGCCTTCCCCCACTTTCTCCTCTATTGATTTCAGTGTCTCTGGTTTTATATGGAGGTCTTTGATCCACTTAAACTTGAGCTTTATACAAGGAAATAAGATTGGCTCAATTCTCATTCTTCTACATGATAACAGCCAGTTGTGCCAGCACCATTTTTGAAAATGCTGTCTTTTTTTCCACTGGATGGTTTTAGCTTCCTTGTCAAAGATCAAGTGACCATAGGTGTGTGGATTAATTTCAGGATCTTCAATTCTATTCCATTGATCTACCTGTCTATAAATCTACCAGTACCATGCAGTTTTAATCACAATTGCTCTGTAGTACAGCTTAATGTCAGGCAAGGTGATTCCACCAGAATTTCTTTTATTGTTGAGAATAGTTCTTGCTATCCTAGGTTTTATTATTCCAGATGAATTTGCAAATTGCCCTTTCTATCTCAGTGAAGAATTAAGTTGGAATTTTGGTGGGGATTGCATTGAATCTGTAGATTGTTTTTGGCAAGATAATCATTTTTACTACAATAATCCTGCCAATCCATGAGCATGGGAGATCTTTCCATCTTCTGAGATCTTCTTTAATTTCTTTGTTCAGAGACTTGATGTTCTTATCATACAGATCCTTCACTTCCTTAGTTAGAGTCACACAAAGGTATTTTATATTATTTGTGACTATTGTGAAGGGTGTTGTTTCCCTAATTTCTTTCTCAGTCAGTTTATCCTTTGTGTAGAGAAAGGCCATTGATTTGTTTGAGTTAATTTTATATCCAGCTACTTCACTGAAGCTGTTCATCAGGTTTAGGAGTTCTCTGGTGGAATTTTGGGGTCACTTATATATGCTATCATATCATCTGCAAATAGTGATATTTTGACTTCTTCCTTTCCAATTTGTATCCCCTTGATGTCCTTTTGTTGTCAAATTGCTCTGGCTAGAACTTCAAGTACTATATTGAATGGTTAGGAAGAAAGTGGGCAACCTTGTCTAGTCCTTGATTTTAGTGGAATTGCTTGGAGTTTCTCTCCATTTAGTTTGATATTGGCTACTGCTTTGCTGTATATTGCTTTTATTGTGTTTAGGTATGGGCCTTGAATTCCTGATCTTTTCAAGACTTTTATCATGAAGGGGTGTTGGATTTTGTCAAATGCTTTCTCAGCATCTAACGAGATGATCATGTGTTTTTTGTCTTTGAGTTTGTTTATATAGTGGATTACGTTGATGGATTTCTGTATATTAAACCATCCCTGCATCCCTGGGATGAAGCCTACTTGGTCATGATGAATGATCGTTTTGATATGTTCTTGGATTTGGTTTACGAGGATTTTATCGAGTATTTTTGCATTGATATTCATAAGGGAAAGTGGTCTGAAGTTCTCTTTCTTTGTTGGATCTTTGTGTGGTTTAGGTATCAGAGTAATTGTAGCTTCATAGAATGAATTGGGTAGAGTACCATCTGTTTCTATTTTGTGGAATAGTTTGAGAAGAGTTGGAATTAGGTCTTCTTTGAAGGTCTGATAGAACTCTGCACTAAACCCATCTGGTCCTGGGCTTTATTTTTGGTTAGGAGACTATTGATGACTGCTTGTATTTCTTTAGGGGAAATGGGACTGTTTAGATTGTTAATCTGATCCTGATTCAACTTTCTTACCTGGTATCTGTCTAGGAAGTTGTCCATTTCATCCAGGTTTAGTTTTGTTGAGTATAGCCTTTTGTAGTAGGATCTGATGATGTTTTGGATTTCCTCAGGTTCTGTTGTTATGTCTCCTTTTTTATTTTTTATTTTGTTAATTAGGATACTGTCCCTGTGCCCTCTAGTTAGTCTGGCTAAGGGTTTTTCTATCTTATTGATTTTCTCAAAGAACCAGCTCCTGGTTTGGTTAATTCTTTGAATAGTTCTTCTTGTTTCCACTTAGTTAATTTCAGCCCAGAGTTTGATTATTTCCTGCTGTCTGCTCCTCTTGGGTGAATTTGCTTCCTTTAGTTCTAGAGCTTCTAGGTGTGCTGTCAGGCTGCTAGTGTATGCTCTCTCTAGTTTCTTTTTGGAGGCACTCAGGGCTATGGGTTTTCCTCTTAAGACTGCCCTCATTGTGTCCCATAAGTTTGGGTATGTTGTGGCTTCATTTCCATTAAACTCTAAAAAGTCTTTAATTTCTTTCTTTATTTCATCCTTGACCAAGGAATCATTGAGTAGAGTGTTGTTCAGTTTCCACGTGAATGCTGGCTTTCTATTATTTATGTTGTTATTGAAGATCAACCTTAGTCCGTGGTGATCAGATAGGATGCATGGGATAATTTCAATTTTTTTGTTTCTGTGGAGGCCTGTTGTGTGACCAATATGGTCAATTTTGGAGGAGGTAACATGTGGCGCTGAGATGAAGGTATATCCTTTTGTTTTAGGATAAAATGTTTTGTAGATATCTGTTAAGTCCATTTGTTTCATAACTTCTGTTAGTGTCTATGTGTCTCTGTTTAGTTTCTTGTTTCCAGGATCTGTCCATTGGTGACAGTGGGGTGTTGAAATCTCCCACTATTATTGTGTGAGGTGCAATGTGTGCTTTGAGCTTTACTAAAGTTTCTTTAGTGAATGTGGCTGCCCTTGTATTTGGAGCATAGATATTCAGAATTGAGTTCATCTTGGTAGATTTTACCTTTGATGAGTATGAAGTGCCCCTCCTTGTCTTTTTTGATAACTTTGGGTTGGAAATCAATTTTATTCAATATTAGAATGGCTACTCCAGCTTGTTTCTTCGAACCATTTGCTTGGAAAATTGTTTTCCAGCCTTTCACTCTGAGGTAGTCTCTGTTCTTTTCCCTGAGGTGGGTTTCCTGTAAGCAGCAAAATGTTGGGTCCTGTTTGTGTAGCCAGTCTATTAGTCTTTTTATTGGGGAATTGAATCCATTGATGTTAAGAGAAATTAAAGAAAAGTAATTGTTGCTTCTTGTTATTTTTGTTGTTAACATTGGGATTCTGTTCTTGAGGCTGTCTTCTTTTAGATTTGTTGAAGGATTACTTTCTTGCTTTTTCTAGGGTGTAGTTTCCGTCCTTGTGTTGGTGTTTTCCCTTTATTATCCTTTGAAGGGCTGGATTCGTGGAAAGATATTGTGTGAATTTGGTTTTATCATGGAATACTTTGGTTTCTCCATCTAATGGTACTTGAGAGTTTTGCTGGGTATAGTAGCCTGGGCTGGCATTTATGTTCTCTTAGTGTCTGTATAACATCTGTCTAGAATCTTCTGGCTTTCATAGTCTCTAGTGAGAAGTCTGGTGTAATTCTAATAGGCCTGCCTTTATATGTTACTTGACCTTTTTCCCTTACTGCTTTTAATATTCTATCTTTATTTAGTGCATTTGTTCTGAGTATTATGTGTCGGGAGAAATTTCTTTTCTGGTGCATGTGGAGTGTATTTGGAGTTTTGTAGGCTTCTTCTATGTTCATGGGCATCTCTTTCGTTATGTTTGGTAAGATTTCTTCTATAATTTTGTTGAAGATATTTGCTGGCCCTTTAAGTTGAAAATCTTCATTCTCATCTACTCCTATTATCCGTAGGTTTGGTCTTCTCATTGTGTCCTAGATTTCCTGGATGTTTTGAGTTAGGATCTTTTTGCATTTTGCATTTTCTCTGATTGTTGTGGCAATGTTCTCTATGGAATCTTCTGCACCTGAGATTCTCTCTTCCATCTCTTGTATTCTGTTGCTGATGTTCACATCTATGGTTCCAGATTTCTTTCCTAGGGTTTCTATCTCCAGTGTTGTCTCATTTTGGCTCTCTCACCTGCTTTGGTGGTCAGAGCCGTTCCAGCAGACACCTCTCCTCTGGTGGGGTAGGTGCCCGGTTGTCTGGAGCCCGAAAAGGGGTCTGTACCAGAAGCTGTGTTGCTTCTGCAGTCTGCTCCCTCACCCTTCACAGTTCGTCTCTGGTGGGGAAGGTGCCTGGATGTCTGGAGCCCGAAATGGGGTCTGTCCCAGAAGCTGTGTTGCTTCTGCCTGTTTCAGAAGCTGTGTCGCTTCTGTAGTCCACACTCTCACCTGCGCAGACTAGTCTCTGAGAGATCCCAGACCCAAGATGGCTCCCTTACCTGCTCCAGCTGAGCCCTCCTGGGTGGACACCTCTCCTCTGGTGGTGAAGGGTCCCAGATGTCTGGAGCCTGAAACGGGGTCTATCCCAGAAGCTGTGTAGCTTCTGCGTGTCCCAGAAGCTGTCCCAAAAGCTCAAGATTTTTAACAGTATTGGAACATTTGAAATTTATTGATTTGTTTGTATTAAATTAGTAATATATATTCAATGAAAATAAGCACAATAGAATTTTAGATGTATGTTTAGTGTAGAGCTTTTCATTTATTTTAAGCTATGCGTGTGAATATATATGTATAGATTAAAAATTACTTTTTGAATATTGACCTTATATGATAAAAGTTTATTGATGTAGGATATGCACTGTTTGATGATTTAACTCAAACATTTTCAAGGCTTCACAGTCCAAAATTTTATTGTATAGAGATAGCAAAGTTTATTGAACTAACCCCTTATCGGAAGACATTCCTAATTATCCCATTTTGTATTTTAAATACCTTTATCCATTCAAAAATATTAGTTTTGGCCACTCAGCACAGCCTGGGTGGGGGTGGGTGAAGACACCTAGAGGCCCATCAGCCTTCATGCCACTTGAGTGTGGGTTGAGAAGCACCAGGGCTGCAAGCCACATGGTCTACCCTCACAGAGAGCCATTAAGATGTGAAAGGGTGTGGTAGACCAATAAGAAAGAGAAACGGAATAGCATGAGGATCATGAAGAGTTGTGGAACTGGAGATATGAGGATGAAAAGGAATAGCCTACTGTAAGCAGCCAGCCATGCTACCTGAGGCCATGGTGAATGAAGTCTTGGCATGTGCTATAGCTGAGGGCCATGTCTATGTTCGTGACCATGCAGCAGCGGGGGTCTGTGTCAATACCCATGCTTTACATTACCTCTAAAGACATGAGGATGTCCCTGGTCTGAGCCACTGACTGGAACCATGTTGATGTCTCAGGGCTGTGCAGAGCTGCCCCCTTCCCTCTAGACTGGTGGCATTCTGGAGAGCTGGCCCTACCTCTTGCTGGCTGCTGTACTCTTGAAAGCAGACCCTGAACCTCCCCTGGGCAGCATAGTAGAGTTTGGTTTGGTTGGTGTGGGTGTGAGCAAGCTAGCCCTGAGGGCATGAGAATAGGAGAGCTGGCCCTGCCTGCCCCTGGCTGGCTGCAGCATTGGGTGAGCTAGCACCAGCAGTGCCGGGGAGCTTTCCCTGGAGGTGTGGGTGTGGGAGAGTGGGTTGGCTGACCAACTCACCTGCCACCCAAGCACAGATCCAGGGCTTTGAGTTGGCCACCCCCATCTATGACCTGGTAGAGCACATGAAAGGGTCAGTCCTGCAAATCCAAAGCAGCAGGACCTTATGACACAGGGCAAAAACAGGATGTCTAAGAGGAATACAGGTGAGGATCCAGTATTGATAGTGTAGCAGAAGCCAGAGGCCTCGATCCAGACCAATGACTCATTGCAATGAACATTTGCAAGTAAAGACATGTGGATAAAAGGGTATACTGTGCAACACACTGCAATACACTACACCTTGGACAACAAGGTTTTTCTATTTTTCTTCTTAAATTCTATCTTATTTTCTTTGGGGGAAGGGAGGTTGCAAGGACAGAGGGCAGATGTGAAAGGATGGGGAGATGAATGAGATTGGGTTCATGATGTGAAACTCATAAAGTCGATAAAAACTTAAAATCTTTTTCCCCCTAGAATATTTAATAGATATTATATTATTGGGTATGTTTTTGATAAATTAATAAGCTTTTAGTCATCTAGATGACAGACTACAAAAACATTGACATTTTCTCGTGTTTTTTTTTTCAATGTCATCGTCAAGCTAAGATGTTTATCTATTTTTACATTTCTGCCCAAAGGCTGAGAAAGCATTTTACATTTGCATTTTGGTTTTTAGTGGGAGTTAACATCAAATGTGTGTTTAAGTTCTTTATGCAGGTTTTCTTTTGTGAATAAGTGGTTCTTATTTTATTTTAGACATTTAAAATATTAGGCAGATATGTATTAAATCAATGTTCCTTAGACCAAAAGAACCAACAGAAGGGGAGTTTATTAGATCCGTTTATATAGTGGTGCAGAAGGCCTGGAGGGTCCCTAGAGAGCTTTTGGTCTTCAGTCTATGTTGGAAGGCTGAAGAAACTGGGCTCGGATGTTCCTGATGTCCTGACATAGGTGTCAGTTGCAACAGGGTGGATGGCTTGGCAGCACACTGGGAAGGAACTGCTAGGGTGAGCCAGGGGAAGCACAGTTGTTTCCATTGGGAATCCTTCTACAGGCACTGTCCACCTTCACAAAGGATCTTTCCACTTCATAGGACCTTCAAAGGCTTCCCTAAAGGCCCCAACATTTACCATTTTGCTGAGATATTAGCCACATCTTTGCCTCCCAGAATCGTAATTGTGCTGTCTCAAGAGCTTGGACCTAAGCAGGGAGTAGAACTGTGGGAAACCTGCTTGCAGTGCATATACACCACAGTCAGAGTTTCCAAGCCCCACCCAGGGAGCCCATCCTCTGTGCTTAGTGGAGGCCCACAGAGCTCTCAACCCCTTTGCATTGTTAAAAGAAAATGTGTGCTTGCTTCTCCTAAGAATCAAAGAGCTGGGGTCAAGGAAAGCTGCTGATTCATAGGATAATCAAAAGGGAACCTGGAGTAAATGACTGGATTGATACGGAAAATAAAAAGACTGGGCTTTTGATTTGCAAGAGATGAGCTAACCAGAGAAGTTTTTAGAATAGCAAGAAAAAGCTGTCTCATGCAGAGAGCTGTCTGGAGATCTTCAGAGTGCAAGAAGAGCAGTCTGGAAGGCTGTCCTGGGCAGACCACAGGCCGCCAGCTGGACCCATGATTCCACTTCCAGTCCTTTGTTTTCGCTGCTCTCAGACACCCCTTTCTCCCAGAACCCTTCTCCAAGCTGAGTCTGGCCTTTGGCAGTGGCTCAAGTTAACTTTGAAGCCCTGATCTCGTGTCTCTACATCCCATATAATGGGAATATTTCATTTTAAAATAAAGTTCTTTCATATTTATTAATACAATATATATTTATAGTTGTTATTATAAATAGAAGTTTTAATTTTCTTGCCTTATAGATATTTTAAAAAGTGCTTCTAGAATATTTTTCATGATTTTTTTTCTTGGTGTATTCAGCTCAGGCTTATCAGTTGTAAGTTTTAAAAACATTTTTGGCTTTCTGGTGGGACTGTCCAAATAATGGTGCTTTGTGCTTTCTTCTTAGCATATTTGTAGAATTTAATTTATGGTTTCTGTAGTGATGAACTAAATCATGAAAAAACTTCAATGTTTTTATATTTTGTGACTTAGATGTCTAAAAGCATATTAATTTCTCTAAAACATACACAACAACATAATACCTATCAAATATTCTAGGGAAGAAAGACTAATTTTTAAAAATTTTTATTGACTATGAGTTTCACATCATGCACCCAATCTCACTCATCTCTTTATCCCTTCATATCTGCCTTATTATACCCTTGCCACCCCCACCTCCAAAAGAAAAGAAAATAAGATAGAATAACAACAACAACAACAACAAAAAAAACCTTGTCATGGAAGCTGTAGTGTGCCACAGTGTGTTTTCTGTGTACCCTTTTGTCTAAGCATCTTTACTTGCCTATGTTTATTGTAATGAGCAATTGGTCTGGTTCGAGGTCTCTGGATTTTGCTACACCATCAATACTGGATCCTCAATTCAATTCCTTTCATATATCCTGTTGGTGATCCATGTCATGGAGATCCTACAGCTTTGGATCTGTAGGACTGGCCTTTTCACATGTTCCAACAGCTCAGAGATGGGATAGATATTGTGGTATTAGCCTTGTGTGATGGTTTGAATAAGTTTGGACTTCATCGACTCTGTGTTTGAATGCTTGGCTCATAGGGAGTGACACTGTTAGTACGTATGTCCTCGATGGAATAGGTGTAGTCTTGTTGGAGGAAGTGTGTCACTATGGGCATGGGTTTGAGGTCCTATTCTCAACCTCTGCCTGGTGTGGAAGAGACCCTATTGTCTGCAGAAGATTGTCCTTCTGCCTGCCTTAGGATCAAGATATAGAATTCTTGATATTGTAAATAGAATGTTTTTTTAAAATTTCATTTAAAAGATGTTCATTGCTAGCATCAAGAAATATGATTTTTGTATGTATTGATTTTGTGTCTGAAAATTTTGCTGATTTTCTTTTTCTTTTTTTCCATTTGGTGGCTAATCTTAACTATCAACTCAATGAGATCGAGAAATGCCTGGGAGATCAGTGGAGCCTCCGAGGGGGTCTAATGGCCTATTTACTGATAGAGATCATGAGGATCCTGAACTAATGAACAGGTGGATCTCTTGTTGGATGCAGTACATCATGGCATTGAGATGTGGCTAATGGTAGGAGGTGGGTTTGGCTAGAGGATGTGGGTCGTTTGGAGATGTGCCCTTCCAGGATTTCTCTGTATCAGTTCCTTCCTCTTTCCCCTTCTTCTGCTTGCTAGCCACCATGCTACAAACTGCTCTGCTCTGCCTTGCTGGGCATGCCATGCTGGACTGAACTGTCTAAAATCTTAAGCCAAAATAAATAATTACTTCTTTTAAACTGTGTCTCTGAGGTATTTAATCACAGTTCAAAGTCTGAGGTGTGTGTGTGTGTGTGTAAATCATTGTGGGGTTTGTACATATGAAATTATGCTATCTGAAAATGGATGATCTTTTCTAATTTTCTTGATTTGTATTTTTACATTTTTACTTATGTATTTTTGCTTATGAGCTTCATTAGGACTTTTGGTGTGTGTGTGTGTGTGTGTGTGTTTTGAGGCAGGGTTTCTCTGTGTAGCTCTGGCTGTCCTAACTCACTCTGTAGACCAGGCTGGCCTCGAACTCAGAAATCCACCTGCCTCTACCTCCCAAGTGCTGGGATTAAAGGCATGCGCCACAACTGCCCGGCTTGTTAGTACTTTTAAGACTATGCTGAATAGCAGTGGTAGCAGTAGCCATCTTCTGTGTTTCAGACATCATTTGAGTACATAGCTAGGAGGTTCTTTTGTGAAAACCTGGTCTCCAGTGTGGTATTGAAGGGTCAGGACCTCTAAGACATGGGTCTTGTTCAGAGGTTCTCAACTTGTGCATCTCAACTCCTTTGGCAAACCTCTATCTCCAAAGATATTTACATTACTGCTCACAACAGTAGCAAAAATGACAGTAATGAAGTAGCGATGAAAATAATTGTATGGTTGGGGGGGGAGTCACCTCTACACGTGGAACTGTATTACCGGGCTGCAGCATTAGGAAGGTTGAGAATCACTGGTCTAGTAGAAGGTGGTTGGGCCATGAGCATATTTGACTGCAGAAAGGATCACGTTCTCCTGCAGTGGTGTCACCCTTGAGGCTCCCCTCTTGCTTCCCGTCTCAGCACTGGCTGTGCTTTCTGCACGCACTCCATCCTGGCGATGACATCCAACACAAGCCCTCATGAAGTCTGAGTCGGTGCCCATACCACAGTCTTAGGAGCTGTAACCCACAAGCTAAATTTCTTCCCTTTCTCTAGTACTCTGCATTAATTATTTTGTTTTTACAGCAGAAAGTAGACTATGGCAACATTTCACTCTTGTTCATGATCTTAGAGAAAGTTCTTTCAACATTTACCATTGAGCGTATTAGGTAGGGACTTGGCATGTATTTACTGTGAGTGCATTAGGTAGGGACTTTGCATGCGTAGCTTTAACTTTAGTTGTCTTTCTCTACTATGAGTTGTAGAATGTTCTTATGAAGAGGAATGTTGAGTCTTATAAAGCATTTTCAGCATCTGATACATTCGTCTTGGTATACTTCATTTTATTCATACAATTCAGATTCAAAATAGTATTATTTTGTTAATACGAATTGAATCAAAATACTCTTATCCCATCAAAAATGTCTCCTTTTTTTACGGCTACTCACCAAACATCAATTAATAGAATACTCTAATGTTGAAAACTACAGGTTGACTTAGGCCTTTAAATCTGGCCCATGATGGAAGGAGTTTATCTTTCAAAGTGAAAGTTTATAACACTTTCCAACCTCTACAGAGAGCTGTGACCTGAAGGAAGACAGGTAAGCAATTAATCTATTCAAACAACTTAAATTCGGTAAATATTTGTGAAGAATTCACTGCACAAGGGTGGACAGGCAGGAAAGAGCCAAGTGCAAGAGGCTTCCTGTGTTTCTAAGGAAGGTTAAAAGTAAATGGAAAACAAGCACTCAGTGTTAACGACAACACAAAGTCACTGAATGGGGAAACATCACGGAAGAGAGGGGGTGGGTGATGGGGTGGGAGTGGACAGGCTCACTGTGTATGTGTTTAAAGAGGTGAGGACTGGTGTTCACGACATCTCTTTCAAGGGTTCCATAATTAATGAGCTGCTAATAATGGTTGAATCTTTCTCATTGATAACGAGGCCCGGGGAGGTAATTCTGCTGCAATGTTATAAAAGTGAGGGGTGCAGAGTGTGGTCAGAGCAGTGCAAAAGCAAGCCACAATAGAAAATAGAGTCTAGCTGAAGGGTCTGAGCAGGGCGAATGGCTTCCGAGAGCCAGCAGGTCACAGAGAAGCACCAAAAATAGCTTCCTTCCTTCCTGTGAAGGAGGGACCCACTGTTCTGCAACACAGGCTCACTATTATTTATGTAAATGTTATTAAATTTAATGAGTGTTTTATAGTCTCCATTTTATATTTCCCCTGTAGTCCTCAGTGCTGTTGAACACATCCTTGTTCTCACAAGACTCCCTTCCTTGGGCTCCTATGAACTTCCGGTTTTCTTTAGTTCTATTTTTTGGTTTTATTTGGAACTTTTGAAGGACATATCATCTCCTGATATTTTATATTCTCTTGCACTCGCTCTCGCTCTCTTCTCTTCTCTCTTCTCTCTTCTCTCTTCTCTCTTCTCTCTTCTCTCTTCTCTCTTCTCTCTTCTCTCATTCGTTTCACTAGGCTGCCCCACGGATGCCTCAAACACGTCATCATAGTGCAGACTGGTGATGTGGATGCTTCGTCTTCTCTACTCCAAACCCGTCTCTCACTGGTTCCTTCTTCAGTAAGTGGTAAGCAGCAGCCCTCACAACCCCACACAGAGTTGTTCCAGTACACACGCGTCTTCAAAGCTCAATGGTCAATCACCAGGCCTGGTGTTTCTGGGTCCTTGAGCTGCTCAAGGCTGCTAACTTGCCGACATCTCGTGGCTTCTTCTCAGGAAAAGTGGTCATCATCCTCTCCTGCATGATACGGCGAGATCTCTGTGTCCAGCTTGGCCCCGCGTCAAGTACTCTGTACTGACATGACATTTTAATCATGTTTCTTCTGCTCTCTGCTGGTCTCAAGGATAAAATTGCAGGCCGAGCGCACAGTGTACACGGCTGTCCGGTAACTGCGCCTCGCTACCCTCTCAACCTTCCTTCTCTCCTGCCCCTTTAGTCTTGTGCCTGCTCTTCACACCGTAGCACCCCTGCTCTCCTCCCCGTGTTTCTACGACATAAGTTCTTCAACCACGGTGCAGGCCAAGTGATCTTTCTAGAAGCGTCGCTAGCAGAACATTCCTCTCTCTGTATCCTATTGCTCTGAATTGTGTCATCTCTCTGATTCTCCCAACTCAAGCTAAACCTCAAAAAGAAGAGACTCTATCTTATCGAATGCTGTGGCTTAGGAATTATCATATAGCAAAGGCTCAGTGAATGTATTTACTTGTTGAATGAACTGCAAGGCGCTGTAAGGATGTGCTCCATTTACAGAGCCAGTGGCTGCCAGGCGCTGGGCACCTCTGTCTAGCCCACTGCTTTTTAACCACATGCCCTCTGGAACATGCCTTTGGTGCGGCTCTCCTTCATTCTGTAAAAGCAAGCAAGCTTCACTTCCTGTTCCTACTGTCCGTTCATGTTTCCCATTGCTCCAGCCAGAACCAGTTTCCTGAGGCATGGCAATCCAGCTCTGTTAATAACTTCAAATAACGATAGGATGGGTACCTAAACCTCTGTTTGCTATTTAACTGGGCTTTCACTCTGAACCTTTTCTGTTCTCCATTTACTTTGAAAAACAGAGATAGCCTGGGGATTTCTGCTTTTTTGTACTAGGGAAACTTCACATGCTGTCCTTCTTTTCAAAGTACTTCTCATAAACGCAGACAATTGCACACGTTGCTCCGTGCCTGTCAGTTTATGGTCCAGGGTTGCCATTTGACTGTAACTCTGGTTGTGGAGACATCGTCCTTTATCTAAGATTTGTGAGGTTTTTAGGTACTTGCACTGCCTATTACATCTTTGTGCCGCTTTATAAAAATAAACCTCCCGTCCCTTAGCAGGGTCTAGTCCTGTGTTTAGATTGGTAAGGTAATAAGTTCAAGGAGCTCTGCTGAGGTCTTTATATGCTAACCACCCCGTCTCGGTGTTTACACTTTGTACTAAACACGCCTAGGATATTCTATGTTTTATATGCTCACATTTTACAAGGTCTTGATGATAAGGAATACCACATCTGTACATTGGGAAATGGCTCATGCTTCCTCTTTGAAGGATAAGTCAACTTTTTATGACATTTCCATCTGTTGAATTATTTCTATCTCTTGAAGATTCAGCTTCCTTAATTGGATATATAAACATTTGAGTTGAGCAGTGACTCTAATTTTAATATTTTTTTTTAATGACAAAGCCCTTCCATCCGGAAGAAAAGGATGTCATATTCAGTTTATAAGCCAGGCAAATGTTAAATGATAGATGCCTGTGGTGTTTTAAAAGATCATGGCTGCATTGGAAAGAGTCCTCTCTTCTGACATTGCCTTTTATCCTCTTAACCTCATTCTCGTGCAATTTAAGCAGATTTCTTTAGTAATTCTTATTTTCTAAATATACTGTCAGCTCATCTTCAAGGATGGTTCCTTTCTTGCAAGTATGACTTGGAGTAATGTGGAGTAAGTCCTGTCTACTTGTCATTGGACTTATGACATTGTCACATTGGACTGAGAAGCAGACATTCTCAGAGAAGACAGCCTATGTCTCTTGATGATTTGTCTCCGGAGTTTTATTTGGCTTCTTTCTTTCTCTTGGCCAAATGTTTAGGACATTTTGCAGGCTCCTTCTTGTTTTCCTTATGTGTTGTTTCTCTGGAGTAATGTATCCCTGTCTGTGTGCAGGGCATGGGGAAGAACAACATGATGAATCTTGGGTGCCTTGGATCTGGGCTTCTCACCTTCTTTGTTAAGGGCTTTCTGACAACCTGTCTGTGGACGTCGTCTTCTTTGGAGACCTTTAAAAGTTTTGCATTCTTCTAGCTCATTTGCACCCACCTGCTGATGCACAGTAGTACTGGTCAGTCCAGGAATATCCTTCTCTCATTTTTTTTTTAAATAATAACCAAGTTGTGAACACTCAGATTGACACCCAACCATCTCACAAGCAGATTTACTCTTTCTTCTCTCCAGTTCTCCTTGATCTGTAACAAGATGCCTCTTACTCAGCAGCAGGCACACTCTTCATCTTGACCTTTGCCTTATGGGAAAACCTTGTTTGTGATTCCCCACCACCTATTCAGGCCACACAACCCGTCCTCTCTTTACAGCAGCTACTTCTGTGGCCAGGTGCTTCTCATTGGAAGGATGAAGCATGTGTTCATCATCCACTTCAATGTGTTTCTGAGAGCTGCTGCCTGGGAAGGGGCTCTTCAGCTTCACCTTGACCGAGCCAACCACTTAGCAGGGGCCACAAAAGTGAGCTGTGCCGAAATCTTGGTGGAGGCTTCTGACTTCAATCATGTTATAGTAGTTTCATTTTTAACATGAGTGGGGTTATAGCACATGTTAACAGTATGCAGATCTTTGTCTTCCTCTGTCATGGAAATTAATCCACGTTGTTGGGTATGTGTGAACTCTTCGTCTCCCTTTTGGCATTTAATTATATCCACACATCATGGCTTGTGTATCCATAATCTCATTGATGGACACTTGTTTCTAGTTCTTGACACTTATGTGTAAAGGTGGCACAAACATTTATCTGCAAGTCTTTAAGAGTGAAAATATTCCCGTTTTTTTTTTCCCTTGGGTGAAAGTTTAGGAGCAAAATCACAGTTGAAAGGATGTGTGTAATTTCCAAAAACATTGGCAAACTATTTTCCAAAGTATCTGCCCTGCAACGTGTAAACAGTCCTTAGCTTCACATCCATTGCCAAATGCTCAGCCTGTCTGATCATAGTAAGAATCACGTGAGAATTCTTCACAAATTCAGAATGCGTACTGCTTGGGAACTGCGTCATTGGGCAAACTACAAACAGCCAGTTAACACTAATTTTTCAGGTAAACATTGACAACGTTTCAACACAGACTCATGGTTTAGAAGCTGCATGGCATGAATGGATTCAGATACCCATTGCTTCCAGCTGACACCGACTCAAGCCCCATGCCATGGCATGAACTGATTCAGACACTCATTGCTTCCAGCTCACACTGACTCACACCTATGCCCTTTATCTTTGCTTTGTAAGCTATGATAAAATCGTGATGCATAAATGTTATTTTCCAGTTCTGTGGTTTGTTTTCAGTTATTATTAAGAGTGTTTTTTTTTTTTTTTAAAAACCAGAGTTTTAAAATATTTATATCACTCCCATTGATATAAAAGCATTCAAAAAGTTTTCGGATTTGTACTTCTTATATCTTTTTTAAAAAGAGATCTTTGCCTACTCCATGATCATAAAGACTTTATATTTTTAAAAAACCAATACTACTTTTACTTATATTAAGTCTTTTTGAATTAATTTTGTGTAGTTTCAAGAAGTGTGGTGTAAGTAGTAAGTATAAAAAGGACTTTACCTTCCATGGTAAAATGTCTTGGATCCCTGTCAAACTGTTAAAACTGTACACCATCTTTGCTGCTTATATTTCAGTCCGTCCTTTGCCCTAGGCCACCAGCATCTATGTCTTTCATTTTTATATGCCATTACATCACAAGTAGATATTACTGATTACCATCATGTTTAAAGTCAGTTTGAGACTTCCAATTGGAGTTATATAATAGTTGGTATTTCTTTCCTACTGCTTTGAGTTTAGTTTCTTCCATTTTGTTCTCTTTGTAAGATAAGAGTATAGCTTACTGTTCCCACATATTACTTTTTATGAGATACAAATGTTCTACTTACCACTACTTCAGCGATGACCTTTAATGTTGCTTCGTTGTGTTTTCATTTACCCAAAGTATTTTCTAATATCTCTTGTGATTTCTTTTAAGATTTCAGAATGAATTAGGATTGTATAAATTTTAGTTATTTGAAGATTTCTTTCTAGATATTTTCTTCATTCCAAATTGTAACTTAATTCCCTTGGGGTCAGGGAGGACGTTTTGTATAATTCTAATTTTTTATAAATTTATTGAGATTGACTTTATGGGCCAGAAGGTAGTCTATAGAGATGAATGTTCTATGCACACTTAAAAGGAATGTTTATTCTACGTGTAGGAGGCTGAATGATGGCTCTGAAGATATCAGGGCTTAATCCACAGGGCTTGTAATTATTGCCTTATTAGGCAGAATGACTGGGTGAATGTGGGGAAGTTAAGCATCTTGAGACAGTTGGGGATCCTGGATGTCCAGGTGCATCTAATGTAATCAAAGGACCTTGTCATCCTTATAAGGGTTACGAGGAGGAGACAGGAGAGTCAGTGAGGTACATGTGGCTGGAAAGCAGAGGTTAGAGTCCTGTGTCTGCTGACTCTAAAGATGGAAAACAGCCATGAGCTGTGGAATGTGGCAGCCTTCGTAAGCTGAGGAGGCCAAGAACTGACCCCAACCCCTAGTCTCCACATTTCAGAAAACCATACAGGTTTAGCAGCAGCACAGTATGGGCACAGGGAGAATTCTGTCCACTGGTACTATAAGCTATATATAAATGTGTAATTATATTTTTGATTAGTAGGATTTGCTATCTTAGTATTTCTGAAACTTGTCCTAAGAAGAAAAAACAAATGTCTATGTATGGGCCAGGTGGCCGTTTTTGATAACATTATGATCCTCACTGTCGATGAATTATTAAAGAAAAGGTAGTGATTATTTAGCTCATAGGTCAGTTTTGAGAATTAATGAAAATACCATGTGGAAAATTCCTGCTACAAAGTGAGCGGTGTGCAGAATTGATGACTTCAGTGCTTTCTAAGTCAGCATCACTATGGGCGCTAACCTGGGTGGATGACAGCTGAAGCAAGGCTTTACATGGTAAACCTTCCAGCAGTCATGGTGGGTGAGCACCAAGGGGTTGAGTCAATCATGCAGGGATGAGCTGATGAGCTGCTGGGCTCATCAAAGGGGACAAGAAAGAAAAGAAATATTCCACAGGAGTGGATGAAACAGTAGATCTAAAGAATGGGAGTAGCAAGAGCCAAGCCTGCCTATTGGCAAAATGTCCTGACTGTGGTTAAGCCCAAAGTCTTCATAAGTGATTGGGCAGATGGCTCATCCTGTAAGAGCACTTGTTCAATCATAAGGCAACTTACCCACATACAAAGCTGGACACAGTCCCACATGCTGCTAACTTCAGAGGTTGGCCTGGGGGATACAGGAGGAAACACGGGGCTGTTGGCTGTCAGCCTAGCCCCATGTTTAATGATCATACCTTAGGGAATGTGGAGAGGGACAGAGCAGGCAGTGGGTCTCCTGTGTGAGAGCTTGTATTCCTGCTCCTCCCCCTCACATATGTGAGTAAACACCACATACACACAAACTATCACATACACACACATACATACACACACATACATGCACAAACACACACATATGCACCCAGAAATTGGAAAGACAAACACACACATATGCACACACATGCTTAGACAGACACACACTCACATGCATAGACAGACACACATATGCATGCATACACTGACACATGCACAGACAGACAGACAGATACACACAGATACATAGACAGACAGATACATAAAGACAGTCAAGCAGATAGACAGGCAGACACACACACATGCACAGACACATAGTATGTACAGACAGACATATACACATGCATCCACACAGAGAGACAGACAGACAACCAGATAGACAGACAGACACACGCACGCACACATGCATACAGCTCTCATCAACCCGTCAGGATCTAGGGAGTAGGTTAGCACTTGGAAGGCCACTATCATCTTTGAGTCTGAGCTACTGTGAGAGGCCTCTGTAGCTGCTATCCAGGATCATCAATGTGAATGCGGTCTTCTTAAGAACTTGACATAGCAGACATGACCTAAGACATACCTGTCAAAGTATAACTGTTCTGAAATTGGTGCTATGGAAACAGAATTTAAAAATGTAACAGAGGGCCTGGAAAAGTGGTTCAGTAGGTAGAGGGGCCTGCAGCCAAGTCTGATGCCCTGAGTTCAATCCCTGGTTCCTATGTGACAGAAAGAGAGATCTGACTCTCACAGATTGTCCTCTGATTTACACATGTGTACCATGGTGTGTGTGTGTCTCAACCCCATACACGTGCACACAAAATAAATAAATAAATAAAAAATTCCCAAACTGTAATATAACAGGGTAAAATAATGAAAAAAATATGAAACTGTAGCAATTTTGGAATTATTTTACTTTTATGGGTATGCAGACAGTTTACATTGCAAAGTTTGCTTCTTATAGGTCACTTACAATGACCTTAGCATAAGAGGCATCAACCCACCCCTGCCCTTCTTACAGCACAGTGGAGGGCGGACTCCAGGGCTGTTCAGTGACTCCAGGTACCTTTCATTCTCCATGTCTGAGATTGATCTCAGGTTAGCAAATTAGTAATAACCATTTAGAGTCTTTATTAATTAATGCTTACAAGGTAAGTAAGTCCATTAATACTACATATTTATGGGGTGTGCTCTTAGATAATCTATTGTTCACTTCATAAATAACACTCATTATTTATTAGCCATCTAAGAGATATATATTCCTATGAATAATTGGGTTGACTCATTTTTCATGGTGAACCCCAAGGCTTTTCACATTTATCTTTACAGTATGATGTTCCAGATTCTGACATCATCCAACATCCACTTTTCAAGCATGGTATAGTATTTGCATTTAGATTTAAAGTTATAATAAAGACTTCATTAGCCAAAAATCACATGAATTTTGGCATGCTTGATCTAAAGAGTAATCTATCTGTCTATCATCTATCTATCTATCTATCTATCTATCTATCTATCTATCTATCTATCTAGGCATTAGTATTGAAACTCTCAACTAGGAATACAAATGTATGTATATTTGCAACTAAACCAAGTTTCAGAATATTTAATATTTTTCATTCATTTATGCTCTTTGTTTTATGAAAAATACCATATTTTCAAAAATCAACAACTCAGAATATTAATCACAATCACTTATGGTTACATGGGTAACAGAGGTTTCTTTTAGAGAAGAAAATAGAAGTTGAAATGAGATCAGAATCAAGTACTATTTGACCCAGGACCGGTATGATTTGGGGACTTGGAGCAGAGTGACACTCAGATTTTAAAGCAGAGAGGGAAATCTTAAAGGGGCATCAGCAGATCTAGATTTCAGAATGTCACTGTCTATTCAACAGCCCAGGTAAAAGTCTCGACAGAACAGCAGGAGTAGGTTATTCGTTCTCTGATCCACTCTTATTGCTTTGTCTTACAAAGCACACATCTTGCTTACACCTAGGGAGGACGGTTCTTGGAGAAGTCACAGTGGCTCTGATTCTTCTTCATACATTTTGGGGAGTTTTGTTTTCATTTTATTGGGATTAGTGTCACCAGCCTCTAACATTTCAGTTTTGAACAGAGTTTTAAAACAAATCTACAGGCACATTGGGACACTGGTTACTTTAGCCTCATTTCAGAAAAATGCACACTTGAGGATATTTTGACACTGGGCCAGAAGCCTCTAAGTCTAGGGCTGAATTATGGTTTCTTCTTATGAATCTTTGACATCTGCCAAGAGGGACACTTTTCCCTATTATTACGCATTGCTACATTCATAGATTTGTCTACAGAGAGGTGGGTAGAGGCCAGTTCAGTCTTGGGTGCTGAATAAATTATATCATACGGTGTTTGAGTACGGATTGACTTGTTCTCAACGTCTTAAAAACTAAACACAGAGAGCCAAATCCTGTGACAAATGACAGGTCTGCACAAAGATCAGAAATGGTGTATAGTAAATGGAAAGTCTAAAAGCCGCACTCTCCTCTGATATACACCTGATAAATGATCATGCAAAACTGTAATTTGGGGAGGAGGGAGAACTCAGTGTTGCTGATTTGGGACTCTAGTGTTACTCAAAAAGTAAAAACGCAGCAGCAGGCAGGGTGAAGTGTTCAGTCCTCATTCAGCATAATGGAACCCAGAGAAGAGAAGAAGAGATTAGGATCAAGTTAATGGATGAGGCTGTCCCTCCTCATGTCACTGCTAAAAAATGTGGGAAGAGTCGGTTAACAATGGGAATAGATGCCAGGCAGTGGTGGCGCATGCCTTTAATCCCAGCACTTGGGAGGCAGAGGCAGATTTCTGAGTTTGAGGCCAGCCTGGTCTACATGGTGAGTTCCAGGACAGCTAGCGTTACACCAAGAATCCCTGTCTCGAAAAACCAAACCAAAAAAAAAAAAAAAAAAAAAAACAAAACAAAGGGAGTAGATGTTTCAAAGCATATATCTTATTAAGAATTAGTTAAAATATGTAATGCATCCAACTGCAAGGCAACCAGTGAGCAGCCAATGAGAGCTAATCAGGGCTCTCTCTGAAGATAGATACAAAAATGTAACTGTGCTTTGAAAATGTTCTCCATGTTGCTATTCACCACAAGGTGCAAATTTTAACCACAACAGACACCACTTCACACAAATGAGGATATTTTATATGTTTATTTTTAATGAGAGAGAGGATCAAATTGATAAGGATGCGGCAGAAGGCAAGCCATGCATCCACACTCGGCACTAAAACTGTAGATGTTGCAGACACCTTGGAGAGCAGCACAGAGGCACTTAAGGACATTACAAATAGAACCACGGTGCTTTTCAGGAGCTCTTCTTCCAGGACTGTGCTCAAAGGAATGGGCTGTACCACTCTCCAAGGACAGCTGCACCCCCCTGTCCATGACCACACTACTCTCAATGGCTGCACGAACCACCACACGCCCTTACAAGATTCTAAGCTTAAAAACCATAATCTTCAGACTATACATTTCTTCAGTTCTATGGTTTTAACACTAGAAGAATGATCAAGCCGTTACATCTATACTTTAAACCAAATCTTGAGTGAGCAATAACGGTAACAAAAAGATATATACAATCATTTTCCAGTGCAAATAATATTTATTTCCAGTGTGGCACTTTGGCCATGATGTCTGTTTACAAGACCCCTTCCAGGACAGTGTCTTAATTGGCTTTTATGTCACCCTGACAAAATACCCGAGATGATCAGGCCAAGGAGGAAAGATTTACTTAGTTCCAGGGTTTCAGTCCACAGGCACTTGGATGTGGTGACTTGGCTCTCCGTGGCAGAAGAAAATTGCTTATCACAGGTCAGCCAGGAAACGAAGGCTGCTTCACAACAGAGAAGAATCATCTGGGTGGAGACGAAACCTCCAAAGCCACGCCCCCAGAGACGTACTTCTCCGGATAGGCCCCGCCTCTTAGAGGTCGGTTGGGCTGTGAACTCAGCCATGGATTAAATCCATGGATCAAACCAATGCCACGTAAGCCAGTCACCTCTCTCTCTAGGCATGAGATGTGTCTTTTTGTCGGACATTTCATATCCAAACCAAAACAGAAGTACTGCGAACCCCTTTACAGGTGAAGAACCCAAGCCAAAGCTTAAGAAGTTACCCCAAACGTCACATACTCAAAGGTTAGCCTGAGTAGCTTCAAAGGTCACATGTTCTCCTTACTATATATGTGAATTGAAATTATGGGAGCATAACTAAACATATCATGATAATGCGCCAATCCTGTTTCTACCGTTGTTTCATAGTAGCAAATCCCCTTGTGTCCCCTTTAACAGTTTAACCATGGATTAACCAAGGATTTAAGACATCCCCTTGTGTCCCCTTTAACAGTTTAACCATGCCCAGGAAAGCGATAGGATTTAAGTTTGCATTTGATGGGAAAACACTTGGTAAACCTTTAACAAGAGACATAGTGTCACTAACACTACAACAGCTCTCAAATAATTTTCCAGATAAAACAAATCCACGAAGGATCTTTCTTGATCCCCCTTTGCGCGTTGTCCTGTTGACGGCCTCCTCAGCTGCACAGACTCCGTCTTGTATATAGTCTCTATTTTGTACTAGGCTAAATTCCAAGAAACAACTGAATATCCAGAAACGGCTTCAGGCCTCAGGTATCCTGTATGAATTTAGGGCACACTATCCCACTCTATGCTTTGTTGGCTAGCACCCAGCTGGGATTGAAACCCAGCAGCTGCTAAAGAGCTCTGATTGGCTGGTTTGCATCCAGGCCATGTTATCAGGAATGCCATCTGAGGTACTTGATAGACAATAACCCACAAGGTGCCAGGTTGTGAAAACGGGTGGAAAACATACAACAAACGCATTACCTGATTAGTCTCTATCCTTACCCCGTTCCTACCTTAGCGAATTTGTAGCTTTTTGCTTTAAAAGGTTGCTCTGTTCCCACCCACCCACGCCCACTGGCACCGTTTGGATCCCAAACCCAGCCATCTCCCCACTGCATCGGCTTTTTGAATAAAGAAACTTACTTTGGATTGAAGTTAGTTTTCATAGTGGGTTATTTCCCATGTTCTTGGACCCTAACAGTCTCAAGCTGTGAGAGGCAACAACCCACTGGTCTTACACAGCTGATGTCTATCTTTTCTCCTGCCATTCTGCCTTTCCATTTTCCCTCTTATTTTATGTTTTTCTGGATCCCGATAGCCAGGGTGATCCAGAAAGCCAGATGCAACCATCACTTCCGCTTCTGTCTCTTGGGCTTTTCCGAGCATTCAACTGCATTAGATTCTCTGGCTAAATTTTATCATCCGTGTTCCCACTATTTTGAGAAAACCTGGACAAGCACAGCTTAATTTTCACACTTCAAATTATTAATTGAGAAATTAAACACGGGGTAGATCAGAAAAATTAACACTGTTGCTTCCTAGATGGTCTGAGTAATTGTAGTGAGGTCATTTCCCTAGAGATTTGAAAACAAAATACTTTACTTAAAGCTAAATTACCCACATCACTTATCACCTAGCAGGCCAACCAGCCAAGTGAGACACTTCTTCCAGAAAAAGCAGTTGCATAAAGATGATTCTAATAACTCAGATTAAAAACACGTATTATGAGCCCCAAATCCGTTCCCCTGTGGCTATTGTGAGTGACATACTGTCTCTGAAATGTTTACTGAGTCCATATAGTTTCCCTTTCAGAAATCTATCTTCTCAACTGGAGCGCTACTTGGGAGGGCTTTCTGAGGGTCCTCTCTGCTGCTCCACTTTTACTCTGAATGTAATCTTCATAAAGTGACGTGGCCTCAGGTCTCCTTGTTAGCTGCCTCACCAATGATTTCCCACAGCTACAAAGCATTGGTTCTCAACCATCTTAGTCATTGTGCCGCTCAGGCTGGGGAGATGCCGTAGTCAGTAAAGAGCTTGCTGTGGAAGCATGAGGGACCAACTTTAGACCCCCACTACTTACCCCGAAGTCCAGGCACAATGGTGTAGGTCGACACTGGACAGACAGACAGTTTAGCCAAATAGGCAGACAATAAAGACAGGCTCATTGGACAAACAGTTTAGCCAAATAGGCAGACTTTTGGGAACGTGTCTCAAAAGATGATGTAGAGAGCTATTGTGGAGGATACATCAATTTATCTTCACACGTATACATATACACGAACATCCAAACACATGAGGTTAACACAAAAGATGTTAAAAACTGTTCTTTACGGGACTTTTAGGTTTTATATCCCCCAAATGGCCACAGCAATATCCTTCATTCTACATATTCTTATTCTTTTAAGCTCAAGGAGAGTTTGGTTGGAGTTGAAAAGAAAAATCTCAAAGCCGGCAAGCTATAAATATGGCAGCTCCCTAGAGGAGGGGCACAGAGAGAGAAAGAGAAAAACCACGCCTTTGGAGTTAAGCCGAACGGAGAACAGTTTATCAGCCCTCCTTAGCAGACAAGCAGTCTGTCAGGAGAAAAGAGAACTGTGGAGACAGAACAAGAGGTCCCAAAGTACCAAAAACACTGTACCCTTTCTTCAGAAGAGAAGAAAAAGAGAATATCGCAGCAAAGGCATTGCATGGACTTTGTTTTATTTTTAACAGTGTAGACAGAGGTCATTAGATGGACAATCCAATATAATTTTCAAGTAGCTTTCCTGAAAGATGATTGACAGGTAGCATATATGCTGAATGTCTGCACCTTGATGAGCTGCTGTCTGGGAGTCCACCCCCACAGGGAAGGTTATGGTCATACCCTCTCCAAATATCTCATGTTGTTATTTTACCTCCAGCTGTTATATGTAAAACCACGTACCATCTACTCCACCCTTCCCCTCTGCTTTCTTATGCTGAGGATAAAACCCACAGCCTTGTATCCTCAGCAAGTTCTCTACCACTGAGATCTATAGCTGTCCAGAGCAAGAGAAGGAGGAAAGATTGTAGGAGGGAGAGGCATCTAGGACACCATGAGAACGTGGCCCACAGAATCAACTAATCAACTCACAGAGACTGAAGCTGCAATTACGGAGCCTGCATGGGTGTATGCTAAATCCTTTGCCTACAAGCTGTGGTTGTTTACTTTCAGGTTCTTGTGGAACCCTAACAATATGAGTGGAGGGTATTTCTGACTCTTTTGCCTGATTCTGAGACCCTTTTCCTCCTCCCGGGTTGCCCCATCTAGCCTTAGTGTGAGGGTTTGTGTCTAGCCTTATTGTATCTTATGCTGTGTTCAGTAAATATCACTTCTGGAGGCTTGCTCTTTTCTGAAGGGAAGTGGAGGAGTAGGCCTCCAGGGGAGGTGTGTGTATGTAGGGGGATGATTGCGAGGGGTGCGGAGAGGGGAAATTGTGGTTGGAATGTACTGTATGAGAGAAGAATAAATAAATTAAGAGGGAGGAGGAGGACGAGGAAGAAGAGGAGGAAGAGGAAAAGAAAGAAAGAGAGAGAGAGAAAGAGAGAGAGAAAGAAAGAGAAAGAGAGAGAGAGAGAAAGAAAGAGAGAAAGAAAGAGAGAGAAAGAGAGGGAGGGAGAGAGAGAGAGAGAGAGAGAGAGAGAAAGAAAGAAAGAAAGAAAGAAAGAAAGAAAGAAAGAAAGAAAGAAAGAAAGAAAGAAAGAAAGAAAGGAAAAATTTATAACTGGAAAAACATTAAGTGTATGATGTGATGTGATATGCCTAATTGTGTGCACAATGTTATCCAGCCAATCTTTTGACCTTACTCATATTTGTAACTAAAACTTTATACCCATTGATTAACTCCCTCTCCCCATTTCAGCCTCAGCCAACTGGTAATCTACTATTTGTGTCTGTGAACTGCCTTTGACAGTTTGACATGGTCTCTAAAACATGTTGAAGTGGATACCTAAAACAGTCAAATATAGAGTGGAATGGCATTGACTTTAAAATGTATATATTGAGGGAATGGGGAGATATCTCAGTGAATAAAAGAACTTGTGTGGACATAAGGGCCTGAGGTCAACTGCCTGGCACTCCCATAAACTCCAGCCATAGCTGTCCTTTCCTGCAGCCCAGAAATGGCCATCCAGTCTCATCTGAGAAATGTTTACATGACTTCTAGTATTTAGGTATATAAACTACATATATAAGTAAAACTTTTATTTATTTTAAAGTCATATGTATGAGTTTTTACCTACTGTATGTAAGTACAATTCTGTGCATGTCTGTGCTGTCAGAAGCCAGAAAAGGGTGCAGGATCCCCGTAAACTGGAGTTACCATCAGTGTAAGCCACCATGAAAACTGGGAATTAAGTTTGGGTCCTCTGCAAGAACTACAAGTGCTCTTAACCTCTGAGCCATCTCTCCAGTTCCAATAATTTTAATTTTACACGTTATGTATAATATGTAGTTTAAAATGACAGAAGTATTTATGTTCATTTCAAAAACTACTAGAAATTCTGTCTTTATCCAATGCCCAAATTCATTTAACTTGTGGCTGGATGTCATGTGTAGTTCACTGTGCATGTCATGGATTTAGAATCAAGACCACCGTGAAGTAGGTGCAACCCAGATGAGAACTGGCAGAAACACCTTGGATCTACTTGGTATTTGATTTTAAATTAACTTTGGCTTGTTGCATGCCCAGGATCAGTATGTATCTGTCAGATATTTTTTTCTTCTTTTCTTTTTCTTTTTTTGTCGTCAGTCTTCTCATTTTGTCACGTGTTCCACAGTTTGAGAGGCTGAGGTCTGGCCTGGAGGAGGGCTCCACATGGTAAGAACATGTATTTACTCTCGCAGAAACCCAGAGTTCAGTTTCCAGCAAACACATCAGGTAGTTCGCAATCACCTCTGCCTCCATCTCCAGAGGAACCCGTGACCTCTTCTGGCCTCTGCAGATGACTAAACTCATACCCACATTCCTCCACACAGTTGCAAGCACATGCACATATTTTTGAAATAAAATAAAAACGAATCTTAACTAAGAGACGTGGAGAGTAGCAGAGACCCATGGACTAAGTGGTCAACTTGGCCTTTGGGCTGGAGATTTGATTTATTCTACAGTCAATTGAAGTCTAGAGGCCTGCTTTGCTGGTGACAAATTTTAATTAACTTTCCGGGGATACAATTTTGTCACCGTACAAATAAATACGTTTCTCTAGGATCATGTCTGGCTCAGTGATAAAACTAAACTTTTGGTTGATTAATCTATGGCACTAAAGGAAGGAAGACATTGGAGTCATTCCATGTGTTGGTTTGCGTGAGAAATGTCCTCCATAGTCCTCCATATTTGAATACTTGGTCCCTAGGTGATTAGCTCTGAGTAGAGGTGTAGGAGGTGTGACCTTGGTGAAGAAGGTATGTCGCTGATGGTAGGCTTTGAGGTTTTAAAACACAGTTACCACTTCTGGTTCCCTCTCTGTTCCGTATTGGTAGTTTCAGATGTACATGCTCAGCTATCCCTGCTGCTGTGCCTCTGCCACTGCCATGCTTCTCTGTCATGATGGTGATGGGCTCTTACCCTCTGGACCCATAAGCTCAAAATAAGCCCCTCCACCCCCCATAAGTTACTGTGGTCACTGTGTTTTACCATAGCGATAGAAACGTAAACATGACAAAAATTGGTAACAGGGAGTGGACTATCTCAGTGACAGACCTGACTATGTGGGGTTTTGTAGAGATGTGGAAGTCTTTGGAACTTTTGACTAGAAAAGCCATTGCATATTGTAAGCAGAGTTTAATGGGCCTCTTAGTAGAGGCTTGGAAGACAGCAATGCTGAATGCTTATGCATGCTGCAGAGGCTCAGGTCAGAAGTTTCAGAAGGGAATAATATTAACCAGGCTAGAGACTTTTCCTGTGATATTTTGGCAAAAATAAAAAGTAAAAAGGTGGCTGTATTCTGCCATTATCCTAAGAGCTTGCCTGAGGCTAAATTTAAAACTAATGGCTAATTTATTTGGTAAAGAAGATTTTAAGACAGCCTGATCTTGACTCTTTTGCATGGTTATACAATAAAAAAGATCTAATGAGGCAAAACCAAACAACAAGCAAGTGAAAGAGAGAAGAACACCAGGGAACTTAAAGTTGCAGCCAGGGACTGTGAAATTGCTAAGGGGCCTGATTTGCATTGGAATGGGAAGGACCCCGCCCCAGATAAGCTTCCAACCTGTGAAAGAAAAAGGCCTAAGGGTTTTCCTTTCCTACAAAGGAGCAACAGAGAAAATCTGTTGCAAATGTCATTCAAGAGGGCCAGTTTCCAACTATGCTGGCAGTTGAATTTGTCAGTGTCGCCCATGTGACTAAAGCTGTTGTAGAATCATCTATCCTCTGCAGTTACAGAGAACTGCCATGGCTAGACAACTTGTGGCCAGGTAATCCCTACCAAAGGCTCTGAGAGGTCCTTGTGTGGATGTGTGAGGGTGAAGCCTGAAAATCCCAAATTAGAGGTGCCAGAGCCATGGGACCTTCCAAGGTGAGCTACATGCAAAGACAAAGACGAGGCCACCAGAGAGAGTTCAGAAGTGTGTTGCAGGCAGCAAAGTCAGAAAGGAGAGGCCCTCTGACATCAGACACTGAGCTACAGAATTTGGAGTTTATGCTAATGAATTCTGGGCTTGCTTTGGACCCTCACTATGCCCTCATTTCTTCCTTTGGAATGGTAATGTAATTTTTGGGCCATCACTTATTGGAAGTATATAATTTGTCTTTTGATTTTACAGGGAGTTATAGCTATGAGATTGCCTTGGATTTTTAAACTGTTGAGACTGAAAGTGTTGTGTTTATAAAAAAGACAAGGAGAGAGGGAATATGTTTTGGTGGAGGTTTAGTCAGGTATGTTGGAAAGGGGTGCCTCTGCTGGCCCATGCTGAGGCATCCCTTCCCCCTGGGGGGACCAGCCACAGGATGGTATAGTATAGAATAGAATTTATTCAGGGCAAGGGGAGGGAAGTTGAGAGGGTAGTAGAGTCAGGGAAAGGGAGAGAGAGAGAGAGAGAGAGAGAGAGAGAGAGAGAGAGAGAGAGAGAGAGAGAGAGAGAAAGAAGAAGAAGAAGAAGAAGAAGAAGAAGAAGAAGAAGAAGAAGAAGAAGAAGAAGAAGAAGAAGAAGAAGAAGAAGAAGAAGAAGAAGAAGAAGAGTAGAGACAGGCCATGAGCACATGGAGAGAGAGGGAGGAGGGAATGGAGGGGGGGGGTAAGGGACAAGAGGACAGAACAGGAGCAAGAAGGCAAGAGCAAGAGAGAGGAGGGGGTAAGCAACCCCTTTTGCCAGGTAACTCTGGGGCGGAGCTTAGACAAAATGCTAACAGAAAGACCATGGGGACTTTTGAAGTTGGGCCAAATGCACTTTGTTTTATGATATGGCCACAAACCAGTGGGGGTCAGAGTGTGGAATGTGGTGGTCTGGATTAGAATGTTTTGTCCTCATTTGGTGGCCTTTTAGTGAAGGCTCACGAGTCGTGGTGGACTTGCTGGTAGAAAAATGTCACTGGGACTGGGTTTTGGTGGCTTGAACACTTATGCCATTTTGAGATGGCCTCTTTCTACTTCATCTTGCAGTTTAAGGTTCTGTGTGCTCTCAGTAGCTCTTCCAGAGGCTCTACTTTCTATCCTGGTGGTGATGGTCTCTTATACCTCAGAACTGTTAAGGTCAAGTAAACCCTCTGTCTTAGGAATTTACTGTGCACAGACACCATGACCAAGGCAACTTTTATAGAGGTCGACATTTAGTTAGGGTTAACTTATAGGTTCAAAGGTTCAGTTCATTATCATTAAGGTGGGAGCATAGCAGTATCCAGGCAGGCATGGTGCAGGAAGAGGTTAGAGTTCTATATCTTTGTCTGGAGGATGCTAGAAGACTGGATTCCACGGGACTAGGAAGAAAGTCTCATTGCCCACCCCACAGTGACACCATTCCTCTCACAAGGCAACACCTCCAAATAGTGCCATTCCCTGGACCACACATATTCAAACTACCACACCTTCCTTAGATAAGTTTTCGTGGTCACCATGGTTTTTGTTTGTTTGTTTTTATAGCAATAGTACACTAACAAATATAGTCAAACTTAGAAATATTATGATTATTTGTTCTAGGCTCAAAAAGTAAAAATACTAGCATTCATTTTGTAGAAAACTACAAGTGGGTAAGTCCTCAATGGTGTTCTAAAGTCATTAATCCCTGCAGCTTCTTTCATGATGTTTCCAAACTCACAATAGATGCAAATGAGCTTCTCTCAGGTTCTGTTGGTCAATAGTTACCATTCAGGACAGGGCACAAATGTACACAAAACCCATGCACCTTTGCTTTTCGTGTTATAGGGTCCCTCAGCTCCACAGAACACAAATGGATAAATCTCCATGGAATTGGAGATTAGAATAAAGGTTCATGGAAAAGATGATTTTGTTGGAGTACTTTGGATTGCGTATAGCAAATGAACTACTCAGATTTTTATGCTGCTAAGCCAAAGAATTCTTCATTGTAAATTATATGGTGGAGCTAGATGACCTTTAAAATCCTTCCAGATCTAGGATTATATTCTGCCGTGATTCATCCTGACTGGCCAGTTACACTGTCCTGATTTCACGGCTGTGTCACACCATCTTGACTTTGTTCAAGTTCTGTCCAGTTGGCCCCACACTTACACCCCAGGAACTACAGTCATAAATTTATCTTCCAATTTCCTTTGCTTAGTTCGTGAAGCATCTAGTTAACTGAAAACTCTATTCCGGAGGAATAAAAAGTAATGACGAATAGTTTATTATACACATACATACTTCTAACGTCAAAGAACAAGAGACAAAATATCTTTTGGCCAGAGTGCTTCATTTTTACAATTCAGGATTTTTCTAGCCAGTAAATTTTGATGTTTACTTCTTTTCTACAATGCTTTCCCAAAGGGGAACAGATTCCTACTTAAAAATAAATGACATTTCCATCCATGTGTGCATACCAGATGAACGGCAGCCACTCTGTTTGGAAGGACTCTATCCCCTGATATAAGTCAGCATAAAGCATGTAGAATGCACAGAAATTTCCAGAAATGCTAAGAGCAAACTGTGACTTTGAATATACCCCAAGGTTTTTCAGGGACCTCGGAGGAAAAATGGGAGTTAGATTATTCAGTAAAAGCTACATTTGAGTTCATGGAAAACAAGACGGGAGTGAATCCCAAGGATTGCAGCTTCGGATAACGGCTTTCTAAAGACAGAAATGCTCCGCAGTGGGAGAAAACATGCTGGGGCTTTGTTTTCAAAGCTTGAGGTTTATTACAAAGATGAACTCCAAAGCTCTGAAGAGGGCATGAAGGGGAAACAAACCTTCAGCTTTGCTGGAAAGTGAAATCACATGTGTGAGTCACCAAATCCAATTCTCTGTTTCAATTTTCTAAAAATGAGATTTGGTTTGGCCTCAAGTTTAAGTCAACTGACACCACAAGTTTTATTACCACCATCCCCCCTACCCCAGTCCCAGTTGCTTTTATGCCTTCTTATCTTTCTTGCTTGTTGCAGAATTTATTCTATGTGCAACTGCTGTGGTGCATCTGTGGTGGTTTGTAGATGATTGGTCCATGAGAAGTGGCACTATTAAGAGGTCACCTTGTTGGAGGAAGTGTGCCACTATGGAGGCTGGTTTTAAGAGCTCCTGATGTTTAAGTTCCACCTTCACATCAAGATGTAGAACTCTTAGATCCTTCTCCAACACCATGTTTGCCTGGATGCTGGCATGCTTCCTGCCATGATGATAATGGAATAAACCTCGGAAGCTGTAAGCCAGCCCCAGTGAAATGCTGTCTTTTCTAAGAATTGCTTTGGTCATAGTGCCTCCTCAGCAATGAAACCCTGACTAAGACAGCACCCTATGTGCTGACTCATTAATACTGAGTCTAGTAGGCATCAGGAAGGTGACACCTAGTTTCGGATGATAACACACATATTCTAATGTGAAAACAAATAGTTGAAGCCTTGATGCATATAGAACCCTCCAGTATGCCTCTGACCTCTCTGAGAAACCAAAGTATGAGTGACCACATGGCAAAGGAGAGCTAAGGTCATTGGTTTAGGAGAAGCTGGAGGCCCAGGAAGGCACTAACTACCTGTTGTTGGTTCTTTTCACGGTCACAGCAAGGCTCAAAGGTTTCATTACATCAAACTGTTATTTTTCCTCAAAAGAAATATTCTGAGTATTTAAATGAGTCAAGTGTTGAAAGAATATAGATGAATGGGACCTCAGACAATGCTGGGAATAGAATAACTGATTTGGAAAGGCAATTCTCTCTCTAAAGTAATGAAACACACACATGCTCATCCAAAGCAGTCCATTTGTTGGAGGTGCTCATGAATCTCCTGAACCAATAGCCACGTACCAACTGCCAAAGGTGTGTGCTTAAAGCACCAGAAAGAGCACACCATAGCAGGGACACAGGTAAATTTTAGTCCAGTCATACAGAAGCCTACTGAGCTCAATGGTCCAAATGAGTGACCCCTGACCTTCAGAAACATATGACTGCACCTAGAAAATGTTCAAGTGAAGACATGGTGCTGTGGTTTGAATATAGAATGCCCCTCATAGGAGGGATAAAGTTGCCAATTTGGCTCCCATCTCCTTGGGAAAGTTATGGACTCTTTAGAAGGCGAGGAAGCCTTGGTGGAGGAAGCATCACAAAGGGTGGCTCTCCTTGCTGTTTTGTCTGCCTTCAGACTGCTCTGGCAATAGAACAAGCTTGTCTTGTGCTCCTGCCACCATATCTTTCATACCATGGCTGAGTTTATCTCTCTGGAACAACAAGCAGGAGCAATGCCTTCTCTCTCCTAAGTTGCTTTCATGGGGTATTTGATTGACAGCAACAAAAACCTGGTAAATCCCAGAAAACTATAGATAGCGTGATACTGTGGTTGAAAAACTCAGAAACTGAACACTTTGTGGTTTAAACATACATACCTAAATAATGGAATCATTCTTAAAAGTATGAGAATTTTAAACATAAAACTGTGATAATAGCTTAGTGGTAGGGAGAGGCATGGTAGATTAGGATAAAGGAATCAATTATTATTGGTACTGTCAATCTTATTGGAGATACTTTCTAAGTCACAAAGAGGTCACATACATTCATATATGTGTAAAAATATAATCCCAGGATGATAAAGAATAAAGGAAGAATTTCGGTATCATCGCCTTTTGTTTCTCTCTACTCTTAATAAAGAGGAACAAGTGACTGAGAAGTGTTGATTGCTCACAAAAATGGAGCCGTGTCAATCTTGCTGTCTGCAACACATGACTTCCCTTGCAGGAAGTGTCCGTGTGGAGCCTCACTATCAGCTCCAGACATGAGACCCACATCCAACAGGACATGGGAGGCTTTTAGTTGTCACAGGCTTCCCCTAGAGAATCCACCCAGTCTCTGGACTTGTCAGCTGTGTCATAATTCCTTTCAGGGCAGAACACTTCCAGCTGTTGTGGCCAGGCAGCAGCATGTTCCTATCTGAGGACAGCAGGGCCATGTGGCACACCACAGCTGGGGCAGTGTCAGGGCAGCACGTGGTCTCCACACACAGTAGCAGAGCCCAAGAGACAGCAATTAGCACCAGGAGAATGAAGATGAACGGGACATACACATAACCTTCATAAAAGTGTCACGGGGAACAAAACTCACAAACCATATGGATTTGTGCTGGGCAGGCAATGTCCTTCCACAGCAGTCTTCCTGGCCAGTTCTATCAAAAGGAGTTTAAAGAAAGACGCTTCCCCGGTGACAGAAGAGAAGAGCAGTTATATCTCGAAGTTTTGAGGTGTTCTGTATTCTGAGATTCCGAATCAGCTACGACATCTGCACGAGTCAGCGAGAGCTCTTTAGGTGGTACTCCACTTTTGTAATTTCTCCTCGTTGATGTTTGGCAATGTTGTTTAAACCATCTTGGCAATGCCCTCTAACATACTTGAAAGATCAATTCTACATGCTCTTAGTGTATGGCAAACGATCCCTAGAAGCTCAGGGTGACTGCTTGAAGCAGAAAATAAGCCAAAGTGATTTGTGTTAATTTGTGATTACTGGGAGGACTGAAGAACAGACTCCTGCACTCAGACCTGGGAGGACCGGAGAACAGACTCCTGCATGCTGACACGCACTAAAGAAAACACCAAGTGATAGCTTGGCATAACCCACAGGCAACACTGCCACTGCTGGTGACCACAAGGTAATGGGAATGTCTGGTAAAACAGAGGAAGTGGCCACCAACACCATGAGAGGAAGAATTGTTTTCGCTTTCTTTGGTGGTACTGAAGGTCAACTCTAGGGTTTCATGCATGTTGCTCTCGTACTGTACCACTGGACCTCATTCCAACCTTTACCAACTTTTATTGAGATGTTAGCTTCTGATTTAGAGTCAAACAGTCTTTATTTCTGTATTTATGATGTACCTGATGCCATTGTAGGTGCTTGGGATGTATCACCGAGAGAACTAAATAGATATCTATATCCTTTTTAGAAGGAATGGTCTAGCACCTATCGGGAGAAGGAGCACTGAGAGACTGAAGAATCGAATCGCTATGTACAGAAGTAAGTGTGTAGATTGACATGTGAGGGGAAATGAGGGCAGCAGAAGGGCTGGATTATTTACATGTTTCTGGGAGACAGGTCTACACACCAGTTAGTCAAAACAGTGGAAAAGAAAGAAGTAGCAATTTTTAATTGAGGTGGCCAGGACGGTCTCACAAACAGGGTGGCATTTGAGTAAAAATTTCTAAGACTGTAGATCTGGGAGATCCTGTCTCAGCCAAAGAAATTAAAACCTGGCACATGGACCATGGATTTTAAAGGGCATGATTAAAAGATTTAAAAAAGAGAGAGAGGGGAGAGAGAGAGCGAGAGAGAGAAAGAGAGAGAGAGAGAGAGAGAGAGAGAGAGAGAGAGAGAGAGAGAGAGAGAGAGAGAGAGGCAGAGAAGAGGCAGAGGAACTAAACCTTTTAGTTCCAACACAAGGCAGAGGCAGGTGCATCTCTGAGGTGGCTGTGAAGTCAGTCTGGCCTACTGAGTGAGTCCAGGCAAGCCAGGCTACCTAAATGGCCTTGTCTAAAGGAGAGAGTCAAGGCACAAAATTGGGATGCACTGAGCCTCATGGGAAAGAAAACCTGCATCAAGAGTTTCATAGCCAATAGACTTTCTCTTGCTCTCTCTGCTTCCCTCCCTCCCTCCCTCCCTCCCTCCCTCCCTCCCTCCCTCCCTCCCTCCCTCCCTCCCTCCCTCCCTCCCTCCCTCCCTCCTTTCCTTCCTTCCTTCCTTCCTTCCTTCCTTCCTTCCTTCCTTCCTTCCTTCCTTCCTTCTTTCCTTCCTTCCTTCCTTCTTTCCTTCCTTCTTTGCTTCCTTCTTTCCTTCCTTCTTTTCATCATGGTGATATATATATATATATATATATATATATATATATATATATATATATATGATGACTACATATGCATATTTTCAGACTAATCCAAGGCAGAGAATGTACAAGACAAGTAAAGAAGTTTGGAGTAAGCCACATCCTACTCTGAGGTTGTACATCCTTTGCTATTGCATTGTTAGCAGTGGGAAGGATCTGGGTAAGATGTGCTAATTGCTCGGTTACTTATAGCTCAATGCACTTGGAGAAGAGGCTCAATAATGATGTTTGTGATCTACTTAGATATTTGATTTAAAAAAAACACTTCAGAATTTTGGAGAAGCTGTTGACTGTTCTCAGCAGGGAACCCTTCCTGGCACACGATGAAAAAGAAATCTATGTGAGAACCAGTGATACGGCTCAGATGGCAAGAGCACATCCCAGCAAGCCTAATGGCTTGAATTTGGTCCCTGGAACCCACATGGTACAAGGAGAAAACTGACATAAGCTGTCTTCTGACTTACAAACACACAAACGTTTAAAAAGGTCTAGGCCACATGATATCCAAAGAGACTTAAAAAGAGAACATCAGGTTTGCATGACTGAGATATCCTTATGTGCTGGGCCAATAAAGGAAGAAGGTACACAGGTGCAGAAATTGGTGTTCACTGGTATCTCAGTATATTTATAAATGAAACCAAACTATCTAAGTATCTATCTATCTAGCTAACTAACCGAGTGACCTTATGGTGTCCCTCACAATATAGGTCTACATGCCCTAACAGTGCTACTTGTGAACAATGTATTGGGTGGCGATCCTGGCTATTAGCCCTGTTGTCCCAGTCTCCTGGATTTGGGGGAATCACACAGTTATGGTGTTTTGTGACATGTTCCTCTGCCTTCAGCTATCATACCAGCTGGCAGTGGAACCCAAGAACTTGGTGTGACTTTATCACTGTCAATTTTAGAAAAACACATGTAGTGTTCTTTTGGAGCATTGTGATGTCTTCCTGACTTTCTGTGGGAGATGTTAGTTCCTGCTGATGCTAAATGCCCAGGTCGATGCATTCATTTCAGTTGCAAAATGGTAGTTTTCAAGGACATGACTTTTTTAAAAAAATATTTGTTATGTTTATTTTTTTATTTGTGTGTGCGTGTGTGTGCACGCACGTGTGTATGTGTGTGTGTGTATGTACGTGTATGTGTGTGTATGTGCGTGTGTGTGCATGCGCATGTGCGCATGTGTGTGTGCATGTGTGTGTGTGTGTGCTTACTTGAGTGCATGTACGCACCGTGTGTATGCAGAAGCCTCTTGAGCTCATAAGAAGACATCAGGTTCTCTGGAACTGCAGTTCCAGACAGTTACAAGTCATCTTGTGATGTTAGGAACTGGACCCCAATCCCCTGCAAGAGCAGTGAGTGTTCCTAACAGCTGAGCCATCTCTCAACAATCTGATTTTCTGGTAGACTTTAGAACTCATTTTAGTATTGGGTAAGTAGTATAGAGGATATGTTCCTAAACAGTCCACTTTCACTCTTACTAATGTATTCCTTAGTATGGTATATTTATTATAATTTCCAAATCAATATTGATTTGCTATTATTAGCCAAAGTTTGTATTTGTTTATACTGTTCATATTTGTTCCTCATTTTGCACCAAATTCCCCTTCCTGTCTCATGATTCCATTTGGGATACCAATGTCCTTGTCATCTTAGTCTGACAGAGTATCTATCAGTGACTGAGCGAATTACACAATACATGTTCATTTCTTGTGTTTCTGTAGACTGGGAAGTCCAAGATTAGCATGAGAAACTATCCAGTTCTTCCCAAAGACCCTGCTTCCTGGCTGCCATACTGCCACCATCTCTGTATTTTCACATAGTAGAAAAAGAGAGGGAAGGTAGTTGGGGATCTCTTCTGAGGATCTTAACCCTGCTGTATTAAGTCACATCCTTTTGACTTCTCCTAACCCTTACTGCCTCCTAAGAGCTTCATGTCCAGATAGCACCACACTGGAAGTTAGGGCTTTATTAGATAGGTTTTTGGATGTGACAAAAATCCAAAAGTTTGCCTTTCAGACAGAAACTTGTTCCTAGCTCCAACAATCTGCCAAGCTTCTCTAGTATTTTGTGGTTCCACAGGCATGTGCTTGATATGAGTAGATGTTGCATGCATCTTTGTACTCTGATCAGGATAGCAATTTGCCCTGTGACCTCAGTACTCTGTGTGATCCAAACAGTTAGCAAGACATGCCATACAATCTTTTCTTGTTACCCTAGGGTGATGGTTTCCAGTCTCATATGACAGGATGACATTAGTAGAGAAGATGACAGGGGCTTCTAGGGTCTTATAAGACTGAAACATGGCAGAGAATGGGAGAATTAAACTCCTTACAGATTTAGAAGTCTAGTACATTGATGAATTTTTGTGGATCCAGTGGCCTGTGGCATATACCTCATATAAGTTAAAGAACTATTAGCTGTTTTGTGTAGTACTTCTTAGCTACAAAGGAAATTTGTTTTGTGTGCCTCTGGAGTTTGAGGCAGTACAGATTCACTTGGGATGCCTTGCAAAATCTTGTTTTGTTACTTTGGGTTCCTCACAACTGGAAAAGGAGTAACTGAAAGTAATAATGTCCCTGAATTTAATGTCCCTTAGATTTAGTGATGAAGGCTTCATAGTCGCTTATAAGAGTGACTTATAAGGGTTTCTTGTTAGCTGCATGCTCAGTGGAGCATTTTTGTCTGGAGATTTGAGAGGTACCCATGATGGAATGGTAGCTGAGCCTATATACCTACTATGGTAGCTGAGCCAGTGCACCTACTATGGTAGAGACTGAAGTAGTCATCCTGTTCCTCATGTGTTTTTAATCCCCCTCGCTGTGATTGAATGTCTACTGGTGAGACTCCAGTGACTATAGCCTGCACCAGAGCTGGTCAAAGGGCTGGAGTGACAGTCCCTTTGATATAGCAAATACTTGTCTAGTGATAGACTGATGACTGGAGCAGCAATGATATTCCTGACCAGGATTCATACTGGAGTGATAGACACCATCCAGTAGAATCCGTCAGCCACCCCATTTGAGGAATTATGGCTCCAATCAAGCTACTCATTTGGGAGAAAAGAAACATATTCTACTCAGAAGTAACAACAAAGGCACAAGCAATGCCACAGTGTGGGGAGTTGCTGTGCTTTATCTAGTAGTCATATCCAGTTGGTGAGTCATACTGGACTCCAGATCACAGAGGAACAGAGACACATGGGACCCTCTCCACATCACAGTGCTCCCCTACAGTGCTCCCTTTCAGAACTTGTGATCACTAAACAAAAAGTCCAAATTCTCAGGAAAGAACCACTTTTGCTAGTGAACAGAATGAAGATAATTTTGAATTCTTAGTTCCAATGACCACATGGTCACTTTGGGTTCCTCACAACTGCAAAGGGAATAACCAGAAGTAGTAACGTCCCTGGTGATGCTGAAAAAGTACATGCTGGAAACCGAAAGAGGTATCCAGATCATGGGCTATCTGGGAGTTGTCACTTGGTGTTGATGATGTTGGAGACATGACACAGCCCCCATTTCAGACTGGAAAGGTGGTAAGGTCTGAGGCTCCTTAGGGAGGAGAAGATAGACCGCTATACTAGGTCAACTGTGGCAGAGCAAAAGTGATAGAATTCTAGAATGAATTTTAGAGGACGGAGATAACAAATGACAGTTTTGGTTCATGGACTGATTATGGTAGTGAGTGGAGCAGCTTTTTGCTATAAGCATCTTGCATCATTGTCCTGGTAGAACAGCAGGTATCTGTGGCCTAGAAGGGGACTCCTATGGCCTTGATTTCAGGAAAGTTACAAGCAGATAGGACAGACAAATGGAAGGAGACTGTACACATCTTATACTTCTCTGCATGTCCTTACTGCAGATTTCCTCATGGTGTGGTTTCCAGGCACTGTTTCACATAGCCCTTACTTCTTCTCATAGAATCCCTCTGTTGCTTCGCTTCAGGATGCTTATGTGAGCTCAGCTGGCTTCCATCCATGCACACACAAGACATCCGGGGCCTGACACACTATATGGAATTCCATGGAACACCAGCTCCCTGTAGTGAAGGCGATCCATCATTTGACCTGTGTTCCTCTTCTCCTCCTCCCCGTTTCACTCCATCCTTATCCTCCTGTGCTTTCCTGGATAACCCCTTAAAAACATCAATAAGGAGGCCTTTCTTAGTGGCTTTTAAAAAAAGAGAAATCAATGCTAAAGTAGATTAGATATGAGACGAGAGCTGGGGAATAAAATGGATAAAAATGGTAGTTTTTCTTTCTCTCACAAGAGACTAAAAGTAACAAATGTGACAGGTATAAGTCTCATGCGTTTATTCTGTGGACCCTAGGCATAAAGTAAAACAATTTTGTTGCCTGAAAAAGAGCAAAAATGTGGTCCATTATCACCCTCCTAGTTACTTTCGATTGAGCGAGGTTTCAACACCTGGCCTTGACTCAGTCCCAGTCCCAGAGGAACTTAAAGAAGTGTTCTCATTGTTGTATCACTCAAGAAGCCACCCCGAGCCAGGCTCGGAGCTATGCTCACCTTATCAACATTATAAAATGGTTTCTCCTTTATTTGACAAGCATTTATCAACAAATCAGTTTTAGTGTTTTAACTTTACAATCTTGTCTTCTTGGTTGCTGGGTCTGAAAGTGATAGTGTACCATTTATAATGCTTTCTGAACTAAGAATGCCCCCTTATAAAAGTCTGTTTGTTTTGTCTTCGTAGAACAATATCCCTATAACCTGCAGAGAACCCATTGTTAAAACCCGATGAGTTTAACTGTCCTAAGTAATAAAGTGATTTAGGTCTAGATGCAAGACAAAACTCTCTCCCTTCTTGTCTCATTAAATGAGGGTTTAAGCATTAGTCCGGTGAACCACTAACTCTAAAGGATGAAAAAGATGAGTGTTTAGGTACCAATAATTCTAAAAACATATCTTGAGTATGTCAGCATTTGATAAGAAGAAAGACTGATGAGGCAATTAATAATTTTTAATGTTATATCCCAAACATGTTTTAAACAAAGGCAGCATGTCTGTGTTTAATTTCAGCCTCACAGACAGATAGAGCCTCAGGAATAATTAGACAGCAGGCTAATCATATGGAATCTACATTGTCTCTACTTGGTGGCTCAGCCTGGCTCCTCTTTTCCTTTTGCTTCTCCATGATCACTGACAACAGATGTGACTAGAGAAGACACGAAGAGCAGTTGATTTATCAGATGAATTCAGGTTCCATAAAATTACATTATTAATAACTCCAGTCTTGCCATAATGTGATGAGGTCTGTGTTTTTTTTTCAGCACTGAAAATGTTTATTAAAATATCCATCTGATGACCCAAATGGACTATTAAATATGGAAAATCAATCAAGACGAATACGGACTGGTTCCTACATGAGAAAGCAAAGAAGCTCTGAACTATGAGAGAGGTTTACACACTTCAAGTAAGAGCCAAATGGTTTCTTTCATCACTTACATCATTGTAAAGAATGAAACATAAACTTCAACATTTTAGTCAACTAATCCTGCCATGCAATCAATGTTTTCTAGATTTGTGTAGTGATGTTGCATGTAGGAAATATTCCAACAGTGCTGGTGGGGCATTCGATAGTTTATGAAGAACAGGAAGAGTAACAATATGGAGAAACTCAAGAAAATTATTCTCTATTGTCATTGTGCTTAAAGGGGAAATTTAGATCATGTTGACAACTTGGAAAGACATACAAAAAACCATATACATTAAATTTCTACCCTCATACTAAATGTTTGTTGATGTCTTACCAGTACTGGTCAGCATTTTGTATTTATAAACTGTTGAGAGCCAGGCCAATCTTAGGCTTTCTCGGGGCCCCCATGAAAGGACAAGAGGAACCTACTTCTGTGTCTGTGTCCAGGGGCAGATGTGGCAACATCCAGTCTGGGGTTGGAGCCTGGGCTTCATAGGAGTTAAGGTTCAGGTTCCATGGGAGTTAGCTTTTCCTCCTGAGGAGAATGGAGTTATCATCCCTGAGGCTGCTGTGTGCCCAGGTGATGCACGTGAGATACCACCCTGTTTCTCTGTATGCCATTGCTTAGTTAGCCTCCTGCTGACTTAGTTCCATCATGTGACACTGCCTATTCTATCCCACTTTCCCCTGGAGACTGCATATAAAATGCTGTACTTTTGATAAACTTGCTTGTTAAGCCTTGAGCTTATATAAGACCTCCCAGACCTCAGCTTTCCATCGTCTTTATCTTATCTTCTGGTTCTTCCAATTAGACCCTGTCACTGAAGAATGGATGACCTGCTGGGCCAGATCAGTGAACATCACTATTATATGTGTGTTAAATACTTACTTTATATGTACTAAGTCACAAATAATATATATTTTTGTGTCTGTGAAATATAATAAAAATTAGTTTATCTTATGGGAAATGTTTCAGAAACTTCTTTTTTAAAAAATAAAATGTTACCTTTCTTTGAGATTTTTTTCACATTCAGTTTTAATTTTAATGGCTGTGGAATGTCCCTGATACAAGTAAATCATTTATGTTTATTCTGTACTAAAGGTGTGCAGGATTGATTTTGTTCTTGTTTTATGTTTCTTGTTTTATCAAACAATGTTGCAATGAACAGCTTTGTACTGATCTCCTTATCCAGGTGCACTGTGAGTGGCTGGGTTATAGAATATACACCTTCAGTTCACGCTTGGGTGTGCATGCGTTCATGTGTGTATGTGTTATGCAGCTTCACAGGATATCAGTGATACATGCCTATGAGTATGCTTGCCTGTTTTCTTCTACTACTGAGGAAATAGTGAGAGAAAAAACACATTTTAGTACCAGTGATGGACTCTCCATATCCAGCACGGAAGAGTTGCCCTTTTAGCCTCTCTTGTTTGCTACATGGGAAATTATCAGACATCTTTGTTATTTAAAGTTTGAGGTTGTAGCTGGGTAGATGGGTCAGTAGCCAGGACACATGCTATTAGCACAAGGATCTAACTCTGATACCCAGCACTTAGGTAAAAATACACAAAATCACATACCTGTAATCCCAGTGTTCAGGATAGACTTTTGGATGCCTAGGGCTCCTATAGAGATAAGTGGATGCTTTAGGGTTCCTATAGAAACAGGTGGATGCCTAGGGCTCTTATCCAGCCAGTATGGTTGAGTTGGCTAGTTCCAGATTCAGTGAGAGACCCTGACTCAAAATGTAAGATGAAGATGGGACTTAATGTTGACCTCTGCCCTTTACATGTCTGTGCACAAACATGCATGCACACCTACCAAATGTACATGTGCACACACAAGTGCGCATACTCCCACCACACACACACACACACACACACAGCTCCAAAGTTTCTTCTTAGCTCTTTGGTGACAAATGTCCTCGTCCTACGAATATACTGTTTACATTTCTTCATTTTTTTATTACATGTTTTATATTTCAGCAATCTGAAAAATGTGACTGTGTTTTTATTAAACACATTTATTAAAATATACTCATTTTTTTTTATCTTGTTGAATTATTTTTAAAATGCAGAGCAATAAGAACTTCTAAATGTTTAGTAATCATAGAGTCAGGTTACAGAATGCTTACAAAGTAAACATTTATGCATGGTTTTGCACCTGAACAATGGACTTCATACCTTCTCCTGTCCAGTGTGTCCAAATGTAGTCCTCTTCTCAATGAAAAGGCCCCAGTGCTATGAGCTAAATTATTCCCTAATGTGAGTATCTGAATCCTAACCCTTGTACCACAGTAGGTGACCGCATTTGAAAGTGTGACCTTTAAGGAGGTGGTGGTATAGTTAAAATGAGGTTGCTAGAGTGGGTTCTTAGTCAACTTGAAGGGAAATTAGGTCAAAGATACAGAAACAACTCTATACAAAGACACAGGCAAGAGGGATAGAAGCCAATGAGAATGGCCTCAGAAGAGTCTAGCCTGAGGACTTCTTGATCTTAAGAGTTTCAGCTGCCAGAGCTGTAGGAAAATGAGTATCTGGTGTGTACACCATACATGTAGGATGTTGCTATGGCAGTTGGAGGCAGCAAACAGAGCAGATCTGTTTTACCCAGAGCTATAGGGCTGGAGTCAGAGTGATCTCAGGCTGGAATTTTGGGGGGAAGACTGTGATCCAGTAGGCATGGCTTGCTCATTCACAATGCTCTGTGATATTGTGGAATCCATGATAACTTATTTATCCTTTTAATATAGAGTGACTTTCAGTTCTTATATGGAATGAAGACTTTTTGCATATTATCTGATTCATAGATGGGATGATTGAGCTCTAATATATGTATATAGTTGAATTTTTATAGATTTTGCTAACACTTTACTGAGATGGTAATATATACCCCGCAAAAGCTGTATACTCCAGTTGGTCCACAATCTTTTCAGTATTAGGCATTTTCTGTATTTCTCATTTTGGCCAATCTGGCATGTATTGATCTTTCTTCACTGTGACTTTTGTTTCTATGAGTCTGAACGCTCATCTGTGGGCTAGCATGGGGACAGTTTTGATAAGACTCCAAGTGTCTTAAAAGATGCACCTTTTATAATGCTGGTGTGCTGCCCTGTGCTTCCCAGCTCTGTCAGACTGGATCTCCCACTTTCCTGTCCCTTCTACATTCTTAGGTTTTGTAATAAAATGTTTAGTTATTATTAATTTATTGCTTCAGTCTTAATATGCCAGTTATTGATTTATATATTTTAAGGTTTAGTGGTTTGCTGTATATGCCTCAATAAACTGGGACTTCTTTTATTTTTGAATGTTTTTTTTTTTTTTCTTTCAGTGACTCTTCACTGAGGTCAGCTTTGTCTTGTTAGTATAATTAGATCAGTGGTTTTTGTGGTTAATATCTCTTATAGTTTTTCATTTTAAAATTGTTTCTTTTATAAAAATTGCATTTATTATTTTGTGAGTATGCATGTGTATGTGTGTGTGGGTATGTGTGCTGAGGTGTGAGTAGACTGCTAAATGTTTGGGAGTCTGTTCTCTCGGACACATGGCTTCCAGGGATCTAACTCAGGTTATCAGGCTTGGCGGCAAAACCTTGATGAGCAGTCCCACTGGCTGTACATTTAAGGTGAAGTTTGGCCATTGTTTACCGTGACTTTAAGAAGTCCAACTCAACAAGCCTTGTCTTAATCAGAGTCCCCACACTGCTTACATTTAATTAAACAGTGCCCTTACTTCATCATCTTACTAGATATTTTTTAATTATCATTTTTATTTTTGTTTCTTATCTTCTTTGTATTAATTGAACATTTTTATAGTTTCCTATTTATGTTCTATGGCTTGGTAGTTTATTACTGTTCTTTTTCACTGCTTAAATAGAGATT